>NW_017728906.1:187910145-187916520 GCF_001723895.1 Crocodylus porosus | reverse complement strand
TAATCTTTATCTCTCCAGCAACAAAGATGGAACTGGTGAGCTGCCGTGCCATTTTCGCTTAAGCACTGTAAATAGTTTAGTGTTAGCTTTACCTTATAAGGACTTTTACAGCTTAGTTTAGTTTGTTAGGTACACTACCCTATGCCACCTACCCAGTCTGGGACTTACCAGTGGTCAGCCGCACCAAGCCCTTGAGCTTGAAAGCAAGGGATCACTGTGAACCCCGTGACCCGACAACCCCCTTGTATTCTACACTTATCCACACAAGTAAAATTTTCCATCATATTGTTATCCTGTCTCCGTGTCCTGCGTGCTTCCCTTCCCCATTGGCATTCATGAACTTTAAAATTCCAACAGAGGGGTTTAGGATCCTTTTGCTAGCCCGGCTGCCAAAAGCAAGACCGTTCAATCTCTTGGCCTAAATAAGAGCAGCCTGAGTTTCAGAAATATAGTCCAGGGAAGAAACAGGTGCCTGGTCTAAAATTCAGGTGACTTTCCACACACTTGTTTTTTTTCTGGAAGAATCAGAGGCAAAAGGTGTCAGTTGCTAGGCTGAATGATTTGTCCTTGAACATCTTGGATGAATAAAGGGTTGGGGGGTGGTTATAAATCTGGTTTATAACAGTTAGCTCATCACTTGCTAATAACTTGTTTCTGTGTAATGTTAAAAGTAGCCATCGTTGAATTTCAGAAGATTTGGAGTTTGGGTTCAGTTAGATTAAGACTCCAAAATACAGGCTGCTTCTCCAGGCTAGCTATAACTATCTAAGACCCAGATACTAGAGGGGCTTCACAAGGGTGATGCTGAGCCATGCCAGGCCTCACCTTGAGGTTTGTGGCCACCTGACTGGAATAGCAAACCTGATTTAGGTGGCAAACTTCTCTGTTCAGTGAATAAGGAGAGCTGGGCACCTCAGCATGGGATGCACAACACCAGTATGCTGGGGGAAGGGTACTTAACCTAGCCCACCTGGGTCTGTCTGGAATCCTCTCCTCTCCCCGACTTAGGCAACTGTGTCAAAATGGGCTTCACGTTCTGAACCGCCAAACTGTCTATAAACACTGAAGTCATCTCTTTGGGTACAGATAATGGAGTCACATCTCTTTGGAAATAGGCAGTAAGTAGGTGGCTTGCCACTTTTACATAATAGCCTCGTGTTTAAAGAAAAGGAAATGGAAGACGTGGGGTATGTACAGAAGTGCACCATATACAATTTACAGCACTGTAATTTAAAGCAATTTTCATAGCACCATAAAGTTACAGCACTCTTAAGCGTGACAGACATGAAGTGTTTGGGGGGGGCGGGGCTTTGAGCCTCCCTGTACTTTCCAGGATAGGAGGCAGGGAGGGCTTTGCAGCCTCCTGGGGCTTCTTCACTGGTCAGAAATATGACTAGTGTACAGAAGTTATTTAAAGGGCTGTAGCTTGCTGAAGTGCTTTAAAATATAACACTTCAAAAGTAATACTTCTTTTAATAAGGATTAATTTAAAGTGCTGCACCCATTTTTAAGTGCTGTAAAGCCATGCACTTCTGTTAAGTCATGCCAATAAAGCACTTTAAATAATGAAAAAAGCAACTTCTGTACACACCCTTGAGTTCTAGGCTCTCTTCAGCCAGAAGATATTCAAACAACTTTATGTCCCACCTGACAAGAGAGTGCTGTGACCATCAGGCTACAGGCAAGGCTGGAGAAAGTGGGTGGGCACTCTCCACCCTTTTGTTGAAGCTGTGTCAGTATATAAGAAGAAATGCAACAATCATAGGGTGAGAAACAGAGTAAGAAAAGGAGAATATTGGAGAAGGGAGGTCTGTGTTCAGATCCCTAATCCTAACATAGTTTTTATAATTTATACCTGGACTATCTAGTACATAAGGTGCCCTGGTCCTTGAAGCAGGGACCAGAATTTAGGACTCGGATGCCAGAAAAATATTTACTTGGAGTTGAGTGCCTACTTAAGTTACACTTTAAATGCCTAAGTGTTTCTCTAAATCTCACTCTGACTCTCCTGAGATCAGTCTTTCATGTGTAATTCCTGCAATTTCCTCTTCTTGTTTTAGCTGGCCTAGTCTTTCTCTGTGATTCAGCACTTCCACAGGCTCTGTGGTTGAAATACTCAGGAATAGGAAGGGGTAAATTAATGAGATGTAAAAATCCCCCCAACTTTTTCAGAGACTTTTTAATAAAAAGTCTTGGGCCATTTTTACCTTCTTTATTCCGTGCAGTCTCTGCATCAGGGTAGTCTTGGACCTTGAGTGTGCATTATTGTTCTTCATTATTTCTCACTGAAAATGCAATATAGAATGTGATTCAACTTTTGAATGTTAGTATTTTTGACCAATTCTAATTGATTTATTACTGCATTGTTGTTTTTTCAAAATTGTTTTATAGAAATAGGAAAAAGAATAGAAGGAGATGGAGGAGTGTTCGGTTTCTTGTGGAGGTTCGCCTGAACCAATGTTCTGGATCTAATCCTCCTCTAATTTTCATTTCTCCAAACTGGTTCCTCCCACGTTGAATTAAAACCATTCCCTATGAACAGACTCTTCTTTATGAATGATCTAAAAGTTAGAGTTTGAAAAATGTATTGATTAGTATTTACAGTAATTATGCAGGCTTCAGATTAGCTTAGTTATCAAGAGTCGATGAATCTGAAATAAAGTAATTCTACTCACCATAGGCTGCAATGAAATGTCAGGTGAAATAAAGCAAAGCTAGAAGCCCTTTGAAATATTATACCTTTCAGATATAAAAGCCTATGTACTATATAATAAGTAAACTCCAATAAGAGGTAGTGCAGTACACTATTAATCACTGCCTTTTCCCATTCTTTCATTTTCCTGCATCGTCACTATTCTTTCAGTACTTGTTAAACCATGTTATAGAAGTAATGCCTCAAGCTTTCTTCAGTCTGAATTATCTTTCCACCATGAAACTCCTATTGCCACTGAACTATTGATCCATGCTGAATTTCTTCCACTTTTGCTGTTGTCCAATTAGTTAGGGTATCAGGAAAAACAGATCAATATTATCTGCACACATGGTCTCACAAACCAGCTCAAACCACAAGGCATAGTTAATCTGTTAAATGAAGAATGTAAGTAGATGAGGACATTAACCAGTTTGCTAAATTAATTTCAGAGATACTATTTAACTCTTCATTTGGTAAATTCATTTATATTAGAAATAAAGACATGAAAATGATATTTACTGCTTAGCAGCCCAAGATTCACGCTATCCAGTCAGATTGTTGCTCTCTCTACTTAGCCAAGAACTCTTCAACCTACAGAAAGCACTTCTTGATGCATCAGGAGAAGGCAAACTAGAAAAACCATAAGAGACTTGTAACAGCCACAAAAAAAAAAAAAAAAAAAGGTGAAAACTTTACACCCTTTAGCTTGAGATTTGATTGCTCTTATTATGGCAACATTCATAACTAAAACTGTTGCTATAAGTAATAAAATTACCCACTATTTAAAAGTTCCACTGCAGTATTACGTAAACTACTTCCTTCAAAAATAAAATCCAAATAATACAGATATACTTTTTTCTCTATATGTAATTTCCAATTTAACCTAAATGATTCACCTCATATTTATTATGTCCTATGAAAACCTCCTAAATCTCCAAATCTCATCTCTTACTTTTTCATCTGGTAAAAAATACCAGTCTTTGTAATGTCGCCTTGTTTCTAAATCCTGCTATACCATTGGCCATTTTTATAGGTTTTTTGGATGATCTTTTTAATATCAAGCATACGGTTTTTTAAATTAGGTGACCATGTTTCTGAACTGAATTCAGGATATATATATGAGAGAGAGAGAGAGAGAGAGTGAGAACATCATAATACACTAGTGTATTTTTTCTCCAGTTTTTAGTATGTACTAGCCTCATTGCCAAATTATCTGCCCACCTTTAAGAAATCTCTTAGTACATAAGAAAACATTAGTCTGCATTGCCTTTGTTTCTTTCTCAGTTCACACTCCTTTAGTGTTCACATCTCAAAATAAACCTCTAGCATTTACACAGAATGCAAGTGGGGCAGATGTGTTTCAAATCATTTACATTCTCCTCTTTTTTCCCCCTTCGTGTGAAAGAGTGAAACAGTGCTTTGTGCTTGGGAATGGGTTCCTTTCCTTTCATCTTGCTTTGTTGTTAAAAACAAAACAAAGCAGAATGGTAACCACATAATATACCATTATTTGTAGTAACATTAGCATCGCTGTCCCACATATCAGTAAGCTTTGATGCCAGTGATGTTTCTTTCTCTTCAGCTACCAGAAGTCATGCTAGACAATGAGCCAGGTTCTCATCTGAAGGAACTTAGCATACCTTCACTGAGGTCAATGTTACTCTGTTGATTTGTGTAAATATAGATTCTGTCCTAACAACTCCTGCTATGACCCAAGGAGTGGAAGGTCAGAGTCTTGTAGCTTATTTACTGAAGTTAGAAACTTTGCTACTAATTTATCTATTATCCAAATGATGGGTCAGATTTCACACCCAATTATGCCAACTGAGGACCTACCTTGGAGTACAGAGATTAGGACCAAGTAGCTCTGGAATGCTTTGAACTACGACTTAATGGATTAAGCCTTTGTTTTAGAAATCATAAAAGAGCTGTGGGTACACAGTTCACTCAGCAACATAGACATCCTGCTTGGCATCAATGGAACTGTGACAGCTGACACCTACTGAAGATCTGTCCCCGTGAGTTCCAAGTCTGGATTCTCCTCTTTTTCATGTCTCTGCACTTTCATCAAGTGTTATCTACTAAAGCCTTCTCCCTTGAACTGGCACTGCCATAGTCAGTGCTGCCATTAACTTATCAGAGGAGAGTGCACTTCCATTCTATCTGGTGTGGAAGAGCAAGGAATGTAGCGTAACAGAGCACAGTTCTTACGATCTTCTAATCTCTTCCAGCAGCTAAATCTCATCAGGGATGTATTTCAAAATCCCTGCATGCCATTCTAGCTGCTTGAGTTTCTCACTGAAGTCAATAGGATCCAGAAGACAGAAACACTACAAAGCATTTTGAAAATGTGCATGCTGAAATGCGGCCCTGTGTATTACAGAATATCAACGAGGGGTTCCATATATCTTATGTCTCATTGACGTCATGCCAGATCTGGTTAATTTACAAGTAAAATGATTATTTTTCTAGTGGCTTTTCTGATAAACTCATCTTGGAAACTTAAAGTCAAGCTGTGATCATTCTGGTCCATGAATCACCAGCTGTAAAGAAGCACTTTTAGGTTAGATTCTTCCCTCCGTTACACCTGTGTGACTCCATGATCTGCAAATTCTGCCTGAAGATACACCTCCATAATGCCATGGGGCTAGATTTTGTTTTCTCTTACATTGACATGAACCTGGGCTAATTGGAAGTTGATGGAATTACTCTCGATTTACCCTGCATTTACCCTGGCCCATTATCTCCAATAGGGTTTCAATATATAAATAAAACGACCAATTTAGCATAGTTTGTTCAATGAAGTGCACAACATTCAATTGGATTTTCTAGTTCTCTTTTATTTTGTCTGAAACTACTACATAGTGGGGATGTATACTCCTTCTTGTGTTATGTTCTACACCAGAGCTGAGTGCCTATATCAGTCCTTTGTGAAGTGTTCCCTCTATAAATCCCTTAATTACCTCACAGCTCTGGCAAGAGGCAGAAAGTGCTTTGAAATCATTAAAGAAGACAATAGAGAATATCCCACATTTGTGCCTGATATTATTAGTATTAACTTTAGGGAATGCAGGCTAGGAAGGGGGAGAAGGGTTGATGGTATTTCACTGATGTTTGAGGCACCTGTAACAGCAAGAGCTAAAAGGTTTCACTCTGAAACATCTGACTTGAAAATTAATTGGCAATAAATCAATCACTGCAAAAGACCAGGTTTGATTGTCATTTCTATACTGTACAACAGACTTACTGGTAGAGAAGAAATATAAAATCCTCAAATCAATGAGAACAGCACTTACTTCCCACTACCTAGTAATAAGGGAAAAAAGTCTTCCTGAAGATGTAGTGTTTCTCATTGGCTATTTAGGGTCTTTCTTTACTGGTAATAGGACAAAGAAATATTACAACAATCCAGGTGTAGTTACACAAACAATTATCACATACTAACTTTAACAAATATGAAGCAATGTTCAAGTTTCAACACGCGGGAGCAGCCATATATTAAAGATTAACACCCTCTTTAATGTGCACTACTCTGAGGTGGATGGGTCGGTTTCGACCTGGAAGAGCGTGGGCAGTGGGGTCCCGCAGGGCTCGGTGCTTGGACCGATACTCTTTAATGTCTTCATCAGCGACTTGGACGAGGGGGTGAAATGTACTCTGTCCAAGTTTGCAGATGACACTAA
>NW_017728906.1:187906558-187909600 GCF_001723895.1 Crocodylus porosus | reverse complement strand
GCTGGGGTAATGTAGGCCCAGCACTCTTTCCTGCTTATGCAGGGGGTCGGACTCGATGATCTATTGAGGTCCCTTCTGACCCTAGCATCTATGAATCTATGAATCTATGAGACATCCTTAGAGGGCTGGTGAGCAAGGAAATAGTTAGGAGCTGCCATTTCTGCTCCATGCTTGCCTAGTTCACTTGCTTCATCAGGCAGAATAGGTTCTGGGATTGATCCCACAGCCCAGATCAGGCCCACTAGCTCCCATGAGCCTAGATCAGGTCCCCATTGCCACCCTCCAGCCCTGATCAGGTCCCTGCCACCCCCTGCAGGGACAGATGACTCCCACTCAAACCAGATCCCTGCCTTCTCAGCTCCCTAGCAGGAAGCAGAGGGGCTGGCTGGGGCATGAGGGTGCAGAACCTGCAGAGCCATGTCTCTAGGGGCAGGCAGACCCTGCACTTCGGCACCCTCATGCCCCAACCAGCCCCATCACTTTCTACTGTCCCTGTCCCCATCACATGCATTTAATTCCACTTAATTACTCTGCTGTAAGATAGCACTGTCCCTAACAGTACTATCTAGCAGTAGAGTTAATTTACTAAGTCCTAATACCGGCACATGTGTAGGCTGTGACACTTTACTCTGGAGCTAATTAGTCAACTCCACAGTAAATTAATATGACACAACAGTTGATGGTATTAATTGAATGTGTAGATGCACCCTGTGTGTAGTAGAGGAGATTCTCCATGCCTCCTTTTAAGGCTGGGACCTGTTGCAGAAAATAATTTTAGATTCATTGGTGCCAAGAAAGAAAGCACAAGTAGACAGAGAGCCTAAGGCACAAAGGAGATAACAAGGAGGAGGAATGCACACATCCTGCCCGATGGGCAGCAAGGACACTCCAAGGCTGAAATACCAACTTATGACCAAACTGACCTCAGGCTAAGATAAGCAGAAAATAAATAAAAAATAACTGCAAAAACAGAAATTGGGTATGGAAAAACCCCAAAGTGCAAAACAAAGAATGCCAATCCACATAAAAGAGGAGTCTGAAATATACCAGGTTAGGTGAGTCTCTCTCAACTGCTGTTTCTTCAGAGCACAGACACATCTGCTCACCCCGCTCCAAGCTGCTATCTCCAGGATCTCTCCCTCAGTGCTATTATTAAACAACTGCTGCTGGTAACTATAATTCCTAAAAAAATGGCATAGTCATTTTGTTTTTGTGTATGCCTGTGTATGATAATGTATACAATGTTTGTGTGTGTCTATATAAGTAGTGTGTCTAAACCTCTATATCTCATTAATGAAATCAATAAACATTGTGTTTTGCCTCATCCCCCTTTATAAGGTCTTGCTCTTGATTTAATACATTGCAATTTAAAGTAACAACATAACTTTGTAGCTCTATATTTAGTGCAGTAACCTGGGAAGTGTTAGAGATGGGTGCTGGTCTTTCTTCCCAATCCAGTTTCTGTAATTCACATTAAACAGTCATTGTGTAAAATTCAAAGGCAGTCTTAAAGGCAGAGACCAAAGTCTAGAGCTCCTCTTTTATGACCGAGTGATCTGACCAGTAGGCTACAGAGTTAGCTCTTGTTTAGAGTCTCTCACTGGTGCAATGAAGCTTTAATTTTTTTCTGCACTATAACAAAGTTTCAACACAAGGGGTCAAGTCTGACTCTTGTATAGACTAGTAGCTATGGCACTCTTCTTGGAGGTGGGAATGTGGGTTCGAGTCCTACATCTTGGCTAAGGAGAGCCTGGAAAAAACCCTAGCTCATATGCTACTATGTAAAGGGGTGGGTTTTAACAGGTAAGAGTGATCCCAGCTCTTTGAAAGAAAGGTCTCCTGAGGGATAATTTTAAGGGCTGTGGATCTTGAATGGGTGGATATGCTACTCTGAAGGCCTTGGTGAGTTATCTGTTTACAGGGTGCACTTTAAAACTTGTCCCTGCTCTCAGCATTAATCTAGTGGCTATCTAGCTGTCTTCAGGCTAAGTGTACTGACTTCAGGTGTCTCTCTGCTCAGACTGAAGGCTGTTTTATATCCCATTCAGTGGCACCCAGATCTTCCCAGACACTTAGGGACCAAGGTGCCTAATACAGGATTCTGGATTCCATTTTATTGGCCAGGTGCCTACAATTCAGTCTTTGTATCATCTAACTTTTAGCCACCTAATGTCTTCATTGGATTTGGGTCAAATCGCTGCATTTACAAAGGTGCACCAAATCTATTAAGTATAAATTATCACTCAAGAATGGAGCAGGAACAATACTAAATGGAACATTAGAATTTGGGCTACCTAAAATAGATTGTCTTTGATCCATTGTCCAGTATCAAAAGAGGATCCTTTATATTAAATTTCCCTATCTGCTCTTGTTATAATATTCGCTCTATTCAAATTGTGGTTTTTTTCACATCATCACCATAGTTTCTGAATCATATATCATATGTATTAATAAGTTGGTTAACATTAACTTACCATGACTCATTCTTTCTTACTTTCCTCCTCATTGAGGGGGAAAATGTCGTGCTGTTTTAAAATATTTTATATATGTGTATGTGTGTGTGCATGCATGTGATATGTGTGTGTGTATATATGGAAACTGTGATGTCTATTTTTATTAAGGTCCAAGAAATCTATCTTGCATCTGAAACAGAAATTAATGATGTTTGTGATAGTTCTTAGCCTACACAGCTGAGTCTATCCTCCTAGCCCAGACCAGTCTCCTACCACTCAAAATTTCTACCCCTGTCTCTTTTACCCTTGTCAGAGATGAACCCATTGTGTTAGAGCCACTGCAGTCCCTGTTCTTTTGCTTTAGATGGTATTTTATGCAGGAAGCATTCAATCATCTAATACTGTGTTTGTGTGTGTGTGTGTGTGTGTGTGTGTGTGTGTGTGTGTGTGTTTTATTTTTATTTATATATATAGTGTTGCATTTAAATCATAAAAAAATGTGGATTTGGGGTTATGTTATTCACCAAAAATTGTGGATTATTTTAATGAGTGAGTGTGTGTGTGTGTGTGTTTCAGTGTGTGTGTGTGT
>NW_017728906.1:187888182-187906458 GCF_001723895.1 Crocodylus porosus | reverse complement strand
GTGTGTGTGTGTGTGTGTGTGTGTGTGTGTGTGTTTTATTTTTATTTATATATATAATACAGTGCCATTCAAATAATGACAATGAAAGAGCAGTATCTTGATTTTGACTAGGTAATAGGAGTACGTGGTGTCAGGTACTTGCAAGAACCTGTCTTGTTGAGATAGTCTATAACGAGCATTTTCCAAACCCAGAGCAACTAGATTGGGACTCAGGAAGTCTGTCATAGACTGAGCCCCCATTGTGCTCTTATGTAGTACACCGAAGAGAAACTTTTGGCTAGAACAGGACAGCTAGAGAAAAAACACTAGTGAGAGAAGCAGTGACCTCTGTATCAGTTTGAGGCAAGAGCATTAAGTCAGTGCACTAGGTCAGCTTTTCTGGCACTGTATATGGCATCCTTGTTATCAGCTATTTCTAACTTATAAAATCATAAAGATTTTATGTTACCATAAAATCCATACCATAGAGACGTAGGGCTGGAAGGGGCCTCAGAAAGCCAAGCAGTCCAATTCCCTGCTCAAGGCAGGATCATCCCTATCTAAAGCATCCTATGCTTGTGTGACCAAGGGCTGTCCCACTGGCTGCATGAGGCCCCCAAGGGGTTAACCTGTGACCCCCAAGCTCCCAAGCTGGACACTACTTCTCCACCACTCCCCTACTGGTGCTGGAGTCTCCTGGATCCCCCTACCTCCTCCTGTTTCTGTTTTCTACCTCCACCCCTGGGGGCAGTGAAATGCATTCTGGAGCACTGCATGATCCTATGGTCAGGTTTTCAGGGGAACCATGGACCTATTTGGCTTGGGGTTGCTGGTGTGGTGCAGGTTGTCCACAGTGGGTGAAACCCACATAGCACGGGACACTGCCTGCACAATATGTGGCCCAGAGAAACATGCAGACCCCATGGTGTGTGGTGCAGGGTCCTCAGCCATTGTCTAGTCATTAGTTGAACTGCTCCAGTCTAACCTAGTCTTAAAACTGCACACACATCCCTTTCTCTCATGATACTATCAGGCATGATGCCCATGAATGTCAAAAATACCCTATTCTGCCACAGATAAAATGAGGGGGAGCGGGGATAAAATGCCACTGTTATTGTCATGCCACTGCAAAGTTATTCCTAAACCACAGGCCTTTATACAAAGAAAAGCACAAGAAAATTAGGTGGTGGAAATTGTAAGTTACTGCAGAAGGCATGCTGGCAGCATGAAATAGGATCAATTCAGTCCAAACAAGAAAGAAAGAGGAAGGGACTGCGCAAGGGAAAGGTCACTGATGAGATACAGTCTATGGACAGGAGAGAAACAAGCTCAGATGTTTCTAATATAGAGGCATAAAACTGTAACTACTTTTGGTGTGAGCTATTGCTGTCAGCCAAACACCGTGGTGTAAACCTCTGTCAATTAAATGCCCAAGCACCTTGCACTGGTAAACATAATCTCTGCAATTATCAGATGTTATTTCTCAGTGATCCTCTAACCTTCCACCCAAGGTTGTTTCTTGCTCCCTTTGTTGTGCAGCTCAAATGTACTCAACGTGCCAGTGTCTCTGATGTGTCTTGTTAGCTGAACTCCCCTGTGCTCTTCCCCTACCCCTTGTTTTTCCTGTTTCTTTTGGGTGTCTGGTAAATCAAAGCTATGTTAAATTTTCTGTTTTTTTCCAGGTCCTGTAAACAACTCCAAATATATAAGCTCATCTCTTGTCACTCTCAATACATCCTTTTACCCCATTCAATCTGGGAAGACCTTCACTCCCGCCATTGTTCCAGAAAGCAGCCTCTGAGTGATCAATTTTTCCTTTCCACGGGAAAACAATTTGCATACATGGCAGGCAGGTTGTAATGAGCCGTAAATAATAACCTTCATTTAATAAGAAAATGAAGGCCTGTGAGGACATCTGCAATTTCTGCCAGTGCTTGGACATAGGAAAATCTGCTTAGATTACTTATGCAGTCCTCATCATTGAATTGCCTGGGCACCTAATGATCCTCATTGATTTTTACCTTGAAAACAATCTTTTAAAGGAGGAAAGCATTCTGGCCATTTTACATATGGGAGGGGGAAGCTGAAGCATAAAGGTCAATAAACTATATATATCCCCTTAAAATGAGTCTTAAATACAATTTAGGCACTTTAATTCAAGAGAGCAGGTCACAGAACCACTGTCTGCCTTAGACGCTCTAGGTCTCTACATTTTTGTCAATAAACTTTCACAGGCACCTAACATTCACCAAGCATATATGCCCAGAGGCCCCACAATTTTGGCTGAGCCAAGAATTGAAGTTCCAATCTCTCATTGACAGGAGTGGTTCCAGCGGTACAGTTGCATCCCCCTTTCAAACTGCACCACAGAAGCAGCAGCCCAGAGATTTTCTTTTATATCCCCAAAGCAGGTAAGAATTCAACCCCGCATCCCCCCCATGCTCAGCTGTATCGTACCATTCCCCCCCTTCCGCCCCTACTGCTGCTGTCCCCACCGGCTCCTTCGTGGGCAGGTGAAGCTCCAGAGACACTCCTGCTCCACTGCAGCTGGGCTCATCCATGGATAGCAGCAGTGGCAGTGGAGGGTGGCTCCCTCTTTCTGCCCATTCCTCTCAGGTGTTCCCACTCACCACTGCTGTCCCCAGTCGAGTCTGGCTCCTCATGCAGCCCAGCTGGAGTAGGGCACGAAAAGCTCTGGAGCTCCCCCCACCAAGCATGGAGGGGGAAGGAAGAGGGAGCCGAAAGTAGGGGAGGGAGGTAAATTCTTACCTAATTCCAGGACTTAAAAACTGTCCCTACCTGCTACTTCTGCGGCATGGTCTTCCCACCCGAGTTGGACAGGGGCAGGGATGCAGCCACCCCTGAAGCACCAGTTGCTGCTCCTGTATCACCCTTTACAAAATCCCGGATCTGCCCATACCCGCCAATAATTGTTTTGAACCCACAAACTGGGCTTCCACCAAATCTGTTAGGTGTAATCTTACCATGCCTCACACTGACTGATAATATTCAGCTCATCATCCCATTGCCATTTGATTAAGAGACAAACAAGACCAAACCCAAAGTGTTGATGGTGACTGCTGCAACTTCCAGGGAGTAAAAGAAACCAGTTAGAAACCAGATAGTTCACTGTCAGTTAACTGGTCAGGGTAAATGCCAGGGAACACAAATCCAAAACTCTCCTGAAAATAGACGTCTTCTTACACATATTCTTCTTTGAACCATCCAGTTAGCAGCTACCACGTGGATGTAGACAGCTAGATATTATTCCTTTCTCTTGTGTATCCATGCATGACCATTTCAATCCACTTTCCATATTCTTGGCTACCTGTCAGCTTCTAAATCACTCAGGAAACTACAGCTTGAGGAGAGTGATTTAACACTGATACCTCCCAGGCCTTTCAAGCCATTCAACACATTCTTGCTACATTCCAGGGTGGGTGTGACAATCAGGCAATCCCTCAGGAGCTTTCCTATCATCTGTGGTAGCTAACAACCTCCTTTATAACATGGCTCAGAAAGTAGTAGATCTGTGCTCTAGGCCTCCTCAGTCTGAGGGGATTTAAATCCATATCAAACACCTCCCATGAGAGTGCCCGTACTTTGGCTGTATCACTAATTTATGCACTTCACAGGTGATAAAGACCATCCTGAACAATCTTGTTCTTCCATTATCAGATTCTTACTGCATCTCTTGTCTGTTGACTACCTGTTCACTTCTTTTATATCCTGTTTTTCATTTGCATACAGAGTTTTTGTTCTATCTACTACTTAGCTCTGCTATATCTAGTTTTCTCCCACAGTACTGTGATACCCCCCAAACTTGTCTATGTTTATCAGAACTGTGCAATTGGTCCAATAAAATATAATCACCCACAAAATGATTTCTTGCCTTCAGGAAGAAAATATAGAGCAGAGCTGTGTGGCTTAGTAATGAGGACATTCCCCTGGAACTGGAGAGAGACCTTGGTCCCAGTTCTGGGAGAGAAATTCTGGTCCTAACATCCAGAGATTGTTTATGCATTTTGATTAAAACACAATTGGATAAAATGCCTACACAGCACAGAAAGTAGGGACGGGAAACTACAGTTCCCCTCCTACTGAACTTAACTCATTATCAGGCTATAGAGTCAAATTCTCTCTTGCATGACATCCTGACTGAGAATCTTTCACTCTTTGCTGTGCAAAGGCACAACTTCAACAGATGGATGCCACCTCAGTCAGCCTTGCTTATGTCCAAGTAGCTAGGACACTTCCTTAGGAGGTGGTAAATTTAGGTTTGAATCCTTTTATGGTAAGAAAGGCCTAGAACACAAGCATTTCACTTCCTACCTAAGTGTTTAATCCCAGAGCACCATGCACTGGCTACATTTTATAAAGTAAGCCAGTCACTTGCCATGAAATGGTGGACTTTGGTAGAAGTATTGAGCTATGAGTCCCAGTTGCACATAGCTATCTTTCAAGTTGTGGCTTTAGGTTACTGATCACCCACAAACCAGAAGTCAGCTGTCAGAAGACAGGAGCCAGCCAGGCAGCAAGCAGGAACAAGGATGAAGCCTTCAAGCAGAGCCCAGGGAACTAATATAAAGACAGTAAAAAATTAACTGTCCTATTGAGTGGCACGCTGGGAACTGAAAGACCTTCTGCCTATAAGAAGGCAATCAAACCAATACACACATCTTGTGTCAGTTGGAGGTATGGAGGCCACTTCTAACCAGACCTGCTCAGGTAACTAGGGCCAGTTGAGGGCAATTTACCCTGCCTACTTCCCTAATTCCTGATACTCTATTGGCTGGCATAGACATCCCCCTTGAGCATGCTGTCTTTTGTGAATCTCATTCCTAAACTCCTACTTCTTCCACCCTAAAGCATAGGGAACTTAGGTGCAAGCTTGTGTGTGATTTATAATTCTGCAAGTGGGCACCTAACCTTTACCAGTGGGATTGCTCAGCAGCACTGTGTACCTGCCTTTTTGTAGATCAAGAGCAAAGTGAATTTCCTAAGGTCCTACAGCAAGCTTACACCTGTAGCCCAGATCCTAATCAACTGCATGTAGGGGAATTACTGCCTGCTTATAAGCAGCGGCTCTTTCAAGTGCCCAGCAGGCTACTCACCAGAAGAGATGCCTCACTGTCTCACCTTAGGCTTTTGGCTGCTTGTTCTTGGTTTCCTGGTTACTGCCTGTTGATTTGTAATTTCCCAGTTCCTTCCTCTAATCACTTAGCTATGCTTCATAGATGTAAATGTCTCTGTCAAAAAATCCATTTGCAGTGAGGCTCTGAAGTTTTGCTTTTTTTCTTGTCCATCTAAGTGTATATCTCATTTAGACCAAATACCATCAGATGGATTCTCTCTTTAACAGCTGGCAGTAGGAATGATGTTCTGTCTTATAGTCAATGAACAAAACAAAAATAGGATCAATAGTAGATTTTCACTCTTCTGTATCACCCTAGAAAAATGAGCAACTACATTGTACAAATCTTCAAGACCTTTTGTACTTAGAGACATATTCCATTAGCAGTAAAACAAAACAAAAACAAAAAACCCACATGGAACTAAACTATCTCCTTGGCTGTAAGATCTCCAGCATTCTTAATATTTTCCTCAGTGAAGCTATAGACTTGTATTCATTTTTACTAAGAGGATGGACAAAAGTACAAGCAAAGCAATATAGAACAAGCTAGGACAAAGCAATATAGTACACTTCATCATCCCTCCCACAGATAACTGGTAACCCTGTCTACCTACCAATGTTGTGGATCATATAGTGTTACCTGAACTGTTTAACTACTGTCTAAGCAACTTTGACTTTAGGCTGGGATACAGACTGAAGAGATCAAAAGAATTTGTTTTCCAGAAGGAGCTGGAAAACGCAGGTGATGTAGCTGAGGTGAAGGGTCTTCCTTCCCCAAAAGCATGTGTTCTTCACATACCCTGCATCAACTACATGGAGTGGATCAGGTCCATGTACTCTTCATGCCCTGGGTGGCATGTTGCTCAGTCACTGGTGAAAGAAAACACCCTGGAGAAGGTGGGGAGGTACAGCTGAGCACACAGGATCTATGCTTGTGTCACTCTAGGTTTCTCAGGATCTCCTAACACTGAAGGAGATAACTCTGGTTCTTTTGATGAAAGGACAATGAAAGTATCTCTTCATCCAAGTTTAGGAGAACTTCAGTAGATACACTTTACTCCTGTTTACCACTGTGATGCCCTTAGAAATCCTACAGTAATGGCTACAGAAAGCTACATACATAACTGGTTGGATCATTGCACTCAGATTCATAGATGTTAGGGTTGGAAGGGACCTCAGTAGGTCATCAAGTCCAACCCCCTACCCTGGGCAGAAAAGAGCACTGGGGTCAGATGACCCTGGCTAGGTGCTTGTCCAGTCTCCCCTTGAAGACCCCCAGGGTAGGGGAGAGCACCACCTCCCTTGGAAGCCCATTCCAGATTCTGGCAACCCTTACTGTGAAGAAATTCTTTCTAATGTCCAACCTAAATCTGCTCTCCATCAGTTTGTGGCCATTATTACTAGTTACTCCGGGGGGTGCCCTACTAATTCCCACTCAATGGGTATCATCAATGGCTCAGAGGAGGTATCAAATAGGGGTTCACCAGGGTCTTCCCTGACTCAGGTGATGTTTGATGTCTTCATTAATGATTTGGGTAATGCAATTGGGTGTACACGTAACAGATTTGGGGATGACACCAAATTGTGTGGAGCTGTAGATACTCTGGAGGATAAGATTATGATTTTATGATCAGTGTGGCCAGCTCAGGGGCAGTAAAAACCAATCACTGGGAGCTTGCCTATACTATGGTAGGAGCATATTTTGACTAGAGGCTGCAAATAACTCAGAAATAATTAGGAAATAGGGTAATATAACATGCAAATCCCAGCACAAGCAAGTTGTGAGATGTTCCCGTTTCATATAAAACAACACTAGGCTCAATCATTTAAAGGAAAATGCAGAATATCTGACAGGGCTGTACGGAACCAATTCAAAATAATGCATGTATTCAGACTTCTATATTAATCAGAAGCCTTTTAGCCAAAACAAAAGAGCGCATCTGTCTAAATCCCTCATCCTTCCTTTCATTCATTGGAATACAGGGCTGGAAGAGACCCTGTTGGTCATCAAGTCTAGTCCCCAGCAAAGGTGAAACTAGCAAGGTTTGCAAGAGTCTTACATACTCTGGGGACTCAAAGTGATCCCTGGTTGCTGCTGCTGCTGCTGCTGCTGCTGTTGTTGTCTCATGCTCTGCCCATCCCAGTGGCTGCTGCAACAATAGCAACACGGTGTCTGTGTCCCCAGCTCCTGCTATATGGGGCTGCTGCTGCCTGGGCTTCTAGGGCTAGTGGCACCCTCTGCGGGTTATGCTACTTACACTGCAGACAACCAGGCCATACAATCCCATGAAATGACAGAGTCTCATCTTAAAACAACTCTTTCCTTTTTATCTTCCCTACTCCTTTTGGGAGCGTGTTCCAAGAACCGTGCTATTCTGGTGGTTAGGAATCTTCTTCTAACATCCAGCCTAACTCAATGCCCAATTTATAATGATTTGCTCTTGTTCTTTGTTTAAATACTTCTTATACTGGGGTTCATCTCACCAAAGTACTTCTAAGGCAGAACCCATATGACCTCTCCTCTTTATTTTGGTAGGCTGGACAAGCCAAACATTCTGTATCTCATCTGCTAAGATGGGATCTCCATTTCCCTCATTATTCTAGCCCAACTTTCAGTTGATTTCAGTTTTTAATCTTTGTTTCTTGAATATGGGTGACAAGAACTGCACACAGCATCATCTCTTCAGTGCTCAGCATAATGGCATTAATATCTCCCTCTCTCTATTAAAAAAGCAGACCTGACACATCCCAGGGTGACAGTTTTTTGGCTCTGTAACAAGTGGGTGTCCCAGGGCTGGTCTCAAATTTGGCCTGCCCATTTGTTTTAGGGATAACCACCTGACTCCTCTCCTGCCACACCTTGATGTTAATACCAAAGATGTTACTCAGGTGGGAGGCTGCCTATTTATCTGCCCTGATGACAAGGGACTGTATATATGATTCCAACCTCCCCTTATCATATCCCATGCTTTGCAGATGTTCAGTGGCTTAACACTCAGCCAACTAATCTCGGGCTCCCAGCCCCTACCAACAGTGGTCTCCGAGCCCAATCCAATATCAGGGCTCCAACTAGGCTTGTGCAAATACGGAACTATTCAATTTGGATTTGGATTCAGCCAATTTGGATGCCAGAGATTCAATTCATAGATCTGAATCTTTTTTTTCTAATTCGATTTGGCCGAATCACTTTGGAAGATTCGGAGCTGATTCAGAGCTGATTCAGAGATTTGGCCATAGAGTCTAACGGGGAAAATCAATGAAATATCTATAACTTTGTTGTTTTTTGGCTGATTTTGATGAAACTTGCAGGAGTGGTAGCCTCTTTAGTTTTGAAGCACTGTTCCTTTTCATTTTGTCAAAACTGTTTTGCTGTTTTGATGTTGTTTCGACATTTTGCCCATAGGCTATAATGGGGAAGCACAAAGCTGTCTATAACTTTGTTATTTATTGGTAGATTTGGATGAAATCAGAAGGAATGGTAACCTCTTTTGAGGGCATGAAGCCTGCCAAGTTTCAAGGAGATAGGTGCAGGAGTTTCTGGGATACCGCACCTCAAGCTGCTGACAAGCAAAACTCATAACGTAGGTGACAGTGGGTGTGTGTTAAGGCATAGCATGGTGAAAACTGCAGGGATAGTAGCCCCTGATGAGGCCATGAAGCCTGCCAAGTTTCAGGGAGAGAGGTGCAGGGGTTTCTGGGGAACTGCACCACTGCACTTTTATCTGCAAAGCTACATCCCCTCCCTCCCCACCCCTCCCCCCACCCCATGATGCCTTAATTTCCATTTTCACCATTGCATTTTCCATTGCATGCAAGCCCAGCCTCTGGCTTCTTTCCTATTCCTTCCATCCAGCAACAGGAGACACACCAACTGTACTTCCTCAGCCTGACAAAGGGTTTTTCAATCTGAAAGTTTCCTAAGATATATTTTTCTAACTCTTTTGGTTTTTTTCAGAATAAATATATAAACACAAGATAAGCCATCACACACCATGAGTAACATATATTCAACACAACATCTTTACTTCTTGCTGTCAAATATTTTATAAAAAGAAAGGCTCTGTGATGGTTCTGTCTGGCTACCTTTGATGCTGCTGGTGCTACTGGTGTTGAGCCTGCTAAATTATTTTGACCTGCCATCATTTACAGTGGTGGACCAACCTTAGGCTCTAGGGGAGGAGGAGGCCTCATGGGGGCACACCACCATGTTGTGCAGAGGCCCCAGCACCAGGAGAGGCGCACCTGAACACACACACAGTTCCACAAGCACCTGTATCACGAGTTTTGCCTGCCTGTGGCCAGAGGTGCAGGGCCCCAGAACCCAGACTCCCCCTGCACCTGTTTCTTTGACAGCTGACAGGATTTGTGGCTGCAGCAGGCCCTAGCAGGCACACATACAGTGTCACCTAAGTCACAAGTGTTGCTTGTCGGCAGTTTGAGGTGCAGTTTACCAGAAACCCCTGCACCTATCTCCTTGAAACTTGTCATACTTTGTAGCCTCAGCAAGACCTACTGTCTCTGCAGTTTTCACCCCACTGTGGCTTACCACACATGTGACACGTTTTGTTTGTCAGAAGTTTGAGATCCAGTTTCCCAGAAAGCCCTACACCTATCATCTTGAAACTTGACAGGCTTCATGTCCTCCACAGAGGCTACCACTTCTGAAACTTTCATCTGAATAAGACAAAAAACAGCAAGGTTATAGATATTTAATTGATTCTCCATTATACCCTATGGCTCAATCTCCAAATCTTTTCTGAATTGATTTGGAAGCTCTGAAGCAATTTTGAAAGCCTAAAGCTTCTAGCAATTGAATCTGGAGTTGTAGATTCAGCATCCAAATTGTCTGAATCATCTCTGAGTCCGAATCATGATCTGAAGCTTTGCACCAATCCCTCTCTTGGGGCTCCAACCCCTCTTTCCATTCAGGGCTCCAAGCCCCTTATGGGCCCCAAGCCTGCACCTTGGGCCTCCAAACCTGCCTGTGGGATGAAGACTCTGATTCCTGTCCCAAGCCCCCCCACCCGGCAATCCCTTATCCCTGAGCCTGGGAGCTTCCTTAATAGCTGCCCAAGGCTCAGGGCCCCACCTCCAAGGAGCCTTACCTGGCTCCTTTGCAACCTCAGGCTCATCTGTGAGCCTGGGTACTGCCACAGGTCCCCCAACCTGGCCTGGGTCCTGCTTCACTGTTTGCAGTAAGCCTGGGCTCCACCTGCACCGATCTTCATCCACCAGGGATTTGGGGCTAGGGTTAGAAGGTACCCCATACTTGCCTTTCACTGGGGAAGTAACTGGCTTGGTATTTCTGGGGGATTGTCCCAGTGCAGACAGTCCCACCAGGCCACCTGTCCCTGGCAGGATTCAGTTTTTAGTCGTACCCAGGACCAGGGGGACCTCCTCCTTCCCCATATCCTCAGCCCTTACCTCCAAGATGTTGCCAGCAGGAGCTCCAGCCAGGTGGTGTTCTCCAGCAGACCACTACCATGGTGTTCAGAGCCCAGCCCTTATATAGGGCAGCTGAGCCCTGTTCCTCAATCAGGCATCCCTGCCTACTTGGGACTATAAGCAGCTGCAGACTGCCTTACTGCTGCTGCTTAGCCCCCTGCAATTAACGGAGCACCCTGTGCTCTGTTACAGGCTCCATGACATTGTTGGCTTATGGTCATCCTGGGACTGGGAGATTCTGAACATCTCCAATTTCTCTTGATGACATTTGCTTGTATTTAATGACTACTGCACCAGTTAGTTGCATAAAAACTTAAGAAAATAAGCTTGATTGTTGTGGTGGTCACAAGGTACATTTTGGTGGTACAGTGGTAATCTTCACCTACTGGGCATGATTCTCAGTCCAAAGGGTTGTAAATTAACATGATAACTGTCCCAAAGATTGTATAATTGATGGAAGACATTTCGAGGTACTATAGAGCTCATGTAAAGGTTCCCATAATTTGAACTCCTAGCCTTCAGCATATGGAAGAAATTGGAGGGGCACACTCCACTCCAACTAGCCTATTGCCCATATATGGCCAGGAGAAATTAGAGTAGCGCAAAAAGTTATATTTACTGGTAATCAAAGAAGCTGCTCTAATTGAACAGGCTTCTGCACAGCTGTGCAATACAGAGAACAAAAAGGTTGCTTAAGGTCATGATTTCATAGATTTCATAGATTTCATAGACATTAGGGCTGGAAGGGACCTCAGGAGATCATTGAGTCCAGCCCCCTGCCCAAAGGGCAGAAAGTCAGCTGGGGTCATAGGATCCCAGCAAGATAAGCATCCAATTTACTCTTGAAGGCGTTCAGTGTAGGTGCTTGAACCACCTCTGCTGGCAGACTGTTCCAGACATTGAGACAGTAAAGAAGTTCTTCCTTATGTCCAGCCTGAAACGGTCTTGCAGGAGTTTGTGACCGTTCGACCTCGTCATCCCTTGGGGCGCTCTGGTGAACAAACGTTCCCCCAGATCCTGGTGGTCACCCCTGATAAACTTATAGGTGGCCATCAGTTCACCCCTGAGCCTATGCTTTTCCAGGCTAAAGCGTCCCATGGCTCTCAGCCTGTCATCCTAAGATCTGTTTTCCTGACCTCTGATCATGCGCGTGGCTCATGATAATCAACTTCTTCCCATCTCCATCTGAAGAACATGAAGAGAGTAAAAGAAAATGAGGCTTATAGTGATCAGATGCTTAAGACTCATCAGAATCAGGCCCTTTATCAGCTTCTCTCTTCTGAGCACAAATCATTCCTATAATTTTTTTGTCAAATTCAGAGTCCCAGTAGGATTAGTGTTCACTTCTTAAAAACTTATGAGTTTGAATTTGGATTCCCCATTTTTCTGTTCTTCTCTACAGTACAAGGTAATTCTGACCCATTTGAGTGATATAAATTACATTTTAGAACTAGCTAGTTAATTATGCTAGCAGACAGGCATCTCAACAAAAAAACCAAAACCCTCCCCATCCTGCCCCCAAAAAACCCTGGTGTGATCTGTAGTGCTTCTAGTCTCCATATTATATATAATCTATAATTTAAAAAATGCCCTTAATAATAAATCACCACTTTCTTTAAGTACTTAGAAGTAGATTCCTTGAGGATGTAATCCATGATTTCCAGGGACTGAAGTAAAGTTGACTAGACTGTAATTCCCCAGATCCTCCTTCTTCCTTTTCTTAAAGATGGGCACTATATTTGCCCTTTTCCAATTATCTGGGATCTCTCCCCTTTGCTACCAACATGGTCTATATAAATAGATTGATAGCAACTATTTTTGAGGTAGGTTCCCATCAGTACGTTTGCCCAATATGGGCCATGTTTTATAGCCATGCTCAGTGTTGGCTGCATTTAAGAAGCTTCATAGTTGGTTTCCACTGCTAAGCACATGCAGCTTTTGGCAGTAGTTGATGTAGACAATGCATTTAGTGAGAGTTTCTTGTATGCAGTTATAATACAAGGGACTTCTCCCCCACACCATTCCAAATGGGGAACAAAGACCCACTCATATGAATACCTACAGTACTTCTTTTTCAGATCATTTAAACCGTTTTGTGTAGCTTTTCCCTTTTCAATTAAGGTTCAGTTTTAAACAAAATTTGCCTTGTTAAAAACAAAAACCACTTGAAATGTTGCATTTTGAAAATGTCAAAACAAAATGGTTCAGTTTTTGTGACACATTGCATTATATTCTAAAAATGCTGAAATGAAATTTTTAATATTTTCAAAATATTTTCTTACATTTATAAATTTATATTTATTTATATATTTATCATCCACAACTAGTTGCTAAATTTAGCTGAAAGTCACTAACACTAGCAACAGACAATACACATAAACCAGTTTAAGTGATAAGAAACTGGTTTAAGCCTGTAACAGAATAGATGTTCAGTATACATAAACCAGTTTCAAAATTGCTGAAACCAGTTTGAAATAAACCTGGCTGAATGTAGTATCAGACTTAACTGATTTGGTTCAAACCAGTTTATACAATGACTGTCTCAGACCCTTTCCTTGTTTAAGTTAAACCAGACTCTGCCAGCATCCTAGCATGCTCTCCGGCTGGGTGGGGCTGTCTGCTCCACAGCAGAGCTGGCCCCTCCCCTCTGCTCCCTGGCTGTAGCTCTGAATAAACTATTCATTTGGAAAAAAAAAAGAAGTGTCCATTTCTGTTCAAACATCTTAGTGGGAACTACAGGATATTCAGCAAATTTTAAAATGTTCCTCTTTTTTGAATGCCTAAGTGAGATCTGAGCTGTCTCAAAAACATACACCCATATGAGCAGACTAACACTTGCATTCCGTTTTTGAAAATCATAGTTCTCATTTTTTTTTAAATATAAGAAACAAGTAACTAGTATATTGCTCTTAAAATGATCTGTAAACTTTCTGTTGAAATTACCAGAACAGCTGTTAGAGGTCACTGTTTTTCTTCAGAAAGCCAACAGAAAGTAGATGTCTGGCTGTAAGCATGACGACTCTTCAAGTGTAAAGTTTTGAGGAGTTAGTTTCTGGTATTCAGAGCTTAATATATTAACAAGAGACTTTAAATTACATACTCAGTAGAGCAGTAATCATTAGAATAGACTCAAGATGCACAATGGAGATTTAATTTCACTGGAACTGTTCCTAATGAAATTGTGTGTGTGGTGGTGAGTATTTAAATTAAGTTTTGGGTGTTAAAAAAAATAAAATTCTATTAAAGTCCAAGACAAGAATTAAAGCTGGCCAAAAAAATATCATCCACAACCCTCTTCAAAAATTCAAATCAGGTTTGATAGTGTAGGTTGAGTGGCTAGATTTCTTTTTTTAACAATGTAATTTATTTAGCCTTTATGTTTCTTTCATGTATTTGATTTTCTACTGTCTGTATATAATGAAATGTCTTTTTCTTCTAAGCTTCGAACAGTGCTGCATAATACCTTTGGGAATCCTCCAAGGTTATTAAATCCATTGCTATGTCACAAGTTACTATAGGGTTACTATAGTTTCTCTCTTCCATTTGGAAAGCTGCTATAATATTTCTAGTCCTCAACAATGAATAATGTCATTAGTACCTGGGAGAATAAACACAAAAAACATTAGCAAACTACAGTTTCCAATATTTAAGGGGGGAAGCCTATCTTCAAAACAAAAGTTTGGTGTTCTTGAACACTATCTAACGACATTAACCTGATTTAATTGCCCTGTTAAGCAGTTTATTGCATTACTTATGGGATAATAGGATGAGTTCAGCATGGGTTCATTGCATTATCTTATAAACAATGTAGCACACCATTAAACAGGATGATAGAAACCAACTTATTTTATAAGAAACAATTATGAAGGCTCATGTAAACTTGCTAATGTGAATAGTCAAAGCCCTTGCTATGGTAAGAAAATATATTGCAAGCCTTCTCTGGGATAAAAAGAAAAAGCAATGTCAAATTGTAATTCCTAGTCTCAGATCAGAAGCACAATTCTTTTCCAAATCATTAGTTTCAGTCTAGTCTACTATGCTGCTAAGTCTTCATTCTACAGTACACTGAATTCACTTGCTTGGTTTATGGAAAATAATTCCAGACAACACCTCTGGGGTTTGGCTCCTAGTGTATTTTGTGCAGGCATGTGAATATACTCCAAGAATCTGATTTACCAAGATATTATGATGTATTGTGACCTGTGAACCTGAGGCATTCCTATCGGAGATTGGAGATAGCAGTATATGGGGCAAGGGAGACACTCCCTTGCCATATAGAAAGATTTATTACAAGGTGTCAGCAGGAATTTGTATGTATTTTCATTACGTATGACCTTTTTTTCCTCTTTACTATCTGAACTGAGATGGCACAGCAGCCCTGGATAAGCTCTAATGTGAGATAGCCTGTGGAACCAGTGTCATGAAGTTAGGCCAAAGACTAAATCCTATTTTGCTTTAAGTGCCTAAACGGCACATACACAGTCAAGTGCATGTAAATTTTGGCACCTATGCATGGTTTGGGGTTCTGTTTTCCACTGTGGGGAAATACAATTGCTCTGTAAGCCTATTTGCCAAAAACAGAGGGTGGGAGGAAGAAGGGAAGGCTTTTCTTAGCTCTATGGCATAGTGGTTAGAGCATCTTCCCAGAGCAGGAGACCCAGAGTCTAGGTCACCCTACCAAAAATGTCTCAACTTGTCATGCTTGCTAGCAAATGGCTCTTAGCCACCAGTCACAGTCTACATATTCCCTAGATCTCTCTCCAGACCTCCTCTTGAAGCCAAAAAGAGGGAGAATCAAGGAGGGGTGAAAGAAGCTGATATGTGTCTGCCCAGCTCCGCATGGGACAGAGTTTTTTCCCAATGCTGTTTGTCCATTTTATTAAATGAATATTAAATGCAAGCTGCAGTGGGCCAGACTCCAGAGGAGGGCCTGAGCACTACCCGGCCCATGGCCTGGCGCTTAGACCACTTTGCTAGGAAATGGAAGATTTGCAGTCAACTCCTCTCTGGTTGAGAGGAATGAGAACCTGGATCTCATACTTTGTGAGTGTCATGGCCATTTTGCTAAGAAGTTGGAGAATTTGCTTCTTGTGGACTTCAGTATGAGCTCATCATCTTTTTTCTGAGACAAGTGTTCTCGGACCATTGTATTTCCTCCCAATACTACCCAGCCAGAACACATCCTACTAAGCATACTCAATATGACTGTGTGCACAAAGCTGAATCCCAGACCATGTGTAAATGCCAGAAACTGAAGTTATGTGACAATGTATATGCTGTTTATGTACATAAAGTAAAATAAGATTGAACCTCAAGAGATCAGTTAAATGGTCTGTAAAATATGTGGGTGCAAAGGTCTACAATCCACAGTACAGAATGTCCATGGGTCAGCAAATCCCAGAGGTCAGAGACCTGTTTATTGAATTAATGGCCTGTCTGAAGAATACCCCACACCCCTATCTTTTACTGAAAGCCACAATAGCACCCATTTAACATTTTGTGCACTGGCATTTTCTTATACGCTTTATGTGGTTTCAATTAATCAGAGCTATTCTCAGACTGGAACTAATGGGGGAATGATTGTTTTAATATTCTGCCCCTCTGACTTGTGTGCAGCTCAGCTAAGCAATGAAGGGATTTCACAGATTAACTCATGAAAAGGCAAAATCAAGCTCACTCTTGAAAAAAATAGTTGCAAATAATGGTTGCCTCCTGGGTACTAGTGAGCACACAGGACAACTCAAGAAAATACTTTAAAGGTGTTGGGCAAACCATCTTACTCCCCTCTGTCTCTCTCAGCATCCTCAGGTTTGAATAGTGATGATAAAACTTAACTACTTCAAGGGAGCATTGCAGCAAATAACTAACAAAGGTGGAGATTTTCAATGGAGTCAAATAGTTTAAGCACTTAATACAAGTAAATTTCAGTCAAATTTGGATGTCTGACATCTTTAGGGTCCTCTGAAAATCTCAGAAATGTGAGATTGTAATGCCAGATTCTTCAGTGTAGAAAAGCCATTGAAACTAGTATTAATTATTAATTTTTAGTTGATGGCATCAAGTTTGATCCCCTCAAGGATCAGAATGCACTCTCTCCTTGATGCACAGTCAAATGACAAAGAGGACAAAACCCAGTAGGCTTCATAGAGTTACCAAGGAAATGCTGGCAGTGGGGGGGACACGCTAGAGACAACCATCAAACAGAATTTAGCACAGAAGTAGGAGTACAGATTGCTACCAAGCAATTCTCTCATGATAAATTTAGATGGCCTCTGAGTTGATCCTTGGCAGAATGGCAATTGTACAGAAAAAAGGTGGTAAAGTAGAAGGGTGCCACAAACCTGCCTTCAGGGTACGTACATCTGGAGCCCTGAGTTTCTCCTTAGTGTCCTGCTGCTCGTCCCAAGGAATGGACCAAGATTTGCTCTGACATAACTCCTTATCCCTGAAAACCTCAACACACTGCCCTTATGCCAGACCTCACAGTTGCAGCAAGGGAATCTCTTTGAGCTCTAGATAGATTCTCTTTAGGTTGTGAAAGAAATTTTAGGTCCCCCCTTCCATAGAATTAGGATTAGCCTGGAATATCACTTGCTTAGGGGGTCACACTTTCCATAGACAATCAATTAAGAGAAAAAAACAATGGCAAGATTTCCTTCTCCGTTGCCAATTCCTTGCAATCAGTGATAATTATAGGCAGTTGGGGTGAAAGGGACTTGATAGTGGGAATCTATTACAGACCACCACACCAGGAGGATGAGCTAGACCTAGAGTTCTCAAGGCAGCTCTGAAAAGCAGTACACTCAAGGGATGCGGATGTTGTGGGTGACTTTAACTACCCTGGCATCTGCTGGGAGGTACAGACAGGTAGATTTGACCATTCATGTAGCTTCCTAGGCTGTATAGAAGACCTTTGCCTAATGCAGGAAGTATATAGTCCCACTAGGGGAAATGCCTTACTGGATTTGGCGCTTGCTACAGGGTGGAAGATCTGTGAATACAGGGTAAGCTAGGAGATACTGACCACCAGTTGCTGGAATTCACTAACCATCAAAAGGTAGGAAAGATAACAAGTATGGCAGAAGTGCTAGACTTAAAAAAGACTAACTTCAAACAGCTCAGGAGGTTAGTAAGTGAGGTGTTAAAGGACAAGAGCCTTGGTGAGATGGGAGTCCAGGAAGGGTGGTCATTTGTGAAGGGAATGATCCTTTGGGCACAAAAGGAGACAATCCCATTCCACATAAAGCATGGCAAGAGGGCCAGGAAACCCTCTTGGCTGAACTGGGAAATCCAGGGTAGCCTAGGGATGAAAAAAGAGGCATACAGACTGTGGAAGCAGGGGGTAGCCACCAAGGAGGAATATACCTATTTGGCTTGTACTTGCAGGGAGCTTCCCCTTGAAGTAAGAAAGGCCAAAGCAGCAATGGAACTCAGGATGGCAACAAAAATTTAGATCAACAAAAAGTCATTTTTAAGGTATATAGGAAGCAAAAAGACTGCACAGGGTAACATAGGACCCCTACAGGACAGGCTAGGGCAATTAGTAACAGATAGGAGGGACAAAGCTTACCTCTTCACTGAGTTTTTTGCATCAGTATTCCTGAACAAGGATAAAAATATATCACCAAACTGGACTATAGACAGAGGCACAGGGGAGACACTTTCCCACCAACAGTTAGTGTCCTAGTGAAGGGTCACTTGGAAGGGCTTGATGTGTT
>NW_017728906.1:187877508-187888082 GCF_001723895.1 Crocodylus porosus | reverse complement strand
AAGCTTACCTCTTCACTGAGTTTTTTGCATCAGTATTCCTGAACATGGAGAAAGACATATCACTGAACTGGACTATAGACAGTCACGGGGGGACACTGGCCCACCAAAGGTTAGTGTTGACCTAGTGAAGGGTCACTTGGAAGGGCTTGATGTGTTCACGTCAGCAGGCCCAGAAGATCTTCATTCAAGGGTGCAAATGGAATTGGCTGGGGTCATAGCAGAGCCACTGACAGAACTGCTTGAGCACTTGTGGTGCTCAGGGCAGGTCCCAGGGGACTGAAAAAGGGCCAGTGTGTTCCCTATTTTCAAAAAGGGGAAGAAGGAAGATCCAGGTAACTACAGACTGGTTAGTCTCACCTCTATTCTTGGGAAAACCTTTGAAAAAATTATTAAAGAATTCACTTGTGTGAGTCCAGCAGGAAAAGTAATGCTGAAGGGCAACCAGCATAGATTCATAGCAGGTAGATCCTGCCGGACAAACCTTGTTTCTTTTTATGACCAGGTCACAAAATGCTTAGGTGCAGGAGTCAAGGTGGATGTCATATACTTGGATTTAAAAAAAGACTTTGATACAGTGTCACATCCCTTTCTCATAAAAATACCTAAAAAAATGGAGTGTCTGTGACTTAGATGATTACACAATCAGGTGGGTGGCAACTTGGCTAATGGGGTGCACCCAAAGAGTGGTGGTGGATGGGTTGGTATCAGCCTGGAAGGATGTGGGCAGTGGAGCCCCCAGGGCTTGGTCCTCAGGCCAGTATTGTTCAACATCTTCATCAGTGATTTGGACATGGGCGTTGTGAACACACTGTCCAAATCACAGATGACACTAACTTATGGGGCAAAGCAGATACACTGGAGGGCAGGGAGCAGATTCAGTCAGATTTGAACAAGCTGGAAAAGTGGGCAGAAATAAAAAGGATGCAGTTTGACAAGGGTAAGTGCAGAGTACTACACCTAGGGAGAAGGAATCACATACAGATGCGGGAGGACTTTCTAAGCAACACAGCAGCAGAAAGGATCTTGGAGTCATAGTTGATTCAAAGATGAACATGAGATGGCGATGTAATGAAATGATCAATACAACTAACCACGCCCTATCATGCATTAATAGGTGCATCACGAACAGGGCTAGGGAGGTGATATTTCCCTTCTGTGTAGCACTGATAAGGCCTCAGCTGGAGTACTGGGTTCAGTTTTGGGCACTGTACTTCCAGAGGGATGTGGACAACATGGAGAGGGTCCAGAGGAGGGCCACTCATATTATTAGGGGCCTGCAGGATAGGTCCTATGAGGAGAGGTTGAGGGACCTATATCTCTTCAGCCTCCATAACAGAACGCTGAGAGGGGATTTGGTGGTCATCTACAAATTTGTTGTGGGGGAGGGTGGTAGGATGGGGCAGCAAGGAATGTTTACCAGGGCGCCCCTTGGAGTAACTAGAAACAATGGCCACAAACTGACAGAGAGCAGATTTAGAGTAGACACTAGGAAGAACTTCTTTACAATAAAGCTTACCAGAATCTGGAATGGGTTTCCAAGGGAGCTGGTGCTCTCCTCTACCTTGGAGGTCTTTAAGAAGAGACTGGACAAACACCTGGCTGGGGTCATCTGACCCCAGCACTCTTTCCTGCCCAGGGCAGGGGGTCAGACTTGATGATCTGCTGAGGAAACTTCTGACCCTGAAAATCTATGAAATTTATGAAATCTGTAATTATCTTCCGTGACTGTCTTATCTGTGGGTCTGAAGATGGCTGATGAGGCTGAGAAAGCTGATCCAGGATCAGCAGACTTGTAATTCAGGGATGTGTTTCCAGGTGGGGTGGGTGGCTCCAGATTCTTGATTCAATCCATGACACGCTGTTTCTGCCACTCCTGCTTTCCCATTTCCTGTTGTTTTTATTGTAAGGTTTCAATGTACTGAGATCCTTGCAGCAGACTCTTACTCCATTTGGGGTAGTTCTGGGCAATAGTCTCCCATTAATTAATTTAAATGCTGCAGTTTTTCAAGTTGGCCTTGAGGACATCCTCGAAACACTTTTTTTCTGCCCTCCTCTTATGCCAGACTTTCTTCTGGAGACTGGAATTGGACATGTGGCCAGCCCAGCAAAGTTGTTGTCAGATGATCATTGCCTCAATGCTCATGGTATTTGATTGTGAGAGGATGCTAATGTTGGTGGGTCTATCTTCCCACAAAATCTGAAGAATCTTTGCAGGAAGCATTAATGGTACTTCTCTGATGACTTGAGCTGTCTCCTGCCTGTTGTCTACATCTAGCTCCATACTGTAAGGTGGGGACCACAGCTGCTTAATAAACCATTAGGTTGGTTTTGGATTTGATGTCTTGATCTTCAAACACCCATTTCCTCAATCATCTGAAGGCTGCACTTACAGATTTGAGGCAATGTTGAATGTATTTATCAGTGTCAGCCTTCTGCAAGGGATGGCTTCCAAGGTATGGGAAATAGTTGATGTTCTCCAGACTCTCACCATGAATCTGAATGACCAGAGCTGGGGACGTCTCATTAAGAACTTGTTGATGGAGGACCTTTGTCTTCTGAATGTTAAGTATCAGTCCCATTTTCTTGTATACCTCAGTAAAGATGTCAACAATTGCCTGAAAGTCTGTTCCCAAGTAACCACTAACTCTTGGATCTCCCAGTCATTCTTATTATACCAGTCTTGAATTTTTCTGGTAGAAAACCTAAGTGTCTCTTTGCAGGTACTGATGATGATGACCTTGAAATCACCCCAAGTGCTGCTGACATTCTTGCATTGTTGTTGATAGGACTTCACCAGTTTGTCATTGAGGCACCAGTAGAAGAGGTTGCGCTTGATTCGGTCCTTGAGTCCTTCAATGCTGACCTTTCATCAGCATTGCTTCTGCTGCAGCCGTCACATGGGAGCCAGTTTGGGAGTGACATAACTGAGCAGATGAGTCCATGGTGGGTCCAGTAGTCATCAGATCCTAGCATAGCTCGGGTCATGCAGTCATCTTTGTGATCCTGGACACGAAAAATGACATAGTCAATCAGATGCCAATGTATAGATTGTGGGTATTGCCGTGATGTCTTGTGCCCATTTTTCTGGTGGAACAAGGTGTTGGTGATGCTGTGCCCATGTTCTGTACATTTGGTCAACAGAAGGATGCTGTTAGAGTTGACCTTTACTACTCTTCCCCTGCCAATGATTCCATTCCAGAGGTTCAAGTCCTTTCCAGCTCTGGTGTTGAAATCACAAAGATGAATAAGTCTGTCTCCTTCCAAAATGTCAGAAAAGACTTGGCCAAGGTTGGTGTAGAATTCCTTCTTGGTTTCATCAGCAGTGTCAAGAGATGGGTCATACGTGCTGATGACAGTAGCTTATTGACTCCCTACCAGTTTAAGAGGGAGAGTCATGAGGTTCTCCTTAATTCCAGTAGGAAAGTTGTTGAACTGGTTTATAAGTTCATTCTTGGTGGCAAACCAACTTGGCGAAGCTGGCATTCTCTTTCCTGTTTACCCTTCCAGAAGAAGGTATATCTACCTCCATGTCCTTTAAGCTGCTCATCTCCCGCTCACTGGAGCTTGCTCAGTGCAGCCTCCACTCCCCATCAGTATAGTTCCAATTCCCCATGAGTCTCAGAATCCTCCAGAACATTCTCTCCAAAGCACCTGCAGCACCTCTGGCTAATGGGCTATTTTTCTCAGATCCCTTTGCTATTGTGTGGTTGTTTTTCCCCCAAACTAGCAGATAATAACGTGGGTACCCATGCCACCTGTGCTGGCCCCAGCAGTATAAAAAGCTACCCTGGTGAGCAGCTTAGGGTTACTTGCCCTCAGGAGCTGCTTAGGCCCAGCCAGTTGACATATGGGAACACTAGCCCCCTGTGACAGCTGGATTACTGCAGTGGCCCTGACCTAGAGTGGCTCCTGCACCCTCTACCCACTGCAGCAGTCTGGCAGCAGGGGCTGCTGCCTGCTGTGACCTGCTGCCACCTGTGACAGCATCTGCCCCATTGAACCTGCAGTCCCATGTCTGCACACATGCCAAACCTGGACAGGGACTGCACAGCCACCTGGGTTGTGGCATGGGCACTGCAGTAGATCCTCCTGAACCTCTGGGCCAGCTGCCAGCAGGCTGTGGCTGCACAGTTGGCCTTCAGGCAGCACTGTTGCCATGTGTGCCCCTAACTTTCAATCTGGGCTGTTATTGCCTGGAAGATGTCCTCAGTGTTGTGGCCTGATTTTAATTGTAAAAGCATGTCCTCCTGGCCCCAAATGGCCAGGAGGTCAGCCATCTCATTTGCCCTCTAGCTGGGTCTTCAGTGCCAGCCCTGGGCAGGCTTCTCTGCCTGGGTCCTGCCACTTGCCTCACTAGCAGGAATCCTGGTGTTTCTGTTTAAAAATAGCAAATTCTCTGATAAAGCATCTCAAATTCAGTCTTTAAAATACCCCAAAAGCTGTGTTGTTCCATGATTAAAAAGAAATGCCATTCTCTCTCTCTCTTTGAGTTTGCTTTTGGTTTTTTATCATAGAAAAATCAGAGCTCCCCCGACCTCTTCACTAACTATTTTGGGATAACTGTCCCTGCAGCCACAGCTCCCTCCAGCAAGTCCCATCCTGCCTGGCAGCTGGGCACGCAGGGTGTGAGATGTGTGTGGGGTGGGGGGGATGGAAAGAATGTGGGGTTTGTAGTAGGGTGGTGGGAAAGGGGCATGGGGTTCTTGGGTGTGTGTGGTGGAGTGTAGGGGGTATGTGGGGTATGTGGGTGGGTGTGGGGCTTGTAGGGAGGCTTTGATGGGGGCTGCCATATGTCTGACCCCCCCCCCCCAAGTGCACAGCCCCCAGCACTGGCAACAGCAGCCAGCTGGGCCCTCAGGGCCATGGCTAACTTCAGGCACAACCCCACAGTAGTGCAGCACTGCCTGATCCAAGGGCTATACATGGTGAATGGACCCAGTCCAGCCTGGCCTGTCTTACTATCTTGCACCTTTGAACTGGGCAAGGATGACGCTTGCCACCATGCACAATTGCTGTCCATGTGTTGGGCTGGGCTGGGTCCTGCTTTTAAGTGCTCTATGCACTGTTGGTCTGGGCTGGTTACATGGAGGCCAGACCCAGTTCGGCCCAATGCATGGCCCCTGCATGCAGTGCCAGGGCCCTGTTTGACAGCAAGAGCAGCCTAATCCTGCCTGTAGGGACAAGAGAACAGGCTGAGCCCACAACATGTAGCACAGGTGGTGCTTGGTCTGCACCTCCCCCCACAGAGTCTCCCCCACTCACACATCATGCCTCCCACACACAGTACCCCCCCAGACCCACAGCCTTCACCCCTACACAGCCCCCTCCCCCCCACAATCCATTTCACCTCCATGTCCCTACTTACCGGGGTGAGTGCCTGGGTTTGGGTCACGCTGCAGCCTTGCCCTGTTCCTATTCAGGGAAAGGGACAGGCATAGAGTCACTTGACTGGGTGCCAAAATGTCTCCTTGAAGGACTCAGCCACCAGTTGCCTCAGGGCATGCTCCGTTAGCGTGCCATGTGCTGCTGTTTTCTGCCATTTTTTTTAATACTGAGATTTTCCATCATCAAATTTAGAGTTGGTGCTGCAAAGATACAGCATGGAGAACATTTTTTAGTTCCTAGTGTGCCTCTTCTGGCATCTCCAACTACTTTTCAAAGAGACCATATGCAGCACATCAGTACAAGAAACATGCAAAAAACTCTTCATGACACCCCACAAACCCTCCAAGATTTGGTGGGATTTTTGACAGAAGGTTATGGGGAAAAGGAAGACAGGACAAGTCCTTCTCCTTCTGCACCTTTGTGTTTCACTAATGACTGGTATAGAGCATTATCCCCATTAGATCTTTGTACACAGCAAAATAATATCTGAGTTAGGTATAGCGTTAGTGGATAATCTGAGTATAGATTTTAAAATCTGTGGACTAGTTTTCCTGTTTTGCTCATACCAGGTAGCTGTGCATGGCTGAATACATCTATATTATGCAGACATGTAAAATCAATCTCTTTCATGATGTAGGGCCAAATTATACTCCCATCAGTGGAAATCCAGCCTAACTCCAGATTTTCAGTCTGTGCTGTCTCATAGAAACATATCTCAGCCTAATTTGCTAATTATGATGTTTCTTATACTGCCATATCAGATGCTGTTGCTGTCTTCCAGTGCTCTGTAACTTGCTTGGTTCTGGATCTTGACAAGCAGAGATGATGGAAATTAGTTGTAGTGCCCAGAGAAGGGAACCACTAATCTAGAAGGTCATTAAACTCTACCCTTTGTTCTACTGCCCTGCAGGTTTAAATGGGAATTTGACAAAAATGATAGACCCTGAACACAGACCATTACCCTGCTCTCTATTAATACCACGGGATACTGTGAGCATAGAAAGAAACTGAGAAGATAATAGAGAGGAAGGGAATTTTTCATTCCCATTCTCTACAACAATTGTTTAAGAAAAGAAAAGAAAAGAAAAAAACATTTACTTTCATAATAGATGAGTTTGGCCCATTTTCAAGCCCTATGGTATGCATGGAGAACTTGGAAAACCAGCTTAACTAACTGCTTGAAGATTCATCTTGTGGGGAAGAGCTCAAATTGAGTTTCTGGGCCAACCTCTCCCCAGGCCCCAGCAGAGGGAAGCAGGTGAAATTCCCCTGCATTTTGGCTTTCTCATCCACCAGAACAGCTCTTGGATCTATTCAGCCATCTGGATGTAAATTTGAAGAGTCTCTGGACTGTCTAGATTATACTAGTACCGGATCAGATTTGAGCTAATAGTGGCTGAAAGCCACTAGCCTTGTCCTCAGCCAAGCAGAGCACAGTCAGAGTAGAAAATGGATTCCTTTGTGCCTTGTATGTTGAAGATGTTCATCACAGTAGATGCTTTCTAGATTGTCAGCTGAGACAGGACTGTGTTGCAAACAGAACAACTGGTGCAGCGTGAGGAGTAGCAAACAGGCATTAAATAAGAACACAAACAATAATAAGTTTGAAAGTTGCTGCTATTCCTGTGAGGCCAGTAACAACGAGAACTTTGCTGATCAGTCTCTTTCAGGCTGCCTGCTGCTTGAATGTATTAATGGAAAGCAACGTCAAATCTTGTCAAAGCTTTTTTGGTTGCCTTGTTGTTATAATGGAATTTTGTTTGCTATCAATTCTAAGCCATCAAGTTATCTGTTTCCATTTTTATTTTAGAATTGAATATATAGGCACCACCTAACCAAAGTCCTAGGCATCCTAACATATTAATAATACAGTCAAATTTAATTAATATCATTGTGTCATAGGAACTCATTCATCTAGACAGACACCTAGAAAAACTCTTAATCACTGCCCTGTTATTGAAGGAAGCATAATGGAGTCTCCTTCACACCCCACCAAACATGTGGCTTCTCTACTCTGCCCCTAAGGTCACCACATCCCAATCTTTTTGGACAAAGTCGGGAATAAATCCCAGAGTCCTGGAGCCCTCTGCTAGCTGTATGTGCTCTCTCTCTTTTTTTTTTTTAAATAAACCAATCCATATCTGGTGCCTCTGTTGACCACAACTGTGGTAGTGCAACTCAGGCAGGGAGCCAGGACTTCAGACTGGCTGTTTCCAACCTGTTTTGTCTTTTGATCATAACCCACATGTTAAAACCCACACTGAGACCAACTGTGGCTCTGAGTATTCTCAGTGAGGACTGCAGCCAGGTTATGCTGTTTTGGAGGACTTCATCTTATCAGCAGCAGTGTGGCTGAAACACACAACTCCAGCCTGTTCTTGAATGACCCCAAAGCCAACCTTTGCAGGAGTTACAACTAGCATGTTCAGCAAAATGAGGAAAGCAATCAACATGCCCAGCTGAAACAGGTGAGATCAAATTAGCCGGAGCAAAATGCGTCATACAGACAGCATCATACATAAAGGCCTTCAGATAAATAACTCAAGTACCGTAAATTACAGGTTTGGCTTTAAAATGTTAGTAGTAGCAGTTGGTATTAAGTTTCTTACGCTGTAAAAACAAAAGCAGTGCTGTTAGAGAAACATCTACTTATAGCACCTACTTTTGGTAGTCTGTGGGCATGTCTACATGTCGCCCTACGGTGATGTAGCCATGTGCTATGTCACCATACGGTGCACTACAGCAACGTAGCAATCATGGGTATCTCCACAAGATCACCAGCTATGCTGCTGTAGCAGTGTGCTCCCTGGGTACAGCATACCATTGGGACAATGTAGCAATGAAATTTGCCCATGCGCCGCATGCAAGGCACAGTAACCATCCATACTGTGCCATGAAGCACTAAAGCACGACGCTGTAGCAATGTTGCTGTATGGCGATGCGTACATGCACCCTATATTAACCCTAACCCTAATTACTGACTTGACCTGATTTGGATTTGTGTACATTCATGTTCTATACAGCACTTGGCCTTAAAGACAGGAGACATAAGCCCCGGACTGAGGGACAAAAAGAATAGCAGGCAATGAAGTCTGAAATGATCTGGGGTTCCATTTTTTTAAAGGTAAACTGGGTGTGAAAGGTGCTGAGCCTATAACCCTGCAGACAGAAGCAGTTTATGTGAAGATCAGGTATATCACAAGCAGAGTGAGTTTCTCCACATCATCAGCAGTGACCTGAAAGGATCATCTCTCAGGGTGAGAGGGCTGCTTGATCTTCTCCGTGGCCTCTTGGCTATGGATGCTTGGCGGTAGTGCCAGGTGTGGGACTCCAGTTCATTTCACTTCTCCACCTAAACAGCCATCAGCTAACAACTTTCATTTATTACTGACTTAACCTGATTCAATCCAGTGACCTTGAACACAGGAGCCAGATCTTATTTTACAAACCAGCTAAGCCATGTATCTCCCTGTGTGATTTATTTTCTTAACAGACCTATGGTTTTATTTAACCTCACTTTCAAGATTCAGCCCTTCTACTGTCAATAATTTAAAGTTGTGTTCAGAAAGTACTGTTTTTTCAGGTGAAGATAAGTAGACATGTCCCTCTAACCTTTCTACGGATGCTAGAGAAGGTCCTGGATATGGGAATAAAGTTTGCAACACCACCACCTTGGGATGAGAATCTCTTACCTCTTGAACTATGGAAGCTCACTCATATCAGATTTGGGCTCAGATGCCTCATATGCAGCCAGAGAGACAGTGGAATTGCAATATTTCACCTACCATCTACAATTTGAATTGGTTGTGTTGGTTCATTAAAGATCCTGCTGCACTTTTTGAAAGAAAATGTAGCTATAGTGTTGGGGTCAGATTCCATTTTGTGAACTGTTCTCTGCCCACTGCCATTCTCATAGGCAACAGCACTTATCTGGGTACAGTCTTCTTCACTTCCTACAGAAAAATGTTATCTAGTATCCCAATGAGCCATTAAGAAACCTCTATCTTCTATCCTACAGAATGTATTTATACCACCTAGCATTTCTATAGTGCTATTCATCACTAGAACACGTGTAGCTCAATCCGAGATGGAAGCTGTCCCCAGCAGGAGTCATCTTCTGGGGTAATCAGATGGTTTTCTAGTTTTCACTGTGGATGCTCTCTTCCCTGTGAGCTGTTTGCTCCAACTCCCTTCATGCTGTATCTCACTCCTCTCACTTTCTTCATGCCTTTATATTTCCACCTAATTTACCAGACAAAATGAAACAAAGCAAACCAAGAAATAACCTGCCTTTGTCATCATCACATTGTTCTTTCTGCTTGTACATCGTATCTATTTCCCCTATCCTCTGCCTGTCTTGATTGTTTAGATTGATTACAACTTGGGTAGGAGGCAAGGTACATTTGTACTTTATAGACCAACTAATCAGAAATATATATAGCATAAGATTTGTGAGCCCAAGCTCACTTCATCTGATGCTGTGAAAGGATATGAGCAGAGCAGTGCATAAAATGGAGAAAGAGAATAGAAAAGGCAGGAGCGAAGGGAACAGGGAAAGATGAGGGAGAGAGGGCAGTACTGGGAAAGGAAAACAAGCAAGCAATACACCCACGTGAACAACAGTAGTTACAAAAGTTAATTCAAGTAACAGGATAAGAATCCATAGGACCTGTTTAAACTATACTTAACACAATCCAGTCTGTGGATGATTTCTTATTCCACAATTTTCCATTTGAGTTGGTTTTAAAATTTTTACTGTCTAAGAACAGCTAACGTGAGGTCAGCAATTGAAGATCTAGGGAGGTAGAGAGACTAATGCAGAGAGAAGAGAGGTACTATAAGCAGTGGTGGTGATGGTAGAGTTGCAGGTGAATGAACCTCAAATGTTATATTCCATGTTATTCAGTCCAGGGATGATGTAGTCTGACTTGATGAGGGAGCGCAGCTGGCATCTAGCTATCTAACTCCCATTCTCACTGAGGCACCAAGCTTTGCAATGGACCCAGATGCTACCTAGATCTGACTGAGTGAGCTTGGGCTACAAAAGCTTATGCTATATATATATACTAGCAAATATATATTATATATATATATTTAAATATATATATATTTGCTAGTATATAAATATATAGCATAAGCTTTTGTAGCCCAAGCTCACTCAGTCAGATCCAGGTAGCATCTGGGTCCAT
>NW_017728906.1:187872946-187877108 GCF_001723895.1 Crocodylus porosus | reverse complement strand
GAGAGAGAGAGAGAAAAATCAATATCTAGATATGATTTAGTTAGTCTATGAGGTGCAAATCTACCTTACCTTCTTCCTGACTTCAAACTAACTTCCTCCGTCTTCTCACAGACTGTAAATTCTAAGGACACAACTTCATACAACTTAGCCTTGTTCTTGGTTGGGCTGCAGACACTACAGCAATAACTACAAACAAACCATAACAAATCAGCACATGCTTATAATAATACAAATCCTGTTAAATTGTGTGTAAAAGAATGAAAATTCCCTTTCACTTAATTGGAGTCAGGATTCTACCATCCCTATAGAGCAGTGGTTTCCAACCTTTTTTCATTTGTGGACCCCTAAAACATTGCAAATGGAAGTGTGGACCCCTTTAAATTGTAAGTGTGGGTATTCCCATACTTTTGATTGATCATAGTCATCTTTCTCAGACCCCTTAGACATAGTCTGCAGATGCCCAAGGATCTGCGGACTACAGGTTGAAAACCACTGCTATACAGAGTGAAAAGCTCTGCAATATCACTATCATTGCTAAAAAGTTTTGGATCATTATTGCATATTTGAGGTGAACCTGTACTTGCTTGCAAAAATAGCAGTAGTCTTGGCTTAGTTCTGTGAAGTCTGAAGTTTGACTTCAGCTTTGCCACTGGGGAATAGTGCAGAAAGCCCTGACAAGTTCCAATAGAAAGCAAATTCTAATAACAGTAGGTTAAAAATAACAACATCAAGCCTGAGTAACCCACATTGTTTTTGAAATCCTTCTTTTCTCCACTGCTGTTGGGGAGAAAATAATCAGATGGATGCTATTCTTTTCTTATTTATTGATTTTTTGAGAACACAATTTCATTACTTGAATCAAGTAAACTCCAGCTTCTATTGTCTGTTTATAGCCTTCATATTAGCCAGGACACATTGAACAAAGATCTCAAAGACTGTCTTCATTAAAAGAATAAAACAATAGTATAATTGTTAGAGCACTGCAAAAACAAATAGTTGTAAATAGCCTAATTGGCACTAGAATGTAAGGCCTCTTATCATGCAAATATTCCCATGGCTTTCAATGGGATACTGCATATCAGGACTCAAAGATGAAGACCAGCATCTGTCAGCTCAAGATTTTATTAGTAAGAAAGCAGTTTGAATAAATGGAACAATATGTATTATATAAAATTGGTTTACATGGTATTCAGTGAACATGAATGCACTGGGAATTTATAGGTGCCTGGACACATGTGGGATGCCTGCTCCGAAGCATTCAAATTAGCTTAATTGAGTGTGCTTGAGCATCCTAATTAGAATGCTCCAGTGGCCTCACTATCACATGTATTCAGTATTCCCGCATTTAAAAATGGCAGCGAAAGTGTGTTAAACAAAGCTCATCGTTTTGAAATGCAGGATGCTGAATGCATGGGACACTGTGGGTGTTTTAATTAAAGTAGCTTCTGTGAGCTCCCCTTCCCCCCGCCACCCCAGAGCACATGTAAAAATGTCAAAAGTTTATATTTCATCCATAGGAAAGGTACAGCTGTGCCAGTGTTTTGAGAGCTATACACAGTGACAAACTAATTAGTGGTGAAATAAATATCAGTATGTCATTTCTCCTCATTCTTTGCAAGCAGTAATGGAAGAGTAGGAATACGTTAGAACAATGCAATAAAAATGAATGCAACCTGTCTTTAAAAATATACTTTTTCAAGCAACATCTCCACATGTTTTGTAGGAGTTCAATACTTTTAATTTCAAGAACGCTTGACATCTAGCAGATTTTAATTATTTAATATATTCTATTATAAATGTGATTTAATTAATCTTGTATTAATATTAATTACTTAAGTCTTCATTTTCTTAGCATGGAGAGAAGAATAAGATAAAACATTAAGACGACAAAAAGGCACCCAGACAAAGGCACATATATAGATGCATTGCCATGGAAAAATGTTAAACGTTCAAAAGTAACATCAAGAATGCAAAGCATATATTTTTACAGCTGTGATGATGGCTGGGATTTGAGAGATTAATTTATCATAGCAGTAGATAATTTCAGAGGTGCCAAAATGAAATAATTTTTGCTCTGTCTATTTTACATGAGATTTGAGTAACAGTGGGCATGTGGTGCCAGGAAACAGCTGTTTCAGAGTTCAGGCTGGGAGATAATGATCTCCCAGCACTGGTCCCGCAACCACGGAGCTCAGGATAGAAGATAAGGGTCTCCCATATCCCTGCTCCCCAATAGCTATGGCAGAATGGGGGCCTTGGAGCTCCCTGCTGCTGGGGCAAAAGGACATAGTCCCTGCCTGGGCTCCTGTGGCAGAGCCCTCCCTGGCAGCAAGCAGCTCCCGGGGGCAGGGAGCTATCTCCCATCCCCTGGTGGATGGCTGACCAGAAGTAGGTATTGCTCCCAGTCAGGCATCTACATGAGCGCTATGGTGCCATTACTAATCCCGAATAAGTTTGCTACTTGCATTTGCAGGTAGCAAATTTACTCAGGATTAGGGAGGTTGCTGTGAAGTAAGCATGTGCACATGTAGACACGCATGCTTACTTCATGGTAAACTATACTAATGTATAGTTAAGCAGCTCATGTAGATGTGCCCACTGTGTGTATAGCACAAATAACATTTTGGAATATTGCCTTGATATCTGCTAAAAGGATCATATGAAGAAACTGGAAGAGTGAAACTCAGCCACCTAAAGAAAATGTGTCTGCTTGATTTAGCCAGTTCAGTGGCTTATGAAAAACTGATACATAAGCTTCATAATAGGCTTAATATACTTGAGGTTGCCTGGTCTCACATGATTCATGCAGACAGAAAAGAGGAGAGAAACAGCTTAGTGTGCCAAAAAACTAGTCCTTTGCACTAAGTCCAACGAAAAGAGGATTTGCATTGAAGAGCGGGGGGGGGGGGAGGAGTCAGAATGAATCATCCTTCCAGCTCTCAAGCAATTAGTAGTTCAACCTGAGCAACTTTGTAACACAATGAGAGAGAGAGACACAGAGAGAGAGAGAGAGAGAGAGAGACTGTGACTGAATATACTCCCAGTCAATTTAAACTTAAATGAACATATAGATGGTGACATTGGATTTAGTTTACTCCACTATAATTTGAGCCGGAGGAAACTAATCCTGATGTCACCATCTGCATGTCTGTTTAAGTGCAGAAATTTACTGCGCTGCTGGATACCACTTGTAGCTGACAGGACTATCCGGCAATATAGTAAATTGCCTACTGTGCCCTAATTAATGTGCATGTAGATGTGTTCATTATGAACTATTCTACCATGGACTTCCCTATAGGAGAGCTTGTGTATTATATATCAACATGCATACAGCTCACCTTGTCCTGATGACAAACTTCTATGGGAGGAGTGCCCTTTGTATCCTCCAGCCCTGATATACAATAGACTTGGTGAACTGCAGATTTCAGCTAGGTAGAGGGTTACAGGAGTTGTGCAACAAGTTTTTAAATACCATGTCTTTAAAGCATAGTTTATTTATCATCACTTTCTTTTTGCTCATACATCACTGCCTGGGGAAGAGGGGGATAGTTATTTCTCTTGCATTTGCTTTATTTTAAAACACAGCTAGTATTTATTTTCTAGATTTCTTGGAATCTGATAAAGAAAACACACATATACATATAGGCAGAAAGAGATAATGGATGACTATGGACAATCCCTCCTGTTACATGTATGCATATGCATATATATTCTAATATAATAAAAACCTTATCACTTCTGTTTGTCTGTCTGTACCACTCTGAACCAACTTCACATTCACTGGCGGATGCTCCCGGCATGGGGGGTGGGGTGGGGTGGGGTGGGGTGAGTGACTGCAAGTTACAGCATGTGGTCGCAGAGCAGGGCGTGCCTCCCTGCCCATTTCCTGTGTGACACCATGTGGCCATGCTCCCTCTGCTTGGGGTAGTGCCTCCATGGCTGTAGAGTGCTGTGCAGGAAGCCCTTACAGGGAGCACACCCTACATGGGGGGGCATGGTATGTGGCCATGGGTAGGGGGGTGCGGGCAGTGCCCGCCAAATGCAGCATGCAGCTGCAGGGCAGTGCACACCCTCCATGCATGGTCCCCCCGTGGCACCCAGAAGCCATGCACCATGCCTCTCCCTGTGCCAGGAGCACCTGCTGGCTGCGGGCACATGGCGG
>NW_017728906.1:187868523-187872846 GCF_001723895.1 Crocodylus porosus | reverse complement strand
GGCTGGGTGGATGTGGCATGTGACTGGGTGAGTGGCCTTTGCTTGGGTGTGTGTTTGTGGCATGTGGCTGGGAGGGTGTGATGTGTGGCTGGGTGGATGTGGCATGTGGTGGGGTGTGCGTGGCTTGTGGGTCTGTGTGTGTATGTGTGTGTGGCATGTGGCTAATGGGCACGTGTGTGTGTGGCATCTGGCTGGCTGGGTGAGTGGCATGTGGTGTGTGTGATGTGTGTGTGTGTTTGTGTGGCATGGCTGTGTGTGTGTGTGGTGTGTGGTTAGGTGTGTGTGTGTGTGTGGTGTCTGGCTGGGTGGTTGGGTGGTGTGTGGCTTGGTGGGTGGTTGTGTGTGTGTGTGTAGCATGTGGCTGGGTGGGTGGCATGTGGTGGGGGGTGTGGCATGTGGCTGGGGGTGTGTGTGTGTGGTGTGTGGCTGGGTGGGTATGGCATGTGGCTGGGTGTGTGTGTGCCAGTGTGTGCCTGAGGTGTGGTGGAGGGGCATACTCAGCTGGACACAGACTGGGGGCAGTTGCATGTAGCTGGATGTGGAGCAGCGGCAGTGCAGGGTGGTGTGTGGTGGCACTCTCTCCCTGCCTCCCACTCATAATGCTTGACGGGCACTTTGCTAGTACATAAATATAGATCATGCAATGATATGGAAAAGGCAGAAGTACTCAATGCTTTTTCACCTCAGTCTTTGTAAGCAAGATCACTACCCAGACTACTGCACCTGGTATCACAGTTTGGGGAGAAAGTGAGCAGCCAACAGTGGCAAAAGAATAGATTAGGGACTATTTAGAAAAGCTGGATTGTACAAATCCAAACACAACGCACCCAAGGGTGCTGAGGAAGTTGGCTGATGGGACTGCAGAGTCACTGGCCATTATCTTTAAAAACTCATGGCAGTTGAAAGAGGTCTAGATGATTGGAAAAGGGGAAATATAGTGCCCATCTTTAAGAAAGGGAACAAGGGAGATCCAGGGAACTATAGACCAGTCAGCCTCATCTCAGTCCAAGGAAAAATCATGGAGCAGATCCTCAAGGAATTAATTTCTAAACACTTAGAGGAGAACAAGGAACAGTCAGCATGGATTCACCCAGGGCAATCCTTGCCTGACTAACTTGATTGCCTCCTATAATTAGAAGACTGCCTGCGTTGATGCAGGGAGAGCAGTGGACATATACCTTAATTTTAGCAAGGGTTTGATACAATCTCCTCTAACATTCCCACAAGCAAGTGTCGGGGTAACCGAACACCGAGTGAATCGGGCCCCGAAGTCACGGTGGGCTGGGGTAGCAATTGGAATACGAACAGGTGGGATTAGCAGCAGTGGAGTGTGAGCTGTACGGGAAGTTTAAACAAAGATGATTTATTTACTCACGCTTGGGAAGCGGAGGCTCAGCTATTTCTTCAGTTACACTATAGCGAACAACAAAGGGGTCTGTTGGCCCACGGGGTTCACTAGCGAGCCCTTGCTTTCTACCCCCTGAGGGATAGGTGCGACTGCCCACTAGCTAGTCCCAGGGCTGGTCAACAGCTCATGAACGGGATAACAAACAACAAAAACTGTAACGTAGTGAATCGAGGAACGGGGTCGTGACGCCAGTCCAAAAGACAGTCCGTAAACCGAGGTCGGAGATGAGAAGCCAGAACGAAGGAAGCCAAAGTCAAAATCGAAGCCAAACAGTCCCGTAACGGAGATCGAAAAGACGAGTCACTCCACCCGCCGTCCGCAGCCTCTGCTTGCGCCTCACAGTCCCCGCCGTCCGCAGCCTCTGCTCACAGGATCGTTCTCTCCCTGTGAGACAGTCCCTGCAAAGGCAGCCTCTGCTCACAGGATCGAGCACAGTCTCTCCTCCAAAACACACACACACTACCTCACCACACCTGGGTGGCAGCTCACAAACCTTTTATAAGAATTTAGTGGCCAATCAGAACGCTCTTCTAGTCAAATTGCATCATGCAGTCAGTGAACTGAGCATGTGCGTTAGATCAGATTACCTCATGCTCTGTGATTGACAAGTGTCCAGGTCACCCAGCGGGCACATTCTGGGGGTCTGTCTGTAGTGTCAACTCCCTGTGATGGCAGCACCAAACTTAAGATTTTTCCTTGACAGCAAGCTAGGGAATTATGGCTTGAATGAATGGAGCATAAGGTGTATAGAAAACTGGCTGTATTGTTAGGCTCAAAGGGTAGTAATCAATAGCTCAATGTCTAGTTCATAGCTAGTATCAAATGGAGTATCCCAGGCATTGGTCTTAGGGCCTGTCTTGTTCAGTATCATCATCAACATAGAGTGCACCCTCAGCAAGTTTGCAGATGACACGAACCTAAAGGGAATAGTAGATACATTAAAGGATAGGTCTAGGATTCAGAGACACCTCAACAAATTGGAGGATTGGACTAAAAGAAACCCCATGAGGTTCAATAAGAAGTGCAAAGTCTTGCACTTAGGATAGAACAACCCCATGCACCAGTACAGGCTAAGCAGCATCTCTGCATAAAAGGACCTGGGGGTGGAAAATAAGCTGAATATGAGTCAACAGTGTGCCCTTGTTGTGAAGAAGGATAATGGCATACTGGGCTGTTTTAGTAGAATTATTGCCAGCAGATCGAAGAAAGTGGTGATTCCCCTCTATCTGGCACTGATGAGGCCACACCTGGAGTACTGTGTGCAGTTTTGGGCCCCCCACTACAGAAAGGATGTGGACAAATTGGAGAGAGTCCAGAAGAGAGCAATGAATGGTTTGGAGCCTGGGGTACATGACTTCTGAGGAGAAGCTGAGGGAACTGGACTTTATGAGTCTGGCGAAGAGAAGACTGAGGGGGATTTAATTGTAGCCTTAAACTACGTGAAGCGGGGCTCAGAAGAGGATGGAGCTGGACTGTTCTCAGTGGTGCCAGATGACAGAACAAGGACTAATGGTCTCCAGTTGCAGCAAGGGAAGTTTAGGTTGGATATTAGGAAAAACTTTCTCACAAAGTGGCTAGTAAAGCACTGGAACAGTTTACTCAGAGAGGTTGTGGAATCACCATCCTTGGAGGTTTTTAAGACCCAGCTAGACAGTCTTGGCTAAGATGATTTAGTTGTGGATGGTCCTGCTTTGAGCAGGGAGGTGGAGTAGATGACCTCCTGTGGTCCCTTCCAACCCTAATTTTCTATGATAAATATATGTACACATGTATGCAGGCATATCAGTATTTAAGGAGAGAGCAGTGGGCATATACCTTCCATGATCTATTATCTTCTTCTGTATCAACCCCCCCGTAATGACAAAAAGTCAGGGATGGAGAATATTAATGCATATAGTTAATGTTCAGTGCTTTGGTGGAAATATCCAGTATATGTATCAATATATTAAATATCCATTATGTGTATGTGTATCTGATGTGTATCAAATCAGAAAGATAATGGAACTGGAACTGGAAGTAAATAATTCTATTTTTTGGATTTTAGCAGTAGAATATTTTCTTGCATTTACTCCCAAGCCCATCCTCATTTGGATGTGGTCATTTCTGTAGTTAGATCAGCAGTGGCATATATACACAAGTGGTATATATGCTCTAAAATCCTGGCATTTAGGTTTCTTGTAAGAAATGTTTGTTGCCTACCCAGAGACAGTGAGATTGTTAAGCGATTATCATAACTTCTTCACTGAAAGAGAGAAAAGGCTGCATTTGAAGAAAATTGCCTTTACAATAGACTCAGTATAAAAGGTGGGCTGTGACAATTCAAGGATACTGGTACAGGTCTTTCTGCATGATTCTCACTCAAAGACATAGTAAAGTGTTCTTGGGTTAGACATATGGATTTCATTATTTTACCCCTTGGAAAATATTATGCTTTAACCCCTCTAATTTCTTAGGCCGAGGGTGGTCAACCTCTGGCATGCATGTCACAAGTGACATGGGCAGCTTCTGTATGTGGCATATGGCAGCTAGAGGAGGGGGCCAGCAACAGAGCTGCAGACTGGGCAGGGAGCATAGGGAAAAGAGAAGAAATCAGAACAGCAGATCTGGCAGGGGAAGAAGATTGGATCAGCACTTGGGGAAGGCATGGGGCTGACTGAAGATGATTACGGTGTGAACAAGGAGGTGGGGGTTGCCTAAGCAGAAAGGCTAGGCTTGCCAGAACACAATGACACAGAAGCCAGGAAATATGGTAACTGGACTGGGACCTCTGCTTGGGAGAGGAGCAGGAGCTATGTTTACCTGGGAAGAGGGTTTCTGAATACTGGGAAATTGCACGATTTGGACTTAGTGGTGTAGCTGCAGTTTGGGAGACAGTGTGCACAGGGTTGTTTGGAGCAGTGAATAGAGAAGAACTT
>NW_017728906.1:187856125-187868338 GCF_001723895.1 Crocodylus porosus | reverse complement strand
TGTGGATGGAGAATGTGCTTGCAGTGTGAGAGGTGTCTCTTGGTGCAATCTCAGGAATCACATAAAGTTGCTGCAGGAGGAGGTGGATAGATTCAGAAACATCCATAAGCACAAGGCTTTCCTCAGTGCACAAGGAAATGGAGGCCTCATGGAAGAGGGACAGGCAGAGGGCACTAGAAAATATGGAAGAGAAAACTACTCCTGAAAGGTGGAAGCTGGCAGCTCTGGCAACAAACCTTTGACAGCATTCCTCTTCTGAACCTGCAGCTCTCCAGCTGGAGAACAAGTATGAAGCCCTGGTACTGGATGAGAAGGAGCCCTCCCTGGGGGCAGGAGAGGCCAAGCTGTTCTCCCCAGAGGGGGAGGACTGATACCACTGCTGCCAGGAGAAGGCAAAGGGTGATGATGGGTAGTGATTCCTTACAGCAGGACACAAAAGTATCCATTGAGCAACCTTACTTGTTGGCTTGGGAAGCCTGGTGCCTACCAGGAGCCCACATCCAAGATATCATGAAAAGGTTGCTGAGACTCATCCAGCCCTCTGACTGCTATCCCACACTTCTCATCCATGTAGGGCACCAGAGGGGAAACCTTGAGTAGATCAAGAGTGACTACATGGTGCAAGGGTGAAGGAGGCAGAAGCCCAGGTGGTGTTTTCATTGGTTCTTCCAGTCAGTGGTAAAGGCTCAGCTAGAAGACACATCCTAGAGATAAACACAAGGCTGCGTAGCTGGTGTCACTAGGGCTTTAGCTTCTTTGACCACTGTTTGAGTTTCCAAGAAGATAGATTGCTGGAAAGAGATGAGGTCCATCTGAAAAAATAGGGAAGAGTGTCTTCGTGTACAGGCAGAGAAGTGTGGAAAAGTTTAAACAAGGTTCACTGGAGGATGTAGACAAAAGCCCAGAGGTAAGTAAATGGCCAGGGAACCTGGGTAAAAACTTAGTTAAGGAGAAGCAATAGCAGAAGCCTTAACAATGTTCTCAGTGAGAAGATAGGACAATCAGTTAGATACCTGAAGTGTTTATATGCAAATGTGAGAATCCTGAGGAACAAACAGAAAGAACTGGAGATTCTAGAATAAGCACAAAATTGATGTAATTGGGTGTATGGAGATGTGGTGGGATAATTCACAGGGCTGGACTACTGTCATAGATTCATAGATGCTAGGGTCGGATGGGACCTCAAAGGATCATCGAGTCCGACCCCCTGCCAGGGGCAGGAAAAAGTGCTGGGGTCATGTGACCCCAGCCAGGTGCTTGTCCAGTCTGCTCTTGCAGACTCCCAAGGTAGTGGAGAGCACCTTGGAAGTCCATTCCAGATTCTGGCAACCCTAATCATTTCTGATGTCCAGCCTAAATGTACTCTCTATCAGCTTGTGGCCATTGTTTCTGGTTATTCCACACAGTGCTCTGGTAAACAGCTGCTAGTTGCCTTTCAGCATTATGTTACCCACTGGACTACAAAAGTAATTCTTGATAATTTTTTCAAGGGTTTATAGTTACCTGGATCCTCCTTCCTCTCCTTCTTGAAGTTTATCAGGGGTGCTCATCAGGATCTGGGGGAACGTTTGTTCACCAGAGCACCCCAAGGGATGACAAAGTCGCATGGTCACAAACTCCTCCATGACCCTTTCAGGCTGGACATAAGGAAGAACTTCTTTACTATCTGAGCCCTCTTATAGTCACAAAATTCCTCTGATCTCCAACCTAAATTTTCTCTGCTGTAGCTTGAGGACATTGCTCCAAGTCCTGTCCCCTATGTCCACAGAATGTAGTCTTTCTCCATCCTCTTTATAATCACCCTTCAAGTATTTGAAGACTGTTATCCAACCCCCCTCAGTTTCCTTTTCCCAAGACTAAATAACCCTAATTCTTTTAGGTTTTCCTCATCAGTTTTGCTTCCCAGGCCTTCAGTCATTTTTGTTACTCTCCACTGGACTCTTTCCAAACTGTCCACATCTTTTGTGAAGTGTGGAGTCCAAAACTGGACACAGTACTCGAGGTGAGGCCTCACCAGTGGCAGAGGCCTCACCAGAGCAGAAGAATCACTTCTCTTGATTTGCAAGTGATACACCTGTTGACACAATCCAGTATAACATTAACTTTTTTTTGCAACAAAAGCACACTGTTGGCTCATATTCAGCTTATGGTATTCTCTGCAGTACTGTAGCTTAGCCAATTGTTCCCCTGTCCAGATTTGTGCATGTAATTATTCTGCCCCAACTGCAGGACTTTGCACTTGTCCTAGCTGAATCCCATCTGATTGATTATGGACCATTTCTTCAGTCTGTCTCGGTCATTCTAGATCCTAGCCCCACCCTCCAGAGTGTCTGCAGCACCACCCAACTTGGTGTCATCCCTTAATTTGCTATGTGTTCATTCAATCCCATCATCCAAATCATTAGTGAGGATATTGAACAATAAATACTGGAATTAGGGCAGAACCCTGGAAAGCCACACTTGATACCTCCTCCCATCTAGATACTGAGACATTGATGACTACTCCATGAGCAATAATGATTCCAGCCAGGTATATTCATGTTATAGTATTTTCACCTAGTCTTTTCTTCCTTATCTTGTTACTCAGAATGTTGTGGGATAGCAGCATTAAAACCCTTGCTAAAGTCAATGTATATCATATCCACTGCCCTTCCCCATCCACAGAGCATCACCTTGTAGCAAAATAAAATCACATTGGTTGGGCATGACTAGCTCTTTCTGAATCCTAGCTGGATGTTCCTGATCATTTTGTTCTCATATAGGTGCTTCTCAATAGATTGCTTGAGGACCTGCTTCATGAACTTTCTAGGTGCTGAAATTGGGCTCACTGGTCGATAATTCCCCAGATCCTTCTTCTTCACTTTCTGACCAATGGACCCCATGTTTGTCCTTTTTGAGTCATGTGGAGCCTCATCTGACCTCCATGAGTTCTCAAAGTGGATAACTAATGGCTCTGAAATTACCTCAGTTAATTCTTTCACTACCATAAGGTGTATCACATCTGGTCCTTACATTTTGAAAGCATCTACACTTAAGTAATCCCTAACATATCAGTCTACTACTCTAGGCTGTTTGTCTCTTTTCCTACCTTTATTGGCATCTGCACTTGTCATCTGGTAGCTGCTGTTATGTGAGAAAAGTGAATTTAAAAATGCATCATTATTTGAATCATCGTTATTTGAATCATCCATAAATAGACTGTCTTTTGCATTCCATAAAGAAGCTATGGTTTCTTTGGTCTTCCTCTTACATTTGACATATTTGTAGAATTCTTTTTTATTGCCTTTGATGTTCCTTGCATCTCAAATCATGCCTTGGCCTTCCCTCCTAATTTTTTCCCCTGCATTTCTGTGTGATACTCTTATAGTTTTTCTTAGTACTATGACCAAAGTTACACTTTTTGGAGGATTCCTTTTTGAATTTCAACTCATTGAAGAAATTGCTGTCTAATCTGGCCGGCCTTCTGTTACACTTCTCATTCTTCTGTTGCATTGGGATAGCTTGCTCCTGCACCCTTAACAGGTCTTCCTTAAAGTATAGCCAGCTCTCCTGATCTCGTTTACTCCTCGGACTTGCTTCTATACCCCTCTATTCTTTACCCAGAGGCTTTCAACAAGCCTACCTTCCACTTTGTACTGCACTTCAGAACACATGTATATTGCCTTTATGTAGAGGGTAACACTTCCTTCTGTTTTCTTTTGCCTATACTTTCTGAACAAGCTGTGCCCATCCATGACCTGGTGGGGGATCTGCAGGTAAAAGGCAATCTAGGGGATAGTGACCATCAATTGATTGAATTCACTATCCAGTGAAGGGTTAAAAAAGTAATCGGCAGGACAAAAGTGCTTGACTTCAGAAAGGCTGACTTCAGTGTACTTGGGAGATTAGTTAGTGTGTTATTAAAACTTAAGAGCATTGACAAAATGGGGGTCCAGGAAGGATGGTCATTCCTCAAGGAAGTGATCCTTCAGGCGCAGAAGGAGGCAATTCCACTGCATAGAAAAGGGAGCAAAGGAGCCAAGAAAATGTGGATAGATGGTATATGGAATAAAATTCAAGATAGGCTTGCCTAAAGTAGATAAGATACATTATCGGTAACTTGAGAGCTATCTTTAATAAATCAACTAATTTTTCCAGGCAAAAAAATGAGTTAACTTATCCATCTAGACTTTGTTAAAACATTTGATATGATGCCACATGGGAAATTATTAGTTAAGGTGGAATAGAGGGAGATTAATAAAGAACTGTAAAGTGCTTAATGAGCCAGCTCAAGAGAAGACAGCAGTCTGTAGGGATGAAAGGGGAAATATTAGGTTAGGGAGAATTTATGAGTAAAATTTCCCCAAAATAGCCATGAACTTGATCCTGTTTAGTATTTTCATTAATGACATATTATAAATATGATGAGTGAGCTGATGAAATTTGCCAATGGCACAAATTTGGGATGTATTAATACAGAAGAGGATTGTGATATCAAACAGGATGAACTGAATGATTTTGAGGAATAAACTAATAGACATAAGATGAAAAACATTAGTTAAAAATGTGAGGTCATGCATTTGGGGACTAATTCAAAAATTACAAGCTGGGAGCCTAGCAGCTATAAAAGATGAGATGGAGAAATCCTTGGGGATATTAGTTAATTACAAAATGACAATGAGTTATCAATATGATTTAGCCATAGGGGAAAATTATGATTCTAGAATGAATCAGGAGATGTGTTCCCAGTAGAGAGGCACTGGTAAAAACCACATCTGGAAGACTGTGTACAAATTGGGTCATTTATGTTTAACAGAAATGAACCAAAACTGGACCAGGTTTAGGAAAGGTTTCTTACGATTGTAGGAATATAGGGTTGGAAGAGACCTCCTGGCTAGGGGCAGAAGTTACACATAAACTGGTTGAAGTGATGAGAAACTGGTTTAAATCTGTAACAGAACAGAAGCTCAGTGCACATAAACTGATTTCAAAATGGCTGAAACAGGTGTAAGATAAATCTGGTTGAATGTAGTATCAAACTTAACTGATTTGGATCAAACTGGTTTATGAAACTTCTGTCCCAGGCTCCTTCTTGGTTCAAGTTAAATCAGAGTCCCCCAGCATCCCAACCTGCTTTCTAGCACTGGCCTGGGCTGTGCTGTCTTGTCTAGAGAGCAGGGCTGGACCCACCCCTCTGCTCCCTAGCTGGAGCAGTGAGGGCTGGCTGACAAGGGGGTGGGGGCAGGGAAACTGGGCTGGGAATGCAGCCCAGTCTGTGCGGGGGGGGTGCCCCTCCCCAGCTGGGTTCTAATGCCAGGAAAGGGGGTTAAACACTCCTTCCCCTGCTCAAACTTACTACTGGCTGCAACTGTGGACTACAAACACCAGAGTCACCTGGAAGCAGGAAGAGGAAGTGATGATCAACCTCCTGGAGTCCTGCTGCTGTGATTCTGGACTCTTAATCCCAGAGACCTCAGGGGCAGCAGGAAAAAGAAGCAAACACACAGCCCATGATGGTTACTTGCCAGAGAGCCATGCTCTGGCACTCCTCACCTTCTGGCCTGGGCCACTGAAGGCATGTGGCTGCATTGAACACCTTCAAGAATAAATTGAATGCTTATCTTGCTGGGATCCTATGACCCCAGCTGAATGCCTGTCCTTCGGACGGGGTGCTGGACTCGGTGATCTTCTGAGGTCCCTTCCAGCCCTAATGGCTATGAAATCTATGAAATTTCTGGAATCAAAAGTGAATGCCTGTTCACTTGCTTATTGGTTCAATCTATGCAGCTTAGACTAACCTGTGAGAATTGAATCAATTCAGTCTTGGGCTGTTTGACTGTCTGTACTTAGCTCATGAGGCCATCTAGTCCAGCCCCCTGATCAACCCTGCAAAAGATATCCTAACCAAGTGTCGGTTTAACCAGCTCTTGAAAATTTCCAAGGATGGAAAATCCACAACACCTCTATGTAGCCTGGTTCAAGGAGCAGGATGATCAGAGGAATGGTGTTCCTATTTACAGGAGAAAACTAGAAGAGTTTGACTTAGGGCAGACTTAGGGTAGGGGGTTGGACTTGATGATCTAGTTAAGTCCCTTCTGACCCTACATCTATGAATTTATGCCTTGTTTAGGCAAGGATGCTCACACATTTAAACTGCCTGCTAAACTTTAAAAGTGGACCTGAACCTTGTTTAATATCAGCAACGTCTGGTCTGGTATTTCACATCCCTCCCTTTGAGAGCACAATAAATTCTTAGACATAAATGCCAGAAGGGATCATTGTGCTTACCTGTTCTGACATCCTGCATAACACAGGCTTCCCTATATTCAATCCTGCTGCAAGTAAAATACCATATTTAGCTGAATTCAAGGCAACTTTGAATCTAAAATGCTCCCCAATAAATATACAGAAAATGATAAATAAGTTATAATTTTCCATGTATAGAATTAATTATTGGAGGGTTGTTTTAACTTTGTCCCCGCAAAGCACCAGCAAGGGGTGAGGGGCCAAAACCCCACCCCTTACCTCTGCTGCCTACCTCCATGCCTGTGCCTTTCCCTGGTGCCTGTCTTCCCTGCTACTTCTGCTCATGTCTGTTCTTGCCCCTGTGTCACCTGTCCCCTCCTGCCACTTGTCCCCCACAAGTGTCTGGTCCCTCTTCCACCTGCCCCCCATGTCTGCCTCCCACACACCAGCTGCACCGTATCCCTTGTGTTGCTCCCTCCTGCACTGCTTATCTCTGAAGCCAGAGCCAGAGCTGAAGGTAAGCAGGTAAGCAAGGAGATGGGGTAAGTGGCCTGGGGGGTTGGCAGCAAGGAGCAGGCTCAGCCATCTCTCCTGTGCTTCCCCCCAGCCTACACACTGTGGGTCTCCTCTATATACCTCCCCCTATACAGTCTCTCCCATGCTTCCCTCACTGCACACCCCCTCCCCTGACACACGAGTCATCCCCATTGGGGTAGGCAGGAGCTGAGCTCCAGCTTCTGCCCCAAACCCAGGGCTGAACCCAGAACTGAGCTACCAACTGCCCCAGTTGGTACTTGAACTTAAAACAAGCCCCCCCGCCATGCTCCCATGGTGGCACTTGCCCAGGCCACTTCCCCCAGGGTGATTGGGGTGGGGAAAAAAACACATCTTGGATTTAAGTAAATAGGGTAGCTATATCAAGCTAAAGCATATTTTGTTGAAAAAATTCTGCTGATGGAGAATTGATCACAACCCCTGGCAATTTTTTTTGAATGATTAATTACTCTCATAAAGACACCCTGCTTGTGTGAAATGCCTGTCTTGAGGTCTAAGCTAGTCAGGGAATCTCATACAGGCTTCACAACTCACAAATTCTTGGACTCCTCCTGTGAAAGCTCAGAGCACATGATTTTTTTTGGAAACTGTGGGGCTAAAAGGAGGGGAAGATTGAGATCGGGCATACAGAGAAGGATACAGTTTAGCTATTAGGAATGAAGAGAGACTGAACAAGCAGCATAAAGAAATACAGGAGCTGGATGCAATTGCTTGAGTGCTTTTTTGTTGTTGTTGGCAAAAATGCAGTTAATTGACATCAACAATTTTTGTGAATTCACATTAATTTCATCAATGTTTTTCTTTTGAAATGAAACTAAAAAAATTGGAAGCATATCAAATCAATTTTTTTAAATAAAAAAATGCTATCTTGGTTTCAAAATTTCTCACTGTTTTTAATTTAAACATTGAACTTGTTTAAAATGGAGACAATCAAAATGAAACATTTTAGGTTGGTCTATATGAAATGTATATTTCTACCCACAATTAATTTTAGGGACTTTTTGACTGTGTGGGTCCAACCCAAAATGAATTTAAAAAAATCCTTAAAATAGCCAAAGAACTGCAAAATCCATTGCTTGCAAGCACAAGGATGTGCAAATTAACACTTGGATGTTCATCCAACATATACTCACCTTTCTATTCTGCTCAAGTCCTTACACCATTTTCATCATCATGGCATCCTAGCACCTGTTTTTTATTATGGTCTTCTCAGAACGTAGATTGACTGTGAAGCTGTTCGTGAAAATGTTAGTAACTAAGGGAGTGGCAAGAATTGCCCAGACATTTATTTAAATGATAAGCTCTCACTAGTGTATGCTTGACTGCAATTGGTTCATATCAGCAACCTGATCTAGCTGTTAGGGCTGTGCGAAGCTTCAGTCCATGATTTGATTCGGAAGAGATTCGGAATGATTTGGTGGATGAATCTCTGAATCTGAATCAAATCAGAACCCTCTGAATTGATTCGGAGAGCGTTGGAAAGATTTAGAGGTAAAGACAGCTTGAAACATTTTTTTACCTACCTCTAGGTAGCAGGTGGCTTGTGAATGCTGTGATGCTGGGGCACATGGAGTGTCCCACAGAAGCGTGGGGGGGGTCCCCAGCATGGTTGGCAGCAGACCAAGAAATGGACCAGAGGCACTTCCAGTCCACTTCCCAGTCCGCCGAGGAGCGTGCTGGGGGCCCCCCATGTACCTGTGCAGCTCCATGACTGGTGCCTCCTGAGTCTGGGGGGGCACCTGGGGTCCCCCTTTGGACAATCACTGAGCTGGAGGATTGTGGGTGGGGCCCCCAGTGCATTCCCTGGCAGACTCAGAAGTGCACCGAAAGTACTTCAATCCACTTCCAGGTTTCCCACTGAGCACACGCCCCCCCCCCCGCACTCCTGTGGGATGTTCCATGTGCCCCAGCATTGCAGCAATCATGAGCCATGCCTGTTACCTCAAGGTATGTAGAAAAAAAACTTTTAAAGCTGTGTCTACGTCTAAATAGCTGATTCTCTGAATCAGCATCGAATCTTCGGATTCAGATTCAGTCAAATCAAATTGAGGACAGCGATCCGAATCAACAAATTGAATCACTGTCCCTGATTTGGGCCAAATCCAAATCTGAACTGAATAGGGCCCACTTCGCACACCCCTACTAGCTGTGTCGTCAGCAATGCCTGGGCAATGAGCAAATGGCAAAATTTGTGCTTTCACCAAACCTATTTGCCTTCAATCAGTATGATTCATTTAAAAGAAATCAGTGAAGTCCTGTGAGTTGAGATGCTACAACAACATGTCTGTACAAGATGCTGATTGCTATGAGAATGGGAAATGGTATAGAAGTAACCTGGCTTTCTACCAATCTACTGTTCTGGGTAAGCAGAACAGAATTTCTACTGCCACAAGCTATTAGAGGTGCTCCTAAAGACAGATAGGATGGGATAACTGGATACATGTGTTCCACTCCCAGTAGTGACTTCCTCCTTTAATTTAATTTATTAGATGAATGTTTACAGCAGGAACTTAGAAGTGTTACAGCTTTCCTGGGATGCTTACTAACCAAGCATTACTTTTTAATCAATAACATAAAAAGCTGGATTGCTCACTGTGGTGCCATTTCAAAAAAGAGAAACCTTTCTGACCTAAAACTACCAGCAAGTAAGACAAATAAAATGATGTTTAAATGGCTCAAAAGACAAGGTACTAAAAATGAGCATTTGTGATGGGCAGGGGAAGTGGGGGGGGTGGTGTAGAGAGAGAGAGGATGATACTAATCCTACTGCTATTCCTTTCTCTTTAAAATCTGTGCAGATTGCATCTCCCCCTTTGGCTAGAATGACTGCAGCTGCTGCTTTGCATCCAATTCAACAACCAGTAAGCCTATCCCAGCAGAGGGCACATGATATCTACTTAGCTGGCATGAACAAAGGCAGCATGATGTTCATTTTATGTTCACAGCACTTCCCGAAAACCATGCCCTACAAATCATTAATGGCAAAGTTCCATCCTCAAATGTGCACATCTGTAGCACTAATTTTCTTCTGTGGTAAGTGTCCAAATGCATCCCACTGCAGAATTTAACCTTATTTCCTCCTTTCTCTACTTTTTTAGCATTCCAAGAACAAAATAAAGAATGGAAGCTAAGAGGAGCTTTGATCCCAGACTGTACGTGCTAATGCAGTGTGATAATTTCTGACAATGGAGGACCCTTTAAATGTGGCAAACAAAGGCACAAGACAACCTAGTCACTGGAAGTTGTAAAAAAGACAAACTAGAAATAAAAAAATGACTTTTTTTTTAACAGCAATACCAATTCATGTGACTTATCTAGGAATGCGATTCTCCATCACTGGAAATCCTTAAGTCAAAACTCAAGGTCCTTCTAAGAGATATGCACTAGGTCAGGGTTTGGTGATGTTTTTCACTGGGGTTTCGAACCACCCAGCTAAGGACAGAGATGGGCAGCTGCTAGAGCCAGGGCATCATTACTTCTGTCTCCCTCACCCAGCTGCAACATGGTACAGGCAGAGCTCCACCTGCATGAAAGCCCTGGGTGCCTGACTGCAACATGGTGCAGGGACCCCCTCACCCCACCATGGCCAAATTCAGCCTAAGCCACAGCACTGCAGGCTGGATCCAAAGGCTCTAACAGGTCAGATTCATCCCTTAGGCTGTAGGTTGCTGGCCCCTGCTCTAGGTGAATGGGATATTACTGGACTTGGAACAGGAATTACTTGGTGCGGTTGTTTGGCCTGTATAATGCAGGAGCTCTGATTAGATCATGACAGTGGCCTTAACGTTTTTTAGGAGTCAAACATAACCAAATTGCCCCTTATTATTACTTTCGCCTTCCTGCTACACGTACACTTCACCTTAGACATGCCCTTTTCCGGCTATCAGAGCTGTTAGCAAGGAACTTATCTCTGTAAATGCCCATGTGCCTCACAATTACTATTGCTTTTTGCATACAGGGTGCTGAAAAAACAGTTAAATTGGCCAAGGCTAAGGCCTGTGGCTGAGTCAACAGTGTAACTCAGGTCTCCTATGGCTCAATCCAGAATTTTACCATTACACCAACCTTACTCCTTTTTTCATCCACCATCTTTCAATGCCATGCAACACATTAGAAGGCAAAAGTCACTGTAAAAACAGTGGCATGTGTTGAAAATGCAGAAGTTTCTAAACGTCTAGAGAAGCATGCAAATATTTAGACCTCTGGCTGAAAGTCTGGGGTAGGCATTGATTTTTAAATCTCCCAAGGATAGGCTTTTATGTTTTGGCAATATGTCTTGGCTGCAGTTAACTCTGAAATAGCCTCCTCCAGGACATGGTTCTAATATCATATCTGGTCATGGACTTTGTGATCAGCTTTCCAACCAATTCAAGGAAAAGAAAAAAGACATGATGGAAGACTAACTGAGCTCCCAAATTCACGAAGTTTGTTAATGCTGTGCGATGAGTTTTTGTCAATTAATTCCTTATTTTTTCTTCAAACATAGCCCATTAGAAAAGCGATTCAGTAGCTATGCATGTTTTAAAAGATTAAGGAAATTCTGGAATCCTTTGGCTTATTGGATTTCTCTGCTGAGAGAGATAAATGGACTATGGAGTGGTCGCCTAGTTACAATTGTTTTGTATCGAGGTTTCTGATCCAAGCAAATTAACTTGTCAGTAAAGGTAAAGATACAGTATACACTGCTTGAAGATACTACAAATGCAAAGCAAAGGTCGAAGGAAAGACTGCTTGATATTATAGTGTGTTATTTGAGAAATGGTAAGAGATTGTGAAATTCAGTATGGCTTCGTGACAAGGATGAACCAGGGGACAGCACTAAGGTTGTTCACAGAAACTTAATTCTGGCATTCCCTGGCTTTTGACCACTTAATCATGTGACCCTAATAATGATCTTTTAACAAATGTTTCCTGAATTAATATAAATGACATAAAAAAGCTCATCCTTGTTTTAACAATACAATCTAGCCCAATTAAGGTGTTGTGGATGCATTGAAACATTCAGTCTGGCTCCTGCTTTGCCCTTGCTCCAGGGTGGGAAGAATGATCTCTATCATCCCTGTTCTTGGCACAGAACAGCCCCTTCTCTGCACCAGCGTCCAGACAGGCTGGTGCACAAAAGAAGATCTGAAATATTGTTTCTCAGCCCTGTTCACCTTTCAAACACCATGGAAGCAGTTTCATTCACAGGCCCTGGCAGGTCTCAAACACATGGACCTAAACTATGAAGTTTGCTGTTGGGCAGCCATTCTGGAAACCTTATACAACTGCATGAGCCAAGACCAGGGCTAATACATGAAGTCGTTACTATGATACCTCTAGAAGGAGTAAAAGGCATCTCTTGAAAACAGCTGTTTAAAAACTGAAGGGCTTTTAAACATAAATATAATTTATGTTTAAAACATAAAAATAGTTTGCATCAGATTCCATTTT
>NW_017728906.1:187842918-187855420 GCF_001723895.1 Crocodylus porosus | reverse complement strand
ACAACTTGTTTAAGAAACCGCTACGCTTCCCGTGCCTCAGTTCTCCATAGCCAATAGAACTCGGCCTGTTACCGTGTCTAATTGCCACCCCGGCCCACCGTGACTCTGGGGTTTGGTTCCCCACCCCGGGACAGGTACAACTTGATATAGTTCCACTGACTTTAATATAGCAACAGCAATATAGAATAACTTCAGGATCTGGGTCATAAATTGTTGTCTTTCACAAGCAACCACAAGCAGTGGAAAAAAAATGTCTATATAGAACCATTGTTGATAGTTAGTGTAGGATTGCTTTCATACAATACAATTATGAAAGAAAGGGAGCACTTGAGACAGAAGAGTGCTTCTTCACCATTTCTTCATGAATGTGATTATATATAAATACACATCCCTAGTGTTTTTCCCAGAAGATCCTTTTCAAATGTGTCATGTTACCCCACTGCAATACTGAGGGGTCTCAATGTTCTTGGGAGTTTTGGAATGTCATCCTGAGCAGCCTCTGCCCTTTCCAAGAGGTTCCTTCTACAGCAGTGTCGTCACATTACAGGAAAGAACTTTTGATCAAAAATCACATTTGTAAAAATTCAACATGAAGAGGAGAGTGAGAGGAAATGATCCATTTCCTGACTTTTTAAAAGTACCCTATCCTTTACACATGTAGCTTAAGGGGTGTGCATTAAAGTGTGAGAGAACAAACTCCCTGTCTCATGCCACATGCATAAACACACCCACACATCCACATACGTGAGTGTGTGTGCGTGCGTGCGTGTATGTGTATTAGGGCTGCGTGAAACGGCACCGTTTAATTTTGACTTCTGTTTCACCATTTCGATGGGACAGTGCTTCATTCTGAGTTTTGTTTTGTTTTGAAAGCACTGTTCCGTTTCGTTTCGTCTGAACTGTTTTGCTGTTTCAACGCTGTTTTGAAATTTTGCCTGTAGGCTATAATAGGGAAGCACAAAACTGCCTATAACCTTGTAATTTCTTGTCTGATTCAGATGAAACTTGCATGAAGGGTAGCCCCTTCTGAGGCCTACCAGATTTCAAAGAGATAGGTGCAGGGGTTTCTGGGAAACTGCACCTCAGGCTGCTGACAAGCAAAACTAGTGACATGTGACTGTGTGTGTGTGTTAAGGCGTGTCCTCACTGGCGTTGGGGCCTCTACACAACACAGTAGCGTTCCCCAATGAGGTATTCTCCACCCCTAGAGCCTCAGTCCAGTCCACCACTTTAAATACCAATAGGTAATAATAACTTAGTGAGCAGCACAGTAGCACCAGCAGCATCTAAGGCAGCCAAATTGTCACAGACTAGAGCCTTTCTTTCCTTTCCTGCAGGAGCTTCTTCAGGGTGTGTGTTAAGTCACACCCTCACTGTGGGACTATGTGTGTGTGTGGCACTGGGGTTCTACATGACATGATTGTGTGCATCAATGAGGCCTCCTCCTCCCCTACAGCCTCATTCTGGTCCACCACTTTAAATGACAAGAGGTAATAATAATTTAGTGAGCAGCACTGTAGCACCAGCAGAATCTCAGGCAGCCAAGCTGTCACAGAGCCTTCTCTTTCCTCTCCTGCAGGAGCTTCTTCTCCAGCAGCTGCCAGAGAACCCTCCCTGCCAGTGCCAACCCTGGGACTTAGATGTGCCCAGGGCCCTGTGTCCTTCCAGTCCGGTGCTAGGGGTGTCGGTCTAAGAACATGGCACAAGCAGACAAGGTTCTTTGGGTGAATCTAATCTGGTATCTTTTAGCAGACCAAATGAATAGTTACAAAAATATATCTTAGCAAGCTTTTAGGTTGAAAAACCCTTCATCAGGCTGAGGAAGCACCGGAAGTTGGTGTGTATGTGTACTGTTCCTGGATGGAAGGAATAGTAAAGGAGCCTGTGTAGCAAAAGCCCATTTTTCTTTTTTCTTTATTTTAAAATGCATTCCCTCCCCTTCTGCAACCATTTCTGACTTTTTCTCTCCCTCTCTATTCCCTGTAGATAAGTATAAGTGAGCTAAGATATAGGATAAGCTTCAGCATTTTATTTTGGTAGCAAGTTGTATTTGTTTTGTTTTTTCTCCTTCTTTATAGTGCATAATTATTATGTTTATAATGATTTTTACTGCTCTGTATTACTGTTTTACTGATGCTATATGATTTAGGCTTACATATGTAAGTTAGCATGTCATGTTTCCATTTTGTTTGTCAAGTGTAGCAGGCTTACCTTTCAGAGCCCCTGAAGACTGCTATCAGCGGGGACTGGGGACAGCTCCAGCAGTTAGGCTCTTGGTGCACAGCATGGCGCACCGTGTCCAGACCCTGGGAGCTGCATGAGTTGGCTCGGGTCTGCAACCTCTGGCATGTAGCCAGAGACACAGTGCATAGACCAGTGCATGGAGCAGGACCTTTGGAGCTCCTGGGGCAGCTCAGGTCCTCAACTCCCAGAATGAGGCTGGGAGCTTGGTGCAGGAGGCGCTGCACAGAGGGTGAGAGACCCTGTGAGCTGCTTGAGGTGGCTCAGGTCTACAGCTGATGACACAGGGCAGCAGCTCAGTGCAGAGGATGCAGCCCAGAGGGTCCAGGACTAGACTGAGCTCCGGTGCTACACAAGGCTGTCCAGGTCTCCAACTCCTAGCACAAGGCAAAGTGTTCACTACACACAGGGTGCCTGTGACCCTAAGCCAGGATGGTGGCTGCAGAGTCAGGTGGCAGGAAAACCCAGAGGGGACACAACTTGATTTGGAGAACAAAAGGCAACCCTCTGGGACTGTGGAGTAGTAGTAAGTTACCCTGGAGAGAGGGGGGTCCCCACAGGAGAGCCCCCCCCCAACTCTGTGTGTGTGTGTGTATTTATATATATATATAAAATCTATGTCCATACCCATTTAATGGTTTGTTGTGATAATAAATCTCTATATAGTTAAGTAATTGATTGACTGGACCTGACTCTATAGGGGACAGAGGTGGATGCTGGGCTGTTGGGTCCCTTCCCAGCACACTGCCCTGCCAATAATTCCCTCAACTGGAGAGGGAAGTACAAACCCCTGTATACCCAGGCTACGCAAGTCTCCCTCTTGTCTCCATGCCCTGTTGTGTAAGTATGTTGTAATCTATGACTCCTACCTACCCCTCCTATGTAACTTGGATCCTGAATGAATGGGGATGAATGAGGGTTCTTGAGAGACAATGGCAGTAGGTCTAAAAATAGCTCCCTCTGAATGACCGAACCATCAAACCAATACCTGGACCACCAACCCAGCCATTGGAACCATCTTTGGCATTCAAGAAACAAAAGATGAGGCAACCCACCATTGTGCCAAGGCTGCACATGCTCAGTATGAACATCTGGAATCCTCTGGAACAGGACTGACATTGACTGGACATGGCCTCCCTATAGGACATCATAGGTAGTCTGTCCCAATAAAAAGGGGTAGTGAAGACTGACTCCTTGGGATGCCCTCTCCACCTATCCACCCAGAGGCCCTCTCAGTGACCACTTCCGGACAACATCTGCTGGACAAAGACCCCCTCCCAGCCTGGATAGGTAGCTGTCACCCTCTGCCCTCTCTTCAACCAAGGACTTGGCCTCTGTTTCTCTTCCCTACTTAGACTGCAACCTTTCCACTGAGTTTCTTTCTCCTGCTGCCACTGTGTGTGTGTGTGTGAACCAATAACTTCATGGGGTTGTGTAGTGTGCTGTCTGTTTAATAAACCTGTTATTTTGAAACCTCAATTTGGGTTTTTGTCTGTTTCCTGACTGTTTTCTCCTTGCTACCACTCAGTTTCCAACCCCAAGCTCCCAGCTGTCTGCCTCTCTCTCTTTCCTGGCTGTCTCCTTTTTGCCATTGGGCTTTTTCCCTTGCATCAGTGACCTTGAGTAACCCTGGGGCCACTTAAGGAACCACAAGCCTCAGGTCCTCAGCCCAGTTTCTCTCTAGTCTACTGGTTCTAATCCCAGTTTTGGCAATTTTCACTCCTTACACTTTCTCTCTCACCTTAATTTTCCCCCAGGTATCCCAAGTACCCCAAAACACACACGTACATACCGTACCATCCAAGTTAGGAACTCACCTGTGTGTAGGTAGGTGGTATGTGTGAACTGGTGAATATAGATACATATATACATGTATCTCATCATGTGTGTGATATATGAATTAGTGATCTGTGTATGTGTATGAAGTGTGTAGGTATTGACAACTGATTGTTGTCTAATTTTTGGTGTGTAGTGTGTGTGTGCTTGAATTGGTGATAGATATGCATGTGCCTAGGCTGGTTTGGATGTGTATGTCCCTGAGTTGGTAGAGTGTGTGTGTGTGTGTGTGTGTGTGTATGCACCTAATTGATTTATATGCTTCTATATGTGCAATTGTGCCACTCCCTCCTGTCTAACAGTGCTATATTGAGATCGTGAGAATTGGCCTGAGCCCACAGGACATCAGAGGCTGGCGTGCAATGCAGGCAAGAAAGCCAGTCAGTGGAAATGGAAATGGAAGCATTAGAGGGTGTGGGACAGGCTGGGGTGGAAGGGGAAGGGGGATGTAGCAATGCAGGTAAAAGTCCAGAGGTACCTGGGGAGTCAGATGTCTGGCAGGTTGTAGTGTGTCACAATTCCAATGTCTATATTGAGTCCATGAGTCTCTGCCTAGGAGGCTGATAAAGTGCAGTTCATAGGCTCATCTGGTTTGTAAATTCAAACAAGCACTGAACCTCACAAACCTCATTACCATGAACCAACTTTCTATAGCCCAAAACATGGTGAATAGATCCAGGCCATGACATGACAAGACATGCAAAACCTGCCAACAATATCTCTAGTATGGAGATATCTTCACAATACAATACATATCTCATGGAAAATATGTGGAGACACCAAGCAACAACTGCGCACCAGAATGAGAACATACCAAAAATCTATCAAAGACAACAACAGAACACCATCTGTCTCCAATCTCTCAGGCCTGATCCTCAAAGGGAATTTACAAGCCACTTTTCACAGATGAGCTTATTTCATCTCCTGAATGCTCTGGGTGATCTCACTCACCCTTGCAATGCATCCCACTTTCTGTCCACCCTTCCCCCACTGTTCCAGGGTGGCCTGCCTCTGCTCTGGGGGGACAGGCACTTTGGAGTGAAAAGGGGACTTCCTTTTGGGTGCGCTCCCACTGGTCCCAGGCTGAGGAGGAGCAAGGGCAAGGGGGTGGTGCCCATGGAAATGCATCAGCTTCCCCATGGTACTCATGTGTTTTGCTCCCTTGCCCTGGCTGGTTTTGGCTTGGCAGTGCAGGCAGGGAGCATATGTGGGATCATCTGCTAGCTCAAAATGATCCCAGGCCATACTACCTGCTCACTTTTGGGGCATGGGTGAATGTGTGGGATATTGCAATTTCCCCACTCCTCAGCAGGCAGAAGCACAGCAACAGGAGGAGCAGACTCAGCTGAGCCACTTGCCTCCACAACCTCTACCTCAGACTCCTTTGAAGTGCCTTCTGGGGAAAAAGAGGTCTGTAGGGGAAGCTTGAGGAGCACAAACTCAGATGATTCCGCCTCCTTCCCCAGAATTTCCCTTGCTAGAGCACTCAGATCCAGATCTAGCTCTTCCACTGGCACTGGAAGGCTCAGCATGGGAAGTAAAATGGGGGTGGAGAAGACTGTCATGCTGGTGCTGCTGCTTGTTGTCTTAGTGATGGTGGTTATGACTGATGCTCTTGGAGAGGATGCAGACTAGGCACAGGCAGAGGCACTGTTACTGCTCCCCTCTCCTTGCTGCTTCTGGAAGCCTCATCCCTGCTAGTTGTAGGAAAGAGGCTGCATCTCAGTTTGGACAGGGATGGGAACATACAGATCTCCCTCTAACCCCTCTTCTGCCCCTCCCTGAAAGCTTGCTAGATGCCTTTCCAGCATGCTTCATGTTGTGTTTCATAGTGTCTTGCCTTTATAAAAATATATAATGTATATGTGATTTCCTTTTTAAATTCTATATTATAATATGCAAGATATAAATGTATAAGAATAGAAATAAATAAATGTATGTGCCTTCCTGTATACATTCTTTATTATAATATGCAAGATATAAATGTATAAAAAATATATATAAATGTACATGTGACTTCCTATATACATTCTATATTATAATATCCAAGATATAAACATATAAAATAAAAATATGTAAATGTATGTGCCTTCCTATATACATTCTATAGTAAAATATCCAATATAATTATGAAAATGAAAAGAATAAATCAATTAATATAATAATAAAATAAAAGGGCCTAGAAAGAAAGCAAAAGGCACTGTGGAATCCCACTTTCTAGGCTAGCAAGTAAGACATCAAATCAATGGTAGTAGTAGCCTTTGTTGTCTGACACTCCTGAGCTTCTGGAAGACAGATCAGTAACTGACCCCAAGGCAGAAAGCAGGTCAGTTCAAACAATGCTGCCTTTTATGCTGTTTTTCCACCCCTTCCCCAGAGCACTAGGATTGGAAAGGACCTGAGGGAAGGATCATAGTCACTGGCCAGCTACACAGTCAATGTCAGTACACTCCTTCCCCCCTTCCCCCTTACTTTCTGTTTCCCTGCAGGCAAGCCCAGCTTCAGGTTCGAAACTCAAAATGTTTTGAAACTTTCAAAACATTTCAATTGCTCTCGTTTCATTTCAAGGCTGTTTCAAAGCCCTTAATTTCATTTCAATTTTGCTCTTTTAAGCTCAAAATGAGTGGAAACAGCGTCAAAATAAAACAGACGGCAAAATTTCACAAAGCCCTAGTGTGTATGCATATGTGTGCATGCACGCACACACACACGCACGCACACACGCACAGACATACGCCCCCCCCGTCCCCAGAACAAGGTAGTAGTTATAAACTTAGCTGCTCTTGCAACAATAACAACAACAATAGTAATAATATTAATAGACCATTGTACACATTCATCATTACTGAAAATCAGACTACTTGTTGGTGTTCATAAATTTGGTTTGAACTAATTTTAGGTACCCATATTAAAAAATGCTTACATAACATTTTACATTCTCTCTGGGTATGTTCACATGAGATGCTTTATGGTGCAGTAGATTAATCTACTGCACAGCAAAGCATCACCAAGTACCTGTGTGCAGCAGCTACAGTGCAGTAAATTAGTGTACTGTACAGTTAGCTAGTATCTATAAACACAGGTACTAAACTAACTGTGCTGTAGTTACTGCACAGTAGGGCTCATGTAGATGCTGACTGGGAGCAAATTTGTTCACAGTCTAGCCACACTAGCAGGGAGCCCAGTCCTGGAGATGCTCAGCTTCTGTCTCCCCCAGGAGCCAGAAGCCAATCAGCATGGAGACTGGGTCCCTCTCTGCCCCCCAAATCCTGGTGCTGTGGGTCTTCTGGCTCCCCACAGGAGTGGGTAGCTGAGCAGCTCTGGGACTGGAGAGTTCTTGCTTCCCTGCTCAGCCTGGGCCTAGCCAGGAGACGTCCCAGTGGTAGGACAGCTGGCAGCAATTCCCTACCCAGCTGGAGGATCACTGCCAGTTGCTTCACTGGCCAATTGGGGCAGAGGTCTGGGAAACTACTATGGGGGAGGAAAAACTTTCCCAGCCCCTGCCTTGATTGGCTGATTAGGAAGAGTTGCCCCCTGGAGCCCAAGTCTGACCCTAAGGTTCCCCTGCCAGCCTGGAGATGGCACCTGGGAGAGCGCAGAGCTCCCCCTAGATGCCAAGTGGCAGGAGAGCATGGCTGGAGTAGCCCTGTCCTGAACTGCTCCTGACTGGTGCATGGGTAGATGTGCTCTCATAGAAAGTTCTGTGTAGTATTTTACTATGCAGTAAGCTTGCTATACATTACTTATAGATGTAGACTGTAAATTAAGCAGAGAATGGATATTACAGGTGATAAATAAAGCACTTGTAGAAATAACATGATTTAGATGCCATTCTTCTATCCCCTCCCCCTCCCCGCAGTAGTTCTATTACAAGAAACAGAGTTGGAATCTAGAAATCAGAGTAATGCCTTTTATTATGGGAAAACTGTTCCAAAGTCAATTAGAACCCATGAATAAGAATGTGATCCAAATGTGATCAGAACATGATTAGAGCTGAAATTTATTTATTTTCTCGCATTTGTTTTAAAGAATGTATTTCAACAGCAGATAGTTTTTGTGTTTTAGCTAATTCGGAAAGAAAGAAAGAAAGACTTTGACTTTTTAAGTACTTTATTCAGGGTTTTGGGGTACAAAAACGGCCCCTTCGGGGTCCAGGTCCAATATACAAAGCAAAGACAAACAAATTACCATCAAACCAAGAGCACCATGTCATTACATTCATAACATCACACCGTGACAGATAGATTTGCTGTATTACCTGTCATGCCTAACATGCCATTATGCAGCTGGGACACAGGCCACACAGTTGTACACACGAACGGTGCGTGCCCTCAGTGTCTGGGGGGGCACGGTGGTGGTGGGAGCATGGCAGCAGTGGCAGGAGTGTGGCAGCAGTAAGCGAGGGAGCTCCCGCAGACACTGCCGGCGCTCTTGATGGAGGGGTGTGGGTGGCAAGCACTGACCAAGGGTTGGTGACCACCCACAGCTGCCACCAGTAGCACTGGCAGTGGCCAGCGAGGGGTGGCAAGCGGAAAACACCTGCAGGTGCCGCTGACAATCTCGGCAGTGCCTTTTTGTAGGGTGTGCACCACCACACTCAGGGGGTGCACATGCACTCACATGCACCCCCTATATGTCACCCCTGGTCATACAGACCAAAGCCCTCTTTAAACAAATGATTCCTACCCTACTCTATCCAATCATACACGTGACAACACCTTTAACTTCCTACACAAAGGAAAAAGCAAAATGCAGCCTGGAGAGGGCCCAGGGCGCGGCGTGAGCTTGGATTCTCAGTCCACCACTGAGCCTACCTGGTTGCAGAAAGAAGGAAAGAAAAGAAAAGCAAAAAAGAAAAGAAAGGGAGAAAGAGAAAATCAGAATGCCCCAAAACAGAGAAAGTCTGCTTCTGCCCTGGAAAGCAAGAAAGCCATAAAGTAATGTAATATGAAAATGCTCTTTTATTATAATTGCACAATCAGTTTCCAGACTAGATTATATCAAGGTCAGCATGGAGATCAAAACCTCACTCAAAGAATAAATGCTGTACTAAACCATAAAAAACAACAACTCCAACCCCCAATATTTCATTCACTGGTTCGTAGATCTAAACCCATTAAATCTGCATTGCAAAGCAGACCAAAACTGTGCTCAAAAGCTTCCTTGTGAAATACCTGCTGCCAACAGAAGGCATATGGGTCCTTGAATTTTTTTGCATTACCTGGAGGTTAACTAAAACACACTTCTACAGACGTGTCCTATCCTAATTCACACAATCTTAATTTGATCTACTGATTGGCCTAAGGTAACCTTCTTTTGCAACACTGAAAAAACTCCCCCTGCTTTACTAAAACAAACGGAGCATCTATTCATTTCTTTAACATCTTGGCAACTTGGCATTTTTTTTTCCTTAGAAGGAAAAAAACTTGCCATCACTTGCAATTTAGAGCACTGTTGGGCTTTTTTTTGTTTTGGTTTTTGCTTTTGTTTTTTTTAAAGAATAACTTCACTAAAATCTGCTTCAGTTGCAGGCTTGACTGCTGGCATAAACATGTAAAAGTAATGGAAGCAATTTGAAGCCTCTTTAAAAGTTAAACTGCAGCACCATTCACAAAGTAATTTTGACTACTCTGTGTGAAAGATCTACAGAGAAATGCACGTTGGTTCAGGGAAATCTTGGGCGTGGTGGAACTGCAAGCTGGAAGAAGTAAAGGCAGATGCTAAGAGGCTTTCATCTATAACTTCAATGTGTTATTTACTCCTGAGGGTTTTATGCACGCATAAGTCAGTGACGATGATGGAAATGCTACTCTAAAATATTCTCTTACAATTAGCAACCAATATATGTGTCTGCTATAAAAATACTAAATATAATTCTTCTCCATTGCATTATCATGGTTCCTGTCTTCTGCCTGTTTCTGTACAGAGGGAAAAAAATTAAGCTGTTAATTAAAAATACTAATAAGTGATGTTATACAACTTATATATCCCACATTACACAACTTCCCTCAGTCAAAAGGGAAACCCAAATGACATTATGGGAAATACACCATAATGGGAAATGGGAAAACGATGTCTTAGGTGCAATGTCATCCAAATATGTTCATTTTGAGTTCCTGCAAACAGTAATAAAAGCTGAACATGTGTTAGGCCTGAAATAAGTAGGAGAAAGGTAGTTACAGTTTGCATATGTATTTCTTGCGCTAGGGACAGACATTACACATAAACCCATCTAAGTGATCAGAAACTGGTTTAAACCTGTAACCGAACAGTTGTTCAGTGCACATAAACCAGTTTGAGAATGGCTGCAACCAGTATGAGATAAGCTTGGCTGAATGTAGTATCAGACTTAACTGATATAGCTCGAACCAGTTTATGCAATGTCTGTCCCAGACCCCTCAGTCAGTATTTTAACTGATCTTTGACAACTCCAGCAAAACACTTGGGCAGCATCACAGTCAACCCAGTGACGCTTTCTCTTCGATGTGCAGACATAGTAAACACAATGTTAGCAAGAAAAATGATACTGGAAGTCTTACATTGCCACAGTGTAAGTCAGGAAACCCATGCCTTCTCTTGCAATCCTGTTTAGCTCTGATCATTCTATCACTAAATAGATAATAAAAAAACTATGAGGTGACTCAAAGGACTTTTCTACATAGTCTTAATATGGCATGAGGCAATTCTCTTGTGAGATCCACCATGCCTGCCTTCTAAATGAGCTTCCTGGCATGCACCTAGTGCCACTTTAATTTAGCTCTGCTACTTACGGTTGGTGAAGCAGTACATACAAAGAAGGCATGGCATACTTCACTCAAGCACCCTGCACTGCTGTGTTAAGGTGGTACTGACATACAGAGAAAGATGGGGAAAGCGAATCGTTAGAATAGTAGTTTTCAACCTGCAGTCCATGGACCCTTGGAGGTCAACAGATTATGTCCAAGGGGTCCATGAAAAATTACTACGATCAATCAAAAGTATGTGAATACCCATATTTACAATTCAAAGGGATCTAGACCTCCATCTGAAAGATTTCTAAGAGGCTGCACCTCCATTAAAAAAAAATTAGTGGTCCACAAATGAAAAAAGTTTGCAAACCACTGTGTTAGAAGATAGCAACTTCCAAGAAAGAGAAAGAAGGCATTAGGTGAAACTGAAAGGCAGTTAATGAAGAAACGATAAAACCCCTTTTTTCTGAAATGCAAAATTAACTTGTGGACCTTTCTGCTGCAATTTAAAGATATTGAACCAAGGACTTAACAGGATTTTGAAAAAATCCTGGCTATTTATATGGAGTGATAAGCAAACAGAGACCCCATGTTATACAACTTCTCTCAATCACAAGGGAAAACCACAGTGCATCGTGGGAAATGAAGAGATATATCTAAGATGAGACTCCACAGATCTGTTTTGAGGTCAAACTGTTTGGTTTCCTGGCAAAATCATTTGGATAGTAAAGCACTGAGGAAAATTATATATATTCTTCAGGAATAATAACTTCTACAGGAAAACATCCAGCCAAAACAAATGGAATAGAAACAATCAACCCCCACCCCCTCGCCAAGATTAGGTCTACTAATTAAATTCTTTAGAGGATATGTTCTGTCACAGGAGCTTGAAGTATTTCAATATAACAGTTTGATATTTTATGTCTAACAATAGCACACAGAGATCAAATTCAGTGAAGCAAAGAGGGCAAAAGGGCTTTCAGAGCTTCACAGAGGGATCTTTTAGCTCTGTCAGTCTTTTAGCCATAGGTTTCCTGACAAGGGAGCAGATGGACAAGAGCAAACACAGAATTCACTTCACTCAGCTGGAGCCCCAGAAGAGAAGGAAAAAAGGGTGGGAAAGGAAGGCAACAGCAGAATTCAGCAAGATTTTAGAAATCAAATAAATTTGCATGCTTTGCAGTTTAAGTAAGTCTTTGTTACATGACAGAATGAGGCCTACAAACATGTGTGACAATTGTTCCCATAGCTATATTCTTCAGGGTTTCTTGAACCCCCCCAAAATTGCTATTTCTGGTCATTGTTGGAAACATGAATTTGATGGACCATAAGTCTGAGCCACCACAGTGCTTCCTATGTCCCAGCGACAAAACAAGGATCTCAACGCTTCCACAACATTTATATATTATTTTTCAACTTCTTATTCTCAGGACTCCCAGAATATCCACAGTGAAATGTACACAATAGGTCTACATAGTCTAACTTAATATACTATTAAGTACCCATTGTCTACATTTCATTGTGGATATTCTGGGAATTCTGAGGATATGAAGTTGAATAATGTACACATGTTGTGGAAGATTTGATATATATATATATATCTCAATGTGTATGTGTGTGTGTGTATAAAGATATATATATATATGTGTATATATATATATATATATGTGTATATATATATATATATGTATATATAT
>NW_017728906.1:187839964-187842818 GCF_001723895.1 Crocodylus porosus | reverse complement strand
TATATATATATATATATGTGTATATATATATATATATGTATATATATATAAGAAGAACATTCAATACAGGAAGAAGCAGCAAGACAACTTGATCAGCCTTAATGAATTAGTTAATCTTTGTTCTGCGCTGTCCTATCTGTGAGTTTAAAACCGCGAATTACCCCATACACGTTAAGTAACATTATGATTTGAAGGAAAGAATCAAAATCCAAAATGGAACATTAGGTTTCATGTACAGCCTCCGTGACAATTGCTTTCCTCAGAAATACTTTAACACTTGGCACTGCTAGTTAAGTCTTCAAGAAAAACAACCCTCCTTGCCAAAAAAGAAAAAAAAACCCTAAAAAACCCCACCCTTGTGATCATAGTGGTGTGTATCATTTTTTGGCCTATAATGAAAGTGATCTTGCCCTTTGGGAAAGACAACTAGATGGATTATATTCTGGGGGGACCTTGTGTCATCAAACTAACTTGCCAAGTTAGTGGCTCACAATGAAAATGGACAGATTCCATGCTGCTGCTGATTACAGGAGACGCTTTGTTCTCAACCAGTGGGAATCACTGGTTTGGTTCCAGGGAGCCATGGGATATAAAGAAGAAAGTCAGGGACAAACACAGCAAACAAGCTGATGAATTAAAAGCGAATGAAAGCAAGTTTAGGCAATACTATCTCATAGTACTGAAACAATGAAAGTCCATTTTTAACCTTGCTTTGACTTCCGAATTTGCATATTTGAAATTGCTGGTGCACTTTTTTGTATCATTACTTCTTTGCAACTGAAATATATGCTCTTTTGCTATCTGTACCCTTGATCTATATCTCAAATTGAAGTGACCTACATTCTGAAATCAGACAATTTTAAGTGTATAATGGGTTATACCTATATTAATGGAGGCTGCTGTTCTACAAGCTGGCCCTAATGATAGAATTCAGAATATTTAGATGAATGTCACATCTCCTTGTGACCCCTGGGCTCCTAAAACTAAATTAACTGCACGTTCTCAGAAGTGATTCAAACCAGCTGCCTGCATGTCTTATTCTTGCCTAAATTCAGTTGTGATCCAAAGCAGGGCAAGGGGGTACCAAAATGACAGTGACATTGTCCCTCTTTTGCCTGGTATCCTAGTGGTAAGAGCACTTCCCCAGGAAGCTGGGAATTTGGATTCTAAGCCCTCCTTGTCACCTTGAGGTATTCCAATCACATCCCCCACTCGTCAGGCAAGTGCTGACCACCAACCTATGGGCTAGGATGAGAGGAAGTCTATTTACTCATCCTGAAACGGACACCAGGAGTGCAAGATGCATGGGACCAGAAGGGAAGCATTCAAGAGGGAGTGTTCTTCAACAGTGGCTGTCTAATGTAAAATGCATGAACAGTTTCAGTAGCAGGGGCTGGATCCTAGGGACCTCCCCTTCTCAGTGGATGACCTCTGTTTTGGGTCCCAAAGTCACATTTTTACATATGTACCCTGCTTCTGGTCCTCCGCCTCTTGAATTCTTGACTGCTCTGTGGCCCCACAGCCTCATGTGCTATAATACATCTATCTGAAAATTGTCAGAATAAGGAGGGCCTACAACACAGGTATCACCACTAGACCATTGGGTAAAGAAGGGCATCGCTGTAACCACTGTTGTTGTTTTCATAATCCATGAGCGAGTAGGCCATTTTCTGCTTTGTACAGGCCTTGGTGTTGCTGTCAGACACTCTAATTCAGGGAATTAGGTTCCCCTGAACTGTCTGGATCCTGACATGAAGGAAACACTTTCCTTGTCTCCTTAAATTGATGCCTAAATTCTGAGGAGTGGGACTCAGTGCTGAGTGATTAAATAATCTGGATTACCTTAGGGAGCAGCTAGTGGGGCTGTGTGAAATTTCACCGGCTGTTTCATTTTGATGCTGTGTCAATCTGTGTTGAGCCTGTAACAGCGATATCGACATGAAGGCTTTCGAAACTGCCTTGAAATGAAACGAGGACAGTTAAAACATTTCAAAACTTTCAAAACGTTTTGAAGCTGAAACTTGGCTTGCCTGCAGGGAAACAGAAAATAAGGAGAGGGAAGGGGAGGAGAGGGGAAGGATTGCTCTGACATTGACTGTGACTGTTTGGCTGCCTGAGATACCACTGGTGCTACTGTGCTGCTTACTAAGTTATTAACTGTTGTCATTTAAAGTGGTGGACTTTAAATCAGCAGGTCCTGATGAACTCCACGCTGGAGTGCTGAGGGAATTAGCAGAGGTCATCGGTGGACCCCTGGCACAGCTGTACAAGCACTCATGGTGCTCTGGCATGGTGTCAGAGGACTAGAAAAGGGCCAATGTGGTTCCCATTTTCAAAAAAGGGAGGAAGGAGGACCCAGGAAGCTATAGGCCAGTTAGTCTTACCTAGGTCCTGGGTAAGCTTTTTGAGAGAATTATCCTGGCGCACGTCCGCGAGGGGCCAGCAGGGGAGATTATGTTTAGGGGCAACCAACACAGGTTCATTAGGGCAGGTCCTGTCAGACCAACCTTTAGATGCAGGTGTTGCGGTGGATGTAGTATTTTTGGACTTCAGGAAGGTCTTCAACAGTGTGTCTCATCCCATGCTCATTAAAAAACTAGGGGACTGTGGCGTCGACACCTGCACAGTCAGATGGGTCACTAGTTGGCTGGAGGGCCGCACCCAGAGAGTGGTGTTGGATGGGTCATTTTCACCCTGGAGGGATGTGGGCAGTGGGGTTCCCCAGAGCTTGATCCTCAGGCTCGCACTGTTCAACATCTTCATCAGTGACTTGGACGAGGGGTGTAAAAAGCACCCTTTTCAAATTTGCAGATGACACTAAGATGTGGGGAGAAGTGGGCATGCTAGAAGGGAG
>NW_017728906.1:187829962-187839339 GCF_001723895.1 Crocodylus porosus | reverse complement strand
CAATCATCTTGCTGGGGTCATTTGACCCCAGTACTCTTTCCTGCCATGGCAGGGGGTCGGACTTGATGATCTGCTCAGGTCCCTTCCAACCGACCAACTATGAAACTATGAGGTTGTTGGGGAGGAGGAGACCTCATTGGGGCATACTACCTTGTCATGTAGAGGCCTCAGTGAGGGCATGCCTTAACACACACACACGCCACAAGTTTTGCTGGTCAGCAGTTTGAGATGCAGTTTCCCAGAAACCCCTGCATCTTTCTCCTTGAAACCTGGAAGGTTTCATGGCCTCATCAAGAGCTACCATGCCTTTAGTTTTCACCCCACTGCACCTTAACATAGACACATGACATGAGTTTTGCTTGTCAGCAGCTTGAGGTTCAGTTTCCCAGAAACCCCTGCACCTATCTCCTTGAAACTTGGTAGGCTTCATGCTCTCAGAAGAGGCTATCATATCCACTGTTTTCATCCAAATCTGCCAAAAAATAACAAAGCTATAGGTAGCTTCATGCTTCCCCATTATAGCCTACAGACAAAACACTGAAGCGCGTTGAAACAGCAAAACGGTTTCAGTAGAATGAAACGAAATGAAACAGCGCTTTTGAAATGAAATGAAACCTGCAATGAAATGCTGTTCTGTCAAAAAGGAGAAATGGAAGTCGAAATTAAACAGTGCTGTTTCGCACAGCCCTAGCAGCTAGGTCTCCCTGTTCAGTGCCAACAGATCCTAAACGCCTAGTCCTATTGGTATTATCACCCTCCTCAGAAAAGACTCCTTTATTTTAGGCATTGCAATGCCTAAGTGGAGATATCTGAAATATTGATTAGGATTTAGCTGAAAGTCATTTCTGAACAAGGAACTGTGGCTCCTAAAGCCTTTAACTACTATTATCCCTAATAGCTTTTTATTAACCATGTTGTATAATTAGCGATCTTATTGTAAGTGGGTCAGAGTTTGTTTGCCTTGAGTCCTATAAGAATAATGGTGAAGGCGCTCTATGTCTATATCTTCTGCTTATATTTATAGGAATCACTGTGCATGCTGGTTATTCTGTCAGAGACAGCAGCGAAGGGTTATCAGATCAAACAAGACTAAAACTTGTGTTTACATATATATAGCTCCTCTTATTCCATAGGACGGACCCCAAGCACTTCACAGAGCATGTGCATGTGTGCACGCCCACACAGACACACACACAAGCATGCACAAGTTCAACTGTAACTGTAGCATCTATAATTACCAATGCTCTTATGATCACACAGAGACACCATAACACATCAGTTTACATGATGACAAAGACATGTCTTAGAGAGAATCCTCTCACCCCGCAAAAAAACCAACCCAGGGATGTCCTTCAAAATGAAAAATAGCTGAGTGCCTGGGAACAACCAGACCAAGAGCAGTTGATTGCTATGGCTTTGCTTCCCAGTAAAACAATTTAACAGAGTGAAAACATCTGCATGATTTTCTTCGTAAATTACGTTTATGTCAGTGCCTTATTTATGGGCCTCAGACAGCCAGTCTGCATTTTAAACATATTTACTCATTTTAAGTTAGAACACACAGCATAAAAATGAGGGGAGATTTTTCATCTGCTTGGGCAAATTCCATCATCAGATTCTAATCCAAATTACACATTGATATAAATAGGGTTTTCTGATTTTACAATGAATGGCATGACCTAAATCCCTTATTTGTAAGGACTACAGTAGGGATGGAGGGAGAGATACAGAGTATTGTTCCACGACTAGTCTAAGCTATAACTCTTACCAGAACAAGGATATCATTTTCTTATATACTCATCACACACTTGTAACTCATGACATCAGCTTTATTTAGATGGGCAACACATGCTCAAGGCCTCAGGGAGGAATGTAACACTTGCCAGCTGCATAGCACTAATGCTTCCTCTTCAGAATTAAAACTGCACGGTCTCAAGATGCAGAACACAATAACAAAAGTTCTGTTTTATGTGAGCAGAGCTTGGCATTCAGTTAACCTTGATTCAAGGTCGTTGAGGAGAGCCTGCCAGGAAAGGCTATTCTTCACTTCACTTAGCAGTTGAGTAATTGCATGGCCCAACTGAATTATTTTGAAAATTCAGCCTGAATCCTCCTGCAAGTTGATTCCAAATGATAAAGAACAAAAATATACTATTCCTCAAAAGACTCACACCTTTTTCCTTGCTCCTCTTTTTAAGAAAGCACTGACCGCACGGCAGTCCAACACCAACCACCAGAGGGTGCTGTGATTTTACACATTCACAGCATTCCCTGTTCCTATTTCAAGGTTAAACTGGTGTGATTTTTTTACTACCTTAGTTTATAGATAATATAAAATTTAGCATTGCAGTACACTAATTCATAAGAGCCTCCCCATTCTTTAGCAAAAAGGGGAAATTTTTTCTGTGAGCTATGTCAGTTGAAAAAAAGTTTTGCTCAGGCAGTAGCAATTTTTATTAACACAGATCCAGTAAACATAATAAATCCTTATAAAAATTCTAATTCCTACATAGTCTCAGGCATTTTGGTCCATTTATTCTTACTGTCTTAATGTTTTATTTATTTAAAAAGGCCCACAAAATAAAAAAAGACCTCTCAGTACTACCAAAGAGAGACTTTGAATATAGAGGTTTGTTACCGCCTGGGGATTCATAGAGGTATCAGACCTGAATTGTGTTGGTGGAAATACACCTCATGCCGTATGTCTTTCAGTCCTTTCTTACAATCATAGAATCATAGCAAGTTAGGGCTTTGGAAGGCACATCAGGAGGTCATCTAGTCCAACCCCCTGCTCAAAGCAGGACCAACTCCAACTAGATCATCCCAGCCAAAGCTTTATCTAGCCGGGTTTTGAAAACCTCCAAGGATGGAGCTTCCACCACCTCTCTGGGTAACCTGTTCCTGTTTTACTACTCTCCTAGTGAGCAAATTCTTTCTAATATCTAAGCTCTACCTCCCGTGCTGTAACTTGAGACCACTGCTCCTTGTTCTGTCATCTGCCACCACTGAGAACAGTTCAGCTCCATCCTCTTTTGAACCCCCACTTCTGGTAGTCGAAGACTGCTATTAAATCCCCTTTGAGTCTCCTCTTTTCTATACTAAATTAGCCCAGTTTCCTCCGCCTCTCCTCAGAAGCCATGTCTCCCCAGCCCCCTTCCAATTTGTCAACATCCTTTTGGTAGTAGGGGGCTCAGAATTGAACACAGTACTCCAGATGTGGCCCCACCAGTGCTGAACAGAGGGCAAGAATCACTTCCCTTGACCTGATGGCAACACATCTACAGTGCAACCCAATATGCCATTAGCCTTCTTGGCAGCAAGGGCACACTGCTGCCTCATATTCAGGTTATTGTCCCCTCCAGGTCCTTTTCTGCAGAGCTGCTGCCCAGGCAGTCAGCCCCCAGCCTGTCCTGGTGCATGGAATTGCGCCACCCTAAGTGCAGGACTTTGCACTTGTCTTTGTTGAACATCATGAGATTCATTTTGGCCCAATCCTCCAATTTGTCAAGGTCACTCTGAATCCTAGCCCTACCCTCCAGTAGATCTACTACTCCCCCCAGCTTGTTGTCATCTGTGAACTTGCTGAGGGTGCACTCTATGCCATCTTTAAGGTCATTGATGAAGACACTGAACAAAACCAGCCCCATTTCTTGCTGCTGTCTGAGCCCAGTGCTCCATCTAGATCTCTATCCACCATCCAGCCCATACTTCCTTAGCTTTAAGGATCAGCCTTTAAGTAGCTACATGCAGGAGGGAAATTTGATAACAGAGGGCTCTACAATCGGTAAGGCTGCTTAACCATTGGAACAACTGCCAGTTGGTTGTAGTGGATTCTCCATTACTGGCATTTTAAAATCAAGATGCTTAGGGATTTTTTTCCCCCTAAAATTTCAAACAGTTCAGGCACATTCTGTGTTACGTGGGATTTCAGATTAGATGATCAAAATGGTTTCTATAACTTTATAATTTATGACAAGCCCTGTCATAAACTGAGTACCATAGGATGGTGGCAAGTAAAGGACAATTGCAATGTCTCCAAGCCTATTAATCTTTCCTGGTCAGGATGAGATTTGCATCCAATGCAGGCTTCTCTGGTTCAGTATGTCAATGCCTGGTAAAGGATGCCTTGAAGATTCCAGGAGGAATAGAAAGTCATAGCCCTTCACATGCAACTGGAAACCACTGTAGGGATGCTCACTCCACTGTTCTCTAAATCCAAGCTCTTATTTCTGTTCTGTGTCTTTAGCTCATAAATTATAAAGTTAGAGAGACCATTTTGATTGTCTAATCTGAAATCCCACATAACACAGAATGTGCCTGAACTGTTTGAAATTTTAGGGGGGAAAAATCCCTAAGCATCTTGATTTTAGAATGCCAGTAATGGAGAATCCACTACAACCAGCTGGCAGTTGTTCCAATGGTTAAGCAGCCTTACCAATTGTAGAGCCCTCTGTTATCAAATTTCCCTCCTGCATGTAGCTACTTAAAGGCTGATCAGGTCACCCCTTAACATTTTCGTTGTTAACAGCTTGAGATCCTTGAGCCTTTGACCACACAGCAGATTTTCCAGTCTCGTAATTATTCTTGTGGCCCAGTTCTGAACTTTCCTCGATTTATTAACATCAACAACAATTTCTCAACAGCCTTGGCATGTGAATTATTTGCCTTGGGTATGCATGATGCCAGCAAATAACTTTGGCAAAAATGCCTGCTGTCCTCTTTTCTCTAGTCCTTCCAGTTTCCCTGGCTGTGATTTCCCATCAGTATGTGATGTTTCCATGCAGCCATAGATTTCCTGTCCTCAGTTAACCGAATCTGCTGTGCATCCTTTTTTGTCTTCCAAATGGCTCCAACCAAACTCTGCCCTTTGGGTGCCTTCCAAACCGATATCTGTTGTACTCTGCAGGGTACAAAGCTGTAGCTCCTGTCAAAGTGTAGGTCATCGAGTACAGATGTGTGTGTTGATTACCGCTGTGGATGCGGAGGGGATACTCAGGTCTCTTTGAGTGTGTCCTGTATACAAAATGGAACAATATATTTACTATTGCACATCAGATTATTGGTTCACCTTCTGAAGCCTGTTCCAAAGTTCCCCCTGAAGGTCTGCATATCTTAAGGCAGGTCCAGAGATAAACTTCTACCAGCGATGTCAGTCAGGGGTATGAAGGAAGAGATGTGATCTCTGACTGACTGATTTCTTCCAGCAGGACCATCTATTGTAGATGCAGTTATAATAGCAAAACTATTCCATTGTGGCGTTGCTTGCTTTGCTCATCAGTGACACTTTTATTATACCAGTACAAAGCCCAATTTTGTTGGCATAGCTGTGATTATACTAGGAGCACATTGACAGCATTGTGTACCAGTAAAGTGCTCCAAGTCTTGACACAGCCTTACGTTGTGACGAGAAAGAAATGGTGTCCAAGAGATATTTGATTCCTAGTGCTACCATTTTTCCTTCAGTATGACCTTGAACAGATTGCCTCATCTCTCATATTTTCCAGTGGGTGTTTTCTTTAAAAAAACCACAATGCATAATGCTATTGTTGCAGGCACTACCTTTGATCTTAGTCAAATTCGAATGCCTAAAGTTATGTATACTGTTACTGTCAAACCAGTGGCTCAGAAAGCCACAAAACCGTGGACTGCATTACTTTGAAAGGCACTTTGAGTCACCTACGTTACTGTATAGAAGTCACTCTGTGTAACCTGTGATTTTATGTCAGAAGGTGCTTTGTTAGTTTGCTTGCCTCTGTCTCCTGTCTATAACAACTGGGCTGTTCTGAACCAACATCACACTCCAAGGAGTATAATACGTGGCGTATATCTGGGATGTACTCAGCCCAGTAAAAATAACAACTGTGGATAATTCCTTATGCTTTTCTAGAGGCAGACTCTCCACAACATCACTGGGGGGCTTGTCATATTCAATCTGGGTCTATGCATAATAGGTTCAACTCCCGGAAAGCTGCCTTCTCAAGCAAATATGCCGTTAATTATAATTGTTTCTAGAAGTGCTTTGTGGAACTTCAGTTCCCAGTAATGCTCCCAATCCTACAAAAGTAACCCTGACCTATAAGGTTACTGAAATTGGCCATTGTTTGAGGAGGGGGAAGGGAGAAGTTTGGAAATTGTTTCAAGTTTCTATTTTCTGGATGCAAAAATTAGTTCCTAGGCATCGTACAGATGGATAGAAGTGAGACCGTAGGTCTCTCTGTAAGACTTGAAGGGCCTCAACACTGGAACACTAACAATTTATTCCCCTTTGTTTTGTATGGAGGGATAGCTTGGTTAGTAACTATATTTTGTTGTTCTGTTTACATTTATTATTATTCTGGATTATTTCGTGTGTGGTAGATTTGCATCATCAGCATCTCTGCCATTCTTTGTTTACCTGGAGAACTAATGCTTTATGAATAAGCAAATGGCAGCATAAGCTTATCAACACCACCCCAATGCTGTTCTGGAGGAAACCTTTCAAAAGGCAGCTCGATGTTGATTTAAAGCCAGTTTTCTTCCTGTTGAAATCAGTGGCAGCTTTGCTGCCCCTTTAAAGTCAGCAGGGCTCTGCATGGATGCCTACATGTAAGGTTGTGTTTGTACTGGCAGGGCCAAATGCACAATACGAAACAACTACTGAGGGCAGCAATAGAGAGACAGTAGACAGCAGACAAAGAACACCCACTGCGTGGAGCAGCTGTAATGGCCGTGGAAACTGCTGGCACATAGCCATCCACTTTCTGGGAGGTGGGTGCTGTGAACTGAAGAGCCAGATCAGAAAGTAGTGGGCTATAGTGTGGAGCAGGTTCTGGTTGCTCTTTCACATAATGCTTGAATCAAGATAATGTGATAGTTTAATACAAGCTCACCATTCTGTCTTTAAAACAAAAAACACCAGGCCACAGACTGGACACTAAAATGATCCATACGCAGTGCAGGAGAAGGGAGTTCAGAGGAAGAGTTTGGAATAGTGTGGTGCATGGGAGAAAACACTACATCTTCCTCTGCAGTATAATAAAAAGGTAAAACAAAAGAGATCCAGTGCCTCAACTCTGATAAAGAGCACGCTGCCCTACACCCTGCAATCCGCCAGCCAGGAAAGGAAGGCATTTTCCCATCACAGCAGTCACTGGATTGTTTCCATCTTATCCCACACATGAAACAGCAGCTCATGCACTTAACCTTTGTGTTATTATTCAAGACACTGTGTTTGAAAGTGTAACTCAGTGCATCTATTTTAATGTACCTAAAAACTATATGAAAGCTCATTCCTCTCCTGGAAAAGCTTGCTTGCTTGAAATATTCTTTAAAACACATTTTAAAGACTACTTTCATACTTTTATTTCTTTGAATATTGGGTTCATTGAATTTCAGAGGTGACACATGCTGTACCTCACTGCAACTACAAAAATAAGTTATTCACAGATACTGTACAGACATACCACTGTGTGCTAGTTTCTGTTATGAGCAGAGTCTTTTTCGGCTTAGTTTTTTTTTCCTTCTCAGATCACTTGCTTCATGAAGTCATGCACTTTTTCATTACATTTAATAAAAAAGCAAAACAGCTCCCCCTGAACAGAGGGATGGTATTTTAGAAATAGCAGCCAATAGGTCAGAGGGGAGCATGTCATTTGTGGTGCATGACTACAGACTTCCTTTGTTGGGAGACATTTTTAGTTTGTTCTCTTAGGAACAATACAAGCCTAAGGCACAAATATGGGAGGCAACATTTAAGGTGCATTTGACTTTGCGATGGGGCACCCTGCAGACCTGAAATCCACGCCACATCTTTTCCCAGAGTGGGAATCTCATTTGCCTCTCACTGGCCACATCTACATGAGACGCTGACTGCGCAGTAGCTCATTATTACTGTGCAGTAGCATCACGCAGGAGGAATCATGACACAACGCTACTGTGCAGTAGTAATGAGCTACTGTGAAGTCAGCGTCATGAAAGAGCCATTCAGCAGTCTGACTGCATGGTAACTCTAGTTATTGTGCCATCATTTAGTTCCTATTTATATGCAGTAAAATGACTGCACAGCCAGCATCTCGTGCAGACATGGCCACTATGTCAAAACTTCTTGGTTCTCCTTTTTTGGTGAGGTAGGAAATGACGTTTCACAGAAATGCTGTGCTTAGATATAACACTAATTTTTTGGGCAGGGCAAAATCAGTAAAAGACAAGTTGGGGCCCCTGTAGGGGAGTCACTTCAGTTCAGCAGTATCATGTTAAACATGGTGCTCAGTGCATTTTAGGTAGTGGCTAGCAGCTGGGCAGGTCAGAGTTAATTATCATGGGAAATCAAGATAAAGGGGTGATGGGGGTCAGGGCTTCTCTCTCTGAATGCCAGAAATGGGTTCCTACAGTGAAACATCCTAATATGCTGATCTAACCCTAACACTCAGCAGAGCTCAGTACAAGATGTCCTTTCTCTTATCTTCTTTTATATCACATTATTTGTATAGTTTTATTGCCTGCTCCTCAGAAAAACACTATCACTAAATGACCCCCTACATGTAGGTGTCTCTCAAATCTTCTGCACATTTATATTTTTCCTATTTTACATTTGTCCTTTGATATCATCTAATTATCTTTTCCCCTTCTCTTTCCATTTTCCTCATCTTCCTTCCCTTCTCTTTACAACTATACACATATATTTACAAATAGCGCACCTATTTCACGTAATTCATTCTTTCGATCAACATCCTAAACAACTTTCATAGTAATGGCAAGAATGCCTAGATCTTCCCATCCATTGATTTCAAAGCATTTTATGAATAGGCTCACTATCATTATGCCCATTTTACAAATGGGAAAACTGAAGCACCAGGGAGTCACACTAAGTTACCTTGCCCAGGATTACCTACCAAGTCAGTGGCAGAGACAGAAAAAGCATCCAGCCTCTTGAAACCCAGACATGTGCTAGATAAATTAAGCTACATTAGTCTGCCATACTGGTGGATAGGTCTTCAACTGGAGCAGTAGCGCAGTCACTCTAATAATGTGTTTTCCCTTCTGTGAGCCTCTTGCATCCTCACCCACAATGGCTTTTGCTCTTTAAGGTGACTGCCTCTCCCCATTCCCTACTTTCTTGGCACCAAATGGGCACATTTCTGAGGGGATGGGCATTCTTGCACACGCTAAGCCATGTGCTACAGGAGTTGGCAAGACAAGTTGCAGCCATGTGCTTGCAAGTTGTTCCTATGGCCAGCAAGGTGGGATGATGGTTGCTTTCATTGAGCCATTGGCCCCATTAGCTGGCTAGAGAAATAACTTTCCAGGGCTGATTTCATAGATTTCATAGACATTAGGGCTGGAAGGGACCTTGGAAGATCATCGAGTCCAGCCCCCTGCCCAAAGGGCAGGAAGTCAAC
>NW_017728906.1:187809429-187829697 GCF_001723895.1 Crocodylus porosus | reverse complement strand
CTCCACATCCTTTTTGAATTGTGGAGCCCAAAACTGGGATTTGCTCGAGAAGCATCTATGGATGCAAGCCAGCGTTTTGGTTGCTTTATTAGCCGCAGCATCGCATTGCAGGCTCATGTTCATCTTGTGGTCAGTGTTGACCTCCAAGTCTGTTTCTTCCGTAGTGCTAGCCAGCGTAGCACTGCCGAGCCTATAAGGGTGCTGCAGGTTTTTCTTCCCGAAGTGGAGAACCTTGATGCCGGGCCATACAATTTTTCTCAGTGAAGCTGTTTTTCTCCTGTGTTCTTTACACCTCTGGATCGAGAAATAGCTCCTTACTTTCCAAATACCTTGGAAAGTGATCCCAAGGAATGAACCCTATCTACTTAAATCTAATGAGTGAGGTATTTACTTTTCATAATACAGACTCCCAATGGATATTTCATTTGGTTTAATTTTACCTGGTGTTTTTCACTGTTTATACTCAAAATATCATTAGTTTATGCAGGATAAACAGCAGGTAGTTGGACCCTGCACAACTTGTGAAGCTAGATCCAGAGAGACTTAGAGTAATGGAATGGCCAAATTCCAAGTCCAGGATTAAATTTAATCTGACTAAAGCTAATGAGAAATAAAACATCGACTCAACTTTTCCAGAAACCATCGTTTCAATATGTTGGCTCTGTGAAGAATGGAGAACTTTTTTCAGCAGTAACAACGTTGCTTGGAATAAGTGGCAACATTTCCAAATAACATATACTGGAATCACAGCCTTGATAGGAGTGCATGACTAGCTGCTCTTGCTTTGTTCTATTTGTATTACAGTGGCAGGAAGAAGGCCAAATGTGATCAAAGCTCTGCCATGCAAGGCACTGTACCAGCATCCTCCATCCTGAAGCAATTTCAGTCAGGTACAAGGTAGGTGGGAAAATAAAAGACAGAGAGAGAGATAAGGTGAATTGTTAAAGAACACACAGCAGGCTGTACTGGGAAGGAAGCCCAGGTCTCTTGAGTCTCTGCACAATGCCCTATTAAACCGGGGTGGCTCTTCCAAAATGGAGCAAATTTGTCTTGAAAAAAAATCAGCCGTCTCTAATTGGCTCCCTGACAGATAGTCGTGCAAGGGGAGAAGTAAAGCACAGGATATGGGACTAACACTCCTGTGTAATAAGAGGAGTCAACACCAAAAGTTTAAATGGGGCTTTGGAGAAATATCATAATTACTTCATCCCCAAGACAGAACACAACACCTGAAAGGTATGGTGTCTTCACTTAGAGAGCGTAACAAGGTGGCATGAATATGTAACAAAACATTAGGAGTGAGAACTACTAGATTCTCCGGGAATGACAGGATTGTTTGTGGAATTAATATTAATCCCAGTGTGAAGGAGCAATTTTTAAAGGCTTCAGACTTAACATTAGCTAAAGTATAAATCTGAAAATTATGGAAGTTACTATATCACAAGTAAAAACCCTGACAAAGAAGGAAGAAAATAAAGCTGCAGCTGTTATGGATGTTATTACCAAAATAGCTCCTATCAAGAAGATTGCATTATTATTAAAAATTAGCATAATCAGTAAGCAATAAAGAAGGAGAGAAAAGGGGGTTGTGAGAAATGTGCTAATGCACATCCCAGAAACGTATACCTTGTAAGAAAAAGAATTTCCATAGAGATGCTCCCACTTCTTTCAGGTGATTAATAGTGTTAATGGACATAGGTAGAATGCTGACTTCTGTCTCCTTACATTTACAGTTTTAACTTACGATATCCATAAAACTGTAGATTGAGAGAGGAAAAGAGGACATGGTAGAGAGTTTATCAGCTAGTCATGTGACAGTTGCATCTTGCCCAACATAGTGAACACAGGATAATAGAAAAAAGGGGCTGAAAAGGACCTCCAGAGAAAAACCACCTGCTGAAGGCAAGATCAGTCCTTTCTAAATCAGCGCATGCCAAACTGCCCAAGACGGAAACTCCAAAACCTTGCTAGATAATCTGTTGCAGTGCTTAACAACCTTTGAAGTTAAAATCATCTTCCTGGACATCCAATCTTAATTTTCCTTGTTGATGTTTAAGACCTTTACTTCTTGCCCTGTCCCCTGAAGTCACAGAGAATAGTTTTGTGCCATTCTCACTCAAACCACCCTACATGTACCTGAAGACTGTTAATAAATCCTCTCAGCCTTTTCTTTTCCAAACTAAACATGAAGATACGCAGAACTAGAAGCATGCATTATCTCAGTGTGAACTAATATTCTGTAGGCAGGGCAATAACAATTTTATATTGTCTTCAGGCCTGCCATGCAGCAAGCCTTGTTATGTATTATCCATTGAGTTACAGTCCTATTACTGTAAAGTAGAAAGGGCACGATTGGGAGACCGGGGCATGACTATGACATAATATTGGAAGGTCTTGGCACTCCTGCGGCATAACGACGGTTAAGACTTTTTGTATGCATTACGGCAACGAAGAGTTTTAAGGAGGCATTTGAAAGACGGTAATAAGGCAGCTCTGTAGATGTTTAAAAGGAGTTTTTTTCCCCCCAAGTGTGAGGGGCTGGGGGGAGAAAGCGTGAAGGCATTGTTTGAAATTCTAACAAGTCAATGGATGGGGATTGACACTGTGGCCTGATCAAAGGTGGGAGTCAACATGTTGACAGTGAAGGAGAAATGGTAGATTGGATGAAGAGAGGCAGTAAAGGGCCTTGAAAATATAGATAAGAAGTTTAAGTTTGATGTAACAGAGAACAAATGTGTGGCTTTTTTCAGCCTCAGATCAATATAATTTAAAGGGAGGAAATCCAAGTTTGAGAGGAAGGAAGGGACTGTTTCAATTTTTTAGTTTGCTGTATATGTTTATTGCTGGGGGTGGGGGTAGTTAACTGCAGTTTTAAACTATTCAAAGAGCTGATATCTTAACAGCAGACCCTAGTATAGATGAACAAACTTGTGGTGGTTAAAAGTAGTTGATAATGTATTACCATTAATTTGTATAATGGCAGTACCTTGGAGCCCCAGGCCGTGCAGTCTGGAACAATTACATTAGCCAGAGTTTTTGGCTAATTGGAATAACAGAGGGCTGAGCAGATGCAAACTTTTTCAAACTTGGGTAAGTGAAGAGGATATAGAAGTCTTCTGTATAAGCACAATACCACTGCATGTTAAAATGAAGATGAAGTTGCTGCGACTTATTCTCCAACACAAATGCCTTATGTGAGACTCAGACCATCACAATAAACCAAATTTTCATGTGATTGAATAGTCCTGTTCTGTTGTATGCAGAATGATGAAGTGCTACTGTTGTGGACCCCATGGTGATGTGTTATACCCTTTGGGAGGAGATGGAAATATACCGAGAGGCTGGAGAGGATGTAAGTATAATTACATTCAGATTTCTCAGATGGAAAAAAAATCACCCTTACTTTGCATTAATACTATAGGACCCAAAACACATAACACTACCTGTGATAATATTATGGACATTCAGAGTGGAAGTTTCAAAAGCATGCAACACTGGCCTATCTTTGTTCTGACCAAAATAAATAAATAGCTTGAAAAAAGGAGTTGATTCTACATTCTTACACCATCATCCTTACCTGTTGGAGAAATAACAGGGGCAAACGCACACAGATACATCTCTCTTTCTCCCTGCAATCACTTTACATTAAGGTATGTGGGATTCTCAAAAGTGATTTCAGATGGAACAAAATTAGATGAGTGCCAAATCCTTTGAAAATCCCAGTCTTTGACCACTGCCCAAATGCTTGAGGTTTCCTTGAGGATTAATGCAATTAATCCTTCCCAAAACAGGAAATAGGATTTTTCCAGACACTGCCAGCTAGAAACATGAACAGTCTTTTTCAATCAATAATATTCAAATTATTCTCCAAGTGCCACAGCTTTGGTTTCTAAGAAGAAAAGGAATTAAATAAGATTTCTAGAATCATATTTGTACGATGTTTGACAGGGGGAAACATGCACAGTATATCACCATCACCAGTGTTTCACCATCAATATATATATTAGTGTCATTTCATTTTAAACATGGGAAAATGTGGATTTTGGCTTCCTTTTTTTAATCTGAAAATGGGGGGGGCTGGTATCAGGGAAAACCAGGATTCCTGATGATAAGGAGAAGCATCATAAAGCCTGTGAGGCAGAGTTAAGGTTGTCACCAATGTGCTTACTGACTGCCAGTGGTGATGGAGCATGTCTTATCTGAGGTGTGAATGAATATTTGGGCTGTGCGAAGCTTCGGGTGGTGATTCGATTCAGAGGAGATTCGGCTTGTTTCCGTGGCCAAATCTCTGAATATGAATCGAATCAGGGGACCAATTAAAAGGTCCGAATCAATTCAAAGCTCTCTGAATCAAAAGATTCAGAGAGCTTTGATGATTCAGGCAGTCCCCAGCAGCTGCAGCAGGGAGCTGCAGCTGATTCCGAGCTGGTAAGTACTAGAGACAGTGGAGGGGGGGCCCTGCAAACCCCGCCCTCTGCTCCCCCAACCCTCCCTATGACTGTCCCAGCTCCACCCCAGCTAGGTACATTAACAAAAAGCCCCGGTGCTCACTGGGTGCTGCTGGGTGGGGAGGCCATCCCCGCTGCCCCCCGCTGCCCCACCCTGCATGGAGGGCTTTACCATGAGCCCCCCAACCTCCCCCATGCTCCCCCAGCTCTGCCATGGGTGCCCTGCCCAGGCCAGCTCTGGCCTTTTAAGAAAAAAACACAAGAAAAGCCCCAGGACTCCCTGCTTCTTCAGCAGCCTTGAGGCTTGACAGGGCTTGTGCAGAGCCTCTCATGCAGTGTGGGGCAGTGGGGGGCAGTAAGGATTGCTCCCCACCTGGTAGCACCCACTGAGCTGGGGCTTTTTTTTTAATATGTGCTGGGAGCTGGGGCAGGCAGGGCAGCCATTGCCAGGCTGGAAGAGGGGCAGGGGATGGGCCTGGCCTGGCTGATTCAGAGATTCAGAGATTCAGTAGCAGCTGAATCTCCAAATCAGATTTGGCCGAATTGAATCAGGACAGTGATTCATATCACCGAATTGAATCACTGTCCCCTGAATCGACTGAATCCGAAGCAAATACTAGCCACTTTGCACAGGCCTAATGAGCATATGTTCTCTGAGTGTACTGAAATCAGCTCTATAGTTCTTACTTGTCACCAAACTGTCACAGGTTTGCAATGATTTTGATTTTCAGTAAATTACCAACTGCATCTGGGATCAAACTGGCCTTTAGGCCAGGTACAAACATTATTTTTTTACCACAGTATAAGTGATTAGAAAATAGCGTATACCTGTAACAGAACAGAAGTTTGGCACATATAGACTGGTTTAAAAATGGCTGAACCCAGTCTAAGATTTGCCCAAAGGGTGAACGTGTGTTCTGTTCACTACTGATCTAAACTATGCGAGCGCGCACACCATATTTGAAAAAAATCTGATTATAACTTGCTTTATCATTGCTTTATCATTCAGCTCAGAGGGAGCATGTAAACCTCAAAGGATGCAGAATCTTTAGGAATAAAAAGAGTTAAAAAAAAGATAACGAGTTTTAGTTTATTCATTGTTCATTTTTGCCTTTTATCCCTTTCTTATAGTTCATTCTGATTCAAAATCAGTATACATTCATTTTTATCCTTTCATTAATGTCAAAGGGTTCTTGATGAATTGAAAGTTGTTACAGTTTGGTGACCATTTAAGTAAATGAGTAACTGGTTTCAGACCATTTCTGGAAGGTTTTGTCCATTGCTTAACAGCACCTGTCCCCAGTCAGGCAGAGGCAGTTTTTAGCAACAGAACTACACTGAAGTGTTTTATCAGAGCACTTTTTGTAGATATTTGATCTTAGTCAGGATCAAAATGTTTAAACATGCATAATTTCAATGAAATAGCAGTTTTTTAAAGTATATACACTTTATTTCAATCTTTTCAGCATGATTTTTTGCTTCAAATTAAGAGATATTCTAAGAGTTTATAAATCAAAACTAGTGTTTCATGCAAAACCCAAAACAATCTTTTCAAACTTTTCAAAGATTTTTTTTGGTTTTGTTATATTTTGAATTGGGAAAAAAAAATGGAATTAAAAAAAAAAAGAAGAGAAAATTGACTTCTGGTTAGCTCTGAATCACAAAATCCACTCAACCAGTTCCACACAAAAGTTATCACAAAAACCCATTCAAAACATTAACAGGATTTTAATTTCAAAATGTTGCGTTAAATACTTAGGTTTTCATGTGTCTATGGACCGATATCAGATTAGCCTAAATTAAGCCGGAGAAGACAAATCTAGGACATAATCCTTGAATAAATCAAATATGTATCGTCATTCATATTGCACTTGCATGTCTCCTAGTACAAAGCAAACTGAAATGATGCCAGTCAGTACTGTGTAGCAGAGATAGCATTTCTCAAACTGTATGAGTAATGCATGTGGGAGTCAAAATAGGAAAGGTGAATAAGAGAGAGATGATTGATTGGAGGCCTGAAATGTTTTATAATTAGAGTTACCCCATAACACAACTATTCTAAGCAATGGCTTAATGCAGTGCCATTAATTATAAATGTCCTAATGATCATATTCTTCCTCCCTATTTGAACCTTAATGAGTGTTAAACCCAGCTTCAATTACTGGCATGCCCAACCACTTTATAATAACTTGCCCACAGAAGTGCAAGAGCATTAAAAATAGCTTAAGAAACATTTAAAATGACAGGTTCTCAGAAATTATTCAGCTTTGCCTTTCCTTGAATCAACATACATTTTCTTTTGCCTTAATAAGTAATTTCTGCATGTTTTCCACTCAAAAGGAGGTGTGGGGGAGGATGGTTTAGTGGAGAGAGCATAGGGCTAAGACTGAGAACATCTACATTCATTTCCCATCTCAACCCAGGGCCTCCTGTGTGACCTTGGGCAAGTCATTTAATCTGCTGTACCTACTGCAAATGGGAGATGATACTGCCCTATCTTACATATGAGGAGAGAATTAATTAAGGATTGTGAGGCACTTGGACTCTCTAGCAAACAGAAAGAACAAGTTTCTTTTCATTTGTTTTGACTTTAGCAAAATGCCACTGAAAAGAAGCAATAATGAAAGACCTTTATCAGTTTTTGAAGTTTTAAAAAAGCAGCAATTGACTAGTTGAATAACTAGAATTATTACCCTTTTTGCATTTTTCTATTCAAACTTAAAATGATAATTGCTTTGGACAAGACAATTAACATCCAAATCCTAAGTTGAGGACAGCATTTCTACATAATCCACATGGTATGGGTAGAAAGGAATATAATTTTATATGTGGAAGCAGATAAGTTTTCTCTTATATCACCCCTTTAGGGGAATAGTGGCTATTGTAAGATTAATGACCATTAATGTTACTGACAATCATTGTGCCAAATGTTGCAGTTAGCTTATCCATTTGATCTATAGAAGTAACTAATGTTGGTACAAATATAACAATAAAAGTCAGTCCTTAAGATTGTCCTATACTAAAAGACAGAAACTGGAAAAGCTATGGATCTGACAGCAACATTAAATTGCTAGAGTTGTTCATCTTGGCTATTCTATGACAGCATTTTTAGGAAGAGAAAAATGATACTCCTGTATCAAATAGGCTGAACCACAACACAGGAGATCTAGGTTCGTTTCAACCTCTGTCACAGATTTTATGTGCCAGTCACTCTCAGTTCATTCTCTCATACATTGAGCTAGTACTTGCTCAGCTCCCTGGGTGCTGTGAGGAGAAAATCTGTTGAGTTTCTTGAGGCACAAGTGCTTAGATCATCAGCGATATATTTAGAGCCTAATTGAGCAAAGTAGACTTCAATGACTTCAACTCTAACACTTTTGATCTTACGCTCTTTTTTCCCCCACTGATTTCAATGGGACTTAGGCATGTGCTAATTACTTAAATAAATTAGAGGCAAAACCAGGTATAGAAATGCTACATGTGTGCAACTCGACTGAACTAACATTGCAGTAAAAACCTTACATTCTGCTTTTCCTATATTTTTATGAACTTAACGTTGAATTTCCATAGGTGTTTTTTTGTTTTGTTTTTAAATTTGTGGGCTTTTAATTTAAAAAAAAATCTCTTCAATTTTAGCTTTATAGAGCTTTCCTCTTAGGATTTTTCTCATAATAGACAGTAAGGTGCACATTACTGCAGATAAAATAAGGCCATTTTCATGTAGAGACAATTTGTGCTGAGACAACAGATCTCTGATTATATCCTTGAACTGGGAGCTTGATACTGCCTATATGCAGCATAAAGAAAAGATGAGAGACAGAAGGGATATGATATCTGTTAACATGAACATACTTTAAGAGGAAATAATGGGAAAAAGCAGGAAGAGATATGGAAGGTGTTTAACATAGGAATAATGATGTAAAAGTAGAAATAGGGAAATTTGAAGTTAAGCATTAGGAAAAGTATCCTAACTTTTATGTCAGTTAGGGAATGGAGCAAAATGCAGTAAAGGCAAGAAATGAGGTCACGATGGAATCAATAGTAGATGCTGTCAAAATAGACAGGCAAACGTTATTTTCAGCATGCGACAGGGACCACAAAATGTTGTTGCCCGGTGGGAACAGGCAGTGCAGAAGCTTATGCTGCTGGTGCTCACCAGCTAGGGGAGCTGTAGAGCTACTGACAGATGTAGAACCAGGTCACCTATGGCCCCACCACCCTGCTGCTCTGCTGTGAATGCCCTATGTCCTGTTAATCAGTTTATCAGCAGGCCCAAGAGGGTGGGGAAGGGGGGGATCATTTCTTTTTGGCTTGTCTGGGTGTCCCTGGACAGTTCGAGTCTTGCCAGCCTTGCCACCCTCATCCCTTGCATAGAACTGGGGTGACCTAGGACTGTGCAAGGGGCAGAGGGCATTGCTTCATGGCTCAAACCATCAAGGGTGTCCCTGGGTTTGCTTAAGCCACAGGGGAATGTCCCCCAACCTTAGCAAAGAATTTGGGTGACCAGGGTCTGTGCGAGGGACAGAAGAAAGAGCCACCTCAGCTCGACCAATCTTGGGTATTCCTGGGATGGGTCAAGCTGTGCTGGCTTTTCTCCCTACCCCTTGTATAACTATTACCCTGGTTGTGTGCAAGGGATAGGGGACATTCCCCTTGCATAGAACTGCAGTTGCAGTTACTGACCCAGAGTCACACCTAGGGCTATAAGCCCAGCCCTGGTTTTCTAAAATGGCAGGGGGCAGAGAGTATGCCATGTCCCCCCTGCAGAGAGCTGCAGGCTGTGTTTGGCATCCCTGATTGCTGCTCTTGTATAAGTTAGGGTCCCAGCAGAGCAGCCAAGGAGTGAGCAAAGCCACAGCTTGCCCACAGGGGCATAGGGGCAGAGAGAAGTTTACCCTAGGATGTTGGAAGACCTTGCCAAGTTCCATTGGTCAATGTGTAACATATCACATGTTCAAATTAAAGTGTCTCTCAAACCAGCTACCACAATATTTTGCATTTAACAAGTAACAGCTTTGAGGCTGCCTTACCATTTTTTTGTGGCTGGTTCATCATTTTAATCATGCAGCACATTTCTTGGAAGTGTGGCATGTTTCCATTTATCATGTGATTAACATGTTGACCACGCAGTAAATGTAATATCTACAATTCTTCAGGAGTGCAAGCAGATGCACTAAAAAGGAGACCAAGTGCCCCCTTCCATCCTTTTGAGCAGTGCCTGTCATCTAGTACAAATAAAGGCCTGTATCACACATCTTATACAGGGTAAGAGTATAGATAGAGTGCGTTAGGTTTTACTGATGAAGTAGACCGTTGCCAACAAAAGCTTGTGCCTCTCGGAACCAGTTAGTCTTAAGGTGTCCCCCTGCCCTGACTTCTGCCTGATTCAGATTAACACAGCTTAGGACCTCTCTCCAGGAGCCGGTGGCACCTTTCCTTCTTTGAAGGATGAATGAATAGAGACATCGCACAGAATAGCATTTCTCTTATTCCAACCTGACCTGGATCCGCTTTCTCAACCGCCCTGAACAAAAGGGAGCTGGGAAACTTTCTGAAAATGTCTGGGAGGGAGCTGGGAAGAATGAATGAGACAGAAGAAAAATGTGTGTTTTGCCTCAGTGAGAAGAGTAACGTGGAGAAGAAATCCTTGTGTGCTGAGGTGTCAGGGCCCAGTGTCCTGCAGTTTGCCACTGGGCAAACTCTTGTGCTTACCTGGAACCACAGGGAACTCCACAGGGTCCATGGGAGAGAGCTATTGCAATATGTCACATATAAATAAATGGCTGCTATTATTAATGGTAGTGAGTTATCCTGATAATGTTGGAGCCAATCCTGTTACTCTCTCACATTAAATATTTCAATGACTTGGAGTAGCGTAACTAGGGCAGGGCAAAAGGGACACTGGTCCTGGACCATGATTTAGAGGGGTGCTAGAATGGGTGGGAGCATCAGCATCTGGTGTGAGAGAGCCATGTGGTAGTGGAAGCAACAGCTCGATACCCCCTTGCCTTCCTGCCCCACAATACTAGCTATGCCTCCACTGACTTTCCAAAGGAGGTGCTTACGTAAAAGAGCAATAGTACTGACCCACTGGGGCAGGTTGCTCGCCACCCTGCCTCTTTTGCAGCAATTTACTTCAGTGCAAACTGGAGAACACTGTTTAATCAGTGGGGTGAGTGTCTGCACCTGTTTTCCCTCGCTGTAAAATGGCTGTACCAGGTACAGGGGAAGGGAGAATCCAGCCCCTTAGTTTTCATAAAAACAGCTCTCTCATTTTAGCCTAAACAACTGGAGGAATGTCTCCTTCAATAAAATCTAACACCCTTGGTCCTCAGGAGAGAAAACTGTACGCTAACTCATTTTTCAATTTCTTCATCTGTATTTCTCATTTCAGCTTTTTCATATCTACCTGCTCCTTTATTATTACCAACAAAGCCAGCAATGAGGAAAAAGCCTGTTTTTTTTCCCCCTTAAATATTTGCTGTACTTCATGTAATTATCGTGCGTGGCAAGAGACATAAAGGCCTATTGAATTTTCCAACCTATTTCTTGGAAGAGTAAAATACTTTTGCCTCCCTCTTCAGAAATCTCTAGAGGGAGGTAGCAGTAAACATTGTAAAAAGAAGATGTAGAACTGTAAATGGAACTGAGTTTTGAGTTTCTATACATTGCAAAACACCTTCCAAAAGAAATTACTTTAAGGGCCACATCATCAGAGTTGACCTAAATTTCTCTGAATTCTTAATCACACTTATATGGAAAATGTGATCTTTTGAAAACCTGATTTGTGCAAAAACATAAGCTTTTCTAGAAGAACTGTTATTATTAATGAATAAGAAACAGAACACTGTGGAAAACACTGAATGAACCTTTTCTCTCTCTTTCTTTCTCTCTCTGTTGTATTCTTATCTGCATAAATTACAGATAGATGACTACAGTAATATGCTCCAACTCCCCCTTTAATTCCCAGCCTGATTAAAATGTGGATAAGCACACAGCCCCCCTATCATGTTCTGTTCATCACACTAGACAAGACTTCATTCTTCACCAGGGCTTTAACTCTCCTATGGTATTTTCAGCTAAATGTATATTAGTGAAGTGGACAAGCTTCTCCCGTCTAGCTAAATAGCATGGCAATCACGTGGTGATTATAGACCTCTTCACTTAAGCTGCTGTGTGCTGGAATAGTGCCATTTATAGCACTTTTTTTCTTACCTTGCTAATTTTAAGGATAGGTGACACTTACTTACAAACATTTAACTCAGAGGTATTCAACTTTTTCATCTAGTGGAATGAATGGGCAGTGCTCAGGCTGTCCACGGACTCGATCTGATCGGTGGACCCAGTCCGTTACCTGGGGCAAGCATGGTCAAGTCCCCCCTGGACAAGTGGAGGCAGGCAGTCCAGCACTAACTCCATGGTGGGGAGAGGGCATGGCCCAGCCCCTATCTGGCTATGCTGGAGCATGGTAGAGTCCCAGCTCTGACCCACCATGCAGGGCTTGGGATTTTGGCAGCTGGGATGAGTGGCAGTGTTAGCTGACACTGCTCCTCCCTCCTCCCCACCACCCCCCAGATTCCCTGACTCTTGGGAAGACCCACGGGCTAGATTCCAAGGCTCCTCTGCAGGCCACATCTGGCCCATGGGCCAGAGGTTGAGAACCCCTGATTTAACTAAATGGTAAGGTAAATAGTAAGGAAAACATTCCTCAGCTTACAAGCTCAGGGCAGCACACGAATATTAGTGCTGCAGTGTTCACATGCACAGGAACCAGCTCACAATGGGTCAGAGGTTAGTTAGTCCCTGTGAACTAAACACTGCACAGTCTCTGCTGTTCATAGGCTACCTATTCCTTACTGGCAAACATCAACTTATTTCAGATAAACACAAGTGGTCTCTTCCAAAGGTCCCCACCCAGAACACTTGGAACAAAATTCCAGTCCTGTAACAGGCCTGAAGAGTCAGTGTACTTGATAAGTCCACTGAAGAGCTAGTGACATCAGGACCAGGAGGATGGCTAGGTAACAGGCGGGTTGAGTATGGAGAAAATAATCCTGTTTGCCTTTAATGAGAGTCTGAGTATGACTGTCTGCTTCTTTTGTGTTTGTGATGTGGGTTTTATTGCCATTTTGCAGCAGTGTTTGGAGCTGCTCATAGCTGCTTACCCTTAACAGATGTAAGGAAGGAGGCAGAATTAAGCTAGGCAGCATACCTAAACTAGATGGACAGTCACCCAGGGCACTGACAGACAAGAAACTCCCAGCTGTAACTCATGGCACTTCAGAGAAAGCACTATGAGTTAGAGTTATCCCCTGACCCAACAGACATTTGCTGTTTGTTAGGGGAAGGCAGGGAATTGAGCTCCACTTTGGAGATGATCCAGCCAAGGAGTTGCCTGCCTGCAGCCTCTCTCCTCTAGCCCTGCCCACCCCCCAAGTCTGGTGCTGTTTCCAGAAAGGAAAGCGGGGTGAGGGAGGGGGAGCATGTGGTGGGCTGGAGTTTGTCCAGCCTGAGCGGGAAGGGGCTGAGGGTGGTGCAAGGTAGGGGAGCTTCAATACTCCTGCTTAGGCTGGGCAAACCCCAACCTTAGTGTGCTCTCCCTCCCTCATTCCCCATCCCTTCCTACAGACAGCTCCAGAGCTGGGGCCCTGACTGCATGCAAGGACTGATGGCAGTTCCCTAAGGTACTCTGCTTTGAAGCACCTTCATCTGATACCTCATTACATAAGGATTAATTTGTCATGTGATCAGCCACTTTTAAAAGCGCTCTGCAGCTGTGCACTTCTGTCACAACATGGCTATAGACCACTTTCAGGAAACCAATATATGAAAAATGTCACTTCTGCTAGTGCCCACAGTAACCCAAGAAGCCAGAAAACTGGAAAGATTGAATGGGAACTCTGTGTTTAAGTAGGCCATTTTCAGTGTTAATACAGAGAGAATCTAGGAGCTGGCCAAACAAAACTCCAGAGAAAGAAGAACTAGATGCTCAAGAGGGTAGAAGATGATGGTTTGTCACCTCTGGCAGGAAAAAGTTCTCCATCTTTGAGTCCCCAGCCATTGAGAACAGATGTTGAACCCTGGAAACATAGGAGAAGGAGCGTAACACAGTGCTCCTTCCAGTGGTGGAAGAGGTGAGGATATGAACCCTGAAGGATAGAAGGATCCAGACTACTATTTGCATGAGAAAACAAAGAGGAAAACAGAGGATCCATCTGCCAACCTGACTTTCTGCCACCTTCTGAGAGCCTGAACCATAAATGTTGCAGAAAGGTTACCAAGACTTCTGACTACTACCCTGCTGTTAATACACATAGGCACCCAAGATGCTACTAGGTATGACCCTGAGCATAAAAGTGACCCCTGGGGCATATGGAGGAGGGTGAAGGAAGCAGGAGCTCAGAACATGCTCTCATCTATCCTTTCAGTCAAGGGTTGAGGTTTAGGCAGAGACAGATAAATTCTGGGGAGTTATACATAGCTGAGCAGATGTTTTTACTTGCAGGGCTTTGACTTCTTTGGGGTGGTAGTCCAAGAATAAGGTTATAAAGCAAGGATGGGATCTACCTAACAAAGAAGGGGACTTAGGTCTCTTGAACATATCTGCGTTAAGATAAAAGGAAAACACAGAAAAGCCAATGTCAGGGTAGGATTTTACTATAGACCACTACAAACTGGAAGGTAAACAAAGCTTTTTTTTTTTTTTTAAACAACTGAAGCATTCATAAGACCTAGGCAGAAAAGGTTCTTTGGGTAAATGCGATATCTTTTAGTAGACCAACTATATAGTTGGAAAAAATGTTTTTTGCAGGCTTTCAGACACAAACACCCTTCTTCAAGCAGAGGGAAAGTCTGATATTCTTTTTGCATTCTCCTGGATGGAATAGAAGCCAATATACAAAATGCAGGTCTGTGAAAATGCAAATGTGCAGCAGTGAGGATCACAGGGAATGGGAGACTGTAAGTGTGAGATGGATAGGGGTCTGGGAGAGGGGAAAGAAAGAGGGAGCATTAACCTGGTGATAGAAAGTAGCTAGTAACATGTAGAGAGGTTACTTGGGATTATTGGATGGTAGGCAGGTTATATAATGTGCCATAAATTCAATGTTTATGATTTTTTATATCCAGTAGATTTATGAAGTGAAGTTCATAGGCTTGTCTATGAAAGGCATTTTGTAAATTCCCTTTGAAGATTACAACTGAGAGACTGGAGAGAGAGTGGTTGTCCTGTGAGAAGTGTGCACCCACAGACAACTGGGTATTTTGTCTTTGATAGATTTTTGGTGAGCATTCATTCTGGTGCATAGTTGTTGGTGGTTTCTACCAACATATCTTCCATCAGAGCATTTAGTCTACTGGATAAGATAAATTACATTTCTGGAGGTGCAGGTGTAAGATCCAGGAATGGTGATGGTTCTGTTGTGGGAATAGTCATTGTGGGAGTGGTGAACATGTGTTGTCAAGTTTTAAATGTCTTGTCCTGGCATGGTATGGATCCATTCAGTGTATTTTGGGCCATAGGAAGTTTGCTTCTGGTGATGAGATTGGTGAGGTTCAGTGCTTGGTTAAGGCTAGAATGGGTGGTTCTGGGAAGATCTCTTTAAAAATTGGGTCATCTTGTAGTATGGGTTGAAATTGTCTGAGGATTTTCCATATAGGTTTCATAGAGGGATGGTATGTCATAACTAATGGTGTGTGATTTATGGGGATTTTACTTTTGTACTGCAGCAATTCTTCACATGGTATCTGGGTGGCTCTTTCAAAAGTGAAATCTTTCTCTGGAGGAGTGTCCTTGTTGAGTGAAAAAGCAATCAGGACTCATAGTAGAGATGATATCTTTGATTAGACTAACAAGATTTTTGCACAAAAACATTCTTTAATTGCAAGCTATTGGGCACAAATGCCTTTCATCAGGTATTGGAGAAAAGGTTGAAAAAGTTCTCCTGGGTAAAAATGAAAGTTCATATTCCATAGGATTTCACAGAGGAGTCACAGCATGGTTTTAATGATGTAGTTATTGAGGTATTCTTCCAGATGGTCAATAAAAGGTTGGCATATTGTGGGGCTATTTTGGTGCCCATAGCTGTGCCCATGGTCTGGAGGAAGTTTTGCTTATTGAAAGTGAAGTTGTTGTATGTGAGGATGAAGTGTATACGTTCAATAATATTTTTAGGTCTGTACTCTGAGCTGTAATCTTGCTCTTGTAGATATGGAAAACAGGCTTGGATGCCATCCTAGTGTGGGATGTTGGTACATAAGCTGGCAATGTCCATGGTGGCTAGGAGCGTGTTTCTGGAAAGGTGGTCTATTTTTTTTTTCATAGAAAGTTTGCTGTCTTGGACAAAACTCACTCTATAGATGATAAGAGGTTTTAGAATGGATTCGGTGAAACCTGTATGTCCTCATTTCGGGCTTCATGGTTGAATATTATAGGTCTGCCTAGGTCTCCTTGTTTGTGGATTTTGGGGAGCATGTAAAAAGACCCTGGGTTGGGAGTGGGGGGATCAAATTCTGTAATTTTTTTTTGTAGTTTAGATGGAAATGATTTGATAGTGGTTTTGAGTTTTAAGGTAGAAAGGGGAGTTGGATCTTCCTCCTGTTTGTCATTGTAGGTGGTGTCAGAGAGTTGTCTGTTGGCTTCTTTTATGTAGTCTTCATGGTTAAGGTTAACTATAGCTCCTCCTTTATCTGCTGGTTTTATTACTACTTGATGATTGGATCTTAGAGATTCTATGGCCCTTCTCTCTGAGAGGGAGTTACGGTGGTATTTGTTGTTGATTATTTCATTGTTCATTCCTTCCCTGAAGCAATCAATATAGTGATCAAGGTTTGAATTTCATCTACTGTGGGGTGCATGATCTGATTTTTTTTTGTGGTGGGTGTTAATCTTTTCCTCAATGTTGTCAAAGGATGAAGTGTTGTTGGAAGTGGACAGACAAGGTTTTTTGGGTAGATGTGGTATCTTTTATTAGACCAATTAAATAGAAGTGGATTCATTCTGGTTCTGGAAATATTCCTTGAGATGGAGGTGTCAGAAAAATTATTCTAGTTCTCCATATTATAGCATATTATTAGGGTATTTTTCATTAGACCTAGTGGTTTAATTAATGCGATAGATGCTGGAAAGGTAACACAATAGTGTACAGATAGCTCAGCAAGTTCCTGGATTATGTTGAGGACAACATTTTGGAACACACATTGGAAAAAACAATTTGCAGGAAAGTTTTTCTCTATTTCTTTCTTACTAATAAGGATAAATTAAATAAGAATCTGAAGGTGAAAAAGAATTTAGGCAGCACTGAGCATGTTCCTAAGGAAGGAGAACAGCAGCATCAAAATACTATGCTTAAAAAAAGGGCAGACTTTAATAAACATAGGAAATTGGTTAACCAATCCCATGGAAAGCTAATCTATGGGACAAACAGGATCCAGAAGAGTTGGTTCTTCTGTAAAGAAATATTTCATAGATCTCAGAGATGTCATAGATGTTAGGGCTGGAAGAGATCATTGAGTCTAGCCCCCTGCCCCAGGGGCAGGAAGCCAGCTAGGGTCAAAGGATCCCAGCGAGATAAGCATTCAAACATTTCGTAAAAGAGCCCAAAGTAGGTGCTTGCACCACCTCTGGAGGGAGTCTATTCCAAGCCAAGGGGGCTCAGACAGTAAAGAAGTTTCTCTTTATGTCCAGCCTGAAAAGTTCTTGGAGGACTTTGTGACCATTGAACCTTGTCATCCCTTGGGGCACTCTGGTGAACAGGTGTTCCCCCAGATCCTGATGTAATACCCCTTATATACTTATAGGCTGCCACCAGGTCACCCTGAGCCTGCACTTTTGCAGGCTGAAGAGTCCCATGGATCTCAGCCTCTCCTCATACAACCTGTTCTCTTGCACTCTGTTTATGCGCATGGCTCTCTTCCGGACACTCTCAAGCTTCTCGACATCTTTTCTGAATTGTGGGGCCCAGAATTGGATGCAATACTCCAGCTGCAGCCTCACCAAGGCCGAGTACAGTGGGAGTATGATATCCTGATCTTTGCTTGAGAAACATCTATGGATGCAAGCCTGAGTTTTGTTTACTTTACCAGATGCGTCATCACATCAGTGGCTCATGTTTATTTATTGGTCAGTCGTGACCCCCAAGTCTCTTTTAGCTGTGGTGCTAGCTATTAAGGGCATAGTGTCATGATGCAAAGGAGCTGCTTGGCTAAACCATGAGTTCTTCAGTGACATGAAACTTAAAAAAGTGGCAACTCAGACATAATAATCAGAATGTAGCAAGAATACAGTGAGATAAAAACTGAAAGGCTGATGCAAAAACCAAGATACAGCTAGAAAGGAACATAAAAGGTAATAAAAAGGCATTCAGTAAATATGCTGGAAGTAAGAGAAATGCCAAGGAAAGTGTCAGTCCCTTACTGAATAGGGAGGGGAAGTTAATAATAAATGATGAAGAGAAACTAATGCCTTTTAGCTTCCATCATCACAAAAAAGATTGACTCTAATATGACAAGCACAATCAGAAGCAAGAACAGAGGGGTGGGTACTCAGGCTAGAGTCAGGAAATAAAGTTAGATATTTATAAATCAGTAGGACCTGATGATACTCATTCTAGAGTATTAAAAGAATTTGGTGAAATAATTGCAGAACAATTGGCTATTACCTCTGAGAACTAATGCAAGTCAGACGAGATCCCAGAAGGTACTGGAAAAGGGCAAATATAATATGCATCCTTATAAAAGTGAAAAGAATGACAAAGGAATTACAGACCTGTCAGTCTAACTTTGATACATGAGCATATTATCAAACAGTTCATTAGTAAGCATATAGATAATAAAATGTTAAACAAGAGATAAAATGGATTTATGTAAAGAAAGCAATACCAAACCAACCTGAGTTCCTTCTATGACAAGGTAACAGGTCTTGCAAAGAAGAATGGGAAACAGTAGATATGATGTACCTCAACTTTAGCAAAGCTTTTGACTCCATTTCCCACAACATTCTTGTGAGCGAGATAAGGAAATGTGGTCTTAATTAAATTGCTCTAAGATGTGTGCACAGTTGGCTGAATAATCATAATAAAAAATAGTGATCAAAGGTTCAATGTGAGAATGGGAGAAGGCATCAAATGGTGCTTCCCAAGGGTCTATTCTGAGTCCAGTACTCTTAAGTATCTTCATTAATGTCATGGAAGATAGAATTGAGTACATACTTATTAAATTTGTTGTTGGTGTCAAGCTGAGTGAGTCTTTAAGGGACAGAACTGGGGTTAAGACCTTGATAAATTTGGGGGTGGGGAATGAACTGAAACAAACAGGAAACATTTCAAGAAGGAAAAGTATTACTCCGCAATTCAGACTGAAAAAAACCCCAAATCTGAAAAAATTTATTTAGGAAAATCATACCCTTTACATGGATTCATAGGTCTTCCCAAATGTTAGGGCACCTGCTAATCATTGGGATAAAATTTTGCCTAATGTTCATGAAGGAAGACTACTCTTTTCCATAGCTGGTCATAGGCATGTAGCTGTGAAGAGTAGGTGATAGGTATTATGTCCTGTCTACCCTACATTTCAACTGTACTTGTGGTTGGTTGAGTTACCACAGTGCAGAAAATATGCTGATAAATGAAACTCTTCTCCATCTCTTTAATATATCTGCATATGAAAGATTTCATCTTAACTATAAGAGACATTGTGGTAAGAAGGTGTGTCATATGACTAATGCAAAGATTTGTAGTACTGCCTAAAACCCTTGCTAATTTGTTTTACAAATTCTGTAACAGAGTGTTTAGTCTTACCTAAAGAGAAACAGAAACCATGAGACCTGTTCTTAACACTGTGAAGACTGAATTTTAGTTCAGCCAGTCTTTTACCATGGTATTCTCATAACTTCATATTCAAGTTCAGGGGCTCTGGGTTACTTCTATAAAGACCATAGGGGAAATAAACAGTGTCCTAGGTGTGCTAGTACAGTTCCAGAAATACACTGCAGCTATGCTATTGTTCCTTTGCTGCATATCTCACCAAGGGATAGGCTTACTTTATTTGTGAAGAAGTTACTAAGGGTACATGGCTGCTATTATACCCAGAGGCTTATAAAATATTCTGCTTGCCTTATACTTCTTTTTTCCTTATCCTACGCTGCAGAAAAATAAGATATTTATGTCATGTATCTAGGTTAAGGTCTTCAGGACAGAAACATGGTGTTTTCCCCCATGGTGCCCATGGTTAACTCCAGATCTATCTTAAGTCTCTGATGGCTAGAATCGTTGCAAGAATTCAAGACTATCAGAATAGATAAGTACATTTAATTTCTTTGGAATATGATACTAAGAGCAAATCTCAGACACTGATTTCATACAAGAATAATGAAAACCATGAGACCTTGAGGCCCTACAGGATCCTTTTTGGTGACCAAGAACTTGTGGTTCAACTCAAAGTCAAAATGGTTTGCAGTAATATATTGACTTTCATAAAGGTTTTGGTGAGAAAGTTTCTATAGTGCAGGGTGCACTATCTAGTCACTTCTAGAAACAGCTCAAATTGAAAACCTGATCTTTTCAATCTAAGAACAGATATTTTGACACAATTCCAATGTGCAAAAGGTCATTAAGTTTTGTTTTCCTTCCCATATACAAGGTACTTAGTGTACATGCAAATAACGCCACATATCTGCTAGAAAGACATCCAATCATGATCTAAGGATTTCAGGTAATGTGAATCCATACTTTCTTTGGTCAGTTTCATAGATTTCATAGACATTAGGGCTGGAAGGGACCTCGGGAGATCATCGAGTCCAGCCCCCTGCCCAAAGGGCAGGAAG
>NW_017728906.1:187800400-187809329 GCF_001723895.1 Crocodylus porosus | reverse complement strand
TGTAGATGAAATGAACCCATAAAAGTTGGTCCATCTAAGGACTCCAAAACCCAGGTTTACTAAGGTTCCCTTGAAATTCAGTGTAGTACATAGGATTTCTGGGTAAAGAAACTGTGCCAAATTGGTATCATTTGAGTCAAGTGCTTCCTGAAAAAACACAGATTTTTTTCTTATGGTTGACAGATTATATCAACTTTTATGTGCACACACCTAAGAGGCAGCCATGACTATGATCATGTATAGGTTGGTCTCAACCATTTGGCATTTATCCCACATAGAGCAACGCACCCACCTTAGGGATGCACAGTTGAAAATGACATTAAAAAAAAGAAAAGAAAAACAGAATTTGCCTGTCATGATAGAGGCATGCCAAAGGCCTACAGGGAAACTGAATTATGCTGCACATGTATGGACTAGATGGCCAAAATGCTTGTCTGTTCATCATCTCTTCCATAAGCTTAGTTTATGGAGATTTGTAGTAATGCTGCAACCTGGCCTACATATAGTCAGTACACTTTCAAATACAAATATTGTGGGACTCTGCAAGTAAAATGGACAAGAGATGGTTATACTGGTTACAGCAGGGGCGGGGCTGGAGAAAGAGAAAGGGAAGAGGGCCAGGGAAGGGAGTGCTGGAAAGACAGTATTCAGACTATTTTGAATGCTTGCTGTAAGAGAGGGGAAATTAAAGACTGAAGGAGTAGGGAGAGATAGGAGAGAAGCATGTTGGCAAGGGGTTTGAGGGGTTTAAGTACCAGTGAAAGTGTCTGTGGGTGCTAAGGGAAGACAGAGAGGTCAAGGGCTTAATCAAGGGGAGGAATAAGAAGTAGCAAAGAGGAAGGGGTGACATGAAGTTTGGTAGCAGGACAGGAAGGGGGATTAGGAGCAAAGGCTGCCTTGTCAGCTGTACATTCCTTTCAGCTGTCTGCAGATTGTTTTCTGGGAGGGCTCCTCTCCCTTTAGATGTGTCTGAACTTTTCTTCTTCTGCCTATGTATGGCACGTATCCATTAGAAAGACAGCCAATCACTATTTAAGGATTTCAAGTAATGTAAATCCATACTTTCTTTGGTCAATTAACTTCACCGTTAAGAACTGTGCCTTATTTGCAACTAAAGCATTGAAATTTGTTATGCCTTTAGTATAGTCGAGTGTCATCAATCATGGCTGTAGTTAAAATTAACCCATTTCTATATGCAGGTTGGCATATTTAAGTGTTTCAAAATTCAGGTTTACTCAGATTGCCTTGAAATGTGGTATGTTGAATAAGATTTGGTGTACTGCTGGGGCTGAATCCCTATCCCTCCTTGTGTGAGGCAAAAATCAGGGGGTCCTTGCTGCGCCTGCCTGTGTTCTGTTGCTATAAAGCTTGAAAATGAGCTATGAAAGTATCGTTCATTCTGATCCACAGAAGATACGCCTGAGTGTTCCCCAGTCCCATCATGTTCTGCCTGCCACGTCTCTCCAGGTGCTTAAATTAAAATTAAAGACCTCTGTCTTCAACCAAGTGTTTCAGTGTTTTCTCATGCTGCTTAATGCTCCTCTGACTGCTTCATCTGTCATCAATATCTTGTTCCCCATGTTTCATTCTCTGAGACTTTGTGGTGTGTGTTGCATAGAAAAAGCTTCCTAAATAAAGCCTGATTGATTGATGCTCTGCGTCATGGGACCTGTAGGTTTGTACATGAATGAAAAGACTAGAAATAGACAGATGGAACCTCAGTTTCATATTTGAACTGAAAGATGCCATCTTCAATGTTGTTATGTGTCCAGCACCACAGTATGTATCTGTCTTTGAATAATATAAGAATATGGCTTACAGATCAGTGACACAGGCACCAACGATCATAGCATTTCCTGCTCTTTATTTGTATTTTTCCAAATCTCAAAGTCAGTTTCTACCTTTCTTTCCTGTTCCTAAGTTTTTTCAGGGATTTGAGATTCAGCAAAGGTATAAGTGCAAGGTTGCCTTTGCTCTGCAAATAAGAATGAAAATCAATATAATTTATTTCTTGCTATTGTTCCAAGAAGAGCTCGTACAGCTGAAATAATAATAATTAAAAAAAAAAATCTATTCTGGACAATGAAAGTATTTGATTCAACAATAACATTGACTTATATTTTTGGTTGAATGGGTCATCAGTCAAACTTTGATCAACCAGCATCGGAAATTCCAAATAACTGATGATATCACAAAAGAGATGGATTTTATTTTATTGAAACAAAGAGGGAAACTAAAAATGTTGTGTAATATCTTTCCAATCAGAGTACATATACATAGCTTCTTTTTCTTTTAAATGATATGGTGCAATTCTTTGAGCAATTTTAACAAAAACACACAAAAATAAAATATTTGTCTTGAGGTGCCTGACTCAATATCTTATTGTCATTTAGAGTACAAAGTCAGTACAAACTGCTAACATTGCATTCTTATTTCGACAGTCCTAAAATAGCCAGTTGGGAATCAATTCTGAGATGTTTTGGGGAAGGAACAGTGGTACAGTAAACACAGGGTGCATGTACACATGCAATTAATGCACTCAAATAAACTCCAGGGCTTATTGCTCCAGAGTTTATTCATGCACAGCACATTGAGGCAAGTCAGAGCAGCCTGGAGCTGTGTGTTTGGAACTTTCCTGGATGTGCATCCCAAACACAGGAAGTCCATCAGCAGCAATCCCACAATTCCCTATTGCAGCTCTTTGCACCACACTTCCTTTCTCTCTTGCCCACCTGGGAACCTGGGATACTTCTTATTTCTCTACTCAAGAAGTAAGAAGGATAATGTGGATGGCTATAGAGTACAATTTAGATGAGGAGGGACGTCTCCTCTGCCATGGGCTGATATTGAGCAATCTCAGGTTCAATACTCAATAGTTGGATAGACAAACCCAGAAGTGTTTTTATCCTTTATTTTGTAAAACTTTCATTCAAACTGAAAAAACCAAGGCACTGAATATAAACTTTCAGCACTATTTGAATTTTACAGGGTAGTTTGATGAAAAAGAATAAGGAAAAGAGAATAAGAAAATGGAGTTTAAAAATCAGCACTTCGGGCAGTTTGTCACTGGATTGTCTCTCTTTCCTTTGTATCACTTTTGATATGAAATGTAAAGCACTCTGGGACCAGTTCCCTGGTCATGTCTTTGATTTGCATGTGCTGATTCCTGGAATATCAGTACAATGTTGCTGAAGTTTGTCCGTAGAGTATTCTATAGCTTCTGATGGATAATGGAAGATCTACATGATCTATACTGAACTTAAATTTTAACTTGAGGATAAATTTTCCACTATGTCATTTTCTTCTGAGGGCAAAAAAGATGTGCCTGGAAGAGATGGGGAGGAAAGAGAGAGAGAGTATAAGAAGGAGACACCATGTCTCTGGGTAATACCTTTAAATTGAAAAAAAAATGAAACCAAATCTCACTTCTAACTTCTAACAAATTTTAATTTTGCAGGCAATTAATTGCCATTGTTATTAGACAAGGCTATGAACCCAAACACAGAAGTCAGTTATGAAGACTTAGTGAGTTTAAAATAAATTTATATAGACCTTGCACAGTCACATAAGACCAGGCCCCTAATATTTCAAATCCTGATGATATCTGGTCACTGCATCAGCAGTGCCCCTGTCCCCCTGCTTTTATCTACATCATTTTATAGGGCAGGGCTGTCCAACTTCTAAGCTGCCAAGAACCACATACCATCCCTTTCGCCTCTGTACCATGTGCACGGGCAACTGAGCCTCAGATTCATAGTCATAGAGAAGTAGAGCTGAAAGGGACCTCTAGAGATCATCTAGTCCAACCCCTGCCTGAGGCAGAATCATCCCTATCTAAACCAACCCATACAACCATAAACTAAACTCTACATAAGATCTAAGCTCTACATGACAGACTCATGCTCAGCTCCCCAGCAGCAAACTCCTTGTTGCAGACTCTGCAGACATCCTCCAGGCCACTGGCTCCCCCAGCACTGTGGACTGTGCTGCCCTGGGACAGGGACAGGAAACAAAAGGCAGAAGAGGAAGAAGAACCCAGAGACCCCAGCTACTGTTGCAGCCAGAGCAATACAGGGAGCAACATCTGGGTGTGAGCATGAGGGCTACAAATTAACCTCTTGTGCATCACATGGAGCCCATGGACCATCAGTTAGACAGCCCTGTTACAGGGTTCTTGGTGTTCCAATATTGTGCGCTGAAGCTGTGAGTGAGGGTTTGAATTGATGACTTTAGGATTCCTTCAGTTAACAACTGTATGGCTGCCTCCAGGTGAGTGTGGCTGGGCGGTACATGACGCCGCAGTTATGCCTGAGGTGCCACTGTAGCAAGAAGAAGCCCCTTCTTGCCTACACCTTCTCCCCCTCCCTTCCCCCCGGCCATTTTGAGCATTTCTTTTTCCTTCAAAGTCTTGGCAGAGACCTGGCACACTCATTGCATGGGTGTGGCAAGGCTCAGAACAAGCCAGAAAGTTGAAATGGCTTTCTGTAGGAGAAACCTACAGACATGTCAAATGAGCTAAATGTCACCAAAGAAAAGAAAAGAACTAAAATATCCACTTCAAAGCAAGACAAGAAAAGTCAAGGTGCATTGAAATCATGACTGTAAATATATCCTGCTGAACCATTCCCACTTTGATTCAAACTTATTTCCCAAAGCAAACTTCCCATAGCTGTCTAAAGTTTATGCTAAATCAATCTACTGCATATAACTTGACTGACTCCTTGTCCCCAGTGGTCCTTAAGCCTCACTACCTCACGTTTGCAATTAGTGATTAAGGTGTATTTCTTTTTTATCTTTCATCTGTCTCATCTTTACCTGGCATTCTGTATTTTATATTTTATACTTTTTAATTTTTAACAAATGTATTTTTCTTTAAAGTAAAGTCATACCTTCTATTACAAGAGCTATTATTATAAGAATGCATTGGAATTGTAATTACTGGAATTGCATTGCTGCATTAGGGCTGGTTTCCTGAATGAATGGGAGTGAATCTGAGTGAGTAAGTGATTGACTTGGATGAGGGAGTGAAATGTACTCTGTCCAAGTTTGCAGATGACACTAAGCTATGGGGCGAAGTGGACACGCCGGAGGGCAGGGAGCAGCTGCAAGCAGACCTGGACAGGTTAGACAAGTGGGCAGAAAACAACAGAATGCAGTTCAACAAGGAGAAATGCAAAGTGCTGCATCTAGGGAGGAAAAATGTCCAGCACACCTACAGCCTAGGAAATGACCTGCTGGGTGGCACGGAAGGGAAAGGGATCTTGGAGTCCTAGTGGACTCCAAGATGAACATGAGTCGGCAGTGTGACGAAACCATCAGAAAAGCCAATGGCACTTTATCGTGCATCAGCAGATGCATGACAAATAGGTCCAAGGAGGTGATACTTCCCCTCTATCGGGCGCTGGTCAGACCGCAGCTGGAGTACTGCGTGCAATTCTGGGCGCCGCACTTCACGAAGGATGCGGATAACCTGGAGAGGGTCCAGAGAAGGGCCACTCGTATGGTTAAGGGCCTGCAGGCCAAGCCCTACGAGGAGAGACTAGAGAAACTGGACCTTTTCAGCCTCCGCAAGAGAAGGTTGAGAGGCGACCTGGTGGCTGCCTATAAGTTCATCAGGGGGGCACAGAGGGAATTGGTGAGTATTTATTCACCAAGGCCCCCCCGGGGGTTACAAGAAATAATGGCCACAAGCTAGAAGAGAGCAGATTTAGATTGGATATTAGGAGGAACTTCTTCACAGTTCGAGTGGCCAAGGTCTGGAACGGGCTCCCAAGGGTGGTGGTGCTCTCCCCTAGCCTGGGGGTCTTCAAGCGAAGGCTAGATGTGTATCTAGCTGGGGTAATGTAGGCCCAGCACTCTTTCCTGCTTATGCAGGGGGTCGGACTCGATGATCTATTGAGGTCCCTTCCAACCCTAGCATCTATGAATCTATGAATCTATGAATCCATGAATAATAGGTGTAACTGGCAGTCCATTCACAGCTCCTAGCCACAGACTGACAAGAGTAAAGTACCAATACCAGTGCCTGAAATTCCATTCTATGCGCAACAATGTATCTACCTTGAACTAATCAAAGCTGAAGACTGGTTCCTCAAACTGAGCACCCACCCTATTGACTGTAACCTGTTAAATCAATCAAGTCGAAGCTGGACGCCCAAAACTGCACCATTAGGCGGAACCCCCAGTGACTGTGACTGACAGCTGTCATGTACTACTCAAGACCCACATGGGACAGCAACCTCCAGATTGGACAGTCAAGATGATGCTGGGGGATCACAGAAGTCTGCCAGAGAAGGGATAAAAGGCAGTGAAGTGTGACCCTCGAGGGGCACCCTCACATCCAGCACCTGACCACTGAGACAGAAGGACAAGCAGATGACTCCCTTCTGGAGAAGGCATCACCCTGGAGGAAGCTGACCATTGACAGCAAGCTCCAATACCCCAGATAAACCAACACTGGTGCTACAGTACCATTGCAGCAATTGTGTGTGTGTGTGTGTGTGTGTGTGTGTGTGTGTGTGAGTACTCCTCATAACTCAAAGTTTGCATTTATGATTGTATTAAAATTTCACAGCCTGTCTAATAAACAAGAATTTATGATGATCCTGTGAGTTGGTCCTTTGTAGCCAACACCACATACCACACATTCAGGAGTTCTCTGCACTATAAGGACAGCACTCACCACTCAAAACCAGAGCCTGGCTGGCTGGAGCCATGCTCTGGCTGCTTGACAGGCTTTGAGCAGCAGGGTCACCATGGCTGCAGCCCCAGATGTCCCCCAGGATCCCAGGTAGGGCTGCTAGGGCTGATCCAGTGCTGGCCCCAGCCTCCTCTACCCCACCTGGGGTAACTTGCCACATGTCAGAAGACATGTGGCACAGGTGTTTCCTGGGGACAACTCACAGTGGCACAAGGTGTCCCACTGCTAGTTGTCCCTGAGGAAACAAATGTCCCCGCTCATGTGGACATGGCCTCTGAGTGCAAGAGCCTGGATGTAAGGGCCCTGGAGGCTCCAGCCAGTTCTATAAGATAATATACTTTTAATTTTTGTGCTAATTGTATTGTTATCTAGTAAAGATTAGTCACCCAGATCTGGTTAGTTCCTGGTTGGGAATACATGTAACTTTAAACAGTTTTAAAATGGAAGAGGACCTGCTGCTTGACAGCATGCATCAGCTATTCCATTGTAACTGCTGTATGTGTCTGCTCGGATAGCAATGTAAGTGGGCTAAATTGATGACTTTAGGATTCCTTCAAACTTTAATTTGGAATGAAATGAGTTAAACTAGTTTTTGCTCCTTCTATGCTGCTTTGGGAGTGAAAGCACATAACTGTTATATCAAAAAACCTCAAATGTGTATAATTTAATACTGGTATAACTGTCACATCTGTCCACATTCAGTATAACGGCTATGAGATATTTTCCTTTTGATAGATCTAGGTGATTATTTTGAAATGTAGAAATCATTTTTCCTTCATTATTCATGATTCAGGCTAATTCAAGTAAAGATTTTGTCTAAGCTTGTTATTCAAATAAATAACACTATGAATAATTTGTCCCCAATTTGCAAACAGCTCTTTGTAATAATGTTTAATATTAAAAAATTAAGCTGTTTTAATTAAATTCATAAGTCATACAACAAGTTTTTGTTTCCTGATGTGAAAAGTCTCAAGTGTTCCAGTCATGGCAGTTTAAATGTTGAGTTTCACTTTCCACAAATGTTCTACAGTATCTGATTAAAATTCACTGCATCACCTATCATTTCCTCCAGTAAACTGATTTGTTAGATATCCATTGAAAGCCGACACCAACAGATTTCAAAAACAGTCAGTGTGAATTTTCCAAAAACATTATACAATTATTTAATGCACATATTTTGTGAATTCACTCATTATTAGAAGTTCCAAAAATATATGCATGAAATCAAGGTAGGAATGAGAAATATAGTGTTTCTTTGAAGGTAACTCAACAAGAATACTCTCAAGCAGAAAACGTTTGGATATCTAAGTAATAAGTACTTGCATTCTATATTTAAAAAAATGAACACAGTTTGTTAAGGCACAGTAATGGGAAAATGTTTTGAGTGTTTTGAGTTCTCGTTGTTCAGTCTCATTCTTTACACAGCTCTAAGAATTTTCTTGAAATGACAGTTTTGCTAAACACACACACCAAGCACAAGTATAGAATTTCCCCAACAGTTCTATACCACACTCTCAGGAAGTATATTGAACCCATATATACATATAACTGATTTATGATACTTAGGTAAAGTGGGAACAACCTATTTTTCCTAAACATTTGCTATAAGAGTTTTTAAATGACCAACTGTAGAACCATTTGCACCGTCATTCCCTTTAATGAAGAAACCTCATTTCTCTGGGGCATCTTCATTTTCTCATTCCTTCTGCCAATATAAAGCTAGACAAGATCAAAAGAGTTCTTTTATGCAACAAACCAGGAAATCTGTTTCTGAATTTGATGGTAATGCCCAGCATGCAAGCAGCTGCAAGCACATGCCAAAAACAATATGTGTGTGACCCATGTGGAAGTGAAAACCTTCATCTAGGGAATGGGAAACAAACTACAAGCAAACCCAATAGTAGTCTGTGCAAGCGGCTAGTATTCGCTTTGGATTTGGATTTGGCCCATTAGGGGGACAGTGATTCAATTCAGTGAGTCAAATCACTGTCCTGAATTGATTTTGAATCTCTGAATCACACAGGCCCCATCCCCTGCTGGCTCTCCCAGCCCTGCCTGACTCCAGCTCTCAGCCCTTTAAAAAAAAAGCCCGCACTCACCAGCTGCTGCCAGGCTGGAGAGTGGGGGGGAGAGGGCAATCCCCGCTGCCTGCCACTGCCCTGCACTGTGCGGGGGGCTCTGCCACAAGCCCCCAGAAGCCCCAAGGCTGCTGCAGCAGCTGGTGAGTTG
>NW_017728906.1:187781159-187800300 GCF_001723895.1 Crocodylus porosus | reverse complement strand
GGGCAGGGCAGCCATGGGGGGGGGCTCTGGAAGAGTGGGCAGGGGTTGGGGGCTCATGGCAGACCCCCCCATGCCACACAGGGCAGTGGGGAGCACTGGAGATTGCCCCTTGCTTGGCAGCAACTGGTAAGTGGGGGCGTTTTTTATACAAGGTACTTAGCTGATGTTTCTACAAAACCAGGCAGTGTCCTATGGAGATGCCATGCATGCCATCTTATGAACCAGAAGTATAGTACCTGCTGCATGAAGTCAATAAATATTGCTGAGAGGCAGATTGCTAGTGCAGGGGCCAGCAACCCTTTACAAGCTGCAAGCTAAAATTGGCTGTTTTACAACATGGGCTGGATGGCTTTGGAAACACATCAGCAGCAGAGGGCCTTCTTCATGCCCATACTAGAGCTAGGTTGCTTGGAGCTGAGCCTACACCATCACCACTCTTCCCAGACCCCTGCTCCCTGGTTGCTACATGGGCATGGCTTCAAGGTATCTGCAAACTGCATTCATTTGCAAACTGCTTCTCCCCCTCCCTGCCAGGCTGTAATGTGGGTGCAATTGGAAGCAGTCTGGCTCTGTCCCTGGTCATTGCTGCCCGGACATAGTGCAGGCACAGGTTCAGGCACAGAAAAAGGCCTCCAGCTCTCCGGGCCAGATCCAGCGGTTCAATGGACCATATGTTGCTGACCCCCGTACTAGTAGCCACTTTAGTACTGTAGTATGCACATACATTATTCCCAGCTGTGTGGGGTACTTTAGTATGTGCCCCCTGGCTCTGCACTGGGAAAGTACAGGGATGCCCTTGTTTTTTGTGCCTCAATTAGGGATCTGTAAAATAAGGGAATATCCACAGGCTATGGGATTATTTATATATATATATAATAATAAAGGCATTCAAATACTGCAATGACAGGGACTGTGTAAACATCTTAGATAACAAGTCTGTATGCAGCTGATGAGAAATAACATTAGGCTTCAAATAATATAATACCCTCAACAATATTTAGGGGGAAAAATCTTTAATGGCACAACTTCAATAATGTATTAAAACCCAGCTTGAAGAAACCATACTGTTTGACTGAAAGCCTAATCACTCAGCCACTGACTCATGTGATTCCCTATTTATTACTATCTCAGTCAATTCATTTGTGTTACTGTCTAAGTTAAATACTTAAGAGAAAAGGTTAATTGAAGGTTGGAATAAGATACAGTATTGATTGCTTGATTTATCATTTTAATCTTATGAATAATCCCATAGTAGTTCAAATGAATTGTAGCTGCTTGCACCAGGTCTGAACTTGACCCAAAGTCTTTCTTCCATTTGCACTGTCATTTCTGTGTCTTATAATGCTTTGAGTTTTTCGTTTTAAAATGATGAATTATTAATGGTATAAAGAATATAGAGATGGGGAGAGAAAAGCTGGAGCCCATCACAGCTCTCCAACTTATAGGCTTTTGAAAAGGAGGGGAATGTGCCGTACCTGAGGTTGCTCTTTTGCATGACAACAAAAGGTATGGAAGCAACTACAAAGGGGTTTTGAAAGCAAAGATTAATAGAACAAGAAGAATTTGGAATTAATCAGGACAAGCTTGTATAAGCGGATCCACAATACAAGACGGCCTGAAAACACTTTTTCCTTAAATCGTTTCTTAGCATTCTATGTGAAAACTGGGGAGGACGGGGGTGACAGTCCTATATCTGACATGCTCAGAATTAAGGCAGATATCTCTCAGGTGCTGAAGTGGGTAAACGGATCCAGAAATTAGAATAACTATTTTTAGCTGGTGTGTTAAAAATGAGGGGGTGTATCCTCAACAAGTATAAGCGATCATCAGTCTAAAAGAGTTACAAGAATTTACCCCAGGTGAAGTACTACATCTAGCTCTGGTGCTGTTTATCTTTCTCTCCCTCCCCATCTCCATTCATTTTATGACAAAAAGAATGTGAACACTGCTGAGCTTCTCAATTCCATACGAGCTGATGACTCATTAAGATTTTATCATTTCAGTGACTTGTTATTGAACCCTGTTTCCTTAGGGTTCTGATCCGGTGATTACAGAAGAAACCAGTGACTGCTTAATCACCCACTTCATTATCTTCCTATTAATAATAAATACCAGGAGGTAGACATTTATAATTATATTGCTAGTTTAGGAAGACACAGGCACATAAATGTTGGCAATGGTGAAATACAAATTTAATCTGAAATACCACCTGGGCAAGTGTGTCTGGAAGGGGGAGAGAAAAAAAATCTTTATTTTGAGGAGAGCTGTTGTTCAAGCAATAATGATGCCATTTAATTAAGTAGGAGCAAATCATTTTTGTTAGACTGAACAGCTCAGTAAATGTTAAGTACTCACCTTAGAAGAGGGCAATGTTTGGGTTGGCTGGGCATAAGGAGAGGGGAGCATGAAAACACGACTAGGTCAGTAAGCGGTAGAGCTCCCCAGTTCTCTATCAATGGAATATACCCCATGACAACACATTCACATTGTGGTATAATTTCTATACCAAAACAGTTTTCTGACTGCCATGTGTCAGGGGCAGGCAACAGGGATCCATTATAAATGCATGCTACATCTGCAACTATGTTGGGCGTGCTTTTGAGTTCTAAGTGATATGCTAGATCTCAAAATTAAAAACACAGGCCTTGTACTGCAGTGCAGTAAAACATTGTCAAATATCTTCCTCTGAAACACAGAGCAGGATAGGACTGAAAATTGGGGCAAGTAATGAAAATTTCACTCTTGCTAAAGAAACTGAGTGCTAGCTAATAGCTTTGGGCCAGATTCTGACACACTTAAATTCAATAGTACCTTGGTCTGCAAGTAACAGAACTCATTACCTACTGAACTCATGAAAAACAGTCATCTTTCTTATAAGGTAAGGTAGTTTTTCATTTGAGAAAGATATCACAAAATAATGGGCCTCCAGCAGAAAGAGATTTTTTTTCCTTGGGATTCTTGAAACCAACCACCTCTTGGTTCCTCAATATGCTTAAAAAGAGGTTGAGACAATCCCTGGTTTTATTTTATTTGGAACAGATTAGGTTTTTGCTCTAGAGATTTACTTTCAGATAACTGAAATTGTTTTCAACACATTTTTTTTCATAAGACATCTTGTCTATGGAGAAAAAAATGTACCAGTTCTACACCACATTATCTCTTGAGTTAAAAACTGCGTAGCTAAAGGAGCTTCTGGAATTTATAGTGAAGGCAGCCTAGCATCACAATCAGGAGCTAGAAACTTTTGGCTACATTCAGAAAGGAGCCTTAGATACCACAGAGCTCAGCATTCCAGCACTGACTTTAAGGCATCCCTGCTCCCTGTGGGAGTCCACAAACCCAAATTAGATATGGAAAATAAAATGATTCCAATAGGAGGTATGGGAGTGGCACCACATAATAACCAGGGATTTTTCCCATGGAAAAATGAGAAAAAACACAGATTCTCCCTTTTTACTGAGAAAACCTCAGATTTTTTCATTTTAATGGAGAATTGTGTAGATTTTCCACTTTTGCAAAGAGCTATTTGGAGGCTACCAGAGTTCCAGCCTGCAAGGGGCTGGAGGGGGTGGAAGAAGGCAATCAGCATGGCGTGCCATGTGCATGTGCACACATACACATGCACCGGGCCTCCAGGCAGCCTGGAGAGTAGCTCCTGCAGGTAAGTTGGGGGAGGGGATATGGCCCCATAGGGAGGGAGGGAGGGGGTAGGTTAATAGGGCTGTGCAAAGCTTCGGTGCTTGATTCAATTCGGTGGAGATTCGGCCTGATTTGGTGGCTGAATCTCCAAATCCGAATCGAATCAGGAGACCCTTTAATGTCTCTGAATCGAATCAGAACCCTTCAAATTGATTCAGAGAGATTCAGCGATTCCGACATAAACACCGCTTTAAAAGTTTTTTCTACATACCTCAAGGTACCAGGAGGCTCGTCAGTGTTGAGATGGGGGGGGGGGCGCGCAGATCGACCATGCCACAGGAGCACAGAGGGCTCCCCAGCATGCTCAGCAGCAGACCTGGAAGTGAACCAGAAGCACTTCCAGTCAAATTCTGGGTCTGCTGGGAAGCACACAGGGGGACCCCCCCACAACTTCCTGGCTCGGCGACTGGTGCCTCCTGGGTCTCGGAGGGAACCCAAGGTCCCCCTGCAGCCAATTACCAAGCCAGGGGGCTCAGGAAGGGCCCCCAGCACACTCCCTGGCAGACCCAGAAGTGGACTGGAAACACTTCCAGTCCATTTCTGGGTTCACTGCCGAGCACATGGGAGGCCTCCAATGCTCCTGTGGGATGCTCCATCTGCTCCAGGATCGCAGTGTTCATGAGTGTGCCTCAAGGTATGTAGAAAAAACATTTAAAGCCATGTTTGTGGCTGAATCAGCATCAAATCTTCAGATCTGGATTTGGTCAAATTGAATTAGGGACGGGGATCCAAATCAATGAATTGAATCACTGTCTCAGATTCAAGCTGAATCCAAATCAAGTACAGCCTGTTTTACACACCCTTATTGAACAGGACTGCAGCTGGGGCAGGGGCTGCTGTCCAGCTGGGGTGGTGCTTGGAGCATGGGGCCCAGGGCAAGAACACATGGCTGTAGGGCCCTGAGCGGGGAGCAGGACAAGGACATGGGTGGTTCATCCAGGTGGCAGAGGGCCTGGCTCTCCATCACTGCATGCACTTCCAGGGGGGCAGGAGCACATGTGCCCCTCAGATTTGTGGGCATGGGGGTGAGTGCAGGCTGGATGCTGTGGGATCAGGCCCCCTGCCATCCCCCCTGGACCTCTGCAGCCAAGTGCATGGGAGCCAGTGCAGCAGAGCAAAGCAGGGTGGGGAAGCTTGGTGCTGGTGCTGGGAGGTCTGCATTCCTTGGCAACATGCCCCTGCCTGCCCAGCAGCAGCAGGGGCAGCAGCACAGGGCACACCTCACTGCTACTGGGGAGGCAGGAGGTGCCTTGCCAAGGTGATGTGTAGCTCCTAATGGCAGTACCAAGCTTTCCCACCCAGCCTTGTAACTCTGGGTCCCACCCACTGGGCAACTCTGCCCATCCCCGCAACTCTGGGTCCCAACGCTGGGTCCCACCCACAGAGGCACCAGGGGAGCACAGCAGGGGGGAGCACAGCAGGGCAGGGAGACTGCGCCCACAGCAGGCCGCCTGCCGCCCTCCAATGTGCTGCACTCCAGCTGTGCTGCCTGTGGTGGAGGGAGAGTCAGGTTCTGTGCTCTGCCCCACCACAGCAACTGCCGCCTCTCACAGGCAGCCAGGGATCAGGCGCTGCTATGTGGGGCAGGGGACTGCGGACCCAGGTCCCTGGCCCTGGAGCCCAGGAAGCTGGAGGCCCCCTTGGCAGCGCTGGGGGCTGGGGAGTGAGGGGCACCAGTAGGGCTGGGGGGGTTGTGGGTGGGGAATCAGGGGCCTGGACCTGTGTCCTGGTGAGCTCAGGGGACAGGGAGAGCTCTGATTTTCCATGATAAAAAACCCAAAATCAAATACCAAAAATTTTAGGTACTTAGAATTTATTTTATTATAGTGACTGAGGCACTGGTAGGCTTCCAAACGGCTTTAAAATTGTAAATATATCAATAAAACATTGTGTTCAATTGAAACCTATATAGATAGTGGCATTTTAATTTTAATTGCAGATTTGGGTTTTTTTAATCTGTGGATCTGCATTTTTATTAGATTCATAGTATCATAGTTGGTAGGATCGGAAGGGACCTGAGCAGATCATCAGGTCCCTAAGCCTCTCCTTGCAGGGTCTGCCGTGTTGATCCCTGATCATGTGGGTGGCCCTCTTCTGGATCTTCTCCATGCTGTGCACAACCCTCCTGAAGAGCGGTGCCCAGAACTGGATGCAGCTGCGGCCTGACCAATGTCACATAGGGGGGAGGATCACCTCCTTGGACCTGCTTGTGATGCATCTGTAGATGCATGACAAGGTACAGTTGGCCTTCCTGACTGGGGGGACCTGGTGACAGTCTATAAACTCACTAGGGGGGACCAGAAGGGTTTGGGAGAGACCTTGTTTCCTCTAGCGCCCCTTGGCATAACAAGGAATATCGGCCACAAGTTGTTGGAGAGTAGGTTGAGATTAGACATCCATAAGAACTACTTCACAGTTAGGGTGGCTAGGATCTGGGGAGGTGGTGCTGGCTCCTACCCTGGGGGTCTTTAAGAGGAAGCTTGATGCCTACCTAGCTGGGATCATTTGAACCCAGTTTTTTCTCCTGCCCAGGCAGGGGGTTGGACTTGAAGATCTATAAGGTCCCTTCTGACCCTACTTCTATGATTCTATGATTCTGTGATTCTATGGCTGCATCCCCACACTGCTGGCCTATGTTCATCTTGGCAACAATGATGACTCCAAGATCCTTTTCTGCCTTTGCACTGACGAGAAGGGAGTTCCCCAGCCTGTAGGTATGCTGCTGGTTCTTCCTCCCCAAATGTAACATCTTGCACTTGTCCATGTTGAAACCCATCCTATTTTCATCCTTCCCCCTCTGTAACCTGTCCACATCTAGTTGTAGCCTGTCCCTACCTTCTAGCATGCCCTCCTCTCCCCACATTTTAGTGTCATCTGCAAATTTGAACAGGATGCTTTTCACCCCCTCATCCAAGTCACTGATGAAGATGTTGAACAGTACGGTCCCGAGGACTGAGCCCTGGGGAACCCCACTGCCCACATCCCTCCAAGTCAAAAATGACCCATCCAACACCACTCTCTGGGTGTGGCCCTCTAGCCAATTTGTGACCCATCTGACTGTGTAGGCATCAGTGTCACAGTCCTCTAATTTTTAATGAGAATGGGTTGAGAGACAGTGTCAAAGGCCTTTCTGAAGTCCAGAAAGACTACGTCCATTGTGACACCTGTGCCCAATGATTTTGTGACCTGGCCATAAAAGGCAATCAGGTTGGTCTGACAAGACCTGCCCCTAATGAACCCATGTGGGTTACCCCTGAGCATAATCTCCCCTGCTGGTCCCTCAGCACCCTGGGGTGGAGATCAGCTGGACCTGCTGATTTAAACACATCCAGCCCCACCAGAAGTTCCCTAGCTAGGTCCTTCCTGACCCTATGCCTGGCGATGGGCTTGTACTTTCCACAAGGCTTCATAATTGATGGAATTAATGGCCCAGAATCAATGGCCCAGAAGGAACCTTCCAATTATATTTTCCTATGTTCCAATACTTTGTGCCTGACTTGTGTGTTGTATCCACTAACTGTCATTCTTCATATACTTGCATTTTCAGGAAAGGATAATCTTTCCATTATATGCATGCCCTGTACCTAACAAAAAAAGGAAATGCTTCAGGGGCATCAGCAATTTAATTATAAATGTAGATTAATAATAGAATATCCCCCTTCTGGCTACTGGGATCTTGTGCTTCATGACTACCAGTTTTCTTTTTTAACTAAAGCAGCTAATAAAAAGAGAATAGATCTCTCCGTGTTACAGCTTTTGGCTGATATAAACAACCAGTTCCATGTCACATTGCTTTGCTGGCTCCTATTTGATTTTATAGCTCCTACATCAGTATGCAGCTATTCTGAGATATGGAATTCCCACATCAAGCAATATCATGGCAGTTCCCTAGTAATTTCATGGCCATGATGATATATCTTTTTATGTCTTACACATTTAAACAGTTTCCATAAGATCTAGAAACTCTGAACTGCCTGTTTATTATTCTTACAGAAAAAGAATGATGTCTGCCAGTGAATTATCAAAGCACTATGAGGGGTTTTCAATTCAATGGGAGTCACTCAGCTAAAACCCCGCACAGAGCTTTGAAAATTAACCCCTTCACATAGCACAAATTAGGACATGCTGGTGAACTGACAAAGGATTTGGTAATCAGATTTCAGCATGTCATTACACAATCATTTTATGCCTCAAGTGTCAGTTTCTTCTTGCTTTTGGAAGCTATAATCACTGCCGTTTATTATAGCGGCACAAACCCTGCGAAGCTTGTTGTTAAGTGGCAATATACCATAGAGTACAATATGTTCATGTTTTAGGGCCCAGTTTTACTCTTTTATTAGTATGCCTACATCCATCTCTGTTAGCTGCAGATCTCTGTACAGCTTGACAGGCGGTCGTTTTCCCTGCAATTTTGGCATTGTTACAGCATACATGGTTAAAGGACATACAGCTCCTTGGTTCTGTGTCTAGGAATGGGTTAGATTGCAACTCATTATATTGCAGGTATGGGGCATACTCAGCTTTCAGATAATTGACACACAGCTGTAATCTTGCCTACAAAATCAAGCAGAAGTTTGAGATTTTCAAAGGGGCCCTAGTGAGCTGGATGCTGAGCCTCCATTGAGTTCCAGTGGTCTTACGTATCTACATTCTTCAAGTCTTCTTTGAAAATGCCAGCCTTATGCTAGTTCACTTTCATTATGCTTTTAATGGATGGGTTACAAAGGGAAAATTACTTCAGCCCTGGCGGACTAATTTCAGTAATATTAATTTGCTGAGAATGTAATTTGGTTCAAAGTGCCACCATCTGCTTTCCCACCATAGATATAAAATCTGAAAACTAGTCCAGTGAATGTGAACAGCTACATTACCTCTGCTCTCTTCACCCCTTTGCAACAAAAGCCCATTTTGCATCTGCTTAAGACACTGCAGCCAGGTCCACTGCAGAGGAGCAAATGGGTTTGTTATAATGTTCTAGGAACATTTCCAGCATGGCATCATTCAACCAAAGAAGAATCCAGTAAGACAATGGGTGATATTTCCAAAACTGCCTGAGTTACTTAGAAACCCACTTGGATGTCATAGGCCAAAATACTGCTTTACCCACTATCATGGAGCTGCTGGCAAAGCTGCCTGACCTGAGATTTTGGTTCTGGAACCATTTTGTAGAGCGTGTTTGGACTCTGCTATACCCTATTAAAAGAGAAGTGCACCTTGTAAAACACAGAACTGTATTCAGGTTTGGATACTGCCACTGTATTCAGGTTTGCATGCTACCAACTACCCACACATCAATTTTGAGAATGTGTTCAATCTTTTTACATGATTTAGAAACCAGCTTGTCTACAGTGGGCCAGACGTATCAGAGTGAGTGGGAAGGTAGCTGATAAATTACTGTGAGTGCATGAGTTCAGTAAGATGGAGTAGAACAGGAGATTAGGAGTGGGAAGGAATTATCACAGAGAGGTCTGAACTTTGGAATCACTGTGGAAAGGAGGAATGGGAAACTGCATCCAATCACACCTTCTTAGCACACCTAATAATGTCTCTCTGAACACCTTTGAGCAATACACACTTTTGAAACCAGCCCACATATACTTATTTTTCTTAGGACTTTGTAACACATTAATTTTAGGTGGGTCAGGTAAGTCCTAATCCTGGAAATGTCTAAACATTAACACACAGAACTAGTTTTAAGCACCCTTTAGGCTGTGGCATGCACAGTAGAGGGCACTACTATGCACAGCCACGAACCTCACTATGCCAGGCCCAAAACCTCGCTTCAGGAGTCTCCCTTGGGGAGCCTACAGCTGGCTCTCCCGCTTCCTGGAGAACACCTGCACACCTGCTATAACACTGCCACCACATGAGCACTGGTCTCTAGTAGGGCTCTGGCAGCCCCTGCAAACCCCGGGGGTGGTTTGCCCACAATAATATTTCTGACGGCTTTTTCCAGCCCGAAGCATCCCAAGATTGTATCAGGTAAAACTGAGGGAAAATAAAAGACAAACTTCACCGGCCAAGCAGGGGTGGAAGGCTTCTCTCCTTCCTCGGTAGTACAGGAAGGCAACCTGTAACCTGATACCTTTATTGATCGGGGGAGAAGGAGGAAGTCAAAATACACTTTGAGCAAACAAAAGTAACATGAGTCTTTACAGAGATTGGGTATGGTAACCCTTTTAAGAAGTGACTGGCCTACATATAATTCCTAACTCCTGGCTGGTTTCCAGGTTTTTACTTACAGAAAATCACCAGGCAGCAGCTCGTAGCTTTCAAAATGCCCACTGGGAAGAAGAGAGCACTCCTCCTCCCCCCTGGGAATTTTATCTGGCCAGGTCACCTGATTGACCAGCCTGAACCAAGAAGAAAGCAAGGAGAGAGAAGGGTGACCTGGGCTGACCCAAGTGAGGGGCAGACAAATGGGGAGGGGACTTCTTCACACCAGTGGCTTAAACATATGCCACTCCATGCTAGGTTAAACTGTTCTCCGTTATCCAGCTCATGTTACACTAAGATGTGGTAACTCTAGGTTACACATTAGTATAAGACCCCACCCACCTCCCCTCCACCTGATCAGGCCCACTGCCCCCACCCACCCAACACCCCAGATCCCTGTTAATGCCCCCAGCCCTCATGTTCCCCAGCCTGCTTGTAACCACTGGCACTGTCCTGAAATGGGAGAGAAGGGAGGAGAGGGGGATGGTTACCTTTCAGTCCTCAAGGTCCCTGCTCACCTGAACATGTGGCTGCTCGAAACTTGAGCTAACACTAACATTAATCACCAGGGATCCTGGTTTTCTCTAATTAAAAAAAAAATCCCCAATATTCAGATTTAAGAAAGTAACCCGAAATCCACATTTTTCTGTGATTAAAATGAAATGCTGCTAATATATAGATATATATATAGTGGTGTTTCATTTTAATCACAGAAAAATGTGGATTTGGGGTTACAATTTAACTGAAAATTGGGGATTTTTTTATCAGAGAAAACCAGGATCCATGCTAATTACCATGCTGAAAAGCCTAAGTGTAATGTGTAACAATGCCCCCAGTCAAATGACAGAGGCATAATCAACACAGCACATTCAAAGCTCCTCAAGGGAAAAACAGGTAGATAGATTTCAGATCTCAAGCACACACATTTACATCACCAAAGGTACATACAGATATACTGCAGATATAGCCCAGGACTTCAGTAAGCATACCTATCCATGAAAACGTTAAAAACATGCTTAAGCACAATAAGTGTGTTGTAACGGGATAGTCTGGCCCCGAAAGGCTAGGTTGTCCCTGGGGACTAGCAGCCACGTACAGTTACCAGGCCAAAACAGGGAATGGACAGCTATTATGTGCAATGGATTGAGAAGGAAGCTGCAGAGATGTTGGCAGGAAGGAAACCTGCTTCTCAATAAATCCTGATGTGAATGGATTGAAAGGAAAAGGTCTCCAGGAGCCTCAGCACCACCTTTCTATCAAAGAATGAAAATGTACCCTGAATGAAAGCACCGAGTCCCTCATAGGCAGCTAGGGAAACAGGTTAGCTGCTTTGTGTGTCACTGACTGGCTCATGCTTAACTCACACAGAAGTCAATGAAAAGAGTTATGCACTTAAAAGGGAAGTATATACTTTAACACTAGGTATATAATGCAGAAGTACTTGGTATAGTGGTACAAAGGATGTCAGAATCAGGCCTAGATGCTTCTATTCTCCTCACAATTCGAGTGTTAGTGTATGCTATATAATAGAACTAATCTCTATTGCTATGTAATAAATGGCTTTTGAGATTGATTAAATGTTTCATCTTTGCTCTGGCTATTAATCAGTCCCAGCAGCTGGTTATTGCTTTGTATGGTACAAAGCAACAAAAATTATCCCTTAATGATGTGATATTTTATATACAATCAAACATATAATCAGAAAATTTACTTTATGGTGATTTTTTTTAATAAGCATTGTGGGGATCTCTGAAGGGTGAAAGTCTATTATTAAAACACACGGAAAGCTCAATTTTTATAGCTTTTACGCTACTTGTTAAAAAATGATCAGTGCAGTTGCAGGATTGGGTGGTAAAAAAGCATACCTGGAGTCTATCATTAGAGTGCAAAATACCCATGTTATTTTATAGGGATGAGCTATTTGCCAGAGTTACCTAACGTTTCACATCATTCTCTGCCCCTTCATGTGTCCACCAGTGACTTCTATCTCTCAGCTGAAAAAGCATGTGGTCATGTGACAATGTTCAAACTCTCTGCTATCATCAGTTTTTCTTGTGTCAACTTTTGTCACTATGACCCCAAACTTCCTTTTCTCCCTTTGATGTCCCCCTGCAAATTGTGCCCCCCCAGCACTTTCCAGTTCCTCTGTATTTATTTCTATTACCCTTTCTTATTATCAGCCTTTAGTATCTAGCATTTCTAAAGCATCCTGTCTTCAGGCTGACTAAAACCAGACTGGGGAACATGTTCCAAAACTGGGGCATGAGCTGGCTGCCAGCAATAGAGTTCTTTTGGATGCTAGGAGGATGAAGCTGTGATAACATGAACAGCTGGCTCATGGACTGATAACTTGAAGGTTTTGGAAAATGTCACTGTTAGGATCCATTTGTAGAAAAAGAATTCTTCTGAAAAAGCAGGCTTTGCCTGAGTACCTGAGATAATAGCCACCAGGGATTGAGACTGGTGCAAATGAAAGATGACCTCTAAACAAAGAAATGAGCAAAGAAGGTTGGAAGAGATCTAGGGAATCCTCACACATGGAGATAATAGACAGGGAAAGGAAAATCAGGTAAAAAATAGATAAAGCAATGGATAAAGGGATACCAATGGATAAAAAATGGATCACAGATAAAGAAAGTAAAGAAACTGAAAAGAACAATAATTAAGTAGGCAGTACAGTTAGAGGACATGCCAGCACTGTCCTGAACCTGAACACTGCCCTGTTCCCATACCTTCGCTAGGGAACTGGGTATGGTCACTAAGAAACAACTTCAGCTTTTTGTGTACTAAGGCATGGAGCCTGTGAAACAAAATGGAAGAACCTGAAATGGAGTAAAATATGAAGCAGAATATAAGAAAAATAACATAGAATAGGAGTCATGACTGTTACACAGGGGTTGAAAGATACATATTTTCCAGGAAATTTAGAAATAAAAGTAACAGCGGTGGGATTGCATGCTACATTCATGCTTTGATAGCTTGTAAAGAAGTAAGACAGGATAGTATTGATCAAACAGAATTGGTTTGTGTGAAGATCACTTTGAGGAAGGATGGTAATAAGGGCCCTACAGCAAGAATGCTAGGAGTTTCCCATGGATTCTTCTGCAAGGAACTACTTGGTCAAGTCAGTTGGACGGAGGAGCTCAGGGACTGTAACTGAGAGGAAGCATAGAATTTTTAAAAATCAAAAAAGCTAATACTATTACCAGAAATTTGTACATCAACCAAGGGGAGAAATCTCACTGAGTAGAGACTATGTTAAAAAGGATATTGGGAATAAACAAATATCCTATAAGGACTGGAGAAGGAAAAAACCCAACAAAAGACAGCCATCTTAGAAGTCAAGAAGCACAGAAAAAAAGTGAAAACTGCCAATAGTCAAGCTGAGTTAGACCTTCCATAGGAAATCAAAACAAACATTTATATGGGAGAAAACAAATAATTTAATGGCTTCAGAATTAAATGAATACGTTGCCTCAGTTTTCAATAATGGTGATGATGTTGATGTAACAGGGGACCAGTAAAGGCCCCTGTTTGAGAGAAGAAAGAAGGCGAGATATTTACCAGAGACGGACACATGGCCCATGGCAAAGCTGGCTGATGTCATCCAGCGGTGGACCACTTCAAAGTTATCTGGAACTGGCTGTGCAGGAGATGTCCCTGAATGGTTGGGCTGTCCAGAAGGACCTATACAAGAGGTAACACCAGACAAGGTTGGGGCCTCAAAGTGGGGGCCACTGGGCAACCTAGTATGTTGCAACAATCTATGTGGAAGGGTAGAACCATGTAGACTTAAGCTATTCAGGAATTTGTGGTGACATGGGCGATGTAGCCATGAGACAGCCAGACAACTGATGATATCTCCTGAAGATAAAGGACCATATTGTCATGGAAGCAAGTGGGTATAAACTGGGAGCATCTACACAAGATGCTACATTGCTATAGCGATGAGCTATGGCAACATAGTTTGTTGCTGTGTCAATGTAGCATCAGCAGGAATGAACTGTGACATTAACACTACTGCACAGTAGGGTTGAAATGACCCATGTGCTGCCAGGACTGCTCAGTAATGGTGGTTACTGTGCAGTCAGGTGCACATGTAGATGTGCCCACTGATAACCAAAGCTATAGACAGTTAAAAAGCCTGAGGCTTAATCTTTGCAGGTTAGTCTAAGTTGCATAGATTGAAACAATAAGCAAGTGAACAGACATTCACTTTGGATTCCAGAAATGCAGACACATGCTGCAGTGGCTCAGGCCAGAAGCTGGGGGGCATTAGAGCATGCCTCATTGCTCAGCAGGAGTAGACAGCTTGGGCCAAAGCTGGCCTACCCACCCTGTGGGGGGAACGGGGTGGGGGGTGTTGCATGGGGGTGAAAAGGATCCTGGATTCTGAGGAACTGTAACTTAACTTGAATCTGGAGGGGATCTGGGACAGAAGCTCAATAAATTGATTTAACTTAAATCACTTAAGTCTGATACTACATCCATCTAGGTTTATCTTAAACTGGTTTCGGTGATTTTGAAAGAGTTTTATGTGCACTGAACTTCCATTGTGTTAAAGATTTGAACCAGTTTCTGATCACTTATATTGGATTATGTGTAATTTCTAACCCTAGTCAAATAAATTTAGTCTGAATATTAGAAGAAAGGGTCTGAACACCAGAACCTTGAGGCTCTGGAATAGCCTTTCAATATGAATAGTTGGGCAAACAAACTTAACTACTTCAAAGATGGAGCTGTATTTTTATTAAAGGAGCCTGCATAGCAAGGACCTGGAATTTACAAGGTCTTCTGAGTCCTACATTCCTGTGTTTCCAAATACTTCCTTGTTGTTCCCCTTTTCTTGCTGTATAGTGTAAATGTTGTAAAATTGGCATATTTCGACAGAAAACTAATTCTTTCAATGCTCCAATTTGCCCACACATTGATTTTCACTTCTTAAACCATTCCCTTATGTGAACTGTCAAGGAAACAGAGATTTAAAGTGTGTTTTAAAGCTCACATCTAAAGTGAAATAGGTCAGATTAATTCTTATTTTCATGTGAAAGTTTCAGGTTTTTGCAAACCTGTGCAACTTAATTCCTGCATTTTTTTAGTATGCTATTTACCTCAGGGCTACTCATATGCAAACTTGAAGGTTACAGCTCTTTAACAGGTATCTTTGCCAAAATGTGACAGCTCATCAACAATCGTCGTTGTTCAGATAACTATATAAGTTTAATAAACTTTAACTGACTGCATATGCCTAGGGCATTATTTAATGCATGCTACACAGAAAATCCTTTTTCACATATAATATCAATCTATCCCAAATCACTAGTTACACTTAATGCTTTTATAGAACAACCAAATGGATTGAGTTTCTTAAATAGTGCATTTATTTTGTATCAGTATAATCACCAGCACTTAAGCTATCAGTGCTATTTTTGGCTGCTTAGCTGATGCAAAATATTAGTAAGGCTAGTTTTAAAAACTTATTTTTATAGCTGTTAGGAACAATCAGACCAGTCAAAATTCCTCATTTCAGACAGGTCCTTTCTGTGACACACAAAGTCATTCTGAAATATTTCATTATTTCATTTTTTAAGTTCTAAGTTGCTATGCATAAAAAACTGAGAAATTGCTGAGGTGTCTCTCTTGATGTCCTGTCATTTTGGTTTTCCTGCCAAATTATTCCGTCTTGTGATTGAGAATCTGTAAATGTTCAAGACAAACATCCTTACAGACCCTACTTGGGGACATACATTGGTATTTGTATATCTGATTTAGGAGGATGACATACAACATTGATACCAGAGAGCAAAGTAGTTTCATACAAAGAAGATACTATCATTATATCGCTCTTCTGGTTCAATGATACTTCTTATGCAGGAAATATATAGTACCTATGGGCAATCATGGAAACTTGTTGTGCTGTCTTTCCTTCAATACAAATCTATATTACTGTCTGCCACAATTAATCCACATTTCAACACAAGCATCTTCAAAATAGCAACACATTCTTCTTTCATATGACAAAACAGTCTGTATCTTTGTGCACTTTGACAGTTTTGTCGATTCAGGAGCTCTTGGCCGTTAGAGACGTTACCAGGGACCACAATGTGGAAGTGGCTCTCATTAATCCACAGCAACACATTGACATTTTTTTATTAATAATCAGGGAGATTTCCTTGGTGCCAGTGAATTAGATTTCAAAGCGCAGCACTAGATGCTGAAAGTTCAGGGCGGCTTCTCATGTGCTCATATGAAATGAATAATTTGCTGAATTTATCTGGATTTTGCAATGTGCAAAATAATGGGAGGTACATGTCATTCATTTTTTTCCACTTTGGGGAGCAAAATCTGCTCCAGGAAACCCACCTTGACTGAACACCAAAAGAACAGGTAGGACCAAATTTATGAAGTCACTGAAGTTGCACCAAGGACTAAACTGACCTGTGGCAATAAAACCAGTCTATGTGAAGTGGGTAATCGGTCTGCTATCTTATCCAGAGAACTGGTTACCTGCAACATTGCAACAGATTGCTTTCCCATCAGCTATTTCTTATCATTACTTTAGAGTGATAAGGAATTCAGACAGCATCAGGAATCCCTATATTGGAGATAAATCATTTTCCAATATTCCCAATGTGTAAACAAATCTGTTTTCTTTCATTTACCTGATTATGAAGAAAAATAAGCAAGAACAGAGTTCTGGGATGTAATGAATAAACTAAACAGGGAGGCTAGTAGTAACCCACAGGAACAGATTGTGCTTGACTGGCCTTTATACAATTGTGACATTCAGCTGAGTTAAATTCTTAAATGCTCTTTTATGACTGTTTAAAAATACAGAACATGGTTTAACGCCATTACTGAATATTAGCTTTGCAGTTATGAACCTTGCCTGGTGTTTCCTCAATTGCCTCTGGCCTTTAAACAGTCTAGCTGAATTGGAAACTAGCCAGCTTGCTTGATTAAACTGGCACAAAAATCTTAAAAGAATGAGAAATTTATCATTTTAATCAAATTTCACATTGGTCACAGTAATAATAGGGGGCACAATTTGTGTGTCTTTAAATCAATGCTGTAAGCTCCATTAAAGTTCGTAGGAGCAGGCCTAGCAATAATGCTTTGCATTTATGCAATGGGATGGATTCTCAGTGGTTGTAAATGTTAATAACTCAGCAGGTGCCAAGAAAACTATCCCAGTTTACATCAACTAAGTATTTGCCTTTCATTTGAGATTTCAAGGTCATACAGTGTGCTAGCAAAAGAATCAGGATAGAACCCAAGCATCCTGATTCCTACTTCCTTTTTATAACAGCTACTTTACACCATATAACAAACATAGCTAATTCTTTACTCCATTACACCAGAATGGAGATTTTATTCTCTTACTCCTCTATTATGCTTTTAGTCTATCAATGGAGTTACACTAGCTCAAATCTGGTGTAAAGCACTGAAGAATGAGACCCACAGACTTTTCACTGGGAAGAAATAAAATCAAGGTTTTCTTTATCTTGAAGGATATATTCTGGAGTATAAAAGATGAATACATGCAGTTGATGCACTTCCCACTTATAGACTGTAATAGACCATTATTATTTGTGCTATTTTTAAATAAGCACAGCATTTGACTTGTAATTTTGTCAATAAATTGGCAATCTTAGCTAGCAATTTATATTTTAAGTCTGTAATCCTGTGCATACAGCCTGGCATATGCCAGACACAGTACAGAAATGTAGAAACAGCATATTGTAAGTATTTGGCATTGCTTCCTGTTTTGTAACACTGTATTTTGTCTGGTGTGGATAAGAAAATCTGATCTCCACAGGCTATTAAAAGTGGCTGAAGTGAAAAGAGATACTTTTAAAGGTTTCCTTCCTCTACCATATGTTGTTAGAAAGTTGCTTACATGTACAGACAGAATATATTAGAATCTGCAAAACTGTCAAATTTGCTCCAGGTAAATTTCACACGCGCACGCACTCACATACATGCATGCTTGCACACACGCATAGAGACAGATTTTGAAAAAAAAAGGGAAAAAAAGATAGAGGGTTTTTTTGCTTCATAAAAACACTTGGACTCCCAGAGTAGCTTATCACACACAATATCCAACCGAGAAAGGTTTAAGTGAGCCTGCACTTTTAGAAAGTAAGAGATACTTTAACTACTAAGAGCAAGGAGAAAAATGAGCTGTTTCACTTTCAGTACAGAGCAAAAGCAGTGAACAAAACCTTGATTTAACTTGTGAAGAGTCTGTCTACTTGCAGATGTGATTAATATAGGCAGTTGGACATAATCTTTTCAAAAGTATCCTAGTGATTCGGAATACCAAATTCCATTACACACCAATGGGACTTGGACTTATAATTCACCTGGGCCAAAAACATAACAACGCAGCTGATTACCCAGGGCATCTGTCACACACTGAGACAGTGACAACTTCTTGCTGTCCTCCCGCTACCCGCATGATCACATGGATGCAGCAACAGCCATTTTCTCCCCTCCCCACGGTTGGCACTGTTGTTGACCCACCCTAGTTACACCGTTGACCCCAGTCCTTTGGAAAATTTCACACTAAATTTAATAGCCCTAGCAAAGGTCACCATTGTAAATATGGCATTTGCTTCTGAATTTCAGTGTTGTTTGTGTAAGGACCACAAAGGTGTTGAGATGCAGTGATGAGATCACTCTCTCTAGGCTGACCAAAAGGAACCAGGAAAATAATATGGTGAAGAGAGATCCTCTTCCGAAATAGTTGACATTACATAAAAATAGCACAGGACCAGCTTGTAGCATTTCAGGACTTCAATTTCAGGACCCAGCTAGAAAAGCAAAGCACAGAAGGCATGCATAGTGGAAAAACAGCATGTGGGCACTGGAGAAGGACAAAAGGACAACTTAATGAATTACTTTCTAATCTTTAAAAACTGATCAGTTTGAGTTCTGAACAAAGGTTTGAGCCTGGTCTTTCTTGATCTGAGATGGAGAATCTATCGCTTCTTGATATGTGCTAGAGCAGTGGTGCTCGACCTTTTGTCCAGCAGGCAGTGTGGAAGTGCCTGGTCTGTCAGCAGGCCAGATCTGGCTGATGAACCAAATCCGGCACCTGGGGTTAGCACGGTGGAGCAGTGTCTTCTAGGAAATTCTCGGAAATGAATGTGAAGGGGATGCTCCAGGCCATCATCCAGCCCACCGATTATTACCCCATGGTCGTTGTCCATGTGGGTACTAA
>NW_017728906.1:187751091-187779079 GCF_001723895.1 Crocodylus porosus | reverse complement strand
ATTAGCCCTAAATTAAGATTCAAAATGAATAATGGTCAGTCAATCAGAAATTTTTCCTGGAACCATGGAATTAAGGATTACAAAAATAAACAAAAAAAGAAAAACCTGATGATCGCTGGTGGCAGGATCCACACTGCGAAGTTCACAGAATCATAAGGGGCTTGAAGGTTCATCTAGTGAATCTTTTCTCTGTGCAGGGGGTTGGAGACTTGTATGACACTTTCATAATCACATTAGAGCACCTTCAGATTTGGGAACATTTGGATTAGGGTGTTTCTGCCTAGCTTATAGTAGAGGTGACCTGTGACGCCCAGGTCAACATCTAGCTCCAAGCTTCTCTCCAAAATCTGACAGCATTTGATCTGGGCTCTTCCCTACTGATAATAGAGATAGTTCAAGCAAATTTGAGTTAAATCCTGCAAATCGATTTGCAACCTCCTCTAAACAATCATTCCAACTACAACTGCAGCTAACAGTGAGCAAACATTTTGCCCAGACTCCTCTGTCATCCTGATCTGGTGGGGGGTGTTTGAAAGGGAATGCTTCTGGTAGGTCAGAGGACAACAGGAGACTCATTCAGAACTAGCGTGTAGGGAGGTAAAAGTAAACTGATATCTCTTGTAAACAGAAAGAAGAGGCAGCTCATAATATTCTCAACCCAGTGCAATAATAAGAATAGGTAGGTTTTGTTCCATTGAGGGCTGATCTAGATGGCTTGCTTATTCTGCTAAGTATAGGGAGGCAGGGGGCCAAATCTCTAAAGATATTTATGGCAATTCAAATGGCAATTATGTACCAACATACCTTTAAAATCAAGTCCAGAAATTCCATTTTCAGATGCAATTTAGGCACTTTGGAATCTAAGTCTCACTGAAAGCCACAGCTCCTTGAGTGCCTGAGTGACTTCTGAAAATAAGATTTAACCATCTAGCTGACTACATCAGAGCAAGACATGAATGCCTTCAATAACTTAGCCGTGATGCCTTGATTTCTTATGGATTTATTACTACAGAACTCCATCATTATGAAGCAGTTTGTATGCCCCACTATGAAGCCATGAGGCATGAACCAGTTACTATAACGTCAACCTGCCCTATATACCGTGGGGCTTGATAATCATATAGGTAGCACTTTAATAATCATAACTGATCCAGTCCTGAGTGTTATGGCACATGCTTACAACAGAAAGCCTTGAATAGAGCAGAGGTTTCGTATCAATTACTGACTGGTAAATTCCAGTGAACAGGACTGAATAGTTGCACAGTGAGCCAGACAGAGGATATATGCAAGACGCACAGCCCTGTCGTGTGGTAATACTGGAATTCCCACTTTTTTTGTTTGGTCTACCATATTCTTGTCATAAAATTGGCCTCTGTGCTCAGCAGGAAGAGGAAAAAAAAGGTTATGAGTGAAAATGTTGCTCTGCAGTTGATCTGTATGCCTCTTCCTTCCTTCTTGAGATATCAACTGTTAATAATTCATTATGATGGTTTGGGACACTTTATATTTAAAGCCTGCATATAACCTACTGATTAAATCACATTATGAATAGCTAGATGAATATCTTACTTAACAAATTACCTTTTTCAGCCACCACAAACTGCACTTTTACAGCAAATGACTGGGCATCAAATAAGATGGAATGTAATTATCTTACAGTCTGTGGTCTTTGGAGGCCGGTGTATTCATTTTCACATAAGAAGCGAGTGAGTAATACTGGACAGGAGGCTTTTGCAAGTTGGAGTTTGTGCCTATAATTTACAGAAAATGTCCTTCCCTAGAAAATAAATAACAGTTGTGGGGAGTGTTTGAGAAATCACTGAACCTAAGAAGACATGAATCACTGACTATGCTTTATTATTGTAACAAACCCCTGGTGATATTTCGTCTTATTCTTCTAACAGAGAAACCCAGCCAAAAGCAAGCTAAGGTCAAGTTAGCCATGTGGGTTCAATTCTTCCCCAAGTCATGCATACATTGTTAAGCAGAAGCACGAACTGAGTTAGATTAGGTAACAATAACCAGCAGCTGACTCCCTTTACTCAGCTCAGTCATCTGGGATAACTAGCATACCCATAGCATTCTTCCTTCCTCATTAACTCATTGGCTAGTTACAGAAATGAAACACAAACCAGTATAAGTGATTGGAAACTGGATCAAATCTTTAACACAAAGAAGTTCAGTTCACATAAGCCACTTTCAAAACATCCAAAACCAATTTAAGATAAACCTGGATGGATATAGTGTCAGACTTAACTGATTTAGGTTAAATTGGTTTATTGAACTTCTGTCCCAGATCCCCTCCAGATTCAAGTTAACAAACAGGAAAAATACTGGAAAAATTATCAAAGAATCCATTACCGATAGGCTAACAGAAGGCAATATTCTAAAGGACAGCCGACATAGCTTTTTTGAGGGCAGGTTATGCCTGACCAACCTCATTTCCTTCTATGATCAAGTAACTCATCACCTGGATAGGGGACATGAGGCTGATGTCATACACTTGGATTTCAAAAAAGCCAGTCTCCCACAATGTCCTCATGGTAAAATTGGGAAAATGTGGCATTGATTACTTTATGGTCCAGTGGCTAGGTAACTGGCTCTGAGGTAAGACCCGAGAGTATTAATAAATGGAACTGAGTCAACCTGCTGGAAGGTGACCAGTGGTGTCCCTCAGGGTTCAGTACTTAGACCAGTGCTTTTCAACATGTTCATCATTGATCTGGATTTGGGTGTTAAAACATACTGGAAAGGTTCGTTGATGACACCAAATTATGGGGGAGTGCAGTCACACTTGAGGACAGTTTGGGAATACAGGCTGACTTGGACAGGCTTGCAAGGTGAGAAGATCAAACCTGATGGTGTTTAACAGAGAGAAATGTAAAGTGCTCCATCTGGGAGGAATAATCCACAACACACTTACAGGCTCAGTGGTGCAGCACTTGCCAGCACCACAACTGAAAGAGATCTGGGGGTTGTGACAGACCACAAAATGAACATGAGCCACCAATGCAATGTTGTAGCTGTCAGAGTGAACAAAACATTGGCAAAACAAACCGGTGCATCTCAAGTAAGACTAAGGATGCCATATTCCTGCTCTACTCAGCCTTGGTGAGACCACAGCTGGAGTACTGCATCCAGTTTTGGGTACCACACTTCAGGAAGGATGTGGAGAAGCTTGAGAAAGTACAAAGAAGGGCCATGCACATGATTTAGGGGTCTGGAGAGCAGGTCATATGAGGAGAGGCTGAAAGACATGGGACTGTTCAGCCTGGAGAGAAGATGACTTAGGTGGGACTTGGTGGCAGCCTATAAATATATAAGGGACATTCCAGCCTGGGGAAGCCTCTATTCAGCAAGGCACACCAGGGGAAGACAAGAAACAATGGACACAAACTGCTTGAAGATCGCTTCAGATTGGACATAAGGAGAAACTTCTTTATGATTCGAGTGCCAAGGGTCTGGAACAGGTTCCCCCAGAAGGTGGTACAATCACCTACCCTGGAGATCTTTGAAAAAAAATGACTCGATATGCACCTTGCTGGGGTCATCTGACCCCAGCAGTCTTTTCTTCCCAAGTGCAGGGGGGCTGGACCTGATGATCTTGTGATGTCCCTTCCAGCCCCTAACATCTATGAATCTATGAAACAGTCCCCCAGAATCCTAGGATTCTTTGCACTACCCCCACAAACTCCCCCCTCACAGGGTAGGCAGGCTAGCCTTGGCCCAAGTTGTCTGCTCCAACTAAGCAGGGAGGTGTCCCCTGTCTCTAGTGTCCCCCAGCTTCTGGCCTGGGTCACTGCAGGTATGTGGCTGAATTTCCAGAATCAAAAGTAAATGTCTGTTCACTTGCTTATTAGTTCAATCTATGCAGGTTAAACTAATCTATGGAGACTGAATCAATTCACCCTTGGGCTATTTTACTGTCTGTACTTAGTCTGTACTTAGTCTGGGCTTTTTTACTGTCTGTACTGGATTTGACTGGTGCATATGATTTTTTCACTGACTACATTACTTGCCAGATTAATGTGTTTCCTGGTTCCATGAGCCAGATCCTCTGTTTACATAAATGGACATAGCTACATTTAAGTCATTGAAGCTTATGCCCTTTTATACCCACTGAACTGATTACTCTCTAAATCTAAGGTACCATCCTGCTCTGCTTTCTGCCACATGCTGGGTTGGTAAACTTGTTGAGCCAAGGCCTATATATTCTAATTTATAGTAAAAAGAGACTACATACAATTGATGCCCAGAAAGTGATTATCCCCTTAAAAGTAACATGGAAATCAATATGACAATGATATAAGCCCAGTTGCACCACTCACGTCCTATGAGGAGGTTCCCTTTAATTCATTTTCAAATCATGGGAGGTCAAAGATAAATCTGAGAAAATGTTGTAGTCCTTACATGTGCACTGATTCTGCGATAAGGAATATTGTCCATGCGTATGCACTAAGCATCTTCTCAAGCATCTACCCCAGACTAGTTTTGCCACTGAACTAAACTCACAAGCAGTTTACAGCTTTGCATACTTTTTGCAATGGCCATTATCTTCCAAGTACTCATGCATATTCTATTTCAGTGCTTTAAAAACTACTTATATATTTGATTGTGTGTGAACAATAGGCATAGGTATTATTTTTCTGCACTAATAAATGCAGAACAGCCCCATAAGAGGTGAAGCAGATGAGTGCATGTCCTATTGCTGGCCAGGTTTTTTTTTTAAAAACTTCAGATATGTGAACATTAATCAAAATCTTTGTGCCATATCCTCAGTATTAATTGGCTGACACAGCTCCACTGAGCTGAATAAGCAACCCCACCATATACCAGCTAAAAATCTACCCCCAACATATTTCTAAAACTATTCCTAAAAAATTGTAATGAAAAGGGTTAAGACCTTAGGCTGCCTATACATGTGCTCACAGGGTGGGGGTGGAAGGGGATGCATTTTAATTAGTGGTTCCCGGAGAGCTGGTCTAATTAAAACACTGCAGGACCACAAGTATTAAGTCCTTGTTCATTTAAAGGAAGCTGGGGCTCATTCAACAATCTTTAAAGCATCCCAGTGGCCATTTCTAAACCTACAAGGAGTTATACAGGTGATGCTGTAGCAATGCTAGAATGTTCTAATTAGAACATATCAGAGCACATGTATAGGCACCCTTATTATCTAGGTTTTAATCCATAGTGAATTTTTATGATAGAATTCATAAAATCAAGAAACATGAGTATTTGGAAAGACTGAAACACCTTTAAGTAAAACTACATTGTGAGGAGATGAAATAATAAAAGGACTTATTCTGTTCTATTTCACATTGTCTAAGCTAGTAGTGTGAGGAGGCAGTACTGCAATTTAATTCTTTTTTCTCATTACATTAAAGGTATATTTGTTTTTAGCTCCTTCCACGGATGCTCTGTTTTACATTTTACCTGTTAGGATCCAGGAAAAGCTGGAAATAAAATAAAACAAGGAAGAGGCAGGGGGTGGGGTGGAGGGAGAAATGAAACTGCTGCAGAAAATAACCTCCAAGAAATAAAATAACTTAGTTTACAATGTAATTAAATATTTCTCATACACATGGAGAAGTGGAAACTGCTTTGTAATACTAAATAACCCACAGCAACGGTGTCCGGAGGAAATGGAAAAATTAGTATTCTCAGCATGAGAGGCAGAACATGATCTGATGGAATTGTATCTGGTGACTAGTGACCATAGTCAACTAATTTCTAAGAAAGGAATGCCCCATAGCCAACATGCTATGTCTGCAAACTAATAAAAGTCTAGTCCTGGCTTCTGTCTGGCTTTCATGCTGATTTTTATTAGTCTTTTTTCATGGAGAACTTTCATGAGAACTGTAGTTCCTACCCCACGCTGATCCAAGTCTGATATCATTCTGCCTAGCAACTGTTATGTCAGTGAATCCTAAAAGCCAAGAATTGTGTTCCCTGACCTATAAAAGTTCTTTAATGTTATCAGCACCTGCCAAGAAGGGAACCCTGATCCATCCAAAACTCATCTATTTCACAGCAGTTTTTTGGGTGCTACTGCTTTCTTCTTGGAAAGGATGTTAATTTTTAATAAAATAATGCTCCTAAGAGTTTATAATTGGAGATGAAGAAGTCTCCAGCTCTTTAATTATTGTAGCATCTCTGAAATGTTAGTCAAGTATACAAATAACTTCTAAAGCCAATACTGCGATTACACATGGGTTGGTCATGCATGAAGTCCTTAGGAAAATTATCTATCATGAGGAATGCCTCATTCGACATGAAGGGAACTGCTATGAATGCCTTCTAGTCTTCTGATTCATTGCAGTGTGGAGATAGGACTTAAAGTAGAGGGAAGCAATAACTCTTAGGAAAAGCACTTAGAACTCGAAACTCCTAGAAAGCAGACGTAAAGGTGGAGGGCATGGAAATGTGTTTTCTTTTAAAGGACAATTCAGGTGACTATAAAGGCAGCACTTGATCTCCAGTCATATTCAGACCCATTACTGCTTATTTCACTAAATTAAATTTTTATTTTTTTCTTACCCTTATTAGAAGTTCAGAACTGACATAGCAAAGGGAGAGAACTCAGGTTCTATTCCAGATTAAGCCTGTCCAGTTTTGGAGTGGCCAGGGGCCTGCTGTGTGGGTTGCTTGCCTTTTTGGCCACATGCAATATGAGTTGCACACCATGCTGTGGATGTACCTGTCATGGGTGACTGGTGTCTCCCAAGTCTGGGGGGGCACCAGATCGCTGACCGGGGGTGGGGAGCAGGCCCAGTGGCTGATCACCAAACAGAAGGCAGTTCCCCAGCAACCAATTGCCAAGCCCGAAATCACCAGTGGCAAAACTGGAAGTGCACTTCCACCGGCACTTCCAGTGTGACAGCTGGCATTTCCAGGGAGTGCACAGCCAATCTCAGGGGGCACATGTGCACCCACATGCACCCCCTACATGTCACCATGGTACCCATGCTGTACTCCTCCCTGCCCTACACTGTACCATGTTGTACCACAAACCCCTCCTCCTACTGCACTGTGCTGCATCATATGCCCTTCTTCTCCTTGCCTCCCCACCTCTGCCTGCCACCCTCCCTTCATCCCCTAATTTCCCTGAGCCACAGGCTTTCTCAACCTTGAAGGCTGCACCATGCCACCCTCAAGGGTGGAAGTAGTGGAAGCAGGAGAAAGGAGGGGGAGCCCAGAGACCCTGGCATCAGAAGCAGAAGAGCAATGGAGGAAGCAATGCCCAGGCTGGGAGCCACAGGGTAATCTCTTGGGGTTCAATATCAGTCCATTGGACAGCCCTGTTTTAGGTCTATCCTGGTGACAGCTGCTGCTCCATGTACTGCCACTTCCCAGGGCACAGAACGGGCGAGTTATGTCTCTTCTCCAGCCTTCAGTGTGTTCTGAAGACTGGGCTAGGGACAGAAGTTGCACATAAACTGATTTAAGTGATCAGAGACAGGTTTAAACCTGTAACAGAAGTTCAGTGCACATAAACCAGTTTCAAAATTGCTGAATCTGGTTTAAGATAAACCTGGTTGAATGTAGCATCAGACTTAACTGATTTGGGCCAAACCATTTTATGAAACTTCTGTCCAAGACCTTTTCCTGGTTTAAGTTAAATAAGAGTCCCCCAGCACACCAGCATGCTTTCCAGCCCTGGGCTGGGCTATGCTGTCTGCTCCAGCAGACATGGGTTGTGTGGAGGGGGAGTCAGAGACCCAAAGTAAACCCTGGCTGAGGTCTGGGGCCAGGGAAGGAGTACAGAGCTGCCCTTCCCTGCTAAGCTTACTGAAACTTAGTGGTGGTTGCAACTGTGAACTATAAATCCCAGAGGCACCTGAAAGCAGGAAAATGAAGTGATGAGCAACCCTGTAGAGTCCTGCTTTTGTGATACTGGGCTGCAAATTCCAGTTTCCTTAGGGGAAGCAGGAAGCAAACACAGCCCATGCTGGCTATGTGCCAGAAAGCTGTGCACTAGCACCCCTTGGCTTCTGGACTGAGCCACTGCAGGCTTGTGGCTGCATTGCCTGAATCAAAAGTGAATGTCTGTTCAGTTGTTTCTCAGTTTAATCTCTGCAGCTTAAACTAACCCGTGAAGACCGAATCAATTCAGCCTCAGCCTTTTTGACTGCCTATACTTAGCTCTGAAATACATCCTGTTCCATTGTGGAGCAGGCTGACCGTGAGAAAAGCAGCCTGCACCTGCTCAGTGTGAATTTGTGGAAATGCAACTGAAGGCTTTCAAGACTCCTCTCCAGGGTACAGCCTGAGCTCTTTTTGGCAGCTGCCAAGAGATGATGGGAAAGGGTTACAGGACACATCATGTAGGCAGTGTTCTCAGAGTAAGTCAGATTTAGGTTAGACAGGAGTTCACCCCTGGTATCAATTAATGTGACATTTTAGTCTCTCACTCTCTGTTTCTGTGGCAGATTCCTTTCCTGGCTTCTGCTCACTTGCCAGTAACAATTTCTGGTCTCCTGTAGGTCAGTGTAACTCTTTTTATTAATTATGGGCTCAGATGAAACTCCTTTGCAGCACCATGGAGCCATGTGATGGGGTGTAAGAAGCCTCATCAGCCTCCTGTGTAAGCTTTCCATATCCTTGAGACCCGGAGAGGGAAGGGAGCAGCTGCCATATTCTTGCTGCCTCATTCCATGGGTGCATAGGGAAAGCACAGATATGGATGGGGAGTAGCTAGTTTCACTCAGTAATGTATTAACTTTTACACTGGAGTAGGGCACAGCAGGAGAAAGTAATCTGAGCTAATATAAAGGCAACTCTCAAAACCCTTCAGGAGTTTAGAATCCTGCCCTGTGTGTATTGTACTAGCAGCAATGGCACATATGGGGGTCTCAGTCTGGATACAGAATCATAGAATCAATTTTCTATTATTTTATATACAGATGGAGACCCCGTATGCTCAAAACAGTACAGAACCATGGAAAGGCACAATCCTGGCTGCAAACTGCTTAGTTTAGCAATATGACCTTGCAAAAATATAGGCTGATACTGGTTTTAAATTCAGGGGTCCCACTGAAATGTTTGAGAATATTAATGGAAATAAATTTAAATGTGAACCTGTAAGATTAGAGTCAAAAGTATATACCACATGGACAAGAGAACTAAGGGTGGGTGGGAAATAGCAATAAGATTATGTAGTTATTGGTTCCCCATGGGTCTGAAATGACTCTTTCAAATGTAGGGCCAATTGAAAGAACAAGGGTCTTATTCTATTAAATAGTAGCCCTGGAGTCCTAAAGGAAAATACCTTCATAATAAGTCAGGAGATAGTCAGTGTCCACTTATTTCAGTGCTTGCTACTACTTCAGGTCAGATACAGACAAAAAACTCCCCATGCCTAGCAGAAGTGCCCTCAAACACCCTATGTTGCTCTGCTCAGACAGTCCATTGGACTAGTAGCAGCAGACCTGTCTTTGCATAATACTATGAGTGGTGTAATTATAGCACTGCTGAGTGATAGCATCAGCTAACCCAGGCTGGTTTGCATTCTAATTAGAGTGCATCAGACAAGACTCAATCGAGTCTACTATGTGTTCTAATTAGAACACTCCAGCACAGCCTCACCATCACGTGTATATGCCCCCATGCATTTTAAAATGGCTGCTGGGGTGGTTTAGCTAAACCTTATTGAATGAGTTTTAGATCAATCATCCCACAGGCATTTTTAAACACACGGGGGCTTAATACATATGATGGTGAGGTGTTTTAATTAGAATGGGTATCCGGGAACTGCGCCAATTAAAACGTCCCTGCTGCTGCTCCCTTGTCCTCCTCCCCTGAGCATGTGTATAGGCAGCCATACTGATTAGATTGTGCTCAAATAATGGGTAAACTGCTGTTTCAGGTGAGAGCCAGCTTGGAGCAATGTGGTATGTTGGAAGACACAGCCATTTTGCACAATATGTTTTCAGTCTAGTCTTGGCTTGAGAGTGTTAGAGTCAGAGTTTTTGTATTTCACTTATGATACAAGGCAGCTCAGCAGGTGCTTGTAGAGCTGTTCAGAGTCAAACTTACAAGGCCCGTGTTTTGTTTCACTACCTTACTTCAGAAGGTGAAAGCATGAATGTGACTAATTACAACTCAGTTGCCATCTCCTCTCACCTGAAAGCATTACACCCTTGCCAATAGGGACAGGGATGAAAGTATTTTAAAAATTCCATTAGAAATTATAGCTTTGTACCAACAATATTGAAAAGCAAAGGCAATTGTTTCTGTGTATATTGACAATAACAGTGCTGAGATATGCACTCCTGGGAATTGTGGCTTGAAGTTTCTTTCTTAGGCATATGAAATAACTGCAATAAAATAATCCAGAGAAAGTACAGCAACAGCCTCCTTACCACACTATTCAATTCTATAGCATAAACTTCCTTGCTTGATGGTATCTTCTCAGAAGTAATGGAGCATGATGATTGAATTATCTTATGTCCATTTACAGATACACTATAGGTCACCAGTCTGAGGAAAAAAAGCCACATTGTACCATTCTCACTATACATAGTCTAGAAATAAAAGACATTGATTTGTTTCCCAAGCACTGATTTAATTATGTAGGAAAAATGTGTCCAAGAAAAGAAATTACATTAATCATTCTTGAATGTAAAAAAAAAAAAGTCTAATACTGTTCTTTCCAATAAGAAAATACTTTTTGTGGTGGGGGATAAATTAGTTCTAAAGATGTCACTTTCATGATATTTTTACTGATGGTCTGATCTTGTGTAGCACTGAACACCCTAAACTCATAATGAAGATAACAGTGGGAGAAGGTATCTTGACCTTATTGAAGTCCAGGGAAATTTAACTAATAATGCCTGTGGGTTTAAGATTTAACTTTGAGAGTCTAAGTGTTCAGTGTCTCCCAGGATCAGGCACTACATCCTAAATATTCTCTTCAAACTGTTCTGCAAAAACTGCATCCTACAAGGATAAATGCTCAGATCTCACTTATGCATGACTTAAGAGAAGAGGAATACATTAAAATCATGCTTCTGCCACATAGCATTTCTTTCACTACTCTTGATTACAGAAAACACAACCCTCCAGCCATTCTTTGGTTGATGACTTGAAGTCAAATAGGCACTCTGAAATACTTCACTATGAAACTTTTCAACGATGGACAAATTCCTCATGATAAATATATTTCATCAAATTGCCAAGGGTTACACATGAATTTTATCTATCTATACATAACATATTTGGGTGAATAATTTATATAAAATAATGTGATAATTTGTGCCTTTTTTCCTTTGGTAAATTGTTTACAAAACATTTAATTTTTTTAAAAACCCATTTCTTCATTCAGAATTATTTATTTAAAGCTTTCCAGTCAGCAGCAAGCATTTCATTTTCTTTGGCTTGGACTTATTCTTCTTCATCTGCATGTCTTTTAGTAAAAGTTCAATGAAAGTATTTAGCAATCAGAATTTTAATTCTTGTGTTGATTAATATTGAGTGGGCAGATAAGTGGCATGGTATATGTCTTTTCTTTCAATGCAGAAGCATAACTCTTAGAATTTATGAACTTACACATCTGTATTTAGCTTCCAATGGGTTTGGGATCTCTCAAAATCCTGCTAGGCTTTCAGAATGTTGGCCCTTAATGACTACCACAATCTAACACAGAAGTAGATATCTAGGAACTAAACTTAGGGCTCCAAAGAGCCAGTCTAGCACTCAGGTCCCTGGCCCAGCCTCTCTCTCTAGCTAAAACCCTCAAAAATAATTGCCTAACATACTCATATTCAAGAACCTTTTCGCACCACAGCTGTCATCTTCCGTCAACAGCAGCCTCTATTACAGAGGTGGGCAAAGTCCAGCTCGAGGGCTCGATGGGGCCTAGGGTGCATTTCATTTCCAAGCAGCTCCTACGGTGGTGGTGCCTGGCTTCTGCTGCTGGACGCAGCCCCACTTCCTGGGCCCCTTGGCCCCTCTACCCCATACCCACAGCTGGGATGGGACATGCCTGGGCAAGTTGCGCAGCTGGGCAGCTGGGATAGAGCTGTGGACAGGGGCAAGAAGGGTGGGTGGCACTGGGGAGACCTGGGATCTCATAGGGGTGACAGCGGGGGGAAGGGCTGGGGCAGAGCTGTGATCCACTGCCCTCATGTCCCTGCAATGGGGGAGGGTTCTGCAGGCAGGAGTGTGCACAGAGCAGATCATGGCTCTGCTCCAGGCTGTCATTGCTGCAAGTTCCTGGCCCTGGAGCAGCTCCCTGTGCAGCTCCTGGCTGGTCTCCATGGAGAACCCAAGTCCACAAGGGCATGGCATTGCAAGACCATGACAGCATGGGGCTGGGCCAGCCAGGGCAGGACCCCAGGTCTGCAACCCTGCACTGTCATAGCTCCACACTGTCATGGCCCTATGCTGTCATACCCCTGAGCTCCTGGGGTCTCTTTGGAGACCAGCTGGGAACCACCTGGGGAGGGACGGCTGGGAAGTGGAGTCCAGCCAGCAGCTGGATTCAACATTTTGCCCAGCCCTGCCCTATTGGGTCCTGCAAAAGCCAGAGCAATATATAAACTTTCCAGCATGATCAATGATTGATGACCTACTTCACCCTCAATAGTAAAAGTCAAAGCTCTTAATTTGGCACTACAAGATGTTTGTTCCCAAACCAAGAAGCACTATGAAACAAAATCAAAGATTCCAGCTCTCTGTCTGGTCCCTGCCTAGACTAAGTGCCACATTCCTTTCAATTAATAATTCCACTTCCTTTTTCTTGTGCCTAAAGCAATGATCCAGCTTCAGAGAACCATGGTGTTTTCTTTAATTCCTCAGCAGCAGAAAACACCTTATTAAAATAATGATCTAATGGTTTAAACCAGGGCACTTCTAGGCTTAATGGATGCTCATTAAGCATTCATTCATTAGACAATGTTGCTAGTGATAAATAGACCATTAAATCACAATATGGCATTGACAGCCAATAACAGATATTTGAATTGAATGTTACGGTGGCCATTAGCTGTATGCACCAGATCATCTTGAGTAAATGTGTATTGCAATATTGCTCTCTCAGATTATTGCTCCTTATTAAAAGCTTAAGCTAGGGTAGTAGTTATTTGTGGGAGGGCACATAAGAAGGTGGTGTATCTCATCTATTGAACCCATGTGGTTATTCTGCACTAAGCTGTATTAGTACATATTATACATAAAGTTGTTGTAGTTGTACCATTTCATGATGGCAGGTGTTGCTCATTAAATAAATCTGGGTTATTTGCAGATTTGGGAGTAGGTCTTTAGAAAAGGAAACCAGAGATACCTCTAGAAGGAAACTGAGGAAAGTCCAAGTCAAGGAAGAAGCATGCCTTTATACTTTGTTAATCAGAAAAAAAAAACAACCCTCAAAAGGGTCACTAGGCTGGAGTCTGCATACTTTTTTATGGTTGTTAAGAGCTGCAGAAGAAATCTTTTTGGAGTGCACTACAATACAATGCTTCATTGGCTCTATAGTACCCCAAATAGTGCTCTTGAGCACCATGTACTGGCATGCTATTTCTCACCTAGTTACTTACTTACAGATGTTTCTTCTAAGGGACTGTCTTATTACAGCAGATGAACCAGGTTTGCATGGGCAAGGCTCCTTCTGAGGAAGTACCTCAGCAGGAAGTGATTTGCCAGAAATGTGTCCATTGCTCCTGAAACCTATTTCAATCCACAAGGTAACAAATCACCAGCACGTTATAAGTGTGCATTTTGGCCCTACAATGTAAGTCATATAGCTTGACCACACTCACGGTCTCTTTGTGTGCTACTCAAACTCTACCTGCTTGGAATTATGTACATAAGTAGGGACCTGCCCAAGTCACGGTGAGACAACAGGCTTTTCATGGCCTGGTGACAGAGTCGATTTTGCGGGCCGTTCACCGCAGCCCATCCCTTGCTGCTGTTTCGCAGAGGGTGCCTTCACTCAGTCTACCTCACTACCACATTTATTTTTTTTGGTTGAATTTGCAGGAAATCGCAGCCAATGCCAGATTTCCCAGTGATTGTGCTGTTCACAGGCAACACTGTTTTTTTGTGGTTTACATGAAAGCCATGAACCCACAATTAAGGTAGGTCCCTATATATAACTCCAGGGCTGAAATAGCCTCCACATTTCTCATGATCCCTCTCCATAGAGGTCACAGTGATAAATCTCCTTACCTTGCCTCCCCTTGCCCTGCTCACACTTCCCAGAAAGCTGCTATGTTCATAGCAGAGCACTATCATGTATAAGGAATTCCTGCCTCCAGTGAGGGGTCCTGCATGGCAGTGCTCATCAGCTGTCGCAAGACACTGGTTAGCCTGTACTGAAACACTGATATCTCACACTGAATCCTAGGTTCTCTTTTACCTCAAAGAGAATGGGATGGTGCCTCAAAGACATGAGTTTTATCCCTGTTGCTTCTGTGTAGCTCCAAGGAGCCATGACTGCCTAGGATGACAACTCCAGATGAACTGAATCTTGCACTTGGATAAAGCCAGGTACAGACATTACACTTTTACCAGTATAAGTGATTGGAAACTGGTCTATACCTGTAACAACAGACGTTCAGCACACAGTCGGGGTTAAAAATGGCAGAATCTGGTCTAAGATTTGCCAAAGGGCAAATGTGTGTTCTGTTTGCTACCGATCTAAACTACGCCGCTTACAGAAAACCACATAACTTAGAGCGATTCCACCTCAGGCTTTTTGAATGTCTGTCCCTAGCCTAAGAATCTATTTGTTTGAGATTCCAGAGAAGAGTTGCGATGTACATAAGGGAAGGGCTTACACATATAATTGCTTCATGTGTATTAATGAACCCTAATACAGCTTAGAAATACCTAAGATTTAGGCAGGCAAATGTCAGATAGAAAAAGCCAAGCACTATAAAAGTTAGCCAAAATGAACCCACATTTAATTCTTCTCTTTCTCTGACTTCCTGCAACCACTGTTAAATTCAGATGTGACTGACTTGATTTAGCTCATGTGAGGAAAGTTGCATGAACTATTCAAGGTTCAGTTATGTAGCTGAGGGCATATGCCACTGTACTACATAGATTACCTACCTGTGTGACCTGTTAAATGTTTTTAAGGGCTGAACTGTACCTTTAAATCAAGCCCTACATAGAGGTGATAGCAGTATTGTGACAAGAGGAGCCATGGGAAGAAATTGTTACTTATTTGGTACCTTCCCTTGCGGGGAGCAGGAAAGCATTTGATATCAGACCTTGACCAGGTGCAAATTAATTGTGTCCCCCCTGCCCCCATGTACAGTCTGCCAGGCACCATCCACTTTTTCCTTCCTCTACTCCTCTGTCAGGGCTGCTTGCAGCACCTGCCTTTTGAAAGCTTGGAGAATGAGTAAGCTAACTGGATAGCACAGACCTGCACATCTTGTTTCAGTTTCACCAAGAAATACTTTGAAAACTGTAACGTTGATTCTTTTTTAAAACCAACTGACAATGCATGAGTGAATTTGTAAGTCTGGAAAGGATACCATTCAACAATTTACATAGGCATTAAAGTCCCCCCACAAGCTACTAGTTGCATGATTGGATTCTTATTTTCATTTTGCTGGGTTTTCTATTTAATTGTAAGACTATGTTTTAATCCTTCATAAAATAGCCCTCTTTTTGCCACATGTCGATTCACCTGATGCTATTTTCTGGGCGAATTTTGGGGCATTTTGCTAAATGCTGTGACAAAAAACATCAGACACTTCAGTCCTTGAAATCTATTACTGTACAGGCAGCTCTCTCAACCTACACATGCTGTGTGCCTAAGGACAAGAACCAAGTCTCTTTTTCTATATCCCTTACTCGCCTACTCAGCACTTAGTTTGTAATGTGCGTGGAGTCTGCTATTTATAACAAATTATACAGTATATGGAGAATTTGTGATAAGGGACTGAGCTGAGATAATTAAACTCATGTCAATTAGGACTACATGCTGAATTCAAACCACTATCCCAAAAGCAAGGGGCTTGCCTGAAAAAAAAAAGGAAGAAAGAAAATGCTCTCCATAAAATAGAGCCTTAAGTCAAATCAAATCCAATATAATCCTCTTATTAAGTCACATTTGGCAGTTCAGTCATATGCATTTCTTCTGAAATGTGAGACTTGCTTATTTTAATCCTGCAGAAAGAGAGTCTGCATAACTATGATCTTCTTGTAGAATTAGATTCATTTCCAGTTTCTAAACAAGTATCTACTTAAACGGGTGCTTGAAATATGTGTTTACATAATTGGTTCTAGAGAGCCTATTAAGTCCAACAGTACTTAAGGCGACTAGTTCTTCCCCTGTCTAGACTTTTTGCCCCCAATTTGTCTGCTATAATCCCCCCTCCCACAACTGGACTCTGTCTCCAAAGTAAATTTTCCAGCAATCAGTCAAACAACACCTATTGCTGTGGGTCTCAGGAGATGAGGGCCAGGCTGCCAGATTTTGTCTAGGGGGAGAATAAGCTTGCAACATGCCTGTTAAAGAGCCACATTGGAATCCTACCATAAGTCCACACAAAATAAATTCAACTTAAACATAGCGGTTATTGTGTTTTTATGTTGCTTCAGTGCAACTTGATCCATAAAAAGAAGCAGATTAGAGGAAACAGTGTTTGGTGGAAGAAGGAAGAAAGATTAAGTCACCGGTGACAAAACCATGGAAACTATATAGGGAAAGACTATTATACCCAATAGCAAATCTTGTTGCCAGTATAGCATTAGTCCCAGTAGTATATTTAGTAGTGCTTTGCCTAGACTCAGGACACAGTCTGCCACAGCCTACATAATTCTTCCAGCTCCTAGAGCAACTTACACAAGGACTTATCATCAAAGCCTTCAAAGACCAGGCTAATGGGACTTTCAACACTTAGAGCCACATCCATCATTGCATTTTGGGAGCTTTATGACAGCCATGCCTGAGCAATAGTTATGAAGAACTGCATGGTTTTTCCTAACCACTGGCTAAGGTAACTGTTTTCCCAGCACAGGCTGTAACATGGGATATTCTTGGGCAGGATGCAGGAAAAATGGGGGGAGGCCAGAGCCAAAAAGTATACTTGGGCTATTTCCTCTGCTACTAGAGCACCCATAGGGACTGTAGAAAGATTAGCTTGGCCAATACAGCATCAGCCGGCCCCCTGCCCCAACAACTACACACAGTCTTAAATAGCAAACAGCAGCCTTTTTTGGAGTCCAATTTATTGAAATAGCATCATAGTTCAACAGCAGTCAAAATCAAGCTCTTTCCCAGCTCTCCAGATCCTTTAGTCCTCTAGCTGGCCCCAACATTTTTGTTTCCAAGCCCTGGTCCTATTATCTCATATTTATAGAGGGACATTTTCTTCCAAACCCCACTACAGGTAATGAATGCCAGCTTGGTCTGATTTCTGTAGGAAGCCCTTAATAAGGTCTTTTCTGATTTAGGGACAACTTCAGGAGCCCTGTGGATCACTTCAGTTCTCTTGCCTGACTGAGGTGCTTTGCCTACATTTTACCCAAGGCTCAGGTGCCCTGCAGGGCTAGCTAGTGGCTACAAACCCACCATTTGTAAGACCAGTAACTAGGTACTGTTACAGTTGAGGCCAGCTCTCATAAAAAGCTTTGTGACAGGAACCAAGGGTAGCCAAGATAGTTCTAAAACCTGCCCAAGTCAAAACAGCCTCAGCAGCCTTGGGAGGCAAGTAGCACAGACCACTTCCCATTAGCTCCTGCATGAATGTAAGATAAATCCCTTCTTACCCCTGTACCAGCTTCCTTTTTGGAGGACTTGCACATATAGCTCCAACTCAACCAGACAGCTGTTATGCATGGTGTTGGTGTCATTACCATCAAAGGCCCTGTCTGGATTGTTACAGGGGTGTAGGTTGTAGCTGTGTTGGTCTAAGGATATAGGCAGACAAGGTTCTTTGGATGAATCTGGTATCTTTTATTAGACCAACTTAAACAGTTGGAAAAAAAATTACAAACATTGAAACCCCCACTACCGAAACCCAGGGACTTTTTACATGCTCCCTAAAATCCACAAACAAGGGAACCCTGGCAGACCTGTCATATCCAACCAGGGGATCCTAAATGAGAAAATATAAGGTTTCGTTGATTCAATCCTAAAACCGCTTGTCACTCAAAGAGCAAGTTTTGTCTAAGACAATTCAGACTTTTTACGGAAACTTAAAAACATAGACCACCTTCCCAGCAACACCCTCCTAGCCACCATGGATGTTACCGTGGATTGTGAGACATCTGGACTGTGGGATTTATGCTGAAAGAGTCAGGAGACATCAGAGACAGATGGAGAATCCTAGGGATTTTTCCACTGTAGCACAGAAGATTGCAGCTTGCAATTTCAAAAGTACCAGAGCACATGGTAGGCTGTGAGACGAAGCTGTTCTACTCTGGTTGAGTCACAAAAACCAACACATCAGGTAGCTATTGTTTCTACCACTTAGCATCTTTCCATATAATCCTGTGCACAAGGAGGTGGTCACTTTTAAAATCAAAGCCCCAAACTTGCTTGTTTTCAGTTGCTTTTGAGTTGTTATCTTGGCATTGCACACTGTATTATTAAACCACTGCACAGGTTTTTTTTTTGCCAAGCCTTTAGAGTGGTCTTGGCATGATAAGGCACTTTGCTGTAAGTGCTGAAGTTGGTTTTGTAACCCACAGAAGGAAATCATTTAAAAAATGAATCATTATAAATGAAAAGGTTCATGTCTGGACAGCAAATAATAGCCTCTTCTTTGCTCCTGACACTTTTCAGTAGGACTTTATATATATAGCCATATACCAAACCTGACTGAAAAAGTTAGACTCAAGCCAATCTGTAGGTAGTGATACCTGTGCCACTGACTACTTCCAGTGACAACTCTGGGATTGCCTCATGGGATGTCTTACTGCCAGAAAATTGTCTTCCCTTGACAGTTCAAAACCTTTCCAAAGGCAGAGTTTTTGTTTCCAAAGGACAAATTGATCCCTGTGAATAAACCCTATTCTAGTTATGTCATGCATTCTGTCAGCTTATATTTAACAGTATGAAATGCATGTTTGTGTTAAAGTGAGTTTGACACAAATGCTCTACTTGACATGGAAAGAACTACTTGGTGCTCCACATAAACTACTGGGTTGCTTTAGAATTATTACTTTGAAGAATAAGTATTTTGAAATAAATTGATTTTTTTCCCTCTTGGCAAAATACAATCACATAATCTTCACAGTACTTCATAAACCCGATTCCAGTTCTCTAAAAGGGCTATCCAAGTTATGTAGTCTTTAAGCTAAAAGATTTCAGCTGTTGTTTTGATGGCAATAAACTATTTACTTATACAGAACATTATTTAAAATATCTCACATAGCAATAGGTGAAAAATATGCTAGCTCCTCACAGCTAAAATCCCCACAAATGTAACAGCTACTTATCAGCTAGAAAAGTAAGCCAATTCAGAATCAGCACATAAGAGCTGCAGTTGCCCAGCTTTGGAAAACTTAAATAGCCGGCCCCAAAAAGGCGTGCTGGCCCTTTTGCAGGGAGAATGTCTTAGAGCCAAACCACTTCTAGGGAAATGATGCTTTGTGAGATATATCAGATATTAATATATCACATAACGTTGTGTTTAGGGGTTTGTACCAATGTAACATGTTCCATGTTCCGCAGCTGTCTTCCTGCCCTTTGGGCGGGGGGCTGGACTCGATGATCTCCCGAGGTCCCTTCCAGCCCTGATGTCTATGAAATCTATGAAATATTACATATTTATTGATAAAGTTATGGCTGGACAGAGGTCTGGACATTTTCACCTAATTTCATATTTCCTGGGGAGAGACAAATTGACTCAGAATGCTTAACTCTTCCAAAACTCAAATCTTTCTGAAGACCAGAAGAGAGATTATTTTACATTGTTGCCATCCTGACACTTCTAGTTGATTGTACGATATGTAGCTCCAATGGGCAGCCCTAGAAGTCCTTCAAAAATGGTAGTTTTCCTGAGATTCTGGTTGTCATCATCAGAAATGGACAGAATTATAAAAAATATGTTTCTCTTGTGATTTCAGTGTTGAGACGCTTGGGGTACATTCATTTGAGCATTCAAACTTGAAACTTTGTTTGAGAAATACCTCCAAACGCCTTGAAATCTGTCCAGCAGAGATATAATCATTTCTATCTAACATAGGTTGGTAGTTGCTCATCACTCTGTTCCTTCCATATAACATCACTAGCAACATCACAATCCATACTAAACTTCACAGTGTTACTGTAATTACTTTTTGGTTTTTGTTTTAAAAAAAACCCCTCTATGCTTAGAATAGGGTGTTTTCTGAGAAGCAGATGGTGACTTAGGTCTCTAGGGCAGCAAAAGGGAATATTACCATTGCAGATTTTATAATGGAAAATAAGGGGGGAATATATTATTATGCGTTTACCAAAGGAAGTTAGGAAACATAAATAAATATTGTGGAATTATTGTCTCACTAAAGTTACATGAAAATAATGTATATATTCCTCCTTGATATCTTTATCTCTCGTAATAATGAAAACATATTATCTTTATACCATGAATATAATGTTCATCATACTCCTCTGGAGCAAGTACTTGCCCAATCGGTGGTTGCGATACCTTCTAGTGGCCACTCAGCCCTTGCCAACCTGCCTCCACTTGGGGCCTCTCCCTTTAACTCAGCTGCCACACCTTCATGTTAATAATTTCTGATGAAAACAAGGCTGCCCCAGGGCTTCCCATGCCTGGTTTCACTCTTATGACCATAGGTCATTGCCTTAAGGCATACTTGATAGGCTCCATCCTCCCCAATATTCAATCCCAAGCCTCACAGGTGATCTGCTAACAAATGCCCTTCTTGGGCTACAGGCTCCCAGCCCCAGTCCTCACTCCTCCTGGGCTATGGCCTCCTTGGCCCCCTTGATCTCTGGGTGTGACACCCTGTCTTTGGTCCATCTATTCCAAAGGCTGTTCCCAGGCCCGTGAGACTTTTGGACTCCCTTGGCCCTGCTGCCACTCTCCCCGTCCTGGGCTCCTGACCTCTGGGCTCTACAGCCTGGCTGACATTGCCCACTCTCTGGGCTCGGGCCTCTTGGGCCCACACTCCATCCTCTGACAGGTTTCTAGGCACTGGAGTTTTAGTCTTTCCTGAGCACCAGGCCCTCCTGCTTCCCCCAAGGTACTGGAGGTTCTTGCTCTAGTTCCCCCTGGGCACTGGACCCTCCTGCCCTCCTCTAGGCACAGCTATTCTCTGCAAGTAATTAGTCCTTCCTGGGCTTGAGCTCTCTCTCTCTGGGCCCCAGACCTCTCTCTTCTAAGACCCGGGCAGCTAGCCTTGCATACTGGGCCCCTGGCCTTTCTGTTCCCAGGCTTCTCTCTTCCAAGGCTTGGCTTGATCTTCTCGAGTGCTGGGCTCCTGTCCCCCCTGCAACCAGGCCTCTCTCTTCCAAGGCCTGGACTGCTCTGGGGCTCAGTGCTGCTTATGCCAGCTCAGCAAAACTCTCAGGAGCTGTGCCACAGCCCTGGTGTCAGCAGCTCCTCTCCCAGTGGGACTCCAGGTTAGACTGCCTGGGCAGCTCAGACCCTGGGCTTCTCTAGCCCAAGCCCAGCCACCCATGGGTATCTGACTCTCAAATCAGTCCTGGTCACCACTTGCAGGCTGCTTCTTCATCAACCTCTCCTCGTAAAGTGAGAGGCACCTGAAGCATCCTGTCAGACCCCCATAGTGACGAAGATGGCCAAGTATAGATATAGCACAGTTGTTGTATGCTACTACTTGACAAAAAAACAGGTCCTGTTCCAAAGACCTTACAACCTAACTCAAGCAAAGCAAAACTTAAGCAAGTAGAATGGGTGAGGATGCAGAGAGAAGACTAGTGAAGAATTAAAAATAATCTTTTGCAGCAGACTATTTTAAGGAGATAGATGAAGGAGGTCAGAGACAAATCTGTAAAGGAAAAAGTAGACAGTTCTTCCAAGTGTATTGGACAGCATGAAAACAGGTAAAAAGCCAGGAAGCTGAAGAGAGGAAGGGCATATCAGGGAAAAAGAGACCTGGGAGTGGGAATCAGTGAAAGCAAAAAGTAAATGAGGAAAATATTAAGCTCCACATTGCAGGAGATCATGAGGAACTTGCATTTGATGAAGCAGAAGCTGTTAAAGAAACTCAATAGGTGGGCAAACGATGGCAAAAGGCATGGAAGATGATTTCAACAGTGATTCTCCAGAGCAGGAAAGTGTGCATTAATAAATCAAGAAATGACCAAAGCCTGGATATGCATTAAACCAGTGGAGTTACGGTGGATTTTGTAATGTTAAAAAGACAAGAAATAATTCAACATAGTGAGGGCTGAATGTAAGGGAGAGAGAGGAAAGGGTCTGGACTGACAGTCAGTTTGCAAGCTTTGGAGACAAGCAGGATAACAGAGCTGTCAGGGACGATAGATATAAAGATAAAAAGTGACAAACAATAAGATGGGAAGCTGAGTTGTCACAAAATGGACCTGTTTACACACTGCTCATTTAGCACAAGGACTTCAGCAATTCCAAGGAAAAACTTCAGGGCTTGATCTGATTCAAGGTCAATGCATTATAACTGCATTATATAAATTAACAGGAAATAGTCCATTTATCTGGGGTCATATTCTGTTCTTTTCCTTCAGAGTTTCTTTTGCTCTTGTCATGAACAAAGCTAGATTTGGAATATTCTTATTCTTTGTCTTTTCTTAACCTAGCCTTTTGTTATTACTAAATCTTGCAAGTGATATACGCTATCACTGATGCTATCAAGACATATTTTAGTAGGATTCCATTTAATTAGCAGTTTCATAGTTTCATAAGTTGTTAGGGACAGAAGGGACCTATTAGATTATCAAGTCCAACCCCCTTCCCCAGGCAGGAAAGAGTCCTGGGGTCAGATGAGCCCAGCCAGGTATTTATCCAATTTCCTTTTAAATACCTCAAAGGAAGAGGACAGCACCACCTCCCTCAGAAGCATATTCCATATTTTAGCAACCCTCACTGTAAAGGATTGTTCCTGATGTCCAGTCTGAATTTTCTCTCTTTCAGTTTCTGGCCATTATTACTAGTTACCCTGATGGGCACCCGGTAAACATTGTACCCCCTATTTCTTGCTGTCACCCCCACCCCACAATGAGTTTGTAGGTGGCCACAAGATCACCTCTCAGCCTCCTCTTGTGAAGGCTGAAGAGATTCAGGTCTCCAAATTGGTCCACATACGGTTTTTCTCTGTAGGCCTTTAAACAGGCGAATGGCCCTTCTCTGAACCAGGCCATCTACATCCCTCCTGAGGTGCGGTGCCCAAAACTAGACACAGTACGCAAGCTGCAGCGTGACCAGTGCCACATAGAGGGGAAGTATCACCTCCCTAGACCTGTCTGTGATGCACCAACTTATGCAAGAAAGGGTTCAGTTAGCTTTACTTATTACCTCATTACACTGGTGACTTGAGTTCATTTTGGAGTCAGCTATGACTCTGAGATCCCTTTCCGCAGTTGTGCTACGTAGCGCGGCACCTCTCAGGCTATAGGAGTGTTGATGATTCTTCCTCCCCAGCTGCAACACATGACACTTGTCCTTGTTAAACTGCATCCTATTTCATTCTGCCCATTTCCCTAGCCTGTCCAAATCAGCCTGGATTCGTTCCCTGCCCTCTAGTTTGTGTACCTCCCTCCATAGTTTGGTGTCATCAGCAAACTTGGACAGGGTGCTTTCTACTCCCTCGTCCAAGTCACTAATGAAGATACTGAATAGTACCAGTCCCAGGACAGAGCCTTGCGGGACTCTGCTTCCCTCATTGTCATCTTCCATCATAGCTACTGCCCAACTATTACAAGACAACTTTACATTATATGCAAACATTGAAGACAGTTTCTTGGCAGCCTAGAAAGATAATCTGTTTCCCATCTACCTGGAGAAACAGTGGCATGAAGTTAAGTTGCCCTGTAGTGCATGTGATACAGTCACGCTTGTAGCTTAATTATTTTCTTCACAGATTTCCTAAAGAATAACGGCATCACGAGGCTGTCCACCCTCTTCAGTAAATTACATTTATTCAAAGCTATTAATGTATTACAGGACTGCTAGCATTCTTCTTAAAATGAGCACTTTCTTCTTGGGACCAGTCAAGGTTATATGGCATCGAACCACGATTTGACTAATCTGTCATTTTGGATCCCTTACAATCCAGGCTTTTGCTGTCTAAGAAGTGAGCCATGCAACTATGTCTTTTTGATTCTGGGTTCAGGTCAGATAAATCAATGTAGCACCTAGCTTGTCAATGGGTATAGGTATATGATAAAATAATTTAACTCTGGTTATCCTGGGTAATTTTTTCTCCTGGAGTGGCCATTTTTGCTCTGGGAGAATCATCCTGAACATCAGAATTCTCATCGTTTTGCCTGCAAGAGTAGCAATTCTTCCAGGTGAAACTCAGTGTTTGTGCATGGCCCATATCTTCACAACCACAGTTATATCAGGTATGAGGGCTTAGAGGAGTGACTCCAGACTTTATCATCTTTAGACTAGGGATTACATCTAGTATTCAGCAAGCCTTCTTAACAATCAGTACATAGTAACTAGCCAGGTCTGCAGGACTGGGTTGTGGGGGAGAAATACTTCATTCCAATTGTCTTGTTGCTGATTTCAGGTCATTTTAAAGGTTGTTTTAGCTGTCAGTTCAACATCTTTATGTTGCTGGTGATGCTTTGGGGAGACAGGAGAAATGCTGGACTGTTTCAAGACAGGATGAAGGAAATAATTTCAAGCCCCAAAATCTCAAACCAGTTGCGTGGGGCAATAATTATTACCATTTGTTTCTTTGGCACAGTAAGTGAAAAGTATATACCTTGTGAAACACAATCCTGTACTCCCCTGATACCCTTACAGTCTGATAATAAGGACTTTTATTTTCCTTGTAAGGACTGTAATAAATATATATTTTCTCCAATAAAGTACATGCAGGATATGGAATAAAAGCACATGAACATGCAATATTTGCTCAGACATTTCCCACCCCTCTCCCCCCATAAAACATTAGCGAAATAAGGATCAGCTGTGCTTCATCTATGTTAATATTACTCTACTTGACAATAGCAAGGAAAGTGATTGCATGGCTTATCTGCTTCATAAATGCCAGCCACATAAACCAAAACTGCCTGTAGGCAGATTTAACCTGTGCACCTGATTGAAAAGCAAAGCTCCATGAATTGCACCCATGAACTGGTGTGTTTTGTACTAAATAATTCTGCTTTTGGACTGTCAGATCTCTCCAGTGCTTACAAAGTAATGTTTCCTTGTGACCATCATAAGCCAGAGATAAAGAATACTGGTTTCTGGCCACTTCCATCCTAGAAACATAGCTTGTTAAATGTAAGTCAACATGAGTGCAGAGGCGTTCCCAGACTATACTAATTCATACCCAGGGCCAAAAATAGGTGGGATCCAGGGGTGCAGTTGCATCTCTCTGCGATTCCTGTACTACCCAAACTTGAAAACCAGCTGCCTGGGAGGGGCAACTGAATTTCTATTCAGGAACTGCTGAGAGGCTCAATTGACTTCCTGGCTCATTATAATCTACCTGATTCCTGCTAATATCTCTTTAGTCCATAGATGTTAATGACCCTCTCTCTTTAACAGTCTTGGTGTTCTACTATTCGAGCTACCTTTTCTTCCACAGTTTTGCTGTCTATTAGCCCTTCCTGCTAATGTCTCTCTTCCATTTTGCACCCCTAAAACCTGTTTTTAGAGCTGATTGAAGATGTTAACTCAGGTGTAGAAATGACCAACACTGAACCACTGAAAACACTGGCAAGATACTACTCAAGAAAACTACATTTTGTTGAATAAGAGATGTATATTTAACTACAATGACTACAAGGCTAACAAAACAATGGTTTTGACTTTTTCTGCTTAGCTTGTATATCTTAAACCTAAAATATAATCCAGCAAAATGGTGCACAATAAAGTTTTATTTGTTTTTGTTTTGATCTTAACCTGAGTAAATAGCACTAAGCTTCTAGGTGTAATAAAGTTTTTAGTTCCTCTTTAACTTCAGAAAATGGGTGTTGTGTTAAGTGTGGCTCATCAGCACATTATCTGCACCCCACTTTTCAAATCCTAGATCTACCCATATTCAAACCTATGTAATATTAGTGGCCATAATGCAGTTTTTCTTGCAGTAAATAGATAATTTGCCTGTGTTGTGATTTGAAAATGAGGAATTCAGGCCTTAATTCAGCAAAGTCATCAGCATATTACAGAACTTTAAACAAATCCATTATTGCCTTAATTCAAGGCTCCAATTCAAGAAAGTACTATGGATTCAAGAAAAAACAACAGAACAATTTTTCCACATTAAATCCTCCCGAAGTCAAGTGGACCTAAAGCTATACTCCAAAGTTAATCACATGCCTAAGTGCTTTGCTGAATTGAGGCCTCTAGAGAGTTTGTGTCCTCAGACGAAATGAAAGGCAACATGGGAAAGAATAATGAAATATTTCTTGTGACTCAAATGTCTTCCTATTACAACATACCCTATAACTGGCTTCAACTAAATCCCATCTTTTAAAAAAATATGGACAGAGTTGCTGGCAGTGTGCAACTGTAGTGCGTGACAGAGCCTTTTCACATTTCACATGACATTAGGAAGAAGTCTGATGAAATAATACAATTCAAAGTACAGCAAACACAACCTTTGCAGCACACTGCTGTGAACCTCATTCACAAAGAAATAAGAAGGAAGCTTTATATTTCAGGCTATCAAATATAAACAGCTGCTCAAAAGTTTATCACAAACAAAGACCTTAGAAAACGATTCTTTTCTTTCTCCAAAACTTTAGACAATATTTGCAATACAAGATCTTAATAGATTAGGTGACTGTGTGTTGAGTCTGTTATTTTATATTTAATGTGCAAATATTATAAACATAGTTTCATGACATGGAAAAAAACCAAAACGCCTGTGTGCTTCCAAACCAACGTGATCTTTTTCAATGCTTTTCTTCCATCTGAAACATAAATGAGCATAGTAGATCATACCTCTAGTGTGGTATCTTGCTTCCAAATAGGCAGTAGATGGTTCACAAAAAAATACAACCATAAAGTGCTTAGTCAGGGAAGGAGTGTGAGGGAGGCCTGTAACAGGAAAATGGTTCATACCCTGATGTTTTCAATTATCTCACTTGTATAATTTCTGCTTCATGGGGTTAACTATACAGTAAAGGATCACAATATTATATAGACCTTTCCAGAAACATGGCCGTACATGAACAGATCCAAAGAAGGAAGCTTTTCTTGTGGAAGATTTCAAGTTTAGGTAAAAATTAGAATCCTGAAATAACTCAACTGAAAATATTGCCCGTCTGGTAGCGATACTTTCTTAGAGGAGTTTCATAGATTTTCAGAAAGGTGATGGAGCTTGCTTCATTTTCCTCATGTTGCATATTTTGTTTGCTTGTCATTTTAAGGACATAAGAAAATAATATATGGACTCTGATCCTTTTACTGTGTTTAAGAGACTGGAAATAGTATAAATTAGAAGTTTCCAAAATATGTGTTTAACAAATTTAAAAAAACAGGCTAATTGGGAGCTCAGTTCTCCCAGGTGTGCGGGGCGCGAGCCAGGTTGCGGCGTTACCCCGGTGGGTTCTACCCCCGATGTTAGTTTGCGAGAGGGAGAGGTGGACTCGTAAGGGTTCCAAAACATTTTCTTTTATTTAGTCTCTTTCTTACGTACCACTAATGTAGATGTGGCTGCGCAGGCAGTTACACTTGGTTTAGTATAAAGGACGAACGAACGACAAAGTCTCTCATTTACGCACCATCGGTGTAAATGTGGCTGCACGGGTGAATTCTGTCCCAGTTCGGGTAAGAGATGAAAGAACGAAAAAACAAAACGATGGATCTCAGTTCGGGTGAGGGACGAACGAGCAAAAACAAAATGATGGATCTCAGTTCGGGTGAGGGACGAACGAGCAAAAACAAAATGATGG
>NW_017728906.1:187746885-187750991 GCF_001723895.1 Crocodylus porosus | reverse complement strand
GAACGACAAAATGAGCGAAAAACAAAATGATCCGTCCCGGTTTGAATAAGGGACAGTTGTAAAACAAAACGATGGATATCCCAAAAACAAGAACAAACCAATCGGCACACAGTTGCTCTGGAGACAGGAGAAGCCGTGGGAAGCTGGCCAGCCTACCCACTGAGCGGTGGAAGCTCTGGCTTCTGCTCTAGCTAGCTGTGGCGTCCACGCGCTCCCTGGGTGGAAACTGCACCCCAGTCTTTATAGGCCAGATGACAAGCCCAACCTCAAACCCTGACTCGTCACATCTTTCGCGTCAAGATGTTGGCAGGGTTTTTTCCAGAGGGGACGGGGTTTTCCCAGCACATGGCCATGGGCCATGCAGCAAACCAAATAGGGGCTTTCCTGATTGTGAGGAGAGTGCTTGGCGGCATCTGTTGCTGCGTAAAACTGGCAGAGTCCAGCTGGAGCATGACACCAGGATGACTAGACAGTAAGCCCCAAGCCAGTAAGGAACAGGTTAAAGAAAAGCAGCATGTGCTGTTAGCATGGCAAAGTAATGGGGTGCAGTAAACCCAACCTTTGCAGATCCCATCACACATTTATAGTGTCAGCAAGTTATCCAGATGATTAGACCCAAACTGGTACAGGACCCTCTAATAAACAGAATGCTTTTAGCGCAATACAGTTCCTGAAAATTGCCATGCTGTTAAGGACCTGCATTGTATAATGTGTGAAAGGCCTTGAGTGAGTCCGATATCCAAAGTCTTTGGATCAGAAACAAAAAAAGACAGAAAGCTATGCAAACAAATGAAGAATGTATTCAACTGCAGTTCAAACAGTTACCTTGATTGCAAGACCTCAACCATATCTTCAGTTACAAACTGTACTGTATCTCCCAACAAAAATTTCAAACATGCAAAAATATATCTGTACACTCATTTCAACTAGCTAATTTGTGTTTTAAAAAAAAAGAGTTGTATAATCTATATTTGTCTGAAAGCTTTGCAAAACAGTGCCTCTGATTTAATCACTGTCAGCCTTTGGGAAATTAGGATTTCAACTATCATTAACCGTAGCAATCTGTACTCAGTTTCACATATGTTCTAGCAGTTCTTTAGCAGAAATATCAGATACTTATTGTCCTAGACTTTAAACTGTCTGACTGTACAGGGAGCAGATAGTCCAATGACTGGAAGTGTTAAATGTGTGAGGCCTTGTTAGTTCAAAAGATAACAACAATCTGGAACATTTCATTTTGACCTTCCTTGGTCATGCTCAAAAGAAGATGTAGTCTGATGACTGTCCCATGTTGTACGGTGGTCTCAGGCCATTTATCAGCAAACAGTTTCTAAAATACCATCAGCAAGTGGCGCACACATTAGAAATCTCCAAGAGTAACTGAGGTCTGAACAGCTTAAACACCAATGCCCTGATTCAGCAGAGTACTTAAGCAGATCCACACTTTAAACATGTGCTTAAATTATATGGATTTTAATAGGATGTGAGCATGTAGCTAGCGCTGAGCACATGTAAGTGCTGAAGTATGGCAAGTTTTCTTATAAATCGAGATCTGGCTCTTCCATGTCATGGAGAAGAGTGTAGAAATGTGTGTTCCTACTCCCAATATGAACAATATGGTTAAGAAAACACCTTAGCCTCCCAAATGAGCAGTGTGGCAGCTCTCACTCACCTTTATTAAAAATTAAACTTGAACTAACTAAATACCATCTAGACCTAAGAAACTGAACACATAGCTTTTCAAAAGTGTCCCGAGGCTCTTTGAAGTTTTAAGTACCTTGAATATTCTTTTGGAGAAATTAAAAGACCCCAAAATGAATATTCTTCTTATGGCTAAAAAGGAAAAAGAAAATCTTCCTGCAAACATTACCACCTCGAAGAAAGTTTGAGTGACAAGCTTTTGGAAAGATTTCTTTATCTAAATTTAGTCAGCTGCATAAAGCAGAGCTTTTAGTTAGTGCAAGGTTCAAAATGTAGATAGAAACTTTTGGACGGGGGGGGGGGGGGAAGATAATTTCCACTGGAGTATTGTGGAAAAAAGATATTGCTTTAACGTTATCCAAAAAAGATACATCAAAAAGTAGGACATTAAATCACCACAATTTATGCTTTACTTAAAAAAAAAAGTTACAATGACAGTAAAGCAAAGAAAGTAGATGGTTATGCTAGTAAAGAAGGTGGGGTTCTCATGGACAATATAGCTTGTAGGCAAGGTACTACAGTTCATAAGTTTGCATGTTGATTTTACACTTTGAGCCATGTCAACAGTCTGTGTTACTGAAATAAGTAGAAATAGGTATACTGGGATAAGAGGGAGGCAAATATTCTATTAACGGAGACACAAAAGTCATCAGCAGGAATTAAAAAAAACCCAGCTGATTGCAAATGCACGCGAGTTAAATTAAAGGAAGACTAAATTATGCATCTTCCTTGGGACAGAGCTGTGTTAACAGCTTCAGAGGATCCTTTGAGCAGGACAGATGACAGGAAATGACTGATACCCCAGGCAACTACTGCCAAGGCTCCCATACCTAAAACATCTGAGTGCCAGCTCAGCTGGAACACAGCTAATTTGGAGAGAAACTGTATCTCTACTTCATTGCCATTTGTGTAATTATTTTCATTGTTTTGTGCATGGACATCATGACGAGGACCCCAGTTCAGCAAGACATTTAAGTATGGGACTTGAATGTCAACCTATGTTTAAGTGTCCCCTGCATGCTTACATGGTTTGCTTAAACTGGGTTGGTTATAGGCTTCTGGAAAGAAATCCCAGCATGTATACAAAAGGGATCTTTTTATATTTTTCCTTCTGAAGATAGACAGGCAAAAAAACAGGCAGGGAGACCCCTTTGAAGCTGAAAATTTGTACTCAAAACTTCTGTATGTGGTATTGACAAGGTAAAACAAGCATCTCCAATAAACTTCTGAGCAACTGGCAACCCCTTTTTAGCTAGCTTCAAAGCTTGTTGGAGGTACACAACACCTTTCAGGAGGTAATCTGCACTTGACATGATAATCTCGGGATTTTAATCCCATGAAAACAGGTGTACACAGAGCGCAATGTAATTACTAGTAATAATTCATTTAATATCATTAGAATTAGTGTCCAGCTTATTATTTTATTAATATTGTTATTCAGGAAGGAACTTTAGTCATGGCCCAGGACCCACTTGTCCTAAGTGCTGTACAAACAGAGCAAAAAGACAACTACTGTTTAAAACAGTTTGCATATACAAGTGGTTATATTATAACCGGGTCATAACAAAAGGGATTTGAGAGCAAAATTCAAATACTTTTGATGAAAACTGACCACATTTCAGGTGACAAGCAAAGGTTTTGAGACAAACCTAAACTAAAACAAGTAAAACACATAAGCAGCAACAACTTTACACTGGTGAGCTGTTACCTCAAAGCAATGAACTCTGGGAGTATTTACATGTGCACCTGGGACCACAGCACTTGGAGCTAGGGCGCTGCAGCCCTGGGCTGGCGGCAGGCTCCAGGGTCAGCCTCAGGCTCTGGGTGGTGGCAGAGGGGCTAGCTGGGGTATGAGGCTCAGACTCCTGCTCTGCAGGCTCCTACCTCCCAGGCTGGCTGAGCTGACTACATACAGTTTGTGCCCAGTAGTCACCGCCTGCATGTATTTTTAATCACACATTTTTACTCCACCATAGGATAGTACTCATCTCCAATAGCACTATGCTACAGCAGAATAAATTAATTTACTGTGCCACAATTCCAGTGCACATGTAAACCACAACAATTTACCGCATGGCTTGTAGTCAATTCCACAGTATAATGCATGTGTAGATGCTCCCACTAAAGTCATTTCCACAGTTTCAAATGTATTTCATTATAAGATTCTAGGTGTAGGCAGTAGGAGGCCAAGAAGATGCTTGGCACTTCTGTAGATAGCTGCATATTACTACTTAGATTCATAGTTTCATAGTTTGTAGGGTTGGAAGGCACCTGAGCAGATCATCGAGTCCGACCCCCTGCCATGAAAGGAAAGAGTACTGGGGTCATACGACCCCAGCAAGGTGCTCATCAGGCCGCCTCTTAAAGACTCCCAGGGTAGGAGCCTGCACTACTTCTCTTGGAAG
>NW_017728906.1:187745236-187746393 GCF_001723895.1 Crocodylus porosus | reverse complement strand
CCTGTAGGTATGGTGCCGGTTCTTCCTCCCCAGGTGCAGCACCTTGCACTTGTCAGTGTTGAATCCCATCCTATTCTCATCTACTCACTCCTGTAACCTGTCTAGGTCTGATTGAAGCCTATTCCTCCCTTCTAGCATGCCTACATCCTCACACATCTTAGTGTCATCAGAAAATTTGAACAAGGTGCTTTTTACCCCCTCGTCCAAGTCACTGATGAAGATGTTGAACAGTGCAGGCCCGAGGACCAAGCCTTGGGGAACCCCACTGCCCACGTCCCTCCAGGTCAAAAATGACCCATCCACCACCACTCTCTTGGTGCAGCCTTCCATCGAGTTGGTGACCCATTTGACTGTGCAGGTGTCGACATCACAGTCTCCCAGTTTCTTAATGAGAATGGGGTGAGAGACAGTGTCGAAGTCTTCCTGGACTTTCAGAAGGCCTATGTCCACTGCTACCCCTGCATCTAAGGATTTGGTGACCTGGTTATAGAAGGCCACCAGGTTGGTTTGACAGGACCTGCCTCTAATGAACCCGTGTTAGTTGCCTCTAAGCATAATCTCCCCTGCTAGCACCTCGTGGACATCTGCCAGAATAATTGTCTCAAAAAGCTTGTCCAGGATTGAAGTAAGACTATCTGGCCTATAGTTTCCTGGGTCCTTTTTCCTCTGCTTTTTAAACATGGGGACCACATTAGCCCTCTTCCAGTCTTATGGCACCATACCAGAGCATCACAAGTGCTTGCAAAGCCGTGCCAGGGGTCCTGCAATGACCGCAGCTAATTCCCTCAGTATTCTACAGTGGAGATCGTCCGGACCAGCTGATTGGAATACATCCAGTCCCTCCAGAAGTTCCCTAACTAGTTCCTCACTAACCCTTGGCCTAGATGCACCTCCCCTGGGGGCTAAGGGGGGCCCAGAGGCAGAGTGGCTGTTGTGGTCCCTGCTCAGGAAAATGCAGGCAAAGAAATCATTAAATATATTAGCTTTGTCACTTGGTGTGATGACCAAATTTCCTAGCGTGTCCTGCAGGGGCCCCACATTACCCGGAACCTTCTTTTTGCCCTTATGTATTTAAAAAAGGACTTCTTGTTGTCCTTGATCTGGGAAGCTAGTCCCAGTTCCATTTCTGCCTTGGCCTTCCTGACTGCCCCCCTGCA
>NW_017728906.1:187730007-187744591 GCF_001723895.1 Crocodylus porosus | reverse complement strand
TTCTTTGCTAATTGACGAGGATGTGTATTCCTCCTTAACGAAGAGCACCATGCCCCCACCTTTCCTCCCTGCCCTATCCCTCTTGTACAACCTATAGCCCTTGATATTCACCACTCAGTCATGCGTTGGGTCTCACCATGTTTCAGTGAGCCCCACTATGTCTGGGTTGGTGTCAGCTAGCAAGGGGGTAAGTTCCTCCTGCTTGTTTCCCATATTATGAGCATTTGTGTAGAGGCATTTGAGGCCTCCTGAGGATGTGTGCACTGGCCCCCCTAATCTCAGTATTGCCCTGGCCCCTGTTGCTTACCGGTGTATATGTTACACTCGTCAGTTTGGGTTGGGCTGTATTTATGGGTGTTGCTTGGTTTGGCAGTCCAAGGCTTCCTCCACCCTTGTCTTCCCCTTCCCCCAACAAGCCTAGTTTAAAGCCCAGCGGAAGAGATCTGCCAAGCTAGAAGAAAACACACACCTACCTTTAGGGGAAAGGTGGAGCCCATCCCATCCAAGCATGTTTCTTGTCGTGATGTGCGGGTCGTTATCGAGGAAGCCAAAGCCCGCCTCAAGACACCATTCCCAAAGCTGCCAGTGGGGCTCTGCGATGCACATTGCATGCCGTCTTCCATGTCTGCTCACTGGTAGGACAGAAGAGAAAGCCACCTATGTACCTATGTCTTTCAGCACGCCCCCCAGAGCGGGGTAGTCTGCCATCAGGTGATCAGGCCGGATCATTAGTAGTCGCATGGATTAGGACCATGGGGTAGTAGTCAGTGGGCTGGATCACGTCCTGAATTTTGCTCTGGGTAGGCAGTAGACCTCGTGTGTTGAGGGGTTCTGGCGACAGATGGGGCCCTCTGTACCTCTACATAGATAACCATGCCTAAATACTCCCGTGATGTAGATGGAGCAGGAGTCACTGGCTTACCTGGAATATTTACTTAACTCAGAATTGTCTGAGATCTAGGAATGAATTAAGAATCACGCAACAGGATGTGCCTGTGTATGTTTACATTTCTTACATTTTGGAGAAGGAAATAATGATTGTGCAAATGTAAAGGTCCCATAAACTCATGAGACAAGATATATCACATGGACTGATAACAGAGATAAAACAATAGTTTCATTTGTGAATCTCAGTACAAGTAATACATATATTTAAAGGAGATTTATGCCACCGATAACACATTGTTATTATCTATTTGGCTCAAAGAACTTATTGAAAATGAATAGACATGACCAAAATGATTAACCTGCTGAGTCTGCACCTAGGAGATTACCATTCTGTCAGAAACAGGGAAAATATATATAACTATATTTCTGGGTGCAAACATCATCCTCGTTTTATCATTTATAAACAAAAAGAGTCATTTGTATGGCTTAGTTATTTATGACAAAACGTATCTGCTGACACAATAATTTTGTAAATGCCTAAACCAGGAATTATTGCACAGAGGAGCTTTATTTCTGAAGTGCAAACTAGAATTTCAGCACAAACTCTCAGCATGCAATAAGCATTTCTGATTTCAACCAGAATTTACATTTTTATTTTATTTATTTATTTTTAAGTCTAAATTAAAGGCCTTATAGGAAATGGCACGCATTAAAGAATTTGTAAGTACAACCCTCTCCCGCAGTTCAGCATAGCTATATTGAGGAAACAAAGTAAAACGCTTGCCTCTTACTGTCTCTCAGGTTCTTGGGAGTGCCTGAAAATCTAAGCAATGACAGACAAGACTGAAACATAGAACTGCGAGTGAGTGTTACCAACTACCTCTGCACAGCATGAAGGCAATGAAAACTGCAGGTATTTTGTCCCTTTGAAAGTTCAGCCCAGATGTTTAAATGCCTGAATAAGGAGTTAGGTGCCTACCTTAAGTGTAAGAGTACTAACATGCTGCTTCTGCTTCCGTTTTCATAATACAATAATAGCTAGGGGCCAGCTCCTAGCCTCTCCCCCAGATTTGTTCTGTACACTCAGAAAGAGGACACCCCGATAACCTTTGTTCCAGGTTCAGAGCATACAGAATGGGTAGACAGGGCTTATTTTAAGCTCTAGCTGCAAGAATAGTGTGGAGGCAGTGTAGACAAACCTCAACCCAAAGAACTCAGCATTCAGATAATAGAAGTACTGTATTCTTTTCCTCTGGAGAAGTGAGGAAGACAAAGATTAAGGCCTAAATTCCATTTCTCCTGTATGTATTTTAAGTGCTATTGGTGTGTTCAAATGCAGATACACATGTAGTATTTTTGACCCTTACATGGATTTTAGATTTTATTTCTACCCTACATTGAGACATGGGAGATGCAAGTTAAAACCCTGCTTTGATGAGAAAGGGCTGAAAACTTGAGCAAGGGGATGGGATAGCTCCAAGATATGACAAACACATGGATTGGAAAAGTTTTCAAAGTGGTCAAGTAAATTACTTACCTCCCATTCGCATCTGTGGTAGAGATACAGTTAAATACTTTTGTTCTTAAGAATTCGATTACACTTCCATCCTAAAAACTAAGTGCTTCATAAAAAAAAGTGTTGAGTGAATTTCTTTCCATTTCTTCTGGTAAAGAATTTTTGCAGTCCACACAATACTGTGGAAATGCACTTTGGAGAATCAAATAAAGCCAAGGTGCTGACCTTTTGTTTCCACTCTGAAAAAGAAATTGAATGTGCTGTACTTAACGAGGCCTGATGACTAAGTGCGATTATTTTGCATGAATTTTGGGAATGAGTTCACATTAGGTAGAGGTCTTGACCTTTCTTTCCCCACACAGCCAATAAGGATCATCATTACTGATTATTAACATTGAGCTAATTGCAAGAGATTTATGTTCTGGCTGAACTATTCCATTTTCAATGACAAAAAAGAGACTATAAAAAAAACCAACTATGTCCACAGCTAGAAAAAACTCACCCAGAATTAAAAGCTGCTTAATGCAGTGACATTTGAGATAAAAAGTAACTGGTAAAGTCAGAGTTTTCTTCGAGAGGAATTTCTAAAATCAAAGGTGTGGACAGTAGCTTGGTCTAGATTCACACAAATTGTTTTAAGTTGCATGAGCGTAGGCCAGGAGTGGTGTACGCAAGCATCTACTGCTCCCAGGAGCTTCATAGGGAGCCTGGTGTAAGTAACTTGGGGTGAGGGGAGGTGTGGGTGGGATTGGGGGCAGGGGTTGCGATGGCAAGGAGGAGCCAGGGGGCTAAAAAAATAGCTCACAAAGGGTCAGAGGATGGGCACAGCACAGCCCCAGGGCTAGGGTAAGTGCCTGGGCTTTCCAAGCCCCAGGGCTGCACTGGTAACAGTGCGAGTGTATAGGTGTTCATGAGATTGGATTATCCAGATCTTGATCTAAGTTAACGCCCCAACTCACTGAAGTGAACTTTCCTAGTTTGGGCGCACCATTTTTTGAATGAATAAAACCTTCTGCATGACTGTATGATTGGGGATTTAGATCAACATAATGCTGGGTAATTCAATCTAAAAGCAACAGCAGTATGTACCCAAAGACATTTAAAATTGCTGAAGACAGCTACATAAGTAATGTAGAGAAGACTGGCCCTTACAATATTTTCTCCAATTTCCACTCCTATTTCACTCCCCACTCCATATACTTTCAAACAGAAGGGACTCTCAGTGTTCTCATTACTGTACCTTGCTTCCATACCATTTCTTTTTATGCTTTACAATACAGCCCAGTATTATCCCACACCCCATCACACATACACACATATATATACATATACACCCTCTTGTTTGAAACATTTGCATGGACTCAATTCTTGTGATCTGAATCACTATTTGTTTGCTTCACCTATCAAATGATAAACTAAGAAGCTGCCCCACCTCATATCAGATATATTATCACTGTGAAGAGTTACATAGAGTGTAGCTTCCTTCATCCTCCCATGTCTCCACACCTGAGTTTCTCTTCATAGTGTTTGTCTTTGAAGCTTTCATAATGTCAATGAAGAGCCTTGCAAAGTTGCAAAATAAAAAGGATTTAAAATGTCAAAAATCAACATAAACATCTGATCACAACTAAAGGATGGAACTTCTTAAATAGACAGGGAGAGAATCATAAAAAACACTTATTCAGAAAAAATGTGTTAGACTAGATAACTACTACATCACACCGTTCCATAACAAGATCCATGGTTCACAATTATGCTCCTCAAGACAAAGGCAACTACTAACTGCAAGAACAGTGAATTTGTGCAGAGATTTGAGAGACTGGTCCAAGACTGTCAAATGAACTCTGGCAGGATCCAAGAACCACCACAAGTCTCACCAGCCTCTAACTCAGCCTCAAAGTCACACTTTGCTTATGCAAACATAGAAAAAAAAATCACATCATTTCTCTTTGAGAAGAGCAGTCAAAAAGACGCTCATGTGACAAATGCCAGTCACAATGGGAATTCTTTTCCCATGAAAAATGTTGTTTTTTCTTCAGTATATTAGAGTTTATGTTGAAACTGAAAAAGAAATCATGACGAATGGGCATTTCCAGCAAAAATGTCCATTATACTTTAACAAAGCTCAATATTTTTTACAGAATTTTTTTACCTGTTGTCATCATGTTACTTAGGTGGCACTCAATACTCCTGTGATAAAGGTGGCCCAAGAATTGGAGTAGAATAATTTATGTTGTAGTTTTTCATCATTGGAGACCAAGCTTCAGACTCTTATAGGGGTTGGTTCTCTTTACAAGAGAAGCGATATGAGAAAGCAGGAATATTGTGGGTGAAGAGTAAAGGGACACTTACATGTCTAGTGGTTTCAGCTTTGCATTTTCTTACTAATGAAATCTTGCTAAGGGTTTTGAACAAGACAGACAATATATGACTTGGAAGTAACAAAAACCCAATGATCAGATCACAGATTCTGTGTCCAACATGGACACTTAAACCCTCTTTTTTCCCCTTTCTCTGTTAGGGATGGAAAATTAGAAACCCAAGTCATTAGCATTCAGGTTGTTTATGACATTATAAAATGATGAAAGTGTTTTAAAATGAGAAGTAGCTTTAAGTGTGAGACGTTTTGTCAAATTATGCATCTGTTTCTTCACTTGAAAATTGGTATGCAAGCCAAGGCACAGTCAGGCAGAAATATTGCAGCTGAATCAGGAAAATGTTATTATAGTGTCCAGCTCATATAGTGAAGCTAAGGAGTTTTTGGCATTTCCAGAATATCTAACAGACTTTTTATTATGAACACTCAGCAAGCATTACACCACATTTTAATTAAAAAAATTCTAGATACCTGAATATTACCGCATTGAAGAGTTGTAGAATGCAGTTTCCTTTATCTTTCCATATCTCCACATCTGAGTTTCTATTCATTGTGTTTGCCTTTAAGCCTTTCATAATGTCAAAGAAGAACCTTGCAAAGTTCAAAATAAAAGAGATTTAAAATAATAAACAAACTTTCAGAGGACATTTGGAAAAGGCACTGCATAGATGATCAGTGCAAAGTTGGGGGGGACTGGTGGCTAGCTATAAGTATATAAGGGGTGTACATCAGGATCTGGAGGAATGCCTGTTCACCAGAGCATCACATGGTCACAGACTCCTCCAAGACCATTTCAGGCTGGAAAAAACGAAAAACTTCTTTACCATTTGAGCCCACAAAGCCTGGATTTGACTCCGTCTAGAGGTGGTGCAAGCACCTACTTTGGACTCTTAAGACACATCTGGATGTCTATCTTGCTGGGATCCTTTGCCCCTAGCTGATTTCCTGGCTCTGGGGCAGGGGACTGGACTCGATGATCCTCTGAGGTCCCTTCCAGACCTAATGTCTATGAAATCACATGATCCTATTAATAACCCACAAGTTTAAGACTCATTAGATAAATATTTGCCCTAAGAGTTGACCACAGCTTGGTTGAATCAGACTCTGTCGCTAAATATGAAAAGATTGCCACGAAAAGATTAGGCAAAATACACAAAATACCAGAATATTGAAACCTAAACACAACATAGATCAACAGATGCAAAGTTAGGGAGTCAAAGAGTAAACTGCTTGGAAACCTGATACTTAGTTTCCATTCAGATTGAAATACTTGTTTAATTGTTGGTTTGTGTAATCATAGTAGATGTTTACCACATTACTTTAGAGTTCTGCTCACAATTCAGGAACCTATTCCATATTCAAAACAGCGCTTGTGTTTAAATCCAAAGTCAATGGATGTGCCTAAAATACATGCTTAATTGAAGTCCTAAAGAACAGGGATCAGTAACATAATTAAGCAAGAGGGCATGCCATTAGTCACAGCCATGGACACCAACTTAGTTGGGAGAGTAGAAAAATAGCATCCATTTCCTTTGCCTGCCAGGTGCAGCACTATCACAGATTCACATTCACAGACATTTAGGGCTGAAAGGGACCTGATGAGATCATTGGGTCCAGCCTCCTTGTTCTGGGCAGGAAATAGTGCTGAGGTCAAATAACCCCAGCAAGGTGTACGTCCAGCCTCCTTTTGAAGATCTCCAAGGTAGGTGCCTGCACCACCCCACGGGGAGTCTATTCCAGAGTCTGGTCACACAAACCGTGAGAAAGTTTTTCCTCGTATCTAGTCCGAAAACATCTTCTAGGAGTTTATGGCCGTTGCTCCTGGTTTCTCCTGGGGCACTTTGGTGAGTAGTTGTTCACCTAGCCCATGATGCTCTCCCCTGATATATTTGTAAGCTGCCACCAAATCCCCCCAAAATCTTCTCTTTTCCAGGTGGAACAGACCCATATCTGTCAGCATTTCCTTGTATGCACCTTTCTTCATCACCAGCAACCAGAAGCCCCTTCTGCTCCATATACTGCCAGGGCCTAGGGAGTAGACCTGCCCTGTTATGCCTCTGCTAAGAATGGACTCAAACACAACAAGGATATTGCTGAATCTAAGGTCCTGTTGTGTACCTTACATTTACATTACCAAAAAGACAACAGGTTAGATGAACATTGCCTTTTATGTTTATTTACATTACTGTATATAATTCCTTATGCCAGTTGGTGAGACCGCAGCTGGAGTACTGCACCGCACTTCAACAAGGACGTTAAACTTGAGAGGGTCCAAAGAAGAGCCACCCTTATGATCAGGGACTTGCAAGACAAGCCATATGAGGAGAGGCTGAGAGACCTGGGCCTCTTCAGCCTATGGAAGAGAAGGCCGAGAGGGGACTTGGTAGCAGCTTACTGCTACATCAGGGGAGTACATCAAGAGCTCGGTGAACAGCTGTTCACCAGGGCACCCCTGGAAGGCAGCTTCAGGCTCAATTCCAGGAAAAACTCATTCACAGTCAGGGTGTCCAGACCATGGAATAAACTCCCTCCAGTTGTGGCGCAGTCACCAGCCTGGGAAATCTTCAAAAGGAGCCTGGACAGTCACCTTGCTGGGGTCACTTGACCCCAGTTGTCTTTTTCTGCTTAGTGCAGAGGGACTGGACCTGATGATCTACAAGGTACCTTCCAGCTGTCAGCAATCTATGAATTTATGTGTACATATATTTCAAGTAACTCATTTAGTTGTATGGATGCACACAGATACTATTACAGTTCTATGATTTTTCAGTATTTGCCATCAAAGATTAAATCATTTTTTGAACCTTTAAAAAAATTAAAACCAATTCTTAATATTTTCTTTGGATAAATGTGGCTCTATAGTGAATTTTATAAATTATGCTTTTTAGAGGCTTTGCCCCTATGAAACGGCCACAAAAAGCCCAAACTGTGGGTAGCAAATCCTAATTGCTTCAAATGGCTGGAAGAGGTAACTGGAGACCTGATGCCTGTAAAAGAGATGGAATAAAGTCTAGGCCATGTTAGGAATAACTGAAAGTTAATGATCTCACTTGGCTAGTTGATTGACTCATAGAAGAGGAGGTGGAAGGGACCATCAGAGGTCATGCAGTCCAGCCCCCTGCAGAAAAGCTTGCAGATAAAGATTTTTATTTGCAGTTTCTCAGTTGGCCCAAGAAAAGGTATCTGTTTACCAGAGACATTTTAGAATTTGGGAATAGGATGTGAGCATGCAAAAGGTGCAACGGTCCCTTCCCAAAGTCATCCTGCTACAATCTTCTTGCATGGATGTAACAAAGAAAAAATTGGCTCCATGGACCTTGTAGTCGTCTTGGGGGGCAATTCAAGCAATTAAGACAATGACAGTCAACCCTGCTCAAATACACACACTTGTTCAGGCACCTCATGTAGTGCCTCCATTTTGGCCTGAAAGGATCCAAAGGTGACTAAATGTGTAGTACTACAGGCAGCCACCTAAGCATCTAATTCCCCTCAAAGACTGCTGCAGTCCAAATTGGTGCTGGGAACAACTAAACTCTTCCTATGTCCTTGATTAGGCAAGGACACAGTATGCCTAGGAAGAGGCTGAGAGCATGCATGCAGCTAAACAGAAAATAAAGATGTTGCCTGCTTTTTGCCTAATGGCTTAATGCCAAGAGCTCTTAAATACGGATTCTGAGCCTTCCTCAGCCAGAAGGGACTCAAAATCACCCTTTAACCTAAGCACCAAGCTATGCTGGAGGTACTGTGCTTTATCCTGGCATCCATGATCCTGTAAGTTAGGCATCTCCCCTCTGAGTGAGCTGTATCCTGATGCGATGGGAGTATTACCCTTTCTGCCCTGAGTTGGAAGCCTGAGCTCCTGGGAGAAGAGGGAGTTCAAACTTACCTCTGTGCCTAGGCTTCCTATCGGCTAGTTGTTGCCACCTCTTTGATGAGAGGCTAAGGGATTTGGTTCACTCTTGTGAAACATTAGTTATCCACATTCATTGAAGAGAGACCCTGGTCCTGTCAGTTTGGACAGGGAGCAAGGTGCCTCCGTTTTAGGCATTGCAATGCTCAAGTGAGACGCAGTGATCAGGATCTGGCTCCACTGCCTTTCAGAGCTTTCTATGGGGTAACTCTGTATTGCAACCTCCCAGGAAACACGAGCGTTACCCTGTAAGATCTGGAAGCAAATTGACTAGAATTTTTCTATTTCCCATCCTCATTACTTATCCCTCCCCGAAGAGTATATTCACAGCATGCTGCTTTCTGTTCTTGTTACAATCTTTGACACAGGATGGATCCACTGGAATGTGCGTGTTACATCAAATGTGTGAAAAATATAATGAACGCTAACATTTTGCCCGGTCTCAGTAGCCTCCAATTTTAATGACATCCCTATGTCAACAAGGGCAACCTGGCCTTGCTAACCTGTGGGGAAAAGGTGAGGCAAATAGCCACTAAAAAAACACCCCCAAAAGGCCAGTGTTGGAATTTGCCAGGGCATTAACATCCCCACGCTTCAACATTTTGACGTGGCCGGTAACGAAAAGTGGCACAACATAGATACATCCTTGTAAGAGAGTGACAGAAATGAGAATGGGAAGTAGTTCAAAAAGTCTCTGCCCGTTCTCATTACAAGCTCAAGATGGTAACCTCTCTTCCTTCCCTCAATGCCTTCCTGGCTCTGAAATATTCACAGCCCTCTTTTCATCCTATTTTTTTTCCTACATTGTACTTCACAAAAAGGCAGTGTTGCAATGCTTCGATTTCTGAGCCTTCCCATTTTCACTGGAGTTCCATGACCCCATTTTGATGTGGCACAGAATAGCACAGCATCATACCAAAAAAAAAAAAAAACCAGAAATAAAGACAAACATTATACAATATAAACCCTAATCATGTAGTTATAAGTAAAAAAAAAAAAAAAGAGGTTTGAAAGTCTGGAGCTTTGTCTTTCCCATTTCACATAGTCCTGATTTTTTTTTTTAAAAAGCATCTCCCTGAGGTTCCTGCTGCATCTATCTTATAAATGATTCTCTTTGAACAAAATCCAGTGCAAGTTCTTCCCCCCAGCCCCCCTCTTTCAAACTTAGAGGCAATGATTCCATATCAGAGCACTGAAACTCTTGACAGCTCAGTGGGGGTGAGGAGGAAAAGAGGAAGCAGGATTATCTGAGAGAGAAAGAAAAAAGGGGAAGAAATTCAAAGTCAGGCCAGAGATGACAGAAGAATCAGGGTAGCAGCTGTACAGAATCTTACTTGATCTCTGCCGAAGATGTGGTACGTAGGGGTGAATGACAACTTCTAATTAAAATTGTGACTGATTACCATGTAAGAAGTGACACAATTTGTTGAAGACCTGGAGTTGAAGATGAATCACTTTTATTTGCAGAAAATGCTAATTTAAAGTTATGCATTTTTAGATGAACATCTGTGGCATGTTTCTGATCAAATTCACACCATAATTAAAGCTCTTTTCTGCCTAAAACTTTTAAATTGTCTTTTATCTGAGCATTGACTTTGCATAAGAGTAAACAAGGCTGAAAGAAACATTAAGATAGAATTTGGGAGGAGCTCGCCATACCTCAGTGCCTCATTTGACATTTCAGTAATACCAGCAGTTTAAAACCTGGTATCTACTTCAATGCAATAATCTCACAGATCTGCATCAAGCAACTCAGGATATTATTTTTCAGAGCCCCAAGCTGCGTTTACTTGTTATATATGCATGTGAGCTAGATTCATATCCCCTTTGTTAGGGACACAAACATGACTATTGTTCAGGCATGTGTTCCTGACTCACTGGAAAACGTATTTTAAAATTTAGTTTCAGATTGCGATTAGACCACCTGTGGGTTTTCATCTTTAACAGTCAATCTCAATCTGTGTTCAAACAGATATTGTTCAACACAGATCCTTGTTGCCAAAGTCATTCTCCCTTTTTAGTTGCTTTGCATTTTTCTGGCAGAGCAAGGCTCTTGGGAATCTGCTCTGATGGTGTATAGGATCCCACTGAATAAGGGAATCCTAGAGTGTCATGAAGCTGGAGTAACTGGTTCTTTAATCCCTAGTCCCAATGCTGTTGTCATGAAAAGGTGGGTAGTGATGGAGACATGAAGAAGGGTAATTTGTGCCCAAAAGCTTATCTAAACTTTTTCAGCCATGCATCTCATCCCAATGACCTTTGCCACTGCAGATTCTGAAGCAGTGGGTAAGTTCCTATGGAGTTAGCTCCAGTCCTTGTAATTTCAAATGGGTCTAAATTAGGGCCAAGGTGAATCTTGGCTACATCCTGGACACAGGACAAATATAGGTTTCCTGTCCACTAAGGAAGGTGAAGGTTAGGTGGACTCTTGGATAAAGCCCAGAATTATTAAGTTAAAATATTGACAAGGTGAAATGATTCCTGTATTTTCTTACATATAGCCCGCACACCTTTCCCCCTAAAAATTGGCCCCCTCAAAATGGGGAGTGTTAAGCAGAGAATCCTCCCCCCCCCGGGATAGAAGCACCTTTGCTCCAATTTCTGCTCCAGATGGAGCAGCTGAGGGAGTCAATGTATTAATGACTCATTGTTCTTCACTCCAGAGGTGTTAACCACCGTCTCTCCTTTTTAGTAGTCTTAATATTCCACTAAATCAGGCTAACCTCTCCCAGGGAAATTTTGCTATCTGCTAGCAGCTTTTTGTTTCTCTCCTATTTCACCTTCAATTATGCAGGAAGGGGAGGATGAGCCAGCTAAAGATCAGAGCTTAATCTTGTGGAGCCACATGCCTGGAAAAATCTATATTGCTTCAGCCCGCTTTTCAAAAGTAAGGTTCATGTTATATTCCGGGGAAAGTTTGGTGTGACAAAATATAGCATGCTGTTTTGTTTGTCATTCAACTTCAGTCATACAATTTTTGTGCCTAATTCTACAGGTTTGATGCTGCATTTCTGAGTTCAGAAAGAACACCTTTGAAATCAGTGCAAGATCCATGATTTTTAATGGGAGTTTTACTTGACTATGAAGAGCAAGATTGAGTACTCTGTTAGCATATAGATAGCAACACTGTATTATAGAATACATGATGGATACATTCATTTGGCACTTGATCCAAAAACCACTGAAATCAGGGAAGCATATTGGCTTTTGTCCTACCCAGGAGAACACAAAACACCAGCAGACTCTTGCTATGCTTGAAGAAGGGTGTTTGTGCCCAAAAGTTTGCAAATAACAGTTTTTCCAAATATGTAGTTTGTCTACTAAAAGTCCAACAAGATATCCAATACACTTTGATTGATGGCATAAATAGAAAACACAAATATTAAAGGATTCCAACTGGAAGGACAATTGTCATAGAAAAAAAGGAGAGCAGCGCAGCTTTGCGTAGAATTTAAACTTTTTAAAGGGACGTTTTGTGTTTGGATGGGAAAGGAGTTCTATGAAAGCAGAAAGTAAGAGGGGGAACAGCCCTTCCCCCCCACCCCAGTCAAAAAAAAATAAGCCCACCCTACTTAGATCCTCTGCTAATGTTACTTGGCATAGCCTCAGTAAGTCTACGTAGGTATATACCAGCTGAAAATTTGGCCATTGAAATATTTTGATAAAATTGGTATTTGGGGAATTTGCTGCCATTATACATTTCACATAGTTTTCTTTCTTGGCTAGCTCCATAACTCACCTGATAGCTTTTTAAAGAAAAATGAAAAGTAGGGTTTGAGAATATGAATTACCCAATATTATCCAAAATGATTTTCTGGTTTATGGCCTCTAGCCATGTAGAGGGGGAAGAGAAGGCTAACATGCTTCTATGTATCCTAGTTTATTTTTGACATCTTTACAACTCAGGGAGGTGAAAGGATTCTCCTCCATATATCTTTTGTATCTAGGCTTCCTGTGCTAAATGCATGTGGATGACTTTTCCCCCTTTGAGAATTGCCTACAAATTTTACCTGTACATTCTTTACTTCTGAACTATATATGCCATTACTAAAAGCTACATCTATGCCAACGTAGATGATCTTTATAATCAATATGCAAGTACAATGCATAATGAACTGGCAAATCCAGATGTGAACCACAGGCTTTTGCTGGGTAGAACTCCCCAGTTATTTTTTTTTTAAATCGACTATCCTGTAAATGGCTGAAGAAGATTCTGTTCTATTTCAAGCTGTAGGGTCTGTAATTCAGGGCAAGAGTACAAAATGCTGTTCTTACCCTTTTCCTGAACTTCCAACTGCAAACAGTGAGAAGTAAAATATAGAAACACACTACTGGAAGACACCTGTCTAAATTATTGAATCTAGTGCTGTCACTGGCACCCAAGCTATACCATCCTTTCATAAACTTATGAGACTTCATCATAAAACCATAATGGCATCTTTTTGCCTACATGACTTCTATGGGAATACTGTTGCAGAAACTTAGTGACCAACTAGCTAGCAACCTGCTCTAATTGCAAGTCAGAATTTATTCATGGCATCTTCATACTCATTTTGTTCCTGTGTCAATACTCTCTGTTACCTTAAACAGTTCTTTTCCCTCCTGACATATTTCTACATGGCATATTCTCACTCAGCCTTCCTTTTCCAAGGTTATACAAGCCAAACTCTTTTTGTCTCCTGTCATAAAAATATGATGTCCATTCCCCAATCATCTTAGTAGCCCTTCTTGCATATGTTCCACTTTAAATGATTTTTTTCCTTAAGCATAGGTGACCAAAAATGTATGTTCAACTCCAGGTAAGGTTTCACCAATGCCTTGTTCAATGACATGAACACTTACTTCCCTGTCTCTCTATATCAGCTTCCTTAGGGCAAATCAGGAAGGCCTTGCTGGGTTCGCTGATGGTACTTTTTGAGCCCTGGAAGAAGAATGCCCTATGCAAATCAGGTACAACTAAATTAGGTTCGTTACAAATTTGGAACAGCCCATGTTTGTTAGGAAAATAAGTTAATAAGTTTCAGCTGATTTTTGCTGCAAGTACATTTAAAAAGCATACCCCAAGTGAAAACCAAGAGGAACAAAAATGATGGGTCCCCTCCCTACACAATCAGCTCTGCAAATTCAACCAGAGTTGTCAGCCAAGTTGGGTTACTGCTTCTCCCAACACCTTATCAAAAATTCTCTAGGCAAAAGTATACCATCACCAACACCTAGAACATTTCATTTTCAGTGTTACCGGTTAACCCTGTATTTATAACTTTGCAAACAGTTGTGGATGATGTGCCCACAGACATACAATCCAGTAGTCTGTGTTAATGTGTTCTTTTGCCACCATCCACATCACAATATTTGAGTGACTCTGTGCAAACACATGACACTTTAGTCCCACAGCAACTTACAGTGGTTCTGTACAGTGATTTCAGTTTTATCAGCATTCAGAGCTGCCAACCAGCTCTCCCAATATAACTAGTTACAGCAGGTGCTACTACAACTCTTTGTTACTTGGTGGCACTGATGCCAATAATAGGCATGTGTAAACTGTTACCCAGGGATAAAATAGCATGGATCCAGCCCACAGGGTCCAGGAAGTTTGCATTTGGGAAGAGGTGGTGATTAATGCTGACATTGTTCCCCTACCATCACGTTTCCAAGCCCCACAACTAGAAGACATGGCCCTGTGAGAAGGATCCAGCTGGGACCAGGGCTCAGGAAGCAGGCCTGATCCAGCATACACAGGGCCAGGGCTCAGGTGGCAGGCCTCATCCAATGCAGGGTCCTGGGGCTCAGGTGGCAGGCCCAACCTCGCATACGAGGGACCAAGGCTGGGATGCTAGACTTGACCCAGCAATTGGGACTGGGGCAGTAGGGCTGAAACCCTATCTGTTGTGTG
>NW_017728906.1:187705127-187729907 GCF_001723895.1 Crocodylus porosus | reverse complement strand
TGGCTGAAGAAGATTCTGTTCTATTTCAAGCTGTAGGGTCTGTAATTCAGGGCAAGAGTACAAAATGCTGTTCTTACCCTTTTCCTGAACTTCCAACTGCAAACAGTGAGAAGTAAAATATAGAAACACACTACTGGAAGACACCTGTCTAAATTATTGAATCTAGTGCTGTCACTGGCACCCAAGCTATACCATCCTTTCATAAACTTATGAGACTTCATCATAAAACCATAATGGCATCTTTTTGCCTACATGACTTCTATGGGAATACTGTTGCAGAAACTTAGTGACCAACTAGCTAGCAACCTGCTCTAATTGCAAGTCAGAATTTATTCATGGCATCTTCATACTCATTTTGTTCCTGTGTCAATACTCTCTGTTACCTTAAACAGTTCTTTTCCCTCCTGACATATTTCTACATGGCATATTCTCACTCAGCCTTCCTTTTCCAAGGTTATACAAGCCAAACTCTTTTTGTCTCCTGTCATAAAAATATGATGTCCATTCCCCAATCATCTTAGTAGCCCTTCTTGCATATGTTCCACTTTAAATGATTTTTTTCCTTAAGCATAGGTGACCAAAAATGTATGTTCAACTCCAGGTAAGGTTTCACCAATGCCTTGTTCAATGACATGAACACTTACTTCCCTGTCTCTCTATATCAGCTTCCTTAGGGCAAATCAGGAAGGCCTTGCTGGGTTCGCTGATGGTACTTTTTGAGCCCTGGAAGAAGAATGCCCTATGCAAATCAGGTACAACTAAATTAGGTTCGTTACAAATTTGGAACAGCCCATGTTTGTTAGGAAAATAAGTTAATAAGTTTCAGCTGATTTTTGCTGCAAGTACATTTAAAAAGCATACCCCAAGTGAAAACCAAGAGGAACAAAAATGATGGGTCCCCTCCCTACACAATCAGCTCTGCAAATTCAACCAGAGTTGTCAGCCAAGTTGGGTTACTGCTTCTCCCAACACCTTATCAAAAATTCTCTAGGCAAAAGTATACCATCACCAACACCTAGAACATTTCATTTTCAGTGTTACCGGTTAACCCTGTATTTATAACTTTGCAAACAGTTGTGGATGATGTGCCCACAGACATACAATCCAGTAGTCTGTGTTAATGTGTTCTTTTGCCACCATCCACATCACAATATTTGAGTGACTCTGTGCAAACACATGACACTTTAGTCCCACAGCAACTTACAGTGGTTCTGTACAGTGATTTCAGTTTTATCAGCATTCAGAGCTGCCAACCAGCTCTCCCAATATAACTAGTTACAGCAGGTGCTACTACAACTCTTTGTTACTTGGTGGCACTGATGCCAATAATAGGCATGTGTAAACTGTTACCCAGGGATAAAATAGCATGGATCCAGCCCACAGGGTCCAGGAAGTTTGCATTTGGGAAGAGGTGGTGATTAATGCTGACATTGTTCCCCTACCATCACGTTTCCAAGCCCCACAACTAGAAGACATGGCCCTGTGAGAAGGATCCAGCTGGGACCAGGGCTCAGGAAGCAGGCCTGATCCAGCATACACAGGGCCAGGGCTCAGGTGGCAGGCCTCATCCAATGCAGGGTCCTGGGGCTCAGGTGGCAGGCCCAACCTCGCATACGAGGGACCAAGGCTGGGATGCTAGACTTGACCCAGCAATTGGGACTGGGGCAGTAGGGCTGAAACCCTATCTGTTGTGTGAGGTTGGGACCACAGGTACAATATGACACATGGGACTGGAGCCCAGCCCAGAGACCAACCCTGCAACATTCATTCAGACTGGGGCCAAACTGTTGGGCACCACAAGGTTGGAGCTGCAGACTTACCACACGTACAGTGGTGTAACTTATACCCATTAATGTAATTAGGAGTGGATGAGTAGGACATTAGTCCCAGGTGCCAGTTGAGAGGGGGTGCCAGGATGGCAGCTCCCAGAGGGCATGCCCTGCAGTGCAACAGCCTATGCCTGAGTAATCTCTGCCAAGGGAGCAGTGCCAGTGGCAGTGGTCCATGGGGGATGAGATCTGTTCTCCAGCTCTTGGAAAGACAAGATCACCCCCCAAAAGTGTGGTTAAGTCAGAGGGATGATGCCATTATCACAGCCACCATCATGGATAACATACTATGGGCTGAAATGGGGACATCCAGAGCAAATAGCTGAGGCTGCCATAATTTAAGCTCCTTATGTAGCATCTGAACCTCTGAGGACCAGGCACAGAAGGAAGAATATGATATACACTTGCCAGTGAACAAGATTGTTCTTTTTTACTTCACAGCCCATCCCAGGGCTCAGTTTCACACTCTACAGTCAGTCTATTCCCACTTTTTGCTATAATTCCTTTACAAATCTTGAAACACTTTGCTTGATTTTTTTTCTCCTTTTAGTTCATGCAGCAAAATAGGACCCTTGACAAGTGGAAAGACATAATGAACTACAAAGCCCAGAATCTGACTGGAAGTGGGAATCTGAACCTGTCCCCAAGGGAATGGAAGCTGATGGTGCAGCTGTGTGAAATCCTGATACCCTTGGAGGAAGATGCACATGAATTCATTACACAGACATTTCCCTCAGCCCAGCCATCTGACTAACATGTCTGTTGATTCCAACACTAGCACAGCAGAAGGAAAAATCTTCAGAGTAGAATATGCATGGTCAGCCATCTTTCAATGTCCCTGTCAGGCTGTCAGGATCTTAAGACTGTTCATGGCTGTGATCCCGGGGCAAAGCAGTAATACTCACACACACAAAAAATCTGGTACCTTACAATGTCCAGAGAACGCCTTGCAGTTGAACCACTTCAGCAAGAGAAGCTAAACACAAGGTCAGGCTGAGCAGTGGCTCCATATCCCAAAACTGTAGTAGGCAAACATTTAGGATGTAAGCAAAAATGATATTAAACAAATAATTGTGCCTTTCCACTGCATGGATTCAGAGCTGCACACCAGACTCAACAAAGCTGAGCAGCTAATGAACAATCAGCATATTCCAAGTAGAGCTGCATTACTAGGACTACAAGAACCTATGCTACCAGAGGATATGGCCCATTGTATTGAATGGAACCACTGATTGCCACTGGCAAGATTATCAGCCTCTGAGCAGGTGGGGGTCATGCAGTGGCACAGAGACACACCACTTTCAGTTGACTATGCTGCAGGAGAAGTAACCAAGGAGTTTTTCAAAGTCTCAGAAGCAGGGAAGAATTCCCCTTCCTTTCCCCTCCGTGTCCAGTGGCACCGCTCCTCTCTTTCCACCCCCTGCTCAACATTGCCACTGTCTTCAGCTGCACTGGGAGTTAAAGCAGAGGCATGGAGTAAGTGAGGCCTGCCCATTCTGGGTTGGCTCTGCAGAGCCAGGCTCAGTCAGGGGTGGCGGCAGCAGCAGCAGGTAGGTCCCTCCTTCCTGCCCTGCCCCTTCCAAGTATTCCCTGCCAGCCTATAACTAGTCACAGAGGAAGGGAACAGATCTGCTGCCCCCACCACCTTTGCTGTCTCTAGGTGAGCCTAGCTCCTCATGCAGCCCAGCTGCAGCATAGCTAGAGCAGCTCTGGAGCACCCCACTCCTGCCCCTGGCTTAGCTAGGGACAGCAACAGTGGCACCAGCAGAAGATGGGGGAGTAAAGGGGAGGGAATATGCACCTGAGCAGGGAGGAGAACAGAGGGGAAAGGAAAGATTCTTACCTGCTTGAGGGACCTTTAAAAAAAAGACCCCACTCCTACTCCTGCAGTGCAGGCTGCCTACACTATGGGGGGAAGCTGGGAGCCAAGGTGCAGGCACTCCCACAGTGTGGGGTGTTGCTTCCATATCCCCCTTTCTGAAATATTGGATCTGCCTACATCAGTCTCCCTGCATTTCTGATGCAGGGAATTGAATGCTATCACCGTGGGTTTGTAAGGAGACACATTATGTGAGATGTAACAAACGTTGTGCTATCTGTTACCTTATTGTTGTATTTCCTGTTAGGGACAGGGTGTGGGCAGTCTGGCCTAGCAGCTAGGTGCCCAAAGTATGGGTGCACTGCAGGCCACCTTACAGAAGGACCTGGGGGCTCAGCAGGGTTCTAGCGTCAGAGCTAAAATAGGAGCCGTAGCTAGAGTCAGGACAGTCCAGGAGCCAAATCAGGATCAGGAGCCAGAGCTAAAGATAGGGTACACCAAGGGTTAAAACAGGATTTGCGATCAAATCCTGGAGGTCAAACCAGAGCCAAGTGTTGAAAACACTAAAAAAAAAACCAAATCAGGATATGCCAAAGGTCTTATCACAAACAGGAGCCAGAGCCAGAGGTCAAACCAGAGGGCCAGCAAGGAAATGCACACAGGATCAGGAACAAGAATTTCTGCCTTTACCTGGACAGGGGTACTGAAACTGGTCCTGATTTTTAAGGACTTCAGTGGGTGGGGCCTGTTACCTGTGACTTCAGGGGCTTGGTTGCCCTGCTTGCCTCACTCAGCCCACCTGGGGCCAAGACTTGTTGCAGGTGGTACCTGTTCAGGAAATGATTTGCCATGATTCCCTGATTAAGACTGATTTGGTCCAGAGCTCTGCTCATTACATTTACTATATATAAAAAGCTAGAAATGAAGTATTCCTTTTGCACACTATCCTATTTCAATAAAAGGACCGCATATTAATCACTAAGCCTGTATAATGGGGGTAAAAATATTCATTTTCCTTATCAGGAAGCCAGTTTCATTAGTAGTTGCTAAGCATTTTGAAGTGCTTGGGTACAAGGCTTTCTAGAAATGATCTAGCAACATAGCCTGTAATTATTCCAGCATGTATTTTATCAAAACTGCATGTTTTATTTTCCCCTCAGTTTTATTTCTAAGTTTAAGTTTTATGAATATTCTAGCAGGCCATTCCAACTCCAGGAATCTGGAGGGGCTGGTAAATGCTTCAATCAAATGGCCTATATCAGGGGACTATATACAGGTGACAAAGTATCAGTTACAGCAAATATAGGATGCAGATGTTTTTCAGGAAAAGGAGAAAGAGGTTTACAAAGAAGCAGATATTCTAAAGGGTACTTCATTCTTATGCATTTTACAACTAATTCAGAAAGCTTACCCCATCAAACAGGAGATGTCCTCCTCATAAGACTCTTTTTTAAGAAATGTGCTTCACATCCAGAATGACAAGCAAACAACTGTTCCAAAGTTTCCAGCCTCTCTTTCCAGATTAATCATGGATAAATGGCATTGGTTTAAGTAGTAAGCCCAAATTAGGCTTACTAGGGTATTCTTTGGGTACATGGCAAAGCATGAAGGAAATATTAATTTATTTAGAAAACAAGAACTGGTGTCACCACTCCAGGGGGAAAAAGTCTTTCCATAGAATTACAACCGACATTTGTACTTTAAGGAGTCCCGAGCGGTTGGTACCAATCTGGACTAAAATAGACAATGTGCCATTCAGAGAAGGAATCTTCCCTTCCTTCTTCGAGCACTTAATAGTCCGGCCAGCAAGGAAGAAACCCATCCTGGATAGTCTGGTTTTAACTTTGCGGATTCTGTTCCTCAGTAAGCTAGCCAAAGACCAACTGAAGATCACTTCTTTAAAACTAGTATCTCAGATCTGGCACAATATGGATTCAGGCCATGTCATGGCACTGAAGCTGCTTCTTCATTGTCACTGACACATTATCTTCTGTCAATGAACAGAGGTCTGACAAACCCCTCACACCTTCCTGGGGCATCTTACTCCATTAACCACAAGACATTGCTGTCTCACTGAAGAGAAGTGGCAGGGATGTAGGGTCCCTTCAGTAATCTCATTATTACTCTAGCACCATGACCTTATTTGAATAAGGTCAACGTGTAGATGAAGAACAGCTGACTGAAGTTAAAGTGAGTGAGACAGAGAATGTGCACCGGAGAGAATTGTGAAGTGTTTGCATCCATGCTGGAGTCGCCTTTAGTTGAAAAAAATGCATCAAGAATTGGTAATTTGATCTGTAGGTTAGGTGAGCTCCTGGAAGTGACAGAAACAGTGTGTCATGGACCAAATAAAAAATCCAGTGCCACCCACCCCACACAGAAACACGCATCTGAGCTTCAGTAGAGTCTATCCATCTCAAATAGGTCTCATCAACCATCTCAGGATGCACAGATAAGACAGTTGTGGAAAGCAAACTTCCTGGCTGTGAGGGATTGCTGAAGAATAGAAGGGTATCCTATCAACTCTAAAATAAGAGTTGGCAATTTTTGCCATTGCAGGACACTACTTGCAACCCAGAACCCCTACCATGGCCTGCAAATATCTTCCTCCTAGAGTACCCAAGCCACCTGTGCTTACCCTTGCCACCAATTCAATTGATCAAAGGCAATGGAAAGGATTAAATTTGGTAGCAGTGTAGGAACAGAGTAGGGAGGATAGGGTGTCAGTAGAGGCTGGGGAGGGAATATACAACAAGGCAGGCAATAGGGATGTCCCCTCTGCTGCACAGTCTCCAGTGTGCTGCTGATCCTCCAAGCTGCTGGGGGCTAGATCTAATCTCTTCATGGGCCAAATCTGGCCCACAAACTGTAGGTTACCAACCCTGCAGAAAAGACTCTCATATCTTGGCCTCAGTTTTTTATGCCTTTGTCACCTCTTGACTGCAATACAAAAATATACCCAGGGGTGAAGACTTCAGCACTTTAAAAATTCTAGCAGACACAAAACACCAATACACACCTGAGCATCACTGGCCACGTCTACATGATACACTGACTGTGCAATTGCTGCTGCCCCCAAGTACTTACATATTTGAGTACTAAATGTATACAATATGTATACTTGTGTATACAAGTACTAAATGACTTTTTGGTGATGAATGACCCCACAGTGGCTCGTTACTACTGCACAGTAGTGTCGCATCACACTTCTTGCCACATGATGCTACTGTGCAGTAGTAATGAGCCACTGTGGGGTCAGCATCTTGTGTAGACATGCCTACTGATGACCAAGAAATCATCATACCTATACTTTACTGTTTGCATTAGCTACCTACAGGATATCAAATGAAGTATCCCATACAATACTCCTCAATGAACAAAGGGATATACATACTATATTTACTCAAATATAAGACAAAGTTTTCCTCCAGTCAACATGGAGGAAATAAACCCCTCATCTTATATTTGCATACAATGAAACTGCATTAAATAAATTGTCTACCTTTAAGCTGCTGCTAAAACAGCATATGCTCAGTAATGGAAACCAACTATTAAGTTGACTAAATGTAACCAACACTGAGCATGACTATAACACACATGTCCTATAGGGGCAAACATGCTGATAGGAACCTACCACAAGAATAAGTTAATGCAGCCCTACTGAATAAGACATATGGTAGTGCGCATTGAGTGCAGCCCCCCCAACTCTTTTTCAATTCATGGTGAGCAATGGCTCACACTGCATACATTTCAACTCCCTCTTCACTCCCACAGCTGAGCTGCACCTTTCTTTCCCATTTTCAGTGCTCCTTTTTTTTCACTAGCCTTAAATATTTGGCAAACATCACCAAATGGGGCCCCAAACAGGTTGCCCAGAATCTGTCACCCCCTCTCTCAACCTGTTGCATATAATTAGTGTGGCCCCGCTCTCCATGAGGTGAAGCCATACCAGGCTGCCCTATGTCTCATCTGCTTATACATTTTTGGAGGACCTCAGGACTTATGACAAGAACACCCAGTTCCAGTCATAAATGGGGGGTAATTAGTACATAGATCCTTTGTGGTGGTATCTGGAATACATACTGAGCAGTGCTGAGCTGTGGGGTTACTGTGGCTTGAGATGCTGTTGTCTCTGCTGGGACCCAGCCTAATTAACTATACAGTAGATCATGATTCTTTGGCATTTCGGCTAATATCACACAAGGTTTGTACTCTAAGTAGCTAATAAAGCACTGATTAAAAGTGTGTTTCTGGAAGTACCTATGCTAAAACTTGTAGCATTTTTTTTTTTAAATGGTAAAATTCATAATTTCTGGGTGGATTCAGTCTATGGGTACTATATTCAAATTGTTACAGCTATATTTATTCCAAGGTCAGTTCTTTCAATTTTGTTCCTCGCTTCTATGTGCTCAGGGACAGCTGGGTCTGAGAGTAAGGAATGAGGGAAGGGACTGCAGGGGAAGAAGTTTGGGGGGGTGCTAACTGACCTCCCCTCAGATTTATTTTCCCTGCTGTAACCATGGGAAGGGGACAAAGTCAAGGCAAAACTCCAAAATTACATTCTATGATTTGAAAATTATATCAAATTTATAAATTTTCCATATACAGAATATAATTATTGAGGGGGGGATGTCTTATAATCAGGATCATCTTATATTCAAGTAAATATGGTATTCTGTATGCAATGTGTACAAATATAGTATTCATTTTGTTGCTATATGTGTATACACATATATACATATATATAGACATACACATATATATATACATAGTGCTTTGTTACACTAATTTGAGGGAAGCTGATCAATCAGTCATGGCATGTGTTCATAAAATCATAATTTGTACAATTGTATAAATGGGTTTTACTCATCTCTCTGGACTCAGTTACTAGGGCTGTGCGACGCAGAAGTGTTCCATTTCGACCAGCATTTCGACGTTTCGACAAAACAGTGTTTTGTTTTGACTTTTGTTTTGAGTCGAAACTGCTGTTCCATTTTGTTCGGTTGAAACGTTTCGCTGTTTTGACCCTGTTATGCTGTTTCGCCCATAGGATACAATGGAGAGGGTCAAAACAGGTTATAATTTGTAATTTCTGGCAAGATTAGGATGAAACTTACAGAAATGGTAGCCCCTTCCAAGGGCACGATGCATGCCAAGTTGCAAGAAGATAGGTGCAGGGGATTTGGAGGAACTGCACCCCAAAATCCTGAAAGCATAACTCATGTCACGTGTATGTGTTAAGCCACAGCTGGGTCAAAACTGCAGGCCTGCTAGCCCCTGTGGAGGCCACAAAGCCTGCTAAGTTTCAAGAAGGTAGGTGCAGGGGCTTGGGGGAAACTGCACCTCAAGCTGCTGACAAACAAAACTCATGACATGGGTGACACTGTGTGTGTTAAGGTGCAGCAGGGTGAAAACTGCAGGCTTGCTAGCCCCTGCTGAGGCTATGAAGCCTGCCATCTGTCAAGGAGATAGGTGCAGGGGTTCTGGTTTTGGGGCCCTGCACCTCTGGCTGCAGGCAGGCAAAACTCATGTCATGGGTACTTGTGCAACTATGTCTGTCTTGGGGCAGAGTGGGGTGGAAACCACTGCAGGCCTGGCTGCTAGCCCCTGCTGAGGCCGCAAAGGCTGCCACCTGTCAAAGAGATAGGTGCAAGGGGGAGTCTGGGGCCCTGCACCCCTAGCTGCTCACAGGCAAAACTCATGTCATGGGTGCTTGTGCAACTGCTGCCTCTCATCATGCAGCAGGACTGAAGATCCCCCATCACTTGTCACCAAGACCTGGGGTTAATAATTGACCACTGTATGAACATGAGCCGGCAGTGCGATGCTGTAGCCAGCAGAGCCAACAATACGCTGGCATGCATCAATTTATGCATCTCCAGCAAAACCATTGCAAAGAAGTAATGGTCACAAACTCCTGGAAGATTGTTTCAGGCTCATTTCAGACTCAACATTAGGAAAAACTACTTCACAACTAGGCCCTAGGTGTACGCTTCTGATGTAGCAGTAAGCTGCTTCTCTTTTTCAGGCCGAAGAGTCCCAGGTCCCTCAGCCTTTCCTCATATGGCTTGCCGTGCAAGTCTCTGATCATATGGGTAAACCCTTCTCTGGACCCTCTCAAGCTTTACCACATCCTTGTTAAGGTGCAGAGCCCAGAACTGGACACAGGACTCCAGCTGCGGTCTTACCAGTGCTGAGTAGAGTTGAGTAGAGCAGGGGAATCACCTCTTTGCAAGGGTTTTCCTGGAGATGCATCAACTGATGCATGCCAATGTACTATTGGTCCTGCTGGCTACAGCATCACACAGCCGGCTCTGCACCAACCCCCTTGTGAATCAGTGACTAAACAGTACAATAGGGCATGTATTTAAAGAGGACACCACTTAAACTTTACTAAAAGGTAATGTAAGACTGATGTTGTAGTTGTGATGGTCCAGAAATTATGTGAGGGGCAAAGATTTTGTAGGATAATATCTTTTATTGGACCAACAATGTAGTTAGGATAAATTCAGACATCTTTGAATACAAGACATTCTTCATCAGGTTATGAAGAACGTCATGTTCAAAAAGTTGTCTAACTGTATCCCAGCTACATATTTGGCCTAATAAAAAAATACCACCTTAAGAAATCCTTGCCTCCTGCTTTACTAAAAGTAACATAGATAAAACTAGTTCACACATTTTGCTATCTAGGTATTTTTTCCCTATAAATAATCATATTTCCTGTCTATTTATTTATATCTTTTAAAAACTTACATTTTAATTATTAAGTATCTGGGATTCTATCTGCCTGTGCTGCAGTCTCTTACTGATGGAAATGCTAAACAAAGATTCTGTTTATGATGTGCGACAGAAAACACAGTTGCATTCTTCTATTATTACTTCTCAGGCTCTAGGTCTACAAGAATGAATATGCAAACACACGTGCCTATATATTCAACTGTATGTAACTACAGTATGATGAACACTATGAATACAAAAATAGACTTTACACTGAATGGAGAGGTCAGTGAGCCTACCATATACAGCAAGGAGCTCATGGAAATGCTGGGAATGCTGCTTATAGCTAAGAACTTCCTTCTATGGAGATGTGCAGGATTGCCTTATTTGCAGCAATGCTTGTGACTGGTTGTGTTTTGTCATATCTGCTGTATCTGTCTGGGTTTGATTATAAAGCAATGAAAAGGAAAAGGTGGGCGTTTAGGTATGGGTTGATGTTTTGACTGATACACAGTTTAGTCGTTTGCTTGAAGGCGATCATCTTTTAAAATACTGTTTTTAAATGACAGGATGGAAACAGATGCCTTCTATGTATGGGACACTGTATGGTGAACCTTTAGCAGCATACCTTTTCTTATACTGTCTGACAATGAGCATGTTCTGACCTGGAGGAGCCCTGTCTCCATTCAGTGCTGAGACTGCCAGTGACTTCCAGCCTAGGTGTTGTGGACCGGTGATCTAGATGGTCATGCACTAGGAACTCAGATGAAGCCATCATTCCCATTCACATTAGCTACATGCCTCCATTAGATCTTGGTAACAATATAGGTAGTGTTATATCAGACTGGCTTTGATTAGCTAGTAGTGGTATAAAACCTCTTTTGCCCATAGCTAGCCTCTAGGGCCATCCAGCTCCAAACTCAGATGTTCTGTATATGCCCTTGCATTACCTCTTGAGCAAATCCAGGCCTTCATTCTATGGAGAATCTTGTTCTTTGCATTGAGCATGTGCGTAGGAGGTGCAGACATCTGCAATTTAGTTTAGGAATGTAAAAGCATCACTACTTTTTAGAGATAACATCTTACTAATGCTGGATCTCTAAAGATAATACTCCCAGATTGCAAATAAATATTTATACTGTATGTTTTAAATTACTTTTGGGTGGGAAGAAGGTGGTGTCAATTTTTATTTTCCTGTTTAAAGAAAGTTGTTTTTATTTATATTATCCAACTGAGACGAAGAAAAGTACGAAATAAGAAGGGATAACATTTGAAAAACCCAGAAAGAACATTTGATCTCAGTTGGGATAGTCTGAAGGGATGAAGCAAAGAGTCTAAATTCATGACTTACACATTCTCCTGGCCCCTGCACTGTGTATGTAACTTAGATTCATTAGTCAGTTAGGGTGAAATCCTGGCCCCGATGATAGGAAAAAAATTCTTACTGAATTGAGTGTAACTGAGATTTTACCATTAGAAGCATAATGATTTATTAGCATCCCTTCAGAAACAAAAATTCTATTGGTTTTGGAATTTGGATCAAGCTCTTGATCTAATGAATGTTATCAGTGAGTGCATCCCCACATGCAGGGCATGCACTTGCAGTTCCAAAAGAAGTAGTAGTACAAATTTGTGCCACTGCACATGTTTCTGCCTGTGTGCCTTGGTGTGGGGCAAAATACCCCGCTTCAGGGAAACTGCCATTTCCCTGCTCCTCCCAGCTCCCAGTGTGCTGGAAGAGCTAAAGTGGAACTGGAGGAGGAGAGATGCTCTGGCCAGCAGCCAGAATGTGTCCTAAGAGAACACAGCCTCTGTTTCTGCCAGTACATGCTCCTGTGATGTGTGCCATGCCACTGTTTTTGTGGTGTTTTTTGCTACTGGGAGTTCCCAATAGCAAATGTTGCCCCTGGGTTGCAAATTTTCAGTGTGGGGCTCATTTTAACTTGCTAGGCATGCAGTTTGTGGTGCTGCAAAGAGGTCTATGGCAACACAAATTGCATGTGCCTGCACATCTGGATCTGGCCAGTGAGTCTAAGAATAAAATGGCACCTCTTTATTCATCAACTGGCCAGATGATGATCATGTAGCAAGACAAGAAAATGGGAGATGGTAGTAAGTTAAAGCATGAGGTGATCAGATATATAGTACCATGCACACATACGTTTTAATATTCTTTCAGCTCCTTGGCTTGCAAGCAATACCATTATGTTGAGTCATATATTAGTGGGAGGGTATAAGTAGGTCAACAGGCATCTGAGCATGAGGGAGTCTTAACTTACATCACCTGCACATCACCTAAGTATTTGGCTCTCACTGCAGAACATGTGCTTGAGCAGAGTATGTAAATGGCTAGTGATACCAGAGAAGACAGTTCATTTCATGCTCAGAGAGGTACATTAGAACCCACTTGAGGCTTCACCTTCCATGAACTTATCTGGATTTTGAAAATCAATTGGCTAATACAAAATCAGACATCTGAAGCTGATTTTTCTGCCTTGGAAAGGATTCCACTTTGAATTCCCAGAAATGCAGCATAACACTCCTGGTTGAAAGGGTAGGGTGGTGTGAGAACTAAAGGGAAAAGCATCACAAGTGAAGGAAGTTTGTTATTCCAGTTTATAAAAATGTTTAAGAAGAAGTTAGATTTGTTACAGATTACCTTCTCCGCTCATGATGTACCATTAAAAATCCCTATGATGTGTTTGGTCATCTACAGCAGCATGGCATGAAACAGCAAAATATTTTTTCCCCCACATCCCTTTTATATTTACTATAAAAGATATATAAAATAACTCAGTGCTAACAATGCTTAGTCTCTGTATCTTTGTGTGTGTGTGTGTTTTGAGAGAGAGGCTGGCAAAGAATATTTGGCATTGAAAGGGTAATTGAAGGCAGGAAAGGATGGAATGTGCCTTTTTTTAGCTTTTTTTGTTCCTGTAATAAAATTTTCAGTGCCTCAGAGCCCCCATCATTGACTCCCAAGACCCCCTGGAGACTGCAGCCTGTCAGTTACTTACTTTGCCAGTTGAGAAACACTGATTTAGGAGATTATTTCAAACCCACTGAATGTGATAGACATTTTTGTGTTAACTTCAGTGGTTTAGACTGGACACCTACTGTACGGCTCTCATTCCGACATGTTTCATACACTGCAGATTTCAACAAATATAAAGGGCTTTGCATGGTCCCTGCTCATGATTTTTTCCAAGTAGAAATGGGAAAAAATATATCTGACTAAAACTCTTTTGGGTAAAAATGCAGATTTAATTAAACCAAAACATCCTGGGAATTTATGTTGGGTTTTCTTTATTTTGAGAAGGGAAACATTCTTTAAGAATTTGTTTTGACAGCTGTGGATGAATACACCAATCCCTTTAGAAAGCTTTTAATTTTATTGTGAAAAATATAACTTTAAAATTGGTCAGCATCTAAAAACAATTTGACTGTACAATCTGTTGAAAATTTTGCTTTTTGGTTCAACCCCAAATGATTTTTTGCAGTTTTAAGAATTGACAGGGAGCAAAAAAACCTAATCCCTCATCATTCAATTGACTTTAGACAATATCAGTGTATGCCAGGGCCTCCCCTTTAGAAATTCCAGCTGAGAACTGTTGTGATTAACCAAAGAGAAAAGACTAATAATGTGTCAAAGTGAAAACACCACCACTTTGAAAATATAACACAGTGGAAATTAGTGTCTAGTTTTGCATCATCATGTGAGCATTGCATCATCCCTGTTGCTACAATAGATTTACTCCATTTGAGGATTGAAATGCCAAGGCCACTTTTAAAGCATTAAAAACTTTATCCTCTGTTAGAAAAGCACAGTGCAGCAGAGACTGAATCAGGGAGTGAAATGGTAAATGCTGCATTTCTTTGCAACCCTCAGACAGATAATTAATAATAACTGACTCTATAGACATGCTTATTTTCCCATCTATGTGAATACAGAACAGCATAAAATTGGTGTGATCCTGGGAAAAAGACTACTTGGTACTGGAGTAATCCCAGAAGTTGACAGCAGACTCTCACATCCTAGACCCTGCTATGGTGAGTTTATGCTTAAGCAGCAAGGTAAGGATTTTCCAACTGTTGTGGAGTCCCTTGGTAATACAAAATCAGCTATTCTGTTTCCAGCTATTACAGCTATAAGGGAGCTGGTAGGAGAGGTGTTTGGAGTGCAGCTGGGAGAAAGGAAAAAATCATGAGGCCAGAATGAAAATAAGTGAGATTATGATTTGTCAGCCAGCAGGTCCCCCCCAGACCCTTCTGGTCTCAGTGCTGCCACTCAAACACTAGATGGGGTGTAGGGTCTTTTGTGGCCTCCATCCACCCCTACAGCTATGCCCATGCCTTGTGGATGTTACCAGCTATCACGTCAGGCCCCCACACCCTTATTGGGGCTTCCACCTTCCCAGTTTCAGTCCCTTTTATCTGGTTGAGCCCTTCTCAGCCTAGGTCCACTGTACTGGACCTGGCTTCTGGGCTCCAGCTCCTTGTGTTTTGGCCTCCTGGTCCCGGTCTTGCCCCTCTTGGCTGTGGGCCTCTGGCCTGGGTGTTATGTTTCTGGGCTCTGGGTCCTAATTTCACCACTTTTGGCGCTGGACCCTTGGCCCTTGTTTCAATTCTCTCAGCTCTGGGCCCTTGGCCCCACAGGCTTTGCCCTTCTCTGCTTTCTTCCTGCCTGTTCTTGGGGCTCAGTCCCTGGCAGTGCTCCAAAATTGTGCATACCCCTAGGGCATCAGTGTGTGTGTGATGTACCCCTCAGTAATCCCACTATGGCTTAAACCACTGTGCAGCCCTCAGGTGCCCTACTGTGGGCTAAACCTTAGTGCACAATCAGGTGCCTCTCGGTGGTCTCCTCATCAGGCCTTATAGCCACACCCAGTCTGCCAAGATACAGCTTAAACAAAAACATAGGCCCACTGGCTATAACTAAAATGCCCCCACACTGGGTGTATCCATGTGTGCATTTACTGTGCAATAACCAACTGTTATATGTGAGGTAAATTCATTTGGGAGGCTGGGGCTTTGAACAGTTTGAGGTGCAGTTTCACAGAAATCCCTGCATCTAACTCCCTGAAACTTGGCAAACTTCATGCCCTCAGAAGGGGCTACCATCCCTGCAATTTTCATCTGAATCAGGCATGAAATGATAAAGCTATAGGCATTTCAGTGATTCACCATTATAGACTATGGCCAAATCACTGAAATAGCGTCAAAACTCTGAAACAGATTCAGCCGACTCAAAACAGAACAGCGATCCAAAACACCAAAACAAATTCGAACCACTGTCCCAAAATGGCCAAGGCTGAAGTGGAAATGAAACATAGCTGTTTTGCACAGTCCTACTGTATAGGCTTCTTAAGCCCTTCCCCACTCTGGTTGGGTGTCTTGCCAGTTCTGGAACAGGTTCATCCTAACGGGGCACCTTACTGCTGTTATAAGTAATGTTTTATTACTTAAGAAGTAATGCCATAGGAATGTCTATGGCATTGGCTGGCTGCCATAGCAATGTCTTTGTTATTTTAGCAGAGTGCTATAAGCGCTCTATTCCCCTGCAGCCATCCCTTCATGAGCAGTCTTCTCTCCCCAACCTGCAGATTCCTTGCTGCTACTTCTCCCTTCACGTAACAGGAACCCTCTGGCTCCCTGTTAGAGTCTCCCCTAAACAATGTGAACAAGTCTTGAGAGAAACAGCACTGACAGATAACACAATGGTTAAACTGCATTGGAGATTCAGGTATAGTAACATCTCTATTAGCATGCTGGTGAGTCTAGGACCTAGTAGGTTGGCTTTACTCCATTAGGAGCTCTCCAGACAATCCTTAAAATTCAAAATTTGGCACCAAACAAACAAAAAAAACTTGCAAACAAAAGTCTTTGATCCTTCTCCGGGCAGCTGGAAGGCCTTTCACTCTGGCCATGGGCAGCAGCATGGCCTCTTCCTGGTAGCAAACTATCTGGGTTCCAGTTTACCTCTTGCCTACAAACTGTTCCCTTGCTGTTTGCTGTTCTCTGAGCTCTCCAGGGGAGATCCGTGATCAGGATCAAGAAAGGCAAAGCTGGGGTCAGAAGACAGGAGATCCTGAGAAAGCTGCAAACATGAGGCTTGCTGAAACAGACTGAGGCTGCCAAGGTGTGCTTGCAATGTGAGGCTGCATATGTGCTTATAAGGGGTGAGTGGCAGTTTTGGCAGTCAGTACAACTGCAGAAAACTGGGACAGTTGCATTAGCCACAGATCAGGGGCAGGTGGAATAGCTCAGGTGCTTGGTCCAGCCAGACATGCTTGATCAGAGACCTTCGCAGATGTCACCTTCATCCTGCCATAAAAAAAAAAAAGAAAAAAAAAAAATGGCAGCACAAAGCCCGAGCAAATAGATTTCCATTCCCTTTGTCACACCACAAATGCCCAAAATCATGGCCACAAAAATAGATGGTAAAAATGTGTTGTGGTCAACATCTGTTGCCTTTGATGCCCCACGCTGCAGTTGCCCAGACGTGCAAAGCTTTCCAGGTCCCAGGGCAGGTGCCCCACGCTGTTGCACCCTGCCATGGGACCTGGGTGATATCTGTGTCACGCAATGAAGCAGATCAACTGTACTGGGACACATCCCAGCACACCTGGTCCCACGTGTGTTGATAGCTTTTGTTTATAAGGTGCAAAAATGCCCTGCCTTCTGCCTAACACAGGTTTATACCTACAAGGTTTTTTCTCAGCCTTTCACATTTCCAAGGCAGAGACATCAAGTTCAGTGCTCTTTGAAAAAAATGCTCGGGTGAAACTTTGAAAACCTACACCCCAGTGTGAATTGAAAGATATCAGAGTTTTTTTCAATTGCTGGTTTCATTGGGTTTCTTATGGCTGAGTCTGTGGGCCAAAAAAAGACATATATTGCCGGGCACCAGTTGGATGCATTTTATTTCAACATGCTGTACAAAACATTGACCTTTTGTGACCTTTTGTATTACCTGCAGCATGTATAAATATACATGCCTCATCAAAAGCTTACAAAAATTCATTAGAACCTTATAGATTTGGGCTTTAAATATCTGGTTTATGCCCTAGGTAAATGAAGCTTACAGTTTGCAAGGAGACCCTGTGACATTGAATTCTAGAACCATATGGTAAATGGAGAGATTACCAGATACTGAGAGGCACCAGGAGAAAGGTTGGGGCTCCTTTAACATATATTTTAAACACAGGACAATAGTGTACTCAGCAAAATCCAGGAGTTCCACACAGCTGCATCTGTAACAGTTTCGCCTTATGCATATGCTTAGCTTCAGTTACAAAGCAGGCTTGAAATGTTTAGCTTTCACTGTCCAGGGCATCTCACAGAATTTGTGGACTGCAGAATTATACCATTAACCATTAAGTTCTTGAGATGTACTTTTCTATGAGACTGTACTTGCCAGGAGGCAAACAAAGATTAAACGGTGATTGAATGTTTTAGTTTTGCTTGATTGCATTTTGATCCTAAGCCATGAGCCTCAGATGAGAGCTTGCTGGAATATTTTTAACAATTTTTTTTTTTTTACCATCAGAAATTGCAGATTTGTCCAAAGTGAATGTTTCTGCAGGAATATTGTTTTTTGATAAATTTCTTGCTAAAAAAAAAGTTTAGAAAAAAGTTTGGGAATTGTCAGATCGTCCCATTTTGCCATTTTCCAAATAAAAAATTTTGTTTTTAATTCAATGTGACTTTCTGTTTCAGAATTACCGTATTTTCATGCATATAGCCCGTACACTGATATAACACACAATGTATAACTCGTGGACAATTGTATTTTCGGAAAATAGTCTGTGTATAGACTGTACCCATGATAGTGTCCGTGCTGGGGGCAATTTTCAGCCTATTAAGCCTGAGAGGTGCTGGCCCTGGCTGTGGGTGCTCGCTGCCAGTGTGCGGGGACCAGGCTCTCAGTGCCCACCTGCAGCTGCCCCCCAAGACATGGCCGCAAGCATGGCCACCCCATAAGAGCTCAGGCACCGAGTGGCCCCTGCCAGGCCGCACTGCGCAGCTGCAGAGGAGCGTAGTTGGGCGCGGGCTCTGCTGGGCATGGCCGCTGGAGCCGGAGCTGGAGCTGGAACTGGAGGTGCAGCCAGCTAGAAGTGGTGCTAATTGATGCAGGGGAGGGAAGGGATGAGAAGCTGTGAGCAAGGGGGAGGCAGACCCGCTCCCTGCCACAGCCAGCTGCACTCAAGCCAATCCCACTGGGGCTTGCCGCCATCATGATACCAGCCTGCAGCCAGGGAAAGGCAGACACAGCGCAGTTTTAATTTTCATTAAAGACTATTCTAAAGACTCTGCATAGTCCACACCCTTGTATAGCTCACACCCATCCGTCATGTTTGTAAAACCTTTTATAACCCGCGGACTATATGCACAAAAATATGGTAGTTATTTTACAGAAAATAAAAGTAAAATAAGGCTGAAATCAAAATTCAGAAATTCTCAAACAAAATGTGTCTTACCCAATCAGATTTTTTTTTTCAGATTTTGGTTTGAACTTTTTCTTCAATATTTCATTTTTGATACAGCTTTATGACTAAAAAAAAAATGTCTGGAATATCAAAACATTTGGTGAGATGCAAAATTCCATGCTTCTTCCACTTCTTGTATGAAAATCAATACTGAACAAATGCATAGGGTACAACTCAAAAGCTGGATATTTTAAGTAGATAGATTCATAGGTTCATAGATCTTAGTGTCAGAAGGGACCTCAACAGATCAAGTCCAACCCCTCCCCCCACCCTGACCTGGGCAGGAAAGCATGCTAGTGTCAGATGACCCCAGCCGGATGCCTTTCCAGCCTTCTCTTAAAGACCCACACAATACAGCACTACCTCCCTTGGAAGCCCATTCCAAATTTTGGCCACCCTTACTGTGAAGATGTTTTTTTCTGATATCTAGGCTAAATCTGCTCTCTGTCAGTTTGTGACCATTGTTGCTTGTTACCCCAAGAAGCATCCTGGTGAACAGAGCATCTCCAGTGCCTTGCTTTGTCCCCAACTTTCACTTTTCAAGGTCGAATATGTCAAATATTTGTCGAATTGAATATTAAGTCGAAGTGTTGCACAGCCCTATCAAACAGTCATGCCAATGGTTCTGCTATGACACCAGCCAATTCCTTCAGTACTCTCAGATGCACCTGCTGACTTGAACACATCCAGTCCATCCAAGTGACTCTGCACCAAATCATTGTTGGCAGTTGGTAGGTTGGTGTCCCTCTGTTGCCCATCTAAGAACGCATTAGGAGACTTATCTTGATCCCTGTTCAGGAACACCAAGGCAAAATAACTCATTGAATATCTCAGCCTTGTTCCCAGTGTCTGTCACTAATTGCTCCTTCTTGTTCAGTAGGGGTTCTATGCTGCTCTGCACCTTCCTTTTACTCCATACATACCCAAAAAAAGACTTTTTGGTGTCTTTAATTTGTGTTGCCAGCCTCAGCTCTGTAGTTTCTTTGGCTTTTCTAACTGCCTCCCTGAAAGTGTGGGCCAAGTAGGTATACTCCTCCTTGGTAGCTTCCGCCTGCTTCCACCACCTATATGACTTCTGTTTTGCCCTTGGGCTTCCCTGGATTTCCCTGTTTAGCCAAGGAAGTTTTTTGGCTCCTTTTCCCTTATACTGTGGGAATCTCCCTCTGTGCCTGAAGGATCACTTCCTTTAGGAACAAACACCCTTCCTGGACTCCCATCTCACCAATACTCTTATCCTGCAGTGCTTCATTGACTAGACTCCTAAGCACACTGAAGTTGGCCTTCCTAAGGTCAAGCACTTCCATCCTACTAGTTATCTTACTCACCTTATGCTGTATGGTAAGGTGAGTAAGGTTCTTAACTTGCTTGCAGGACCTGTGTAAATGGCTGGATTTGGCTGACTATTCTTCCAACCAGATGTCAGGGTAGATGTAAATGGCTGGATTTGGCTGACTATTCCTCCAACCAGATGTCAGGGTAGATGTAAATGGTTGGATTTGGCTGACTATTCCTCCAACCAGATGTCAGGGTAGTTTAGGTCCTCCATGACAACTGCATCCCTAGACTGTGCTGCCTCAAGAATGACAAGTCCATCATTTCCTCTTGGTGTGGTGGTCTGTAGCTGACTCCCACCACCAAGCCCCTTTCCCCTCAACCTCCATGTATCCTAACCCACAATGCCTCAATTTTCTCCTCCTCTGATTCCATTTTGATTAGGGTAGATGTACAATGCCCCTTTACATAGAAAGCAACCCCATCCCCTTTCCTTCCTACTCTGTCCTTTCTGTACAACCTGTAGCCCCCCCCTGTGTGTACTGCCCAGCCATGGGTAGGGTCCCACCAGGTTTCCGTTAGCCCCACTAAATTGAAGTTATTGTCTGCAAGCAGGAGTGCAAGTTCTTCCTGTGTCGATAGAATTGTTATTTTGTGATGGAGTGAAAAAGTAATGGAGGACACACTGTGCTGCCTTCATTTCTCATATGTCAGAACTCAGCTAGGGTCTTAGATCCTTGATGTTAGACACATATAAGAGTAAGATGTAATGCTGACTATTAAAAGTAATTTTCTTCCCCCATCTGAAATTTAAAATATTTTATTTAAAATATCTAACCTCTCTTTACAGGTAAGGAGATTGTACAAGTTTCTACAGTCTTTGCTGGAATCTGATAACAAAGCCTATTGGCAGGGTCAGTTGGTGACAGAGAGAATTGTTGTCACTAGGATGAAAATAAACTGCCTGCAGTGCACCGGAGGCACTCTGCTGCCAGACCCATAGAGCAGTATCAGGGGTTTGCGATCACTCCCATTTCATTCCTAAGTGAAGGTAAAAAGAAACAACCGTCCCCTGCTAAGACCAAAGCTGTAGTAATGAGGTTACACAAACCCCTCTGTGCACACCTTTTCAGACTGTCCTTTCTAAGCAAAACCAACTTCATTAAAGGGAGACAGTCAGCCTTGTATTTTTATTTTCTTGTGATGATTTATTAAAAATCTAGGATGTTAAGGGAGTGCGTGAAAATATTGTTTTCAATAGGGAAAACATGTTTTTTTCCCTTCTTTTCACATTATAGCTTCACTCTAAGTACACATGAGCCTATATAACACTAAGACCACAGGTAGCCCCAAGGATTTCAGAGGAACTATTTCCACATGTTTAAGTATCTTCTTGGATCAGAGCCCAAAGGAAATTCTTTCCCCTAATAGATGCAACAAAGAAACTAAAATGGGATATAAAACTTTGATAATTTTGACCCATCTTCTAAGAGGTGCAGCATTTCAGTTCTGAGCAAGGTTTTTTCTTTTCTGGATGACATCAAGAGGTTCTGTCTCTGATCTAGAAGAGGTCCAGTTGGTCATAGTTAAGTAAAACTGGTGGACAGGATGACAGGTTCTGCAATGCCATTGTCCATCCTGTTTTCAGGACTGTCTATTCAATAAGCATTAATTTACCTACTATATTAAATGATGGTACTTAAAAGAGACACACTAGCTAATTTATATGATATATTTGCACACCTTTTATTGAAAATATCTCTTGTATGTCCTTGCTGTTTTTCCCATATCTCAGCTATCTCTCATGTGTTAATTCAAGAGATTCTCAAGACACACTTAAAAAATAATTGGAATTATTAACCTCTAGCTTCTCAAGGTTACAAAGACTTTTTACTTCACACCCCCTCACACTTTACATTCCAAGATCAACTCTTTATCAAAGCTAAATACTTAATTATACACTATACACTCTGTATTATACACGTTATTCTGGATTCAGGGACCTTGCACTTGTGTTAAAAGAAATGCAGGTGGAGAACAAAGTAACTTGACATTATATAATCCTGTGCTGTGTATTGTAATGTTTCTGGTGCAAACTCTCTTTAGTTTCAAATAGTAGTGGCTGCATTTCATTTCTGGTTGAAGCAATCCTGATCAGAGAAGTATCTGGATTAGCACTTACTATCATGATGGATGTGAGGAATCAAACCAGAGAGACTAGTTTGATTCAAGTTTCAGGGCTGGCTCACCTCTCAACAAACAGGTAGGCCAGCTACATAATTCTGAACCTTGTTCATATTCTGATACCCCCTTGATGCAAATACAAACTCCTACAGTTTTTATCAAGTATAACACCAGCCTTTGTAAAAGATTGATAGAAGGTCAACTTCACTGTTTGTAAGCTCTAAGCAAAGAGAGAAACATAAACGACAGATCTTTTTGTTGAATTAAGTAACACATCACGTCTCTTCCCTATTCCCAATGATGAAGGACAGAAATAACTTCCATTCTTCAATGTGTACGATTCTCTACTAAAATATGTGCTATGAGAAACAACTCTGTAGTGGCAGAGAGACAAAATGCAAGTTCCAGCTAGTCTTTCCTATCTCTAATTGTTGGAACCCTATCACAGAAAAATAATGTCCCTCTGACAATTCAAGACCATGCCAATAATTTCAGAACACATTGCAGCTGCATTTTGAGATACATTATTATTATTCTGAAAGGCTCTTGTTGTTAAGACACTATATCTCCAAAGTATCTTTGGAAGACCAAAGTTCAGTTGGAGTTGCAGCTAGCAAGGGACATGAATGGTAACAAGAAGGGTTTCTACAAGTATGTCAGCAACAAGAGGAAGATCAGAAAAAGTGTGGGCCCCTTACTGAATGGGGGAGGCAACCTAGTGACATATAGGCAACTGCTGATCCTCTGGATCATGGTGCATACATCAGAGGTCTAGTCAGATGCCTGATGAATCCATTTGTGGCTGACCAGCCCAAAATGAATGTTACATAGCTTGTTACAAGTTTCACAGATCCATATATTAGCTGAGCAGAAGTCCAAGTTTGCAGCATTCTGCTTACTTTTTTCTTGCTTTGCTTCCATCCTCTGGATCAAACCGGCTTCATGCTAAGCTGCACCCAGTGCCAGATGTTCCCTCCAAACTGGGCAGGATTCTATGTGCTCCGCCCAGCTTTCTACACCAATGTTGAAAAACTTCATATTATTTTTGCACACATTGTGGTACTGACATAGAGAGTGACCACATTTTCTAGAGGCATTTCAAGTCTTGCTATGCAAAATATTCTTAGGGATACCATCTCTTTCCGTTCTCCTGACATGGTTGATGCATCACAACCCTCCTTTTCTTGACAGTGGTTTCTAAGTGCATCAGTCCTGTGCAGCCCAGTACCTCTGCATTTGGTATTCTGTCTTCCCACTATATGTTGAGAATTTTATACAGACATCTCATGTGGAAGCTGTTCAATTTCTTGATGTGCCTAACATAAGAAGCCCATCTTTCTGAACCGTAAAGCAGGGATGATAGCACACAAGTGTCACAGAATTGCACCTTCACCTTACCTGATAGTTTGTGGTTATTCGGTCAAGATAAGCTCCCAGACTACTGCACCTTCAGGATCGTGTGGGGGCAAGGTGAGTGGCCTACAGTGGTGAAAGGACAGGTTACAGACTATTTAGTAAAGCTGGGCATGTTCAAGTCCATGGGGCGGGATGTGCTGCACCCAAGCCGCTGATGTGATTGCAGAGCCACTAACTATTATCTTTGAAAACTTGTGGTGGTTGGGAGAAGTCCCAGATGATTGCAAAAGGGCAAATATAGAATCCATTTCTAAGCAGTTAGAGGAGAAAGAGGAGATCGGGAACAGTCACCGTGGATTCACCAGGGGCAAGTCATGCCTGATTGCTTTCTATGATGAAATGACTTCCTTTGTGGATCCAGCTAGAGCAGTGGATGCAATATACAATAACTTTTACAAGGTTTTTTATATGGTCTCTGTAACAAGACTGGGGCTGTGGACGGGAGGGGGAAAAAGATGGGAATGAGGGGCTATGATGCCTCCTTGGGGGCCATGCAGCTCCTGCTTTGCTCTGGTTCTAGGTTACCCTCCCTTTTCTTCTGCCTACTATGCCTTGATGTTCTTCTTTAATTCTAGAAAGAGATGCTGTCTAAGAGACCTAGAGGGAACTCTGTTCTCTTTTTCTGCCAGCAGATCCCTCTTGGAACCTGCTAGTCCCAAAACTAGTCTTCACCTATTGCCTTATGGGCTATTGACAGCCTCCACCCTTCCCTACAGCCATGGCCATGCCTCCCCAATAATAGCAATTAATTATATCAGTGGGCTCTTAGCCCCAGTTCTATATCTGGTCTCCTCCAGCTTCTATGCTCTTGTTCAGTCTCTGTCCCTCTCAGACTGTGGGCTTGCTGGCCCTCTCTGTCCCTTTCAAGCTATGGGTTGATTAGCCTTCTATAGTCCTTGCCCCTCCTGGACCGTGGGATGATTCACCTTGTATAGTTTCATAGATTTCATAGACATTAGGGCTGGAAGGGACCTCGGGAGATCATCGAGTCCAGCCCCCTGCCCAAAGGGCAGGAAGTCAGCCTTATGTCCAGCCTGAAACGGTCTTGCAG
>NW_017728906.1:187681693-187704228 GCF_001723895.1 Crocodylus porosus | reverse complement strand
TTTAATAGCAGCCTTCAACTACCTGAAGAGTAGTTCCAAAGACAATGAAGCAGACTGGTCTCAGTGGTAACAGATGACAGAACAAGGAGCAATGGGCTCAAGTTGCAGCAAAGGAAGTTTATGGGTTTTTTTAAATATCTTACCTTTCTCATGAGGCAACTAGTAAATTACTGGGACAGGTTACCCAAAGTGCTTGTGGAATATCAATCTTTGGAGGTTTTTAATACCTAGCTAAACAAAGTCTTGGCTAGGATTTTTTAGCTGGGAATGGCCCTGCTTTGAGAAGGGGGTTGGACTTGATGACCTCCTATGGTCCCTTCCAACCCTAATTTTCTGTGATTCTAATTGTTATGCCTTAGAAGAATTTCTACTTAGTGCAAGATGCAGAAGTCCATCTGACTAGCAGCACAAATTGATCCAAACATGCCACTTTGGGCAAGTCTAGCAGAAACGTCAATGAGAAACTGCAAAACAACAACAGTGATGAGGATGGCAATGATGTGATGATAGTGATGCTATGAATGATGGATGTAACAAACGAGAAAATCACGAGGAGAGCAACAAAACTGATCAGTACTTGGAAAGGAACCCATGTGAGGAAACACAGTGAAGGAGTTGGAAATGTTTAGCATGGAGAAAAGGCTAAATGTGACAAGACAGCAGGCTTTTAATGGTCATTATAAAAATAAAGTTTCTCCCTCGGTCCTATGGATGGAACAAGCTGGGAAGGTTTTAAACTACATCAAGGCCTATTCAGGTTAAACTAAACTTCAAGAACAACTTTCCAGACGGAGAGAAGCTAGATATTGGAGCAAATTGCCTCGGGCAATTGTAGGATCTCCATTCTTAGAGGTTAAGAAAAGACTGGATAGTCACCTGTTTTGGATAGTACAGTGAAAGCCTTGATAGAAAATATTTGACTAGATGATCCTTGAAGTCCTGTCAATCCCCATGATTCCATAAATAAAGAATGATTATTAATATTTTCAATTTAGACAGTGTCTTTCATCTGAGGATCTCACCATACTCACAAATATGAATGAGTCCTTGTGATATCCTTGAATGATTAAGAAGAAAATAAAGGATACAATTTCAGAGACTTACCCAAGGTCACACAAGAAGCCTGTGGCAGAGCTGGGAATAGAATTGCATTTTCCTTTTCCCAGTAGCAACTTTAAAAGTTTTGTTGTCCTTCCCCAGCCCTGATATTTTCATTCTTTGTGGGGCACATTCGTTAAGAAACACTTGCCTGATTGCCAACTGCCACAATGAGCACATAGTCTATGTCAACTAAAAAAACCCAAACAAATAAATAAAATATCAGTAGAATAATTGGTGACACAAACAAAGCAGAGTCTATCTTCTTGTCCCAAACAAATTCTCCAAAAAACACTAGGCCATTTACAGACACCGCCCTAAACACTCAGATTTTCAGTGTAAGCAATGGTCCAGAAAATGGATTTGTTTGCACCACAGATCTGCAGATACATAAAAGGAATGAAAACTACTGAAACAAGACAGAAAGACCTTCGGGGAGACTATGGTAATGGAGCCAATAAAGTTCAAAGTCAAAGTGTAGTTCTTGAAATGCTTGACAAAGACAGCAGGCTGTACCATGTAACATACAAATGCAAAGTCTTCTGGGGTCTAGGAAATCTAACTCACTGACACAATTAGACTGAAGGTTCATCAGTATGAATTCCAGTCAAGATTAGTAAAACCTGGAAATGCAATTCTGAATAACATTTTATTCACAAAGCCATAGATTTTAAGGTCAGAAAGGATCATTGTAATCTCATGGTCTGATATTTTGTATAACACAAGTTTTAGAACTTCACTCACTAATTTCTGCATCAAACCCACAACTTTCGGTTAATCTAATTAACATATTTTAAGAAGATGCCTAGTCTTGATTTAAGTATATGAAGTGATGAAAAATGTTCATATTTAAGTTGATCCAATGGCTAATTACTTTCACTGTTAAAAATGTGCACATTAAAGCTCATATGAATTAGCATGTCTTCCAACCACTGGTTCTTTCTGTGTCATTTTATTCTGAATTAGAAAAAATTAGAAAGAGTTCATAAAGCCATAAGAATGATCTGAGATTTGTAAAATTTGCCTTGTCTTGTAAAATGTAAGAACTTTAAGATGTTATTTATGCAAGAAGAGTTAAAAGTTGATTTGCTCACAGTCTACACAATCAAGATTTTGTACTATACTACATGGGGAAGAGATTATGACCAAGGATGTCTCTTCCCGTGGATGACAGCCATAACCGCTGTCTCTTGCGCCATAGCTGCTCCACCACCCACTCCCGGCAGCAACATCCAGTGCCACAGGCTCCTGCTTGCTATAGTACTGGCCCTGCTGGCCCAACACAGCGACCACCATCTAAGCCCGGTCTGCACCCTGGTAGCTCCCTTGCATTCAGTGCCATCCCAGGTTCCTCACTGCTGTACAGCTGACACCTGGACCCCATCCTGCCACCTAGACCCCAGCAGGGACATTCAAGACACAGTCCTGGATGCCACCACTGGGGTTGTCCATGCCCTCATGGGCATCCAGCCCCACCACCTCTGGGCCTACCCAGCCAGCCAGGACTGGTGGCTGCACATCATCCAGACCACCTTGGATGATGAACAGTGGCTTGAGTCCTTTCCAGATGACATGGACCACTTTCCAGGGGCTCCTGAACCAGCTCTGCCTGCAGGACAGAGTGACAGGACACTGCCATGCAGTTGCCTCTCCCCACAGACAACCAGTAGGCCATCACCCTGTTCAAGCTGGCCACATCCACCAGCCTCCGCTATGTCAGCCACCTCTTCAGCATGGGCAAAGCAACCCCTGGAGAAGCCATCCTGGAGGTCTGTGGTACCCTCCAGGATGCGCTGAGGCACACTGCGCTCCAGGTTCACAATCCCCTGGTGTTGGTGGCAAGGTTCTGTGCCCTGGGATTTCTCTAGTGCATCGGGGATCCAGACAGGACCCACATCCCTGTAACTTACCCAGCCCACAGTGACTGGCCCTATTACAGCTGGCAGGGCTTCCACTCCATTGTGCTCCAGGCTGTCATCAACCACTACAGTGCTTTCACAAACATGAGCACCAGCTGGGCAGACAGTGCCCACAATGCCTGTGACTTCTGGAAATCTGCCCTGCCAGCCCTGGAGAAAAGCAGGTGCTTTTTGCCAAGGGTGCTGAACCTCCAGCTGGTGTGGTGATGGTTCCACCTATCCTCATCAAGGACCCGACCTACCTATTTCTCCGCTGGCTCATGTAACCCTACACCAGCCAGCTGGACTCCCATGAGGCACACTTCAAACAGTGCCTGAGCCAGACCCATGCCCTCGTGAAGTGTGCTTGTAGCTGCCTCAAGGGATGCTGGTGCACCATCACCATCTGCCTCAAGGTCACTGAGGCCAACATTCCCTGGGTCCTCATTGCAGCCTGCATCTGCATAACATCTATGAGGCCCAGGGGGAGCTGTTTCGTGAGGCCTGGGTGGAGCAGGAACACCAGGAAGAGGATGTCTGACGCTGGAAGCACCAGTTGCAGTGGCAGCAATGATGCACCCTCCCCCTCCCCCACTCCCACCAAGGCCCCAGGACAGCCACACATTTGGCAGCAAGGGCCAGGGCACTGGGTTCAAGAGGCACTGACTGGCTACCTCTTGCTCTACCCTACTGTTGCCCACCTGGACAGCCAATGACAGTGGTATCCCAGGGGTCTCCAGTGCCCGTGGGCCAATGCCTGCATTTGGGCTCCCCCACTGGGATGATCTGAGTAGGGTGAGGGTCCTGAGGAAAATCAGCTTGTGCAAAGCCCTGCCTCCCACCCTATGGTACTTCTGTGGGTGAATTAGCAGTGCAGCACACTGGCCATGGCAGGAAGTGTGGCAGCCAGAATTTCCAGCCAGAATGGCAAAAGAATCCAAGAACCCAGCAGGCAGATTGGCCACACACAAAATGTGGGAGGCACCCAGACTCTCCAACTAGCATGCCCCCACCCCAGGCCAGTGCCAAGGGACCATGGCCCCCTACTACCCCCACTCCTCCCCTGTTGGTACACCACCACTTGCGGATGGACCTCCACCCCACCATGCACACCTACACCATGCTCACAGTGGACAGTTTTCTGAAAAGCGGTATATTCCCCTCACAGACATTGACCCCCACCTCCCTTCTCACTCCCCAATAACAGAGCCCATCCTCACTCTCAACAGAGCCCCTCCACCACCCAATCCAACTGCCATCAATAAAACACCCTCTTTCCCGTGCTATTTACAGTGGTGTGTATGTGGCCTCCCAGGGTGGGGGGGCATTGGGTGGTGTTGCCTAGAAGGCAGAGCTTGCGGACAAGTGCCCAACACCCCAGCTTCTGGCTGCTTCCCATAGGTGTGCATACTGTAGTGAGGCTGACGGGTGGGGGGCTTGCCCAGGAGCAATGGTGGGCACTAGTCTCTCAGCACAGGCAGCTCCTGCAGTCAGTGGCAAGGGCAGCAGGGCCTGCACGTGGTGCTGTCCCTGCTGCAGGCTACTCCTGCTCTGTGGCCACATAGAGCCGGGGTGAAGAGTGGCACTGGGTCCAGTCTGGGGTTCTGGATGCCAGGCGACCCAAGGTGGGAGCTTGGGCAGAGGCTCCTTGCCAGTGAAGTCAGCACTGCACTTCTGCCTATGCCCATGCTGGTAGGGGCCCACTGCTGGGTGGTGGGCAGCTGCCGTGGGGCAGGTGGTACTTTGGCCAGGGTCAGCACAGTGGGTGGCATAAAGGTGACTTCTGGGATGGTGTCCAGTACCCAGCAGTCCACTTCCCTGGCCACCAGTACAGGCTTCATGTCCTCAATATGCTGCTGCTCCAGAGCCAGGAGCCTCTCCCAGAACTCCCAGTCTACCCAGTCCCTTCATGTCCTCATAGGTGATGTGCTCCACCCACCAAGCCTCTCAATCTGCCAGCCACTCCTTGGTCAACATGAAACCTATGAAATCTATGACTTGGTAGCAGCCTACAATTATATAAGAGGGGTGGGTATATCAACTCCTGGGAGAACAGCTGTTCACCAGAGCTCCCAAGGGATAACAAAGTCTAATGGCCACAAACTCCAGGAAGGCCACTTTAGACTAGACATAAGAAAAAATTTCTTTACAGTGCATGTGTCTAGGGTCTGAAACAGACTCCCCCCAGAGGTGGTGCAAGCACCTACTTTGGACTTTTTCAAAAAACATCTGGATATTTTTCTTGCTGGGATCATTTGATCCCAGCTAACTGCCTGCCTATGGTAGGGGGACTGGATTCAATGATCTCAAGAGGTCCCTTCCAGCCCCTGATGTCTATGAAATCTATGAACATGACCAGGCAGTTCAGCAGCTGGGTGTGATTCTGGGTCCTACACTGCCAGAACATTTGCAGGGCCACAACCAAGTCTGCTGGTGACCCTGTTGGTGCATCCCAGCTTTCAACTGTTGCTTCTTTCCTGCGTGCACCGGTAGGGCCTAAGTTGTTTGTAAGAGTTTGCAGCATTTCTGAGATAAGATGCTCAGTACCAGGAGCTATACACTGCCTGGCCTCAGATTGGAGGTTGTGCATGCACAGGTGCCCAGGACCAGGTGCTGGCAGCTAACCACCCACCCCCGCTCACTCCCCAGTGGCCAGCAGACCCTGAGTGCTGGCTGCAGGTAGTCTGACTCCCCTGCCCCATTCCCAGGCTGGGCTAGGCCTGTCTCCTGTCACCAAGCCCAAAGTGCCTCGGTGTGGGAGATGAGGGGCTCTCAGCCAACTGGGATGCAGAGCTGCTGGCTCCCTCACCCTTCCCCCAGGTGGCTTCTCCAGATTGGTACTGTGGGGTAAGCCCCTTCACATACCAGGCCTGTGACTCAAGTGTGTCCCGGGCACACCATGAGGAGCTGTTTGCATGCACTGATGGCTGCCTGACCCCCTATGCCCTGCTGTTGCTGATCACTATGGTGCCCCAGGTGCATCTGAAAACCTGGCATGGGACCCTGAGCTTTGATGGTGCAGAGAGCAAACCTGCTTTATCTTGCAATCTCCACCACCACCTGGAGAGCTATGTGTGGCTGTGCTACATGTCTACCCCCTGCAGCCAAGAAGGACATTACCACCAGCATTGACATGTTCCTCAGTGTGAGAGAGGCCTGTGCCCACCTAGATGTGGGAGCACAGGCTGTTCAGGTTTGCACTGTTTCCTGCCTCCCTGCATGATGTTGGGGTGGTTCTGGGTGCCTTGGAGAGGGCAGGCAGGCGGGGCAGAAAGTGAAGGCAGAGTCAGGGGCAGAAGTTGGGGTGTGGAGAACTCTCCTTCCAGTGCAGTGCTTACCATGTTGTTGGGGCTGGTATTCCTGGTGGCTTGGGTCAGTGGCCACTGGTGGCAATGGCATGCAGCTCCTGGTGGTGTCCTGGATTGTAGGGGTGCAGTGTCCAGCTGCTTGGGCAGGGGGCCTCCTCCAGGGAGGAGCTGGAGCTGCTGGCAGCCGGTGGTGCCGTGGCCAGCCTGGCTTCATGGGCAGGAATGAGCTTGCAGAGCTGGTGGAGCAAGCACTGACCTCGACTCCCGGAGTTATTCAGTGATGATGGGAATGGGGAGCACGGTAGAATGGGCTCCTGGTAGACTGAGGGGCCCTCCCTGTCACACATCACCGTGGGGTGCCAGGCAGCAATGGAAGCTCAGGCAGGCCACTCATGCTCAAGTAGATGGCATGGCTGCATCCAGGGTTCTGGGATACAAGTGTCCAGCTTGTACAAGCATCCAGTTGCTGCATAAAGGGCATGGATTTGCGAGCAGCCCCTGACCATTGCTTGTGGTCAGTGACAGTGACCCACTGTGCCCACAAGGCCTTGAACTTTATGCAGCACTAGCACTCTGACCGGTTGTGCCCACACTCCTGCATGTGGCCTAACAACTCCTTGTAAATGTGCACATTGGAGTGCCCACTTCATGCAAACTGGCTGAGGATCTCAGCCTTGCCCCACAGTGCCATGAGATCTGAAGTCTCCTCCTGGGACCAGTTGGGACCCTGGCAGGTAGTATAGCAGGAGAGACATCAACATGGCTCCCACGATGGCTCACTTGGCCTCCGTGCATCATTCTGGTGCTGATAGGCCTGGCCAAGTGTATGCAGCACTCAGTGCAGGGGCATGGCATGGGACAGGCAGATGCATGGGGCTTCAGGGACAGGCACCAGATCCAGGGTCCAGGCAGGCTGCTGTAGGTCACCTGGGACAAGCTGGAGTATGACCTGGTGGCCACATGCTGGCTGCAGGTGGGCCTGGTCAGTAAGGCCTGGCAGGTGGCTTCAGCAACCTGAGCAACTGGACAGCATGGCCTTGGCAGCCGCATGATGATCCAGTGTCAGGGAATGGTGCTGGGGCACAGGCAGGCTGCTGCAGCTGCCCTGGATCCTGTCCTGGGGGACGTAGTGGCCAGCAGCAGCCACAGGCTGCCCACAGATGTCCCAGGGCCCCAGCATCCCTGTAGGCTCTTAAGGGCCTAGGAATGGGGCTGGGGCTTGGGCTGGCATACAGACACCCCAGCCCTGGGGCAGGAGAAACTCCCAGCCCTGGAGCCCTGGGGATGAGCTGAGGCTGGCCCCGCTAAAGTGGTGGGGATGACCGGGAGAAAATTTGTTCCTAGTCTGTGTCTACACATGTGCTAGTGCACATTAACTAATTGCGAGTAACTTTGGAGTTGCAGGCAGGAACTTTACCCACAAGTAGAGCAATTTATTGTGCAATGTGTAGATGTGGAAGTTTACTGTACTGTAAACTGTGCTAATGTCAAGTAAAATGTCTTGTATAGGCAAGCCCAGTTTGTAGGAACAATAAGAATACACACTAGTACCCCGAGTTTTGTAGGAATAAACTGGAAAGTTGCTTCCCAGGAACAGACTCCATCCAGCATAGTACTTCCTACTCTTCTAATGCTTTCTTCATCCACACAGTTATGCTGAAGGAAAGGAACAAGTAATAGCAAACATTCAAGCCAGAAGTTAAAAGAAAAGCATGAGTTTCTCATTTTGTTGAAGTTTATTTAATCAATTATTTATTGTTACTGTATGTAATCCAGTTAGTAAAGGATAAAGGAAGAGTGGATGAAACGTGGTTTATGGATGAGTTGGAGACTAGGGCTGAGGCTGTTTTTCTGTGCCAAAATCCTATGTGTTGTTATGCAATTTTGCTTCAAAAGAATGGATGAGTGCAGTCATTTCCACAATCTCTGGATTGGATCTGAAAAGCAGGGCTTTTCAGGTTTTGGATGCAACTCATAACCAGCATTACATGCATGGCCTTGCAAAAGCAAGTGCTCTTGCCCCACAAGACAAGTGCTCTGTTCTCAGCTTAGCTGTGGCCCGAGCTCTCATGGCAGCCAAAGAAAACACTACAAGGACACATTGAAGACATACCTCAAGAAAATGGATGCTGATATCAAGAGCCGAGAGGAGCTACCTGTTAACTGACACCAATGGCACTGCATACTCAACCAAGTGGCAGCCCATTTTGAGGTAAAGTGTCTTGCCCTGGAAGCAGGAAGGAGGGAAAGAAAAGGAGAGGAATCCCAGCCTACAGCCTACTCTCCCCTGCAACAAGACCTGTAACTTCTGAGGATGAATTTGTGACTAAAGGATTGGTTTCTTAAGTCATCTCAAGACCCATCAAGAAGCCATGGTAGAGATCATCCCTGAATTGAAGAATTGCTGCCACTGCTGGGAGACAAGCTTCAAATCAGATCCCATCAGCAACTTGCAATGCAATTCAGATTTAGCATTCCTGTTTTGGTCCCATTTCTTTTTGGAATAGAATTCTCTCCAGGGTGTCAAAGCAGAAATTTCTCCAGAGTTTAATCACCTGCAAACACTATTTATTGCCTCATATACTCCACTGCTATATTAGCCCATGGATAGATAAAACAATAGGATTTAATTTCCCCCTGATGTGCCATGGTCAACACAAAGTCAGTGGCTTAAGATAAGAATTAGGGAAGATTAATGTTGAGAATGAAACAAGACTAAGGGTTGGTAATCAGGGGGTTTTACATTCCTATTTCATGATTATTATGCCTCCAACAACCAATAAGAGGTGATCTCCAAGTAGCAGAATTAATAGCTGTAAGATGCTTGTTTAGGAGAAAAATGCTTAAGACATTCAGATCTTAGAGATGGCTATATATTAGGTTCAGGACTATATTTTTAAAAACTGGTGCTGGAAATGCACACAGAAAGGCCTTGATAGTAGGAAATTCTGGCTGTGAAACAAAGACTGCTGCTGTGCTTTTACACAAGTATAAATAGTGGGTATGCACAGACATGAGTAAGTGCAATGTTAAGGAGCAATTTTTTACCAGTCATTCTGTAGAATTAATGAAAACTCCTTGTCTTATGATAGATGTAGGGACAACAGATACTGACCAGTTATAGTCTCTGACACAATTAGTGTTTTATAGCTGGTCACTCATACTTATTTGTTTTTTTTTATTTGGCATGATGTTGGTACTGGGTTGGATTGGTTGGTTGGGTTTTTTTTAGTATGTATGCAGACTCAGTCTGAGTTGTTTCATGATGGCCTCAGTTTGGTCTGCCTCTTCCTTGGGGAATTCTGACTGTCTATCCAAAACCTGGTCCAAATACTTATCCAATAAACCATGACTGAGCCAATCATACTTCAATTAGTGTAAATACACAATGTCACCCTGTAGGATGGCTATGGTCTTCCCCATGCCCCCTTACCGTTCCCAGTTGACCCCATGGGCACACTCGGTTCTCATCCGCCACATCTTTGATCAAATGATTGAAAGGGAGGCTGCCTCTAAGTCCTCTTGGACACGGTTGAGACTGATTCCCAGGACCCCATGTGTCCCCAGACCCCTGGTGGGTTCCACTCCAGGATGGATGGGTGTTTCAGGGCACCCTGGCCTTAAGGGCTATGCGTGGCTCCAACCACCCCTTTACCATGCCCCAAGCCTTGCAGATGGAACTGACATTGTTTGGTCTGGGCCGTGTTACGATTTGGCTCCCTGGTTCTCCCTGGGCTCTTCACAGCCCTGTCTTGCGCTGCACCTTCACGGGCACTTGGGGTCTCCGCAGCCCTGTCTCACTCCGCACCTCAATAGCGCCTGGGCTTTCCACAGCCCTGCAAAGTGCTGCGCCCTCCTTGGTGCTGGGGTCGGTGCACCCCAAATGCTGCACCCTCCCTGGTCCTCGGGTTGCCACGCTGCCGTGGGTCCCCTATGAGGCCTCCTTCATCCCCTAATAGCCTCACCCACCGGTCCAAAACAGCAAACAAAACACAAGCCCCTGGGCTGTAACTTAAATTCAAGCCACTTGGCTATAACATCATTCAAGCCACACCAGGGGTGCTCTATCCCTCACCAGTATCAGAGGCTGTACCTGCAGTCAGGCCTCTCTCCTTTGGTTGCTCTGGGAGACCTCCTTCCCCCTTGACTGCCATCCCGGCCTCAGCCCTGGGGTTTACATGTGAGCCAGGCCCTGCCCCTTCTGGTCAGCTGACCACTGGCAGGTGTGGGCCACTAGCTCACTCTGGTTGCCCTGGTAACCAGCAGCTGGGGCTCCCCACTCACTGCTAGGGCTCTTTACCTAGCAGTTTCCACTCTTCAAAGGAGCAGGACAACCTGCGACACACAATAGTCCATTAGATTCAACAGAATAGGGGATCTGGTCCCTATGGTCTAGTCCTTCTTTAGCTAGCTTGAGCAATACACCTTCTCTCTAGCTAAGCCCATTCTGATCCTGCACCTCCAACCTGCTTCAGGTCTTTGCTGGCCCCTGACAACAAACAGGCTGACTTGGCTGTTTTTGCTATAGCTCCTGCTTTCTCTGGTTTATTGTCTCTCCTTACACAGTGCCAAAAACAATAAGTAGGTGTTTCCTCCCTGGGGAAGCTGGCAGATGGGAAGCCATCTTCAGGGGATCATCTACTTTGAAAGGTCCCATGGTCTTGCAGTCATTCCCAAGATCAGCTTGCAAACCACTATATCACCACCACTACTACCACCACCACTTCTTTTTAAATGCCATATCCCAGCTCAGGCTAAACAAAAATAATCTGATGACAAACATTTTAAATTTAGAGGTGATTATAAGGGAAGCTGTAATGTAAAATAGGGGGTTGCTATCTGGAATTTGATTTTTTTTTACCACCTTTTTAGACAGACTGTATCTGCTAAGCAATTTGAATCATATAATTACGATTAGACCTCCCTATAGTCCCATCAGAAATGTAGGTTTATACAGACAGTGTGTGATAACCATTTATTACTCTCCCTCAGCTCACTTAACTGTGAACTTTTATAGAAGACATTTAAATAAGTGTTCCACTCAGAGGAGATGGCTGTCTGACAAACAGGAAGTTTAGCAAGCTGTATCATGACTAGAATCCTAGTCAATATATTGCAAAGTAATCAGATTTGTAAACCTGATTGTTTCATTTGCGTACTGCATCTTGTCATTAGCCCAGACATGTTTCTACAGTAACTAGCACAATGGGGATTTGGTAGGTGCTTTGAGGCAATACTGCAATTTAAATAAGTAATAGCTACGTGAATAAAAATACATCACAAACAACTTACTAGAGGAAGCAACCTTCTCCTACTATTTTTTTATTCCTAATTTTTCTCCTTTGTCTCTGCCCTTTAGTTTTGAAATGCTTTGGGGAAGAGATTTTTCTTCTTATGTCTGTATAGTTCACAGCCTTTGTAATATAACGGGATCAACATCTGGAATCGGCTTTTTTCTCAATAAGAATGGTTCTTTGATAGACTGGGCATTCCTACTGACATGGTTTACTGAACATTTTACATTCTGAAATTTTGAAATGATAAATTCTTAGTTGTACATTTATGTTGATTGAGAAATTGTATTTTATACTTTTTGATTCTACTTTCTGCTTTTTCAAGCTGAAATAAAAAGTGAGGTTACTTTCACTGAAATTAAACTAAATTAAATTAAAAACTGTCAAAAAAAGTGTTAAAAGTTTTGTTAAAAATTATGCAAATTCAAATGAAACAAAAAACCCCTTCCATTGAAAAAGTTGCGAATTATAGGCTAAAAAAACGATTTATCTCAGGATGAAAGGAAATAGGGCTTCACCATGTATTGTTTGCTCCTTAGTGACTAGACACACTTGGAAACTACTACAGAGCACCTGGGATATGGAAAAGTCCCACCCTATTTAAGGTCCCGCTATATTGTTCATTATATTCACACTCATACTTAACTTTGTAAATCCATCTCTTTGTAACACAAATCATGTTTTCATATGCTTAATTTTCAAATCCAGTACTAAATTTAAATACTTAAACCCATAGTTATACTGTACCTTTCCTCTGAAGGTTTTAAAAATGTTTAAAAGCATTGACACCTACTTATGGGACAGAATGCAATAATGTGCATGCATCTACATGTTCAATTAATGCAACTGAATAAACTTCAGTGCAATTTGAACCGGAGTAAACTAACCCTGATGTAACTATTTACATGTGTGTTTAAGTGCAGTAATTTACTCTGTCATTGGGTAGTACCTGTGTTTGATGGGACTATCTGACAGCACTGTAAATTAGTCTATACCAGCCCAATTGCTGTACACACGTAGATGGTGATGCTTTACTGCACAGTAAATGAGTCTACTGCAGAGTAAAGCGTAACTGTAGACAAGCCCTCTTTTGACTTTCATACTTCTCAGGAACCCTAGTCACAGTTATATACAAAGATATAAGGGAATACAAAGAAACAAGGAGACAATGTTGTTTCATGACACACACTGGTCATGATAGACATTCATCTTAGCCTATCAATGGTCTTAACATTGCCATTTTGGGAAGAAAGTTAGTGAAGAAGGAAAGTAGTGTTCTTAATTTTAAGCATACAAGCAGCAGAAACTGTTGCAACAGACTGCAACCTTTGCTTTCAGGTGAAGGAGGCAAACAAGTTAGTCAATTAAATACTCAGCTCACTAGGGAAAGGGTTGGACTCTCTTACTGACAGTGTCATAGAAATGTTAATGTCTGTTCTCAGGTGATGGGGCCAGTGTTTCATTACTCTAAAGAGAAAAAATATTGTTAGAGTGATTCTGCCTTATGCTGGTGAAACCACAAGTACAATATAAAAGAAATTTCATTTGTGCAAGGGTATGGCCAGTACCCATGCCTCAAACTTTATAGGTCTGTAAACATTTCACATTCCTTACATATTGTTTGTTCTATTTTACTCTGATTTCTCTGGCAGAACTGAAAAGGAACCAGATTTCTGATTTATGGGGATATCCCCAAATTTAATTTTTTCCCCATTCTATAATAGAATGAAAACAATACATTTTAAATCTGTTCATGAAACAAAAATTCTCCCAGATTTCATTTTTTTTAGGTCTACTGAAATACTGAAGTTTGGTTTCAAGGCCAATCACCCCAAGGATCAGAGGATGTTTATATTTCTGTATCTATCATCATCTTATATAGAAGGTCTACACAAGTTTGGATTGATTTATAACACACTCTGAGGATCTTATACCAACTGTCAGGTGCTTGATAGACTTAAAAAGTGGGTCAGGTAAAAAAAATGAAAAAAAAAGTTTAATGATGGACTCACTAAAACTAGCACTAAAAATAAGAATACTTTATATTACTTAAAACTTAGCCACAGACAATTTCTAGGTATATTTTCATGATAAGCCAGCCACATTTTTTATTCCATTCTCCTGAGTTTCAAAAAGAAAGTGAGGATGGATCAAAAAGAATATAACAATATCAAATCAAATCAAAGGGAAAGAAAAGGCCAGCCATTATGCCATCCTATTAGGAGGTATACTTTTTTATCACAATCTACATTTCATTATCGGCTTTCTGAAATCTTTTCAGATTAAAGGCTTAGGTCCTACTCATTTATGAGCAAAGAACACACAGAAGAGTTCCAAAGAGGCCTTTTGACTCCTTTTATCCCAGACCAGCTATAAGCATAAGTGAGAGGAGCCTGTTGTGCTGATGTAGTATTAGTTGGTCATAAGGAAGACTAGTAAGACTACTATTCCAGCTATAATTCCTGAACTGGAAGTATGGTTTGGTTTTATAAACTCTGTGTGAATGGAGGATCCCTTCACACCCAGACACGCTATAGCATCTGATGGATGCAAAGATTCTCTGTAATAATCTGGCAGGGCTGCTTTCACACAGGTACTCAGGGAAAGGCGGTTCTTGTATGTTAGACTATAGTAGTGGTACTCAAACTTTTAGCCTTCAGGCTGGATGAGTGGTGCAGGGTCAATCCATGGGCTAGATCCTTCATGGGATCAGCACCTGGACTGGGGTCCCTCACCACCCCAACCCCACACTTCTGATCTAGCATGGAGTGCCACACTATCTGGCCTGTTAGGCTCCCTGTGGCTCCAGAAATGTGGCAGCATGGGAGTGGCAATTAATGCTGCCACTGATCCCCACTGCCAATTTTTTGGACTTGAGGGGAACCTGGTACACTAGATGACATGACTCTGTGGGCAAGGCCTGGCCTATGGGCTGGGGGTTGAACACCACTGAACTATAGCACTTTCTTGTGTTACTGTCCTGATCTAATTTACTAAGGAGCTATGGAAAAAACAAGCAGCAATATAAAGAATCAGCCAGGAAAAAAGTAAAACAAAACAAAAAGCTTCATTGGGAGCTAATGGAAAGCAAAGGTAAGAAATTGTCATCAAAAAGTATTCCATGTCAGTATTTTCTAAACAAAAAATATCCACTTTCTAGCTGCGAACAATGGTACTTTTTTCAAACTTAAGCTAATTTCAGTACTTATTTTAAAATAAGGTAGCCAAATCTACACACTACATTTTGATTTACTCAACCTATATTTTTCTAGATATTTTTTCCTGGAAAATCATTAAGGTTTTGACATATTCTCCTAATTCAGGATGAGAAAAGGTGTTGAAGTTTTTTTGAGGACAGTCAAACCTTTTCTGTCTAGCTCTAAGACTAACACAATAGCTACAAATGAGAAACCTCTTAACATACCCTCTGGGGTAATTACAGGGCAAAGCCTTACTTTCATGTTTAACATCCAAAGCTACAGGATTGCTTTGCCACTGCTGGGAGGTAATAGAAGAAAGGACTATACAAAGTCAAAAAAAATGATTTATCCTAAAAGGGGGGGATTTGCAAAGGACATGGGTCCAGCTGGAGGGCTTCAGGGAATGGTAAGCCCTAGGGAGAGCCAGGCATGACTAAAGACTGCTTACTGTTTTAAGATCTGTTTAATCTTTAATGCCTTTGCTCTAAATGAATAGCCCTTTGCTTCAGCTGTTTGGTTACCAGCTACCACTGTCATTTGTCCCAGAGGGAGGAAAAAGGAAGGTACTGAGTACAAGCTAGGCCTGCTTAGTAGATCTGTGTAAATAACTGGACTCTTTCAGTTCACTGGCCTCAAAAATTGGAAACAAAATTGAATTCAGTGGAGCTGAAATTATTGAAACATTTTAACTTGTAAAAAATTAAAATAAATTAAAATTAAATAAAAAATAGAAGTGCTTCATTTTGAAAATTCAAAAAACATGGTTTCATATAAAACAAAATACCACAATAAAATACCCTTAGGTAATTCCTCCCCCCTCCCCCCTTTAGACAAGAACAGTTCATCATAAACAACTGAATTCACCATATATTTCAGTTTTGCTGAACCTTTGCTTATCACTGGAAAAGGTTTTAGCTGAAAAAATTCTCCTAGCTCAACCATTGCCATGTAGGGCAGTGCAGCCCAGGGCCCAGTGTAAAGGTGGGAGCAGGAGGTGTTCAACCCCAGGAGATGTAAGGATCTGAGACCTCAGAGAGGGTGCACTCAGAGAGACCAAGAGGGCTTACAAATCCATTTATCACAGTAAGGGCGCATCTATATGTTGCCCTATGTGACATTGTTACTGCACCATGCTTTAGTATTTCCTTCTGGACCCATTCATGCTTCCAGAAGGAAGTATTAAGGCATGGTGCAGTAACTGCATGTACTGTGCTGTACATGTGGTACATGGTTATTTTTCACAGCTACTTTGCCAAAGCGGCATGCTATAATATGGGGAGCGTGCTGCTAAGGCAAAGTAGCTGCAGGTCATATGTAGACAGCCGTGGATGCTACGTTGCCTTGGAACGTCACATGTAGACATGCCCTAAGCGTGATACAGGGAATCTCTCAGAGACAGATATGTTCACTTCATGGCCATTTTGTGGTGGTGGATGGTGGAAAACAGTCATAATACAGGATAAGATCTGGGGCAAAGTTCTAATGACAATATTTCATCTTTTATCCCTTCCCAAATGGAAATTTTTATCAAGCTAGCAAAGTGCTCAAAAAGCACAGGGCTTAGCACAACACTAGCTGTCTACCCATTCATCAATCAATTTTACACCTTACGTATCAAATGTTACTAATTAATTTCTTGGGCAGTAGATTGGAAAATCTAGGGAAACAATCATTCCTATTTTCCGATGCATTCAGTAGGAGAGAGGGGAGCGTTTAAGAGGCAGAGCATATATGATAGGGGTGAAAAGCCTAGAGTCTGTAACCTTTAAAAGCAAATCAAGAAACAAATCTTGTTGTAACCTCTATTTTATTTCCAGTTGCTAATATCTGAGGTTCCCCAAAAAGGTCAATGAAAATACCATCTGTCGCATTTGTCCCTTCTCATATAGATACATTATCTAAAAATTGCTCCCATTTTCTCTACTCTTTCTTTCACATTATTCTGTGTCCGCTAAGTTCCTTCACTAGTGTACTCTCTAGCCTAGAAAATACACTCAAAGGGGCATAGTAACTGTCATACAGGGTCAGATCCTTGGCGCATGTAGTCCACTGTCCTGTCTCAAACAGTGGTCAGCACCAGATGTTTCAGAGAGGCTATGAATCCCTCAGTGGGCACATAGAGAAATTCACGTAATTTGTACCATTAGTTCTCATCCCACTATCTAATAGATAACAGATTCTTCCAAGTCCCAAAGCACAAAATGCAATAAATTTATTTTTATTAATGTTAGCATTTGTAACTCTGGATATTAGGTTATTCATATAAATGCCTAATCCTTCTTTGAAACTTCCTAAGTTTCTGGCCACAATAACTGCTTGTGGCATTGTATTCTGCAGCCCAGCTATGCCAAGTGTGACAAAGCATTTCTGTCCACCCATTTTGAACGAACCATTACGCTCTTTTCAACCTGCCCATGTTCTTAACAGCTAGTTTCTTGTATAAATCTGCTCTTCCTCTTTCCTCAGCAAGCATCTCAGTAAACACATCTGTCATCTGAATGTCCCCCTCTGTTACACTTATTTCAAAGACCTAAATAGTAAAAGAAAAGGGGGAAAAAAATCTTGTATTTTCTCCAGCACTCTCCTTTTGTTTACTCCAGGGTTGTATACCACAGAGGGATCAATAGCAGGGGCTATGGGGCTCTAGGCTCTGTGCCTCATGTGGGTAAGTGCTGTCTGCCAACTGCACTGTATGTGCAGGAGAGCCCTCTCCCACCCTCTGTAATGTGCATGCATGCAACTGGACACTGTCCTACCCTGCTGTACCGCACACATGGCTGGGCACTCCCTCTACCTTGCTGCACCACACATGCATGTATGCAGGCACTCCTCCACACATGCAGCACCTTGCCTTCAGCTCTTTTCAGACTCTGCTGTGGCACCACACTACACAGGCATGCTGGGCTGCCAGCTGCCGTCCCACTGACAGCCATGTTGTACTGTCCTGCCCTGTAAGGCAGGGGCACATAGCAGCATCCAGGGGAGGGTAGCTGAGGCAGGAGGGTAGAACCTGAGACCCCCTGGTGCTGCAACAGCTGAAGCAATAGGGGCAACAGTGGCCACCCAGGCCCTGTGTTTTAACTCTTTGTGGCCAGCATGTTAGCTGGACAGCCCTATCTTAATGGATCTTTTCCCTCTTCAGAACATCATTTATGAGCCAACAGTGTGTCCTTTCTGCGAAGATGGCTAATGGCACACTGGGCTGAGGAGAAGCGTTGCCAGCAGATCAAGGGAAATGATCCTTGCCTTCAATTTGGCACTGGTGAGGTCATATCTGGCACTGGGGGTCCGGTTTTGGAACCCCCTCTATAGAAAAGATGTGGACAAATTGGAGACAGTCCAGTGGCGGGCAATGAAAATGGCTTGGTGCCTGGGGCACATGACTTCTGAGGAGGGGCTGAGTGAACTGGATTTATTTAGTCCGGAGAAGAGAAAACTGAGGGGGGATTTAATAGCTGACTTCAACTACCTAAAGAAGGGTTTGAAAGAGGATAGAGGTAGACTGTTCGTAGTGGCGACAGATAACAAAACAAGGAACAGTGGTCTCAGGTTGCAATAAGGGAAGTTTAGGTTAGATATTAGGAAAAACTCTCTCACTGGGAAGGTAGTAAAACACTGAACAGGTTACCCAGAGAGGTGGTGGAATTTCCATCCATAGAGGTTTTTAAGACCTGAATAGACAAAACCCTGGCTAGGATGATATAGTTGGGGATGTATAGCAGGACCATGTCCCAGGGGTGGCTGTGGTGCCCCCTGCTGCTCATGCAGCTCCTGCGTCCCCACTCCAGCTCATTGGGGGATCCTCCCTTTTCCTCTCCTGCCATACCTTGATGTTACCATTATGATGTTAAGGGAGCTGCCCCTGTGTCCCAGAGTAGGCTCTTGTACTTTGGCTGGCTGGTACTCCTTGCACCTGGCTGGACATAATATTGCCCCTCAGGCACTATGTTGCTTAGGGCAGGGTGGGAAAAATGCAGATCCAGCTGTGGCCAGTCTCCGTTTCCTGGCAGCTCCAGTGGCTGCAGTGACAGCACAGGGCTGGGACAGAGCCATGATCTGCTCCTTGCACTTGCAATGGGTGTGGGTTCCATGGGTAGGGATGTGCAGGGAGCAGATCACAGGTCTGACTTAGCCTTGTGCTGTCACCACTCCGAGATCCTGGTCCCAGCCCTAGAGGCAACTCCCCGCCCAGCCACATGCCTTGCCTGTGTGGCTCCTGGCCAGTCTCTGTGAAGTCCCTGGGATCTTGGGCTGATGACATGGTGGACCCAGGGTAGAGCTGTGATGTTATCACTTTACACCCCTTCCTGCAGAACCAGGGCTCTGTCCCGGCCCCAGCCCTGCTATGTCACTGTCCCAAGATCCTGTTGGGCTTCATGGAGACTGGCTGGTAGCCACACAGGCAGGGAGCATAGCTGGGGAGCTGCCTCTGGGGCTGGAGCCAAGATCTTGTGGTGACAGAGCTGCAATCTGCTTCTTGCACAGCCCTGTCTGTGGAAACTCCACCCATTGCAGAGGCATGTAGGCAGTTGATCACAGCTCTGCCCTTGCCGTGGCCCCATGCTGTCACCACTTCAAGGTCCCAGGGTCTCCCCAACCCCACCCACCTGTTTCACCACTGGCCGTTGCCCCATCCCAGCTTCCCGGTCACACCCCCTGCCCATGCTGGCAGTGGGGGTAGGGCACATTGGCCGGGGTGCCCATGCAGTGGGGCTGGGTCTGGCAGTAGCAGCCAGAAGGAGCTGTGGCCTCCAGGGCTGCCATGAAATGGAGTCTGCTGTGGGCCATATCTGGCCTGTAGACTGTATTTCTCCCACCCCTGCCTTAGGGGCTATATTTGTGGCTCCTTCCATCTCGCACCTATAGTCATACCCATGCCTCACAAATATTACTCCATGTCCATTGAAAGAGGATCCTGGCCCCCACACAGCTTTCAGCCTTAAGCCCTTGAACCTTTGTTTGGGCCTCAGCCTTCCCAGGCCTGGTCCTTTTATTTTGACTGCATTCCTCAGCCCAGTTTCATGGGGGCCATCACCTGAACCTTGGCTCCTGGACCCTAGACCCATCTTCCACTTTTGTGCTTTGGGCCCCTGGCTCTTATGCTCTGGTCCAGCCCTTGGCCCTGACCCCAGGGTGGTCTGCCCACTGCTATCTCTGCCCTTAGCCCTCTGGGTCCCTGACTGCAGACTAGACTGCCTATTGCAGAGTGCCCCATTAGGCACCCCTCCATGTCTCCCCCATAGCTGCAACCTGGCTCTCTGGTATCAGGCTCATTACAGAACAGAATCACAAGCAAACTGCTTCAAAACAAAAAGTCTTCTTCACCTGAGGTTAATGTTACCCACAGGCTCCCTTGTAGCCTTCTCATCTCAGCTCCCCTGGGTGACTTGGATGCTTGCCTGTCCTGTCTTCTGCAGCTCTTCTTTTGTGGGAGCTCCTCTCCCTGCAGTGTTCAGAAAAACCCTGCCTGGGCTTAGGCATTGGGCTTGTGTGCCCCAAAGCCTCACCCCTTCCTGTCCCCAGCCACACACAGTAGTTTCTACTTTTGCTTTCCAGCCAGCCTGCCCTCCTCTGCTAGAGTAGCCAGCTGCTCCCCTGTTACTGGAAGGTCCTGGTCTGAGCAGGGGGTTGGACTGGATGACCTCCCACTAATGTGCTAGGTGATTTTAAGCATGTCATTTTCTAATCTAATAATTTTTTCCCCTCTGTAAAATGGGGGAACTAAGTTCTTTGAAAGCAAATTTCGAGAAATGCTATGTAAAAACCTTCTTATTACTTGTCAATGATCATTAAACAGATAATTAAATCTATTGCCTGATTCTTCTGGTCACTTTGTGCAGCTCAGGACCAGAATGCTTCAAGGCTCAACAACCAAATGTTAAAAAAAAAAAAAGAATTAAGAACAGACTAGGCATCCCAGGTATACCACGTCATGTATTCATGAGATTTTGTTTGTACATACTGAATTATTTCTGTCTAGATGTAATCGTATTGCAGGTATAACTCAATACATCATCTCTATGCTGAGAATCACTCTTCAGATTAATAATTACATTTGAGAAAGCATAATTTTCCACTCTCCACCTATTATTTATCTTCGAGGTAACAGAGAAGGCCACACAGTCCTGATTCAATTGCTTCTACTCTGTATGTCCAGGACAGGGGTGGACAGTTATTTTGGCTGGAGCCTCACTTAATGAGCTTTGAGGACCTGTTGAGGGCTACATCCATATGTCTCTTACTTTCTTCTCTTCTTTGTCTGTCTGTCTGTCTCTCTCTCACTGTCCGTCTCTTCTCTCTATGTGTCTGTGTCTGTCTCCTTTCTTTCTCTCATCTTCTCTCTCTCTGGTCTGTTTTCTCTCTCTCTCCCTCCCTTAGCCTCCCACCAGAAACCAGCTGAAGCTGTAGTTCACCAGGAACCCCAACACTCAGCTGTGGACCCAGGCAGGAACTGCTGCCAGGCTGGGAGGGTGATGCCATCTTTTCCTGGGCTCTGGAAGGAGTGGGGCAGGAAAAGGGAGAGAGGCATAGATAAGATGACTACCAATACTGACCATCAGTATCTGGGGGAATGTTTGTTCACCAGAGCGCCCCAAGGGATGATGAGGTCAAATCGTTATAAACTACTGCAAGACCATTTCAGGCTGGACATAAGGAAACATTTCTTTACTGTCCAAGTCCCCAAGGTCTGGAATAGCCTGCCATTGGAGGTGGTTCAAGCACCTACATTGAACACCTTCAAGAGCAAGCTGGATGCTTATCTTGCTGGGATCCTATGACCCCAGCTGAATTCCTGCCCTTTGGGCTGGACTCGATGATCTTCCAAGGTCCCTTCCAGCCCTACTGTTTATGAAATCTATGAAATCTAAGATAAGAGACACATAGAGAGATGTTGCCACCTGCTAGGCATGGCAGCTGCTGCTGCCTGGAACCATGGCTCATGCTACTGGCAGGTTTTGAGTTGGGGCTCCAGGCAGGAGCTTCCAATGCACTGGGAGGGTGGTGGTCAGTTGTGGATCCTGCCAGCAGGTTTTGCATCCGGGGCCTGAACCTGCTTACGGTATTAATAGCTGATGCCGCCACCTGCCTGCTGTGGGGGAAGTGACACCCAGATTCACAGCTGATGCCTGATGCTGCTGGGCTGAAATAGTACCCCTCCCCCCTTCCCCGGGTGCCCAGCACTATGTGATGGCTGGAGCTGCCACCACCCACAGGTCAGATCCAGTGAGTTGGAAGCTGTCCACCTGTGGTCCAGATTAAATCTGTTGGTGGGCCAGATATGGCCCAAAGGCCATATTTTGCCCACCCCCGGTGTAGAAAACATTATTCTCACTCCTTCTCCCTAAGTGCTATCTTTTGATTGATTAATCACTACTACAAACTTCAATGACTTAATTGCATGGATGTGCTGGATCTGTTCATATATTACATGATGGTTTGGTAAGACTGAGGGATATTGGCTGAGCTATAGAGCTAAAATCTGAATTATTCCCGGTCTTAACAATAACTAGATGAACAATATAATTTTTTGATCCTCTGGTCAAATTAAAATGCTGGGGAAAATGTCAGTCTCGATTAAATTGAGAAAAAAAAATCAGAAATTTCAGGCTTTTTTCATAGATTTCATAGACATTAGGGCTGGAAGGGACCTCAGAAGATCATCGAGTCCAGCCCCCCGCCCAAAGGGCAGGAAGTCAGCTGGGGTCATAGGATCCCAACAAGATAAGCATCCAATTT
>NW_017728906.1:187644916-187681409 GCF_001723895.1 Crocodylus porosus | reverse complement strand
AATTCAAATCAAATTCCAATTAAAATTAAGGGTTAATAGATGATCACTGACCATCAGCCTGTTACCAGACCCAATTCGTAGCCTGTGTGGGTGGGCATATGAACTTAACACTTGTGGTTGGCATTAATTAGGAAGCAATAATAAGGCTGTTTAAGCACTGCTACACTGTTGTAAACCTACTGACAGATGTCTAAAGTGCAGCTCCAGAAGCCATAATGGATGTATCCAGATGAGCAGCAGGAACGTGCACTTTGTGACCCCTCAAAGTCTTTTAAGGCATCACAAAATGTGCAATGTACATGAAAAGGTTCTCCATGCTGCATGTTTGTAGTGCAGCACCAAAATTAGATGCAGTATAACCTCATAAATCCATATATCAAAATCCAGAATTCCCCAAAATCCAGCACATCAGGGAGAAGTGACAGCTGGTCCCGGAGCAGTGCAGGGGGTAGCTTGCACATGGCAGCTGCCGCCACCATCCACCACCCCATGCTATCTATCCACATGTGGCCACTGCTCTGGGACCGGCTGCCGCTACCCTCTTTCCACCCCGCCCTGCGACTGGCCACCTCTCCAGTTTCAAAATCTGGAATTTTCAAATTTCCAGCAAGTGCTCAGTCCTGAGTATGCCAGATTTATGAGGTTATACTCTACCGAAGAATCCGAGTATCTAAAAAAATGCTTCAAAATAGAAATGGGATGGTGAACATGACTGTAGCATACGCCACTTGAAACTGGAGTCTGGCCAGAGCCATGCTCCAGCTGCCATAAGCCTGGATTGCTCTTGCTGCAGCCCCAGGAGGCCCCTAAAACCCCATATAAGGCTGCTGAGGCCAGCCCAGGTGCTGGCCCCAGCCTCCCCTACTCCACCCAGGGCAACTTGCTTCACACTAGAGCGTGTGTACAGGGGCATTCCCCAGGGACAAGTAGCAGTGGCACAACTATTTGCTGCTGTTATTTGTCCTCAGGGAAAAGCACATTCCTGCTTATAGGGATGCCCATGGGAGTGATTGACCTGAGTCAGCCAATCTCAGCCAATGTTGTGGGGCAGAGGGTGGGAGGCACAGTAAGCAGGTTTTCACCCTTCTTCACAAACCGAGAGCATGTATGCTTGGACAGAGCTGGGCTTGGGAGTTAGTCAGGATACTGATACTTAGTCACAGTGAGTTGTTGTTGGCACATTTGACTTTGTAAATGTGTTACTTTGTGACTAATAGCCTCAGTTGAGTTGCAAATAACCAACTGAATTTCCACTGTGGGGATTGATGTTTGCAATATTATCTGACTAGTTTCTAAAGACTGTTTTCCCCTAAAAGTAAGGCCATATATACATGTTAATTAATACAGTTTAAATTGCCTTGTTTGGACTTCCCTAGTCTGTGTTCCTGAGTGACAAGGTAAAAGGGGTGGAGGCCCCTTCCCCAGAGCTGGCGCTGTGGCAGAGAATCCCTGTGACAGTGACACCAAGAAATCCCCCCAGGATAACCTCACAAAGGGGGAATACTTATCTTCAACAGGCACACCAAGCAGGGAGCTGAGACAGATGGGCAAACCATCTGCCTGGTTCACCAGCCACTTGTTTATGCAGCTGAGGCCAGCACAAGATGGTGACATCATTGAAGAAGGACTCTGGCTGGGCTGGAAAAAAGCCAGCAATGGAGAGAATGCAGGGGATGCTCCCGCAGAGAGGCAGCTGGGTGCTCACCCCAATGAGACCGGAGCTCCCCAACGGGGGAACTCAGGCCAGGATCCAGGAGAGTGATACACTGCACAACGCAGGCAATGATCCTTCCGCACCAGGAAGGATCACCATGGCGCACGCAGGACACTTGAGTGGGGAAGCGATGCTGTATCTCCCTGGTGTTTCAGTTTCCTTCTTAGGCTTTTGAATTGCCCCTAAGGATGGAGGGCATCCGCGCACTTCAGCCCTGGGGCAGGGGATCAAGGGACCCTCAGAGAGTCCAGGACAGACATTGAGAAGTCAAACAGGTGCACAGAGTCCTATAGGAACTTATGCCCATCTAGCCTATCCCTGGCTATGGAGTAACCCAGGCCTACCTTAACGGACCCAAATCACAGGGTCCCTGCACTGATATAGGTGTGCTAGTTCAACACTGTGCTTGGAATGCCACACTAGAATTGCAAGTTGGAGTCTTGCCTAGATGCCCAGTGACCAAAGCTTCAGGCCAAGTAACATCCAGTCGAACACTGCCGGCTGGTGCATGGATGGGGTGTAGGGGAGGTGGAGCCCCAAGAACATCTGCTGGTGGCATCTCACAATAAATCCCAACTCAGAGGGAGGCTCCCACTTTGGAATAGAACAACTAGTCATCAAGGAGAGTATCAAGGGTCTCCCTGGGGAGGTGATACATGAACAGCAATAGTGCCTGAGGCAAATTAGAGGTGGGATAGGAGCAACCAGTCCTGAGCTGCAAGGAAGTGGGTACTCAAAACCCAGCAGCTACAGTCTGCATTAACTTTAATCCTTAACCAATGAGGATTAGTTAATTCAGACTGAGCTAATTTTAATTCAGGCTATGTGATCTCTTGAGGTCCCTTCCTGCCTTACTCCTCTATGATAATGAAGCTATATTGCTCTTTGTTCTGTCATCTGCCACCACTGAAAACAGTCTAGCTGCATCCTCTTTCTAACCACCCTTTATGTAGTTGAAGGCTATAATCAAATCTCCCGTTTTCTCTTCTCCAGACTAAAACATTTGGTACAATCAAAAAAAAAATATTTGTTTCATTTTTGATTATTGAATGCTTTTAAAACTTTTCTCTTTTTAATATATATGTAAACTTTTATAAAAGTAAAAAAGTTTTATTTAGATGTCTTTATGTGTTTATTTTTATTTTTAATTTTATTTATAAAATATTTTTAATAAAACATTTCAGCATTTGAAAAATAAGACATTCAATGTGAAAATATCAAAAGGAAACTTTTCAGCACTATTTAGGTTTTCCATTTTTCTTCTTTTCTTTTTTTAACTGAAAACATGAGTTTACTGGATACAACCAAATCCACCTGCGGGTTTGCTCCTCCCCCACAAAACATTCCATTTTCCAGCAAATTTTCTATTTGTCAACAATTTTGTGTCATCTCTAGTCTTTACTTGCAATGGAGCTGTACCGAGTTTTGGTCAAGCACTGGACTAAAGTCCTGTGTGAAATGATGATGTTCACTGTCTCTTATATGTCTCAGGACTGAAATCTAATAAAACATGGAAGTTTTCATTACCACAACTGAAAGGCAGCATGTAAAACTAAGTGAAACCTGAGACACCTTCTGACCTCAGCCATCTGCTTCAACTTTCACTGTTACAGGCACTGAAAAACCTTCTTTCTATCTCTGTTTTAGTGAATGACCAGCTAGTTTGTGCTGCTGAGAAATGCAATACAAAAAGTGACTCACCTGGGAATATTTTTATACTCTAAGCTATTGTGTGTAAGAAATAAAAGAAACCAAAAAAAATGCAAGGCCAGGTACTAAAAAGTATGAGGTTTAATCTCCAAGATTTCAGTGAGAGTTTTGACTAAGTCAGAACAGAATAAAAAGTGAAGGGCTGGGTCTACAGCTCCACGGCATTAATAAAATCTTTTAAATCTCAACAGGCCATAAGCATTGTCTGTAGTTTCATAATATTCATGTTGGTCACAATCTGGGGGATTTGTTACAAGAATCTTGTCTTCTTGCCTTTGGTGCATTCCATTCCAGTTCCTGCTTTTCTTTCATTCTTTCTATTCTCACATAGTTACCAAACATATTTTGGGATCTTTGGCATATCCCATAACATAAAATCAATATTTTTTTTCACTGAAATAGCTGCCTGCTTTGGGTTTTGTGTTTTGTTTTGAAGACTGTGAGGTATGTGGTTCACCCACCCCAGTTTTAATTTAACAAACTCACTCATTTTTCAGTGTGTTCCTTGTAATAGAACTCTAGTCACTCTGTTAGTTCAGGTAAATTCATATTTTTTTTTCTAATGGGTTCACTCAGGCCTTTTACATTCCAAAAAGAAGGCCAGCTGCAATATGCCCTTCATTTAAAGGGATATTAAATATTATGATTTCTTTACTTCTTTGTCTCTTATTACTCTTAAAATGACAAGTCTCCCAAGTTTCCCCACTTATTGCAACTCTTGTATCAGAGCTCTGTCCTTTTTTCAGAAACTGAACTGTCTTTGTGGGATCTGGTTGCCTCCCATGAGTTTTACTTCCAGTAATCCACATTTCTCAAAGGAAAATTGCTGAATTTTTGCCTTCCAGTAGGCTGAAGCCACACTTTTTTCCCAGCAGTTTATTAGTGTAAACTCCCCATTCATCAATGGGAGAGGCTTTACTCAAGCCAAATTCACTTCTTGTTTCTATGTTCTATGGCCAAAATTTTCACAAGTAAATAGTTATTTTTGTCTCCATTTTTTGGTCTCTGAATCCAGAGACTTTATGGTCCTGTGCTCTGAGTGGGATATTTAGAATTTTCTCAAAACTGGGCCCTTTAAACATTAAAAAGCATTTAAAAATAGAGGTACCCAGCATAGTGATAAAAGCTTTAATTTAGAGATGCTCCCTAATATAGAAGAACTGGGAACTGGGAGATGGTCCCTCAGTCAGGTAGTAGCTAGTAAGAGACAAAGGGACTGAACAGGCTTATCTGCTGCTATACAAATAAAAGGTTTAGCTATTCTTATCCATGCCTGACTGAATTTATTGAACCCTCTGACCACTACACCCCGTCACTTTTCAAAAGTTTATTTGAACAGCTTTACCATGTTGTTATAACCAGATTCCATGTTCTTATTCACATTAATTAACAGAATGTCCCATGGGCCAATGGTCCACACATAGTAAAAAATGTACAGTGCTGTACACAAGGTACATCTACCAACAGCAGCAGAGATACAGGTAAAAGTACATTGCTCATTTTGGCAATACCAGCCTCTTTCCTGCCACTCAAGACTATAACTTTGGCACCAGCTTTCATTAAGGCCTACTTGTATGTATGCTTTCACATCCAGGTGTCCCAGGGATGCAGGATCGGGCAAGGAGAAAGCCCCATTCAGAGGCAGACCCCAGACAGAAGAAAAAGAAGGAAAAAACATACCTGTTGCAGGGTCCCGGAGAAGCAAGGAGGCATGCCAGAGAAAACCACCCAAGTGGTTTATCAGTCGTGCCCATCTCCAGCTGGAGCCGGGTGATGTCATGAAGAGGCATCACCCAATGAAGGTAAAAATCATCCCCAAGAGCACAGGAAGAGGGATGCCAAGAGCTGGAAGAGTGGCAGGGAACTGCCAGGTGGAATGCATCCAGTCAGTAGTGGTGGTGGCAGCAGGAGCTGTGAGGGATCCCCATGCTGTGGAAGACCAGTAGGGATCAAAGGAGCTGACAGGGAGGCCAGAAGTGGTGGCGGTGGCAGGAGTTGCAAGGGATCCCCGTGCTGGGGAAGACTGGTAGGGATCAAAGGAGCTGGCAGGGAGGCTGGCAGCGGCGGTGGCAGCAGGAGCTGTGAGAGAGCGCTATGCCGGGGAAGACTGGCAGGGACCAGAGGAACCTGCAGAGAAGCTGGCAGCAGTGACAGCAAGAGCCAGAGAGGGAGCTCCTATTGGAGGCAGCAGGTGCCGCAACCTCAGGGTGGAGGTGGGTCCTGGAGGGGAGGAGAAAAACCGCAGCTGGGGTGGAGGCCCAGGGGACACGCTAGCCTAGGGGCATTAGGAATGAGGGGAGCATGGGACTGTCCCTGTAGTTGCTCCTCTTTTCTCCCTTTATCTTGTTTCCCTTGTAGTCTTGTCATTAGTTTCTTTTCTTGTCACTTTGGGTTGTTCCTGGGGCATGGGGTTTTATGGTGGTGAAGGTATCATTTGTGTTTTTCTTTCTCAGTCTGATCTATTTTAGTTCCCTGTCTAGAGCAGGTTAATGTAGCACACCGTACCAGGTTGGGGTAGTAGAGACCCCATTCAAAGACAAAAGACCACGTGAGACCATGGTGATGACCAACTGCATCTGCCAAAGTAGGCGCAGGGTGTCAAAAGGGACAATCCCAAAGGCCAAGTGCATCAGACTATCTGGGTTCAGCCAGAGCCTGAGGTGCCCATCCATGAGGGAGGACACATGTGAACAGAGAAAGACATCAACATGGGATAGCCACAAAAGATCTTGCAGCTCATCTTGAAGGTTGGTCTATGGCTGTGGTGTAGGGGAGGTTGGAACTCTGTGGACATCTGCCAGGAAGCATGACAACTCCAGAGGCGTCCTCAAAGGGGACCCCCTTCACTGAAGGACCATCCGAAGTCATGGCAGGTGAGTTTGGGGGATACCCTGAAGGTAGTTGAGGAATCCTCTGGGGTCTACACAAGGTTCTTTGGTGAGCAAGGTGAGCTGCTCGGGCAAAGGCGGTGCAGGAGCAAATCATCGAGTGGAGACGAGCACACCAGGCTATGTCTGGACCTTGCAAAATTATCGTACATAACTTTACTAAAATATACCACATACCCAACTAAATATTCACCCAGGCTTTCATTATTTCATACCTGGTGTGATATCCTTCCCTCTGGTTTTAGCAAAGACAATCTTGTCTGGTTATATCCATCCAGGATGTTACCAGAAAGATCATTTTCCACTTTGACTATATCACTTTGCCCTCTCTTTGAACTCCTTCAAAACTTTCCCATTTTCAAGGCCACTAGCTATGAGGTGCATGTCTTTACTTGGAGGATTTTCACAACCTATCCACTCCTACTTATATTTTTTCATGCACTGTCAAATTTTCAACACTCTAAGAGGCCCATTATATATCCTTTCATCAACCACTGTCAAAAAATTACCTTTGTGGTTTTTCCCAGGCTGCCCCTTATGCTTGACAACAGCCTCTCATAACTATCTCCAAAGGCCCTCCATTATCCTCCTTAATATTCCTCCTTATATGCCCTCCTTTGCCATGACACCTATGAGAAGAATGGCACACTGATACTATTGTCTTTCTTGCTGACCCACATAATTAAATTGTTTTGTTGCTCTCTAGCATCTGTCTCTAAACTGCAATTGTTACAGTTCATAAGCAAAGGGGACAAGCACAAGGGGCAAATACTATATGTGGTGTAAGATGTTTTCCAGTATGAATAGGAATGTCAGATTGTGGCTGCATGTACCCTTCTTGCAGATCAATCATTTTAGTTACTCCCTGACCAAGTTTCCCCCTATAATTTTTCAACTGTGTGGGGACAAAACAGAGGCCCTAAATTGAAGTGGTGGGTTTTAAAAAACACCGCTTTAATTTAGGGCTGATTAAATCCCCGTGTCATGCACAGACACCATTGACTTACCTGCCTCTCCAGCAGGGAGGGGAGGGTGAGCTGCCAGCAGGCAGAGTGGTCCTCGGGCTGTGGGTGGTCGTGGGGGGAAGCTGGTGCTTCCCTCTGTGGCAGCAGTGGCTCCACCCAGGCAGCACCTGCCTGCAGGCACCCAGCTTGGGTGGTCCTGGGGGGGCACCACAGCCATGGAGGGAAGCACTGGACCCCCATGCAGCTCAGGCAGTCAGGCAGGCTCTGGGGGGCAGAAGATCAGGCTCACTGCTTTTCTTGGGCAGAGCTGCTTTCCCAGGCTGCTGCCAGGCTCCCTGCAGTGCTGTGGAGCTGCACAGAGCCCGGTGCTTCACTGCGCAGCTGTAGGGGCAGCAAACTAAAACTTCTCGGGGGAGTTTTAATTTACTGTGCCCCAAATCATTTAAGGCACATTACACCGCCAAATTTCCTGCAGCAGCTGGAATTAATGCGCAATACACCGCCGAGGCATGCAAACACCAAGACCATTAAAGTGGTGCAAAAGCATTTAGTCCACTTTAAAAATGTCATGCACACCTGCCCCTTGTTTTATCTACACACGGTGTTACATTTTCTTCCATGTTACATTTCCAGGTGGCACTGATTTGCTTTGTCATAGTGGGCGGGCATGTGAAATGAAAACCCTCTCCACAGAAAAGCTTCCTCTTTCATTATTATTGCTTGTCTTTTGTCAGGTTTAACAACTGATTCAGACAAATAAAAAAAAAAAAATCTCATTTCACTGAAAAGATGCTGATACTCCAAGAAGGAATACAATTCCTTGGGATGATGAAACTTAAGGATCAAACACTTCCAGGTACAATAGGTACGCATCAGTAACAAGTTTTACAGCAAGGGCCAGAAGAGAAACAGAAGCTAAAAGCAATCAGTGAGCATGTGAGATTCCTGACTCAAATCATCTTCACTGTGCACCTCTAGAAAATGTCCTGTGGCACTGTTGGGTGGTGAACCTTTAAAAAAAAAAAAATCCAAAAAGACAAAACTCTGCCTTATTTAAGTTCTGTAATGGGAGCTGAACTGTTTAGAAAAATCTCCCTGTAGGAGCACTTGAAAATCCAGCCCTAAGCTAAATTGAATATCTGCCCCCAACATGTGCAAAACAGCACAGAGACAATGAAACAGGCTTCCCCTCAGTGAGCAAAGCCAAGTGACCTTCCTGTCTGCTCACCTACAAACAAAGGAGCCACCTCCCTAACGGTGGTATAACATTCACATGGCAGCACATAATGAACAACTGTCTCCGACTGGCTCGCTTTACAAGGATGTCATCTCAAGGATTTAGAAGTATTATTCCTTCTAGCTGAAAGACTAGCAGATTCCATCTGCTTTCTTCATTCAGGTCAGAGAAGAAATGTGAGAGTCCTGTATTCTCCTTTCATTTCTAGCCTCCTCAACTTTGTGAAATATCTGTAGCTTAAAAAGCAGGGGGGAAAAGTTTTGGATGATTTGTTGACCTACAGAAATGAATGGTAAAATGTCTTAACTTTATCCTGCAAGGGAACACAAATCAAGTTTCATTTGAGTCAGGAAAAACTTGATTTATTAAAGCAAGCTGCAAGGACTGAAGTGGATGATTTTGACAGATTAGTCAGCTAGATTCCACTTTTACCTACTTTGTGTAAAATTAGACTAAAGTGCATTGGCTTCAGTGGCTTTTTCTTCCACTCTTAAAGGGGTGCAGCTGAGAAAGATTCAAGCTGACTCTACAGGCACCTAGATTTGATGTTGCAACGTATAGGTATTAAGATCCTTGCCTTGGAGAGTGATTTATTTTGAGAAGTTCAGGTTCCTAAACAGTCAGTAGAGAGACTTTGGATGCACCTAGGAGCAATTTTGGTTCAGGTGCCTAGACTTTACACAGAGAACAGGGAGTGGTATGTGCCTACAAATGGTGAATCAGAAAGCCTAGGCAGCCAGCCGCCTAGGCGCGTAACCCATAGACGATGTCTGAATTCCCCTCCCTCCCTGAGGCTCAGGCACTGCGCTGCTACTGTCCATTAGAGTTCTTGGTTCATTTTCAGTTTCTAACATCTAGGCTCAACTCCCTAATGGGATTCTGAATACTGGAAGGGGGAAGAGAAGTACCCACATTGGCTGGATCCACACGTGTACCCATGTGCGGTTTGTGGTGCTGCAAACTTCTTTGCAGTGCCCCAAACTGCATGAGTTGGACATTAATCAGTGCACAATGCTGCAGTTGCTACTGGGATTTCCTGCTACCTGAGTGCAGGATTTCCCTGCCTCAGCATGGGGGCTCCACAGTGGAGCCCCCATGCTGAGGCATAAGGAGACAGACAAGCAGCCAGCCCAGAGCATTGTGAGGCACATTGCACGGCAGCCAGCCAGGAAGCGACTGGCTAGGGTGCAGGGTGCCTCAGTATGGGGGCTCCAGAGTGTGTGGAGATGGGGGAGCAGGCATCCCGTCTCCATGTGCTGCTCCCCAGCTGGCCGGAGCACAGGGTGCCTCAGTGCTGGGGCTGGTTAGCCCCTGCTGAGGCACCCTGTGCCCCATCCAGCCCCTACGTGCAGCACATGGAGCAGCAGGACAATGTGCCCCTCAGCATAGCACACAGGCAAGGGTGTGCACCGAGGCACAAAGAAGTGGCACAAATTTGTGCCGCTGCTAGTTGTGCTGCTGCAAAGGCACGCTGCTGCTTGTGTGGCCCCAGCCATTTAACATCGGTCAGTGGCCATAGAAACCTAAAAGGGACTTAGGCAGAGTTTAGGTGTGGAAGTTCCAAAAGACTCAGATTAAATTGGCCAGCTGTCAGCAATCACAAAATTCATTAGGCACCTCCATTATGGACTGCAAAGATATGTAGATGTATGGTAAGTGTTCTAAGCATACTCAGAAGTGATTTAGCTGCACAGATCATAGCATCATAGAAAGTTAGAGTTGGAAGGGACCTCAGGAGGTCATCTAGTCCAACCCCCTGCTCAAAGCAGGACCAAGCCCGAATACATCGTCCCAGCCAAAGCTTTATCCAGCCAGATGGAGCTTCCACCACCTCTCTGGGTAACCTGTTCTAGTGTTTTACTACCCTCCTAGTGAGAAAACTCTTGCTAATGTCTAACCTAAATTTAAGACTGGGTAGGCATCTGGCTGGGGTCATCTGATCTCAGCACTCTTTCCTGCCTAGGCATGGGGTCGGACTCGATGATCTGTTGAGGTCCCTTCCATCCCTAATGTCTGTGTATCTGTGAAACTTGCCTTGCTGCAGCTTGGGGCCATTGCTCTTTATTTGGTCATCTGCCACCACTGAGAACAATCTAGCTCCATCCTCTTTTGAACCCCTTCAAGTAGTTGAAGACTGCTATTAAGTATCCTCTTCTCTAAACTAAATAAGCTCAGTTTTCACAGTCTCCTCATAAGTCAAGCACCCTAGTGCCCTCAACATTTTTGTTGCCCTCTGCTGGACTGTCTCCAATTTTGACAGGCCTATCTCATTTCATACTGGAGCTCTGGGCAGCCCTGTGGCTCTTTTACACGAAGTACAACTCCTCCTCCTCTCCCCTGCCTGTCCTTCTTGTACCGAACCACGACAGTGCTCCAGTCATCCAAGCTCCCACCAAGTCTGTTATTCCAATCACATCATAGCTCCGTGACTGTGAAAGGACTTTCAGTGCTTTCTGGTTTTTTCCCAGGCTCCGTGCATTTGTGTACAGGCACCTAAGATAACTAGTCAATTATCCTTATTTACCAGGAAGAATGGAAACGCATCCCCTCCTGCCCCCTCTTCCTCCAGGTCACCCATTTCCCCACTTACCTCACGGCTGTGTTCTCTCCCCTCCCCTCCCCTCCCCACCAAATTTAGTTTAAAGCCCTCCTTACTAGGTTAGTGAGCCTGTCTGTGAAGATGCTCTTCCCTTTTCATCAGGTGGATCCCATCTCTTCCCAGCAACCTTCTGCTTGGAACAATATCTCATAGTTGAAGAACCTGAAGCCCTGCTGGCAACACCACCTGTACAGCCAGACATTGATCTGCAGGATGCACCCGCTCCTGTCTGGGCCCTTTCCCTTGACCAGAAGGATCGACAGGAGCACCACCTGAGCTCCTGCCCCCTTCACCCTTGCACCCAGAGCCCTGTAGTCACTCAGGGTCTCCCCTGGCACTGTCATTGGTACCCACATGGATAAGCAGCATGGGGTAGTAGTTAGAGGGCCAGATCCATCCCAATAACCCCTCTGTGACAAGTAGCAGACTTCCCAAGACAATGGATTAGTTTGGCAGGTGGATCCCTCCATCCCCCATAGAAGAGAATCTCCAACCACCACCACCCATTGCTTCTTCTTGGAGGCCATTGTCTTGATCTTTCCCACCTTGGGGAGGCCTGGCCCATCTTCCTCCATCAATGAAACATGTTCCTTGCTCTCTGTTGCTAGGGCTGCATATCTGTTCTTCAGACGAACTGCTGCAGGTAGAGATGAAGATTTCTGCTTGCTGCCTGCAGTCATAAGTTTCCAGCTGCCACCTTCCTGGGAGTCCATGTCCTCTCCCTCCTCTAGCCCTGCCTCTAGTGTTTCTTCCTCCAGTCCCAGAGGTCTCCTCCAGCATCAAGTCAACAAACTCCTCATGGCAAAGGATGCTTCAGAGCCTCACCACCTCCTCTTGTAACTCCCTTGCCTGTTCCCTGTGAGACACTGCCAGGAGGCACCACTCACACCGCAAACACTCCCCACCCCAGCCATCACCAGAAGGAAACTGCAAGCCACACAGTCCCCACAGCGCCAAACCTGGAGCTGGGTGGAAGCCTTGATGGTGAGTGGCCCTGCCTGTACAAAAACCTCACAGGTGCAAGCAGAGGCAGTGGCAGTAGACCTGGCATTGCTACATCCTCCAGCCATTTCCCTGGGTCTCTTAATCTGCCTCCTCTCTCTTGTTGCCCCTCTTCCAAGCACATCTTCCCTAGTGAACTCACCTGAAAGCTCACCTATTTATTGTTGCTTTGCCCCAAAGTGTTACTTTTTCCCTGCTTCCTCACACCAGGCTGAAAGGCTCTCCCTTCAAAGCAGGGGCGGGTGGGCAAAGTGACCTGTACACTGACCAGCAAGCTGGCTCCCTGGTCGGTCTCCTTTTATACTTTGCTAGGCCTGGACTGGTTCTCCCACCTCTGTTGGGCTTCTGGCAAGCACAGACAGCAATCATTCAGTAATCAGCAATCACTCAGCTAGCAACACTCCCAGCTGCTCAGATCACATGCCCTAAACACACAGCCCACCAAATACATGCAGCCAGCCAAAGGCACAGGCAGCTCTGGATCACTTCCCTTCCCCAGGCAGGATCTAGTGCCTGGTACCTGGCTTTTCTTTCCCCTTCCTCCTCTTGCTCCCAGCAAACTGCTTGCCCTGTTGGCTGCCCCTGTTCACAGACACATTATTATTTTGTGTAATAACTTTGTCTCATACCTGGTTTTCCCACCATTACTTGAATGAACATGTGGACCAAATCACAACTTAAGATGTGGTTAACCAGTTAATTACATCTTAAGTGTAACGTGTCAGTGGCCATAGGAACCAATTTGAACCTTGCCATCACTTCATTCGATGAACCAGTCTGCTCTTATGCTGGCTTTACACCAGTTAGTTCAATTTACTTTTGTGAAATTTCTCCTGATTCTCAGTGACTTGAAACCAGACTCAGTCATGTTAAGAACTGTTGATGAAGGTGTCAGCTTGCGAGGAAAAGAGCTTTACTTCCTACAGAGCAGCAAAGGTCACTTCCTGCTGAACTGAAGCACATGGAGAGTGAACACTTGAGAGCTTTCATAAGAGCCTTCAACATAAGCACCCTGCCATTAATTATTTAAGTCTATTATTAATTAATCAACAATAATTACAAACATATCTTTGGAGTCTTAAATGTTAAAGTCATTAAAGACAAGTACTGCTTTATCAAAAAAAGGGGGGGGGGAAAAGAACAATGTTCTTCAAAAAATCAAATCAGTGTAGGTAACGTGTGTGTTTTGCATTAAACTCTTAAGTTTAACCGGGCCACAGATGGTACTGATTTTTGGTTTAAAAAGTTACAGGTTACTGCATGTCTTTATAGTTTGTTTTATAGTCTCTTTTCTTCCCTGACAGAGTCTCTTTTTGAGTAGGGGAGGATATAGGATTAAGTTCTGGGAGACTGAAGGATTAAAAACCCATACAAGAATAAAACTGTGATTTGCAAGCAAGACAAGATGTAATATTTTCTGAATAAAAGTATCTAGAGTGCATTACATGTATATGGGGTGCTGACTTGCTGAGCTTCTTGAAAGCCAAATTGCTGATCTTGAGGGTCAACTTGCTACACTATTATATATCATTCATCTTGAGAGATAGACCTCACTAAGAACTGGCCACACTAAGAACTGGAGGTTCTGGCCTGGCGAGGGTAGAGGAATGCCTGGGCAGCTGGGTCAAAGCAAGAGGGAAAGAAAAACAAAAGTTATGGGTCCTGAGGGCTAGGAATAAGAGTGTGATTTTAGGCACAGTATTTATCAAGGATGATGGGTAGCCTACAGGACCCAAATAAAAGTCCCAGGAGGGACTCAGATCTGAGAGGTTGTCTGAACAGGAAAGTTACTGCAAAGTAAGCTAGGATGTAAATTAACCCTGCATTAGATACTCTTTTCTAAATCCCTGTGTGGATACAACATTGCACAGTAAGTATGAGGTACATTACTTCATTTGAAAATAAAAGTGACTTCACAGTATCTTCCCACCTAGAGAATCCCTGAGTCACAAACCTTACCTCTTGCTGCTGGGGGGCAGGAACTAACTATCATGCTGTACCAGCTGTACATTTCTATTCTCCATCACTAGGAAATCCCATGCTTGTGAAATGAAGCCCACATTCAATCCATTTCATGCCTCTCCCCACTCCTCCACAGTGCCCGGGATCCAGGGAAGAACATCTCATTTCAGAAGTACTGTGTCATAATGATTCCAATTCTTTTTTTCCACCCATAATTTCCAGTTTGTGGGAAATGTGAACATTTTAAATTTTGCAGTATGACTAGGTTGGCATATGTTGTCATGAGTTTCACTCAGCAGATGCCTAAGAGCTTCTAGAGTCTGCATCCCTACCATGTAAATGGTTTTCGAATTGGAGACGCTTGGATACTTGCAGTCTCCTAGGCCAATCAGCTCTCCAAGCTACCTGACTCCCAAAGCTTTAGCTACCAGTTGCCAAAGATTTAGGTAGCATGGACCATGGAGGCCTGGTTATCTTCTAATACAAGCCAGTCTCCGTGCCAACACTGCCTTGAAGCAATAGAGCATGAAATCCTGAGATCTTCTGTCCTGCAAAAGTCCACATGGCAGGGTTGTCATGGGCTAGTAGACAACGAAAGCCCTCTGGGATAGTCTGTTTGGTGAGATCATCCCAGCGCTATGGATGTTACAACCCCGGGGTCCTGCACATTCTGCTAGGCAAGTTTGTAGGAAGTCAAGCAGATTTCAGATGAAACTCTGACTCTGGTTTTATGAAATCCAGGGATTGAAATCCATGAATATTTTGTGAAATATTTCAGTCTTAATGATCAAGCATTTTCCAATAAAATCCTGGTTCATCAGAAAATTCCCTAACATCTCCACTTTCAGGCATCCAGACCTAAAATCCAGGTAGCCCTGTAGGAAAATAAAGAGCATTTTTACTCCTTCCTACTTCTGTAGTGCTATCTCTACAATGCAGACACAATCAAACTTGAGAAATCTTCCAAGAAATGTGTTAGTCCCAATACTTTGGTAACAGAAAATGAAACATAATGAAGAATGTCAAGGAAATGCTGCAGCTGGGAACTAGGCAAGTGATGTATCGTTGTGCCTAGTAAGTGCAGCCTCAGGCATGAAGGGCACCTGTTTTCATGAAGTGAGAAGGGGAGCTATAGGCAGATACCTGCAACTTTGCTAAAGGCCAGGGGCCAGCTCATTATAGTCTGAAATAGGTCTGGTTTAAATTAAAGATAGTATCTATCTGGTATCCATTATATTGCCTCTAATTAAAAATATGCATCATTAGAATAGCTATGCAGATATAATAATTAGCAGTTGTACCTCTTTTGGGTGTCCAACTCCAGAAATTTTTTACTCTTGCTGTTTCTGAATTTTTTGCAATGGGGTATCAGGTCATGGATAGCTATATTTTTTGTGAAAAAAGAGTGGGGAAATTCTCTGTTATTGTTCGTAGAGCAGTCCCATGGAGAATTATCTTTTTACCTGAAGGATACCAGAAAATCATTCCTGATACAGAATGCGATAAAACAATGCTTGGAGAAATGGAAAACAATGAACTGGACAGGTCATTGATATCTGAAGTAACACGGATCACTTGGCAAACTGGGTGCAAACAAACAATATGTAATTCAATATGCCCAAACATATATTTATGAAAGATAGCTCTAAGACTGACACCAAGATCCCCCTAGGTATTACAGGGTATATTCAAGCTAGATTCTAAAGTCAGAAAGGACTGTTGCAATCATCTAATCTGACCTCTCCTAACACAGGTTGTGGACCTTTACCTGAATAAATTCCTGTCCAATATCCTGTAGGGAGCAGGTTGGAGCCAGGCCACAACATCCCCCCCCCCCAGCTAGATAGGAGCCAGGCCATATCCCTCTCCCTCTGAAGGGCCAGGCCACAACTTCTTCCCCTGGGCTGCTGGTTTGGGACCAGCCCATGTCTTCCTGCCTCATATCGCACAGGGCCGGGCCACGCACACTTCTTGCTCAGTTTGAAGGCAAAGCCAAGGCCCCCTTCCTCCCACAGAGCAGGGTCATGACCCCTCCTCATGTGCAGCTCAGTTCAGGGCTGAGCCATACCCTCTTTCCTCAGAAGGCTGGGCCAGATCCCCTTCCTCCTGCCAATCTGGTTTGGGACTCCGGCACCCCCCGCCTTCTGCCCATGGACCAGGTCGTGCCCCCTCCTTGTGTGGATTGGGACTTTCTCATGCCCCCTCCCTGACATTGGGCTGGGTTGGGGTCAGGCCAAGCTCCCTTCCCCCATACAATTGGACCAGGGCTGGGCTGCCCCCTTCCAACCCCATGTGGCCAGATGGGGCCCTACCACACCTGTGCCAAGCACTGGATTGGGTCCACTAACTAGATTCAACCCATGGAGAGACTGGGCACTATCCATCCAGCCTCCCAGACAAAAAGGTTGAGCACCACTAATCTAGGTAAGTGGCTTTTGGCTTTTTTGTATGGTATAAAAGGGCCAGAGCAGTGAGAAGAATCTGGCTCAGGAACCATCTTCTCCATCAACAAGTTGTCTCCAGCTGAATATCATAAAATGACACATTAAAAATCAGAGCCCTCTTTCAAAAATTTTGGCCAAGTCATTTGCTCAGGATTGCACAGGCGTGCCTTGCCACAGCCTTGGTGCGTTCTGGTCAGCCTCGTGTTCACTGCTCCTTCTCTGCATCTTCTCTTGGCTCCCAACTCAGCTTTGGCTCTTCCTGACCCTGACCTTGGATCTCCCCTTGAACTCAGAGCCAGCTCTCTGACCCATGGTTTCTGATCTTTTACTTCTTGGGCTATATCTCTCAGATTTCCCCTTCTGGCTCTCTTGGAACTTGGTCCCTGTGTCCTCAGCCTACTGAGCTAGACCCTAGACTGATGCTCTGGTAGTCTGTTCTCTTACCTTGCTGACCCCCTTAGCTAGTCCTAGGGGCCTACCACAAGCTTGGCTACCTACGTCCCCACTGAATGATCACAGAGTCAGATAAAAAAGGTGCTTTATGTTCAGGTTCTTTGAGGAGTTGGAACAGATGCAGAATGGCATAAATCAGAGGTAAAAAGAGCTAAAATCCTGCTCATGTCCCTGTCCATATGTTCTAATGATGGGAACAAGATACACACTCCCACTACTGAGAGGTCAAGATAGTGGACAGAAGCAGGAAGGCATCTGGGGTCAATTGCTGGTTCGACTGTGTCACTAAAACCAGCACAGAGGGCAACTAAATAGAAGTTAGCACCACAGAGAGAAAAAAAGCAGATCAATATCTGGTGAAAAAATGTGCAGCAGTGATAAAACAGGACCCCTGAGAGAACAAAAAGCAGAAAGTCTTGAAAACAAACTTTTTTTATGAACAGCAGAGCAGAAACAAAAAGAACATTTTATACAGGTCCTAGGGTACTCTTTGAAGACAGCATACAAATACACAAAGCAGGGGAAGTAGAAGGATAATCTAATTACATTTCTAATGAGTGAGAAAGTCAGGGTATAAGAGAGAGAATATAAAGGGTGTTCAATTTCAGCAGAGGAAAGCTTGTAAGGATTAAAATTGGGTTGGGTAAAAATCGAAATAGAACAATGAAGGGAAGAGAATATCAATGGAAACTGGACAGTATTCAAGGTAAAATGTGAGCGTGCCTCAGGGACTGTTGTGTGCTTGCTGTCTAAGAAGCAAATGAGTAAATAAGTAAAACAGATGCCAATGTGAGTGAAAAACACCTCACGCAAAGTAATAGAGATTAGGAAGAACCCAAACAGGAGGTCTAAAATGTGAATTATGCAGGAGACACGAACGATTGTAAAGAAAAGGATAGGGAAAATAGAGATAAACAATAAGAACAAGTCAACAGGAAAATAAAGAGATGACTTAAGAGCAGAAAGAAAACTAAGGGAATTGTGGACCAAGTTACTGTAAAAATAAGATATTATTAATCAAAGGAATAGATACTGCTAAGATATTATATTGATTCCTTGCTCTCAGTTTTCACAAAAGAAAAATAAGGAGCAAATGTTAGAAATAGACATAAAACTTCCCCGGGGAAGGAGAAGAAATATTAGAAATATTACAGGAGATCTCAACCATGCCAGAGTAGGTAATCAAAAATAATGGTTAAAACCATATACACCAAGAATTTATATATAAAAACTGTAACACCCTCTACTCAAAGTATACTTTACAACTTTTATTGTGTGAGTCCAAGGGAAAGAGATGCAAAAGGGGAAAAGAATAAAATTTCAACTCACAGCTTTCTTTTAAAACATACTGATGACATGTTAAAAGCTATATTTAAAATTACCAACCCACCATTTCTTCGGCTGTGCTGATAAAACAAAAGTCTTTGGAAGGGAACACAGTAAAAACACTTCTCCAAATGTCTACACTTCATTCTCTGGTAATTCATATAAGCATTAAGGACTTGATTTGACACCAACTTCCCAACTCTTGAAGTCAATGGGAAGTTTTAGACTTCACCCATTGCTGGATGACACCTATGTTTGAGTGGCTGTACATCAGCACCAGGACAATCCCGTAGAGAAAGCAATAATTGAGGACATTTGGAGAGCTGAGTTCTATCTCTATCCCCTGGTGAGTAACTTTGGACAAGTCCCCATATCTCTGTAAAATGGGATTGATATGACTGGCAATGTCTGAGTAACTGTACTGGATTTTCACAAGGGCATGAGAGGTGAGCATACCTCCAGCATGTTTTTCTTCTTCAAAGTTACTCCTACATTTTCCAAGCATATGTCAGGATTCAGTTGCCAGAGTTTCATTAAGTGTTAAGAGTCTTGGATAAATCAGTATTGGGATGTCACAAGAAAGGGCTCTTATACACATACACAGAGCCTGCTCCGATGTACTGGAAATGCAGCATGTTGAAGCGGACTTGATTAATCGAGTCTGCTGGAGCACAGAAATCAGCACGCTCTGGCAGCCTTTTGCATCATGTGTATCAGCAGTGCAGTGCATCCCCGCACTGAAAAAATGGTGGTGGGGCACTTTGAAATAAAACTCTTTCAATGATCTTTAGTTTAAAGCACCCCACCACTGTTTTTTTCAGTGGGGGGATACACGGGGATGCTGATACAGATGATGCCTGGGCACCTTTAACTAGCATGGCTTGCTAATTAAAGCTCCTGGCTCCATGCCCCACAGCATATGTAAAAATGCCCTAAGAGTCCATCAAAAACTACTACTTCTGAAAACTACATAGAGTAGTTTCAGCCCAGGCTGATTGCAGAAGTTCTTCTACTCCAATTGCAGCTGCTTCAGGCAAGCCCTGCTCTGTTACTCTGATGTAATTCCAGAGAAACTCCATAGATTTTGGGGATCGATACAGCCAGCCTGCAGCAGTGGAAGACAATATTCAATCCACATCTGCTGCAGTGTGCTCTTTCTCCAAAATAAACTTTCTTAGGATTAGGGAAAGAGCAATCCAAAGCTGACACCCCCAGTGGACACCAATCATCAAATAAGCCACAGCAAAGGAGACAGTATCAGAGCCCAGAGAAAAACTCATACCTTGCCTAATGAAATTCAAGTTACAAATGGGGTTCCAGGTTTTGCCGCTAAGGAGGAAATGGCTGGGGGAAGGGACAGCTAGAGGGGATTTCTTCTTGAAGGTTGCTCTTTACTGACCTCCGACTTCTAACTGAATCCATAGGAATCAGTCGGCTTCCATCCCCTGTGAATCAATCCACAAAATGCAGTTTCATAAGCCAGGTGTGAATTTAACCTAGGAGGATTTATGCAGGGTGTGATCTTCAGCTGGTGTAAATTGATACAGGTCTACAGACTTCAGTGGAGCTACACTGATTTATGATGGTTGTCAAAGGTGACACAGCAAATCAGTAGTGGATCCAGGAACACAACCCAGGAGCCTGGTCTCCCAAATCCTCACTGTAATGCTTGGAGGAACATATTCCCACCTGGAGCTTGCACGCCTTACATTAACACCCAACATTAAAACCCTTCTGATGAGATGCACTTAATGTATACCACACAGTGGATAAATATAGAGCTTTCAATTCACAATACAGCATTCTAGGATGAAACAATGAGCCAATTGAAAGTCCTCAGTAAAACCGAGGCAGCCATTTCTTAGAAGACAGTGGCAATATAATATTAAATGAGGTTGTAAAACAAGGCACACAAATGCATACAATCACACTGAAGCAATGGAGGTTCTCTGGGAGAAAATTTCAAAGCATTTGGGAGATGAACAGAAGACATTTTAAGAATGCTCAAAACATGAACAGCTATGTATGTCACTCAGAAGCAAATGTTTGAGCTACATTCAGAAGACAGCTGAGGACGGTACAAGCAACTGAGATAGGAAAGGGCCACAGTGCATATGTACTATGCTGCTTGGGTGAAATCCAGATCAGCAGCCTGCAGCTGCATTTTTTGGACAATCTGTTACTGATTAATGAAGGAAGAAGGGAGGCCAGGTATAATCATCTCAGACTAGTGGTATGAATGCATAAATCAGGATTTCAGCATCTTTTGAAAAGAACAGGGTGCAAAGCATGGAATATGTTTCAGGTGGTAACGAGGGCATTCTGAAAACTGATCCACAATAAGTCAACATGATGGGCTAAAGCAAGCTGCAGTTCTTTGATGAAGGCCAAGTTTCTAACAAAAAAGATGTAATTGTGCAATGCCAGGCCAGTCAAAGAAAGTTTCACAATACTTATTAAAAGCACAGGCACTGTCCTGGGTTTCATTTTTCAGCCCGGTCCATTAGGTTTTTTTGGGTCACATCACATCACATCTCTTGTTTAAACTGAGCCTCAGGTTTGAACTTAGAGATGTTTGTACTAGCAGAAATTTAGCAAAAGTAGGCTTGGAGCATGCCCTCTTCTCTGAAGCCAATATTTTTAGTCTTGCCTCAGAGCTAATGCCATGCTCTAATGAGATCCAAAATACCCCCTTATCTCATTTTACATGTGTGTGATTGAGGAGTAATTACTGGGAAATTTCCAGCAGTTGTGTTTAGTGTTGTGGGGAAGATTGCAATTAAAACCATTTTACCAAGAAGTACAGACTTAGGACAGTTGGAACATTTCACAAATGTGTGTCTTATTTACCAGGTTTCAGTCACAACAAACAAAAACCTATAATAAAAAAAGACTGACATTTTCAAAATGATGACTATATGTTTTGATTTTAATTTATTTTTTATTCTGATAGTCACTTCGACTTTATATACAGTTCCCCCCTCCTTTTTTTGTTTTTTAAAAAAACTCCAAAACCCCTTTTTTTACTTTAGGTCTATGAAGGGTTTTGTTTGACCTGACATTGTTTTTTTAAAATTATTTTTCAGTCTATTAAAAATTTTTTAATTGACCAAAATATTTTTTTTGTCAAAAAATGAACAAAACAAATCAGTTATTTCCAGTGGCGATGTATAGGGGGTGCACATGCACCCACTGAGAGCACTGGTATACCCCCTGACAGGCGGCACTCCCTGCTTAGGTGATGGGCACAGGAGGCAGGCAGGAGTGCCGGTGCCCCTTCTGCGAGCACCGGCTGGGGCGTGGGGGCACCCAGTGAAGTGCCGCGGGAACTTCCAGGAGTGCTGCAGGCACTTCCTACTTGAGATTGGCTGTGGGTGGACACCTCTCCCATTCTGGTCAGCAGAATTGGCTGCAGGGGGACTCCCTTCCAGTCACTGACTGGCTGCTGTGGGGGGGGCATGTGCCCCCCCCACCCCCGACTTGCCCCCTCTGACTCAGGTGGTACCAGTCGTCCATTGTTATTTCTACAGCTTCTGTTGGGGTAGAAGCTGAAGACATCTTTCAAAGGAAGAAATGGCTTCTCTGCTTCCTTTTTGTATATTGAAATTTAATACAAGTCCTCAAACTAAATCTGATGGAGACGGTTCATTTTTGACCCCATAAACTAAAAAACAGCTTTCATTTAGGCCTTTGGATATGCACATGTTTATGCCACGATGTTATAGCATACCTAAACCTAGATATATGGTTAGGACTTGTTACTATGCAATCATTCCTGATTCCCTTGTGCTGTGGCACCTGTGCAAGGACTTGATGCAACGTATGAATTTTCAATAGGAGCGCAAGGATGTGGGGCCAGCCCTCTGTCTGTCACATTAGCACATGCTGGCCATCTATTTACATTAGGATTAAATTGCTGCTTCATGGTCCAAAGTCTCTAGCACAAATTATACGAAGCATCTGACTCCTCTGGTGTTACTAGTCATCATCCTTTTCTCTGTTTCTCACATAGCCACCTCACAACAAACAGATGCAGTACTGGTACTTCCTCCTGGCATACAAATCTTGATGATACCCTTTTCCCCCAGCCTCAACCCCCCCTGACCAGATGCTGCCTCCAGAGCTACAACAGATGGTCCTGCAGCCTGTAACATTTCTAACAGGAGACCAATCATGTTTATTTTTCCTGTCTCCCACCTGCCAGGACCTCAACAGACCCTTACACCCCCGGAAATAGCTCCAAGTTTTAACTGTAAGAGGTGAATGCTGATGCCATGCCCAAAAATCTATCCTACTTGAAGGTAGCCTTTCCCATATTAATTCAGAGCAGCCATAGCCCTTTCTTATGGGTATGTACAGTGTTTAGCACACTGGGACTGTAAAACTCAACTGCGATCTCTAGTCAATGAAATCAGAATTAGAATTAGAAATATTTTGGCTGCCAGGCCTCTGTTCAAGTTGTTTGATATTCCTTACCATGTCAAAGTGCTACTGTTCTTGTTTACTCTTGCCATTTGAACTGTAATCTTTGTCATTGTCTCATTTTGATCTCTCATACCAATTTTCCTCCACAAACTGTATATTACATTCAGAAGTCCCTTACACCTGAATCAGCCAAGCTGAGGTGGTTCCGATAAGTAAGTAAAGCCTACTAGCTATAGACATTAATAACTAATACAGCTAACTGTTCTGATTAATAATAATAAAAAAACTAGAGATATCCTAGTTAGAGAAAAAATTATGAGTTGTAAATATATACCCTGAATCGTTCCTGTTTCTTCCTCACAGCCCACATCAGGTTTATGCAGCTGGAAGCTTTTGAGCCAAATAATCAGAACTCCCTCAGTGAAGTAACTGAATAATGTCATGCTATTGTTTCATCTTAACATGATATTGCCAATGGCAATCCTTCCAGAATCACATCTGAAAGGTAAAATTAGAATGAAAGAATCTGGAACTGTACAGGCATATTTGAAGCAAAAATCTGCTTTTAGATCCACACAGCAGGTGCTGGCACCCTTCCTCTGCTCTCCCTAGCTGTACTCTAAAAGGAGAATTTTGCTCTAAGTTAACGATATTTACTGCAGCTCAGATCCACGCTACAAGAAAGTAATGCTCCTGATGTGCTGCTGCTATAGATGGAACTATTTTTGGTATTTAAGCCTGGGATCCTTTCAGATTTGAAGAATACAGTCAAGGTGGAAAGAAGATAGTTACATCCACCAGGAAGACTTAATCTAGCATCACAATAGCTAATGTCAATATGCCCAAATGCCTAGTAGAATCTCTAGTCTGAGTTTGGCTTCCAGACTCCTCGCACGACTCCTGGGGAGACTTAAGCACTATAGAATAGGATCCACAAAAGCGAGCAGGTTAAGTGTGGAGCTGTCTGAAAAGGCAGTAAGAATGACTTATCCTGCCCTTCCCAGGGAGTTGCGGGGCCTACATCCAAGATGACTAGAATCCTCTCCTTGATGTAGGAACCTGGGCTTGCTCTATTTTTTTCATAAGAAACACAGCAAGGAAGTTTGCTTTTCCGCAACATTTGTGCATCTGTACAAGGGAAAGTGAAAGACAGTATAAACTTATAGAAGAGCTGCTCAACTTGTGGCTCACAAGAGGTTAATCTGCAGTGTCTGGCCTCTTCTCCAGGCACACCCTCCCATCATTCCTGCTCAAGTAGTAACCAAGGGCTACTGGTTCCTCCTCTCTTCTCTGGCTTTTGCTTCCTGTCCCTGTTCCATGGAACAGGGTGGGACAGGACAAGGTAGTGCAGCCCACTGTGCTGGGAAGCCTATGGCCTAATGCAGCACAGTGTAACACTGTAGCTGGGCAGCCCATGGACAAGAAACTGGGGCTGAGAGCCTGGGAATCTGCATAGCCCAGCGTATTGGGTTGGGCCTGAGTCACTTGTGTGGTGCAGTGCAGCAGTGGCACCAGTGGCTCGCCTGGGTGCAGTCCACAGAGCATGCACAGCCCCTGCAGAGTGAAATAGTCTTGCTTTATAGCCTTGTGCTTCAGCCACTTTGTGGGGGAATGGCAAAGCTGGGTTCAACTCAGGCAGATTTAAACCTGGGTCTAGCACACCACAGATGACCACTGCATGCTACAAATTCTTAGGGGCAGGGCAGGTGGGGATACCTTCACTACCCCCTCTGTTTTCTCACTGTGTGGTCCATTAGGAAGGTTGTGAGAATGACCTGCATATCAGCTAGGTGAAGTAATGCCTAATTTGCCGGGATTGCCTGGTTCTGTCAGAACTGGGGCAATTGCGCATATGGCTAAGTCCATATGTAGTTCTAGTTCAGGGGCGGGCAAATGTTTTGGGCAGAGGGCTGCATACTGAGTTTTGGCAAGCCATTGAGGGCTGCATGGCAGGCAGCCCAGGGCAGATAAATATTATTTTTTAAAATATTTTAGGGGCCCCGCAGGCCAGATAGAATGGCCTGGCGGGCCACATCTGGCCCCCAGGCCACATATTGCCCACCCCTGTATCTAGTTCATGGCTGAAAAAAAATATTTCTTGAAGGAATTGTTAATAAGAGGCAAATACAACATTCTCCTTTCCCTATATAGTACTGTCAAACACAAGTTTTCAGAAATCATGAGGCAGACCTCTAAAACCATGTTAGGCAACAGCAATCAAGGCAACTTAGGGGACACTGATCACCAAATGATTACATTCACTATCCAGCAAAGGGCGGGCATTATACCCAGCAGGGCACGGGTGCTAAACTTTAAAAAAGCTGACTTTAATAGACTCAGGGGATTGGTTAGCAGGGTGCTAGGAACTAAGAACTTGGATGCGTTGAGGGTCCAGGATGGGTGGACATTCCTCAAAGAAACTGTTCTTTGGGCTCATAGTGGGTCAATCCCATGGCAGCAGAAAGGGGGCAAGGGGGCCAGGAAGCCCCTTTGGCTAACCAGGATTATCCAAGATACTTTAAGGGCAAAAAAAAAAGAGGCATACAGGAAATGGAAGCAGGGGGTAGCTAGCAAAGGGAAGTATACGTCTCTGGCCCTCACCTGCAGGGAGTTGGTCAGGAAGGCCAAGGCAACTCTAGAACTCAGGCTAGCATCAGGGATAAAGGACAATACGAAGTCCTTCTTTAGGTATGTTGGGAGAAAGAAAAGTGTGTGGGGTAGCATAGGACCCATACAGAATGGGCAGGGGGCTTAGTGACGGATAGCAGAGACAAGGCAGAGCTCTTCAATGAGTTTTTTGCCTATGTCTTCTTAAATGGGAATCTAGATGGACCCTCAACATACATCACGGACACCAAAAAAGAGGACATCAGCCGACCAACAGTCAGGGCCGACACGGTAAAAAGACACTTGGAGGAACTGGGCGTATTCAAATCACCAGGGCTGGAAGGACTCCACCCATGGGTAATGAAGGAATTAGTGGGGGTCATAGCTAATCCACTGGCAAGGATATATGAACACTCATGGTACTCAGGTCAGCTTATAGAGAATTGGAAGCAGGCTAACATCATCCCAATCTTTAAGAAGACAAGAAAGGAGGACCCGGGGAACTATAGAGCAGTCAGCCTTACCTCTATCCCTGGGAAAATCCTAGAAAAAATTATCAAGCACCACATCTGTGGGAGCCCACTGGCTAATGTGATGTGGAGGGGTAACCAACATGGGTTTTTAGCAGGCAGGTGCTGCCTGCCTACCCTAGTTTCTTTTTGCAACAAGGCCATCAAATGTTTAGATACAGGAGTTGAGGTGGATGTTATCTATCTCAAGAAGGCCTTTGACAAGGTATCCCATACCATCCTTATAAATAAACTGAGGGGATTTACCTTGGATGATTACACAGTAGACTGGATAGCAAATTGGCTCAGGAGTTGCTAGTGGTGGATGGGTCGGTGTCAACCTGGAAAGATGTGGGCAGTGGAGTCCCTCAGGGCTCAGTTCTGGGGCCGATGCTATTCAACATCTTCATCAGTGATCTAGATGAGGGGGTGGGAAGCACCCTGTCCAAATTCGCAGACAACACAAAATTATGGGGTGTAGCTAACACCCTGGAGAGGAGGAATCAGATCCAGGCTGACCTAGACAGGCTGGAGAAGTGGGCAGAGAGCAACATGATGCAATTCAATAAGGACAAGTGCAAGGTGTTGCATCTAGGGAGGAAGCACTGCCCATCATACCTACAGGCTGGGAGGCGACCTTTTCAGCTCCACTGAGGCAGAAAAAGATCTTGGAGTCACTGTTGACTCCAGGATGAACATAAGTTGCCAATGTGATGAAGCAGTTGGCAGAGCCAATCGCACCTTGTTGTGCATCCGTAGGTGCTTCACAAACAGGTCCAGGGAAGAAATTCTGCCTCTCTGTGTGGCACTGGTGAGACCACAGCTGAAGTACTGTGTCCAGTTCTGGATGCTGCAGTTCAAGTGGGATGCGGACAACCTGGAGAGGGTGAAGGGCCACTCGCCTGATTAAAGGCCTGCAGGGAAGGTCCTATGAGGAAAGGCTGAGGGACCTTAACCTCTTCAGCCTCTCCAAGGAGCTGAGAGGAGACCTTGTGGCGGCGTACAACTTCATAAGGGGAGAGCAACTTGAAGTAGGCAATGATCTGTTCACCAGGGCACTCCCTGGAACAACAAGGAACAATGGCCATAAGCTACTAGAGAGAAGGTTTAGGCACATGACCCCAGGGTTGGTGACTCTTTTCTTGCCTGCCAGGGGCAGGGGGTCAGACTAGATGGCCCACTGAGGTCCCTTCCAACTCTGTGAATCTATCTATGAATCATATAATTGGATTTGTTTTAAATGATAAATTTGGGGCTCATTTTATTTGTGTCCTGGTTTCTGTACCTTTAGAGTTCATTTGGGTCACATTTCAAGTTTTCCTCTGCTTTTTTAAATGAAAACTGAGATTCTCACCTAAGCGTATAAATGTAAGAGCTGGGCTTTTGAGAAAAGCACCAAATACTATGAGACTTGCAATGAAATTGTAGGAATTGTCTATATTGCATATAACCAAAATTTCCTCACAACCCTCCCTCCCTAGTGGGTGCAAAAAAGATTATTTTGGCTTTATTCTCACTTTCCTCACATGTTTCACTCTATAGACCAGACCCTGAATAGAAATAATATAAACGAGTGTAGCTTTATTTGCTTTAATGGAATTCTGCTAAGTTAGACTGGTGGAGTGTCTGCCCTCCCTTAAAGCAGTATCTTTTGTCAAAATCTTTCTTCATTGATCACCTGACTCTGTTTCAAATCCCATGCCACTCCCTTTAAGTGTTATAACGTCCCTGTCTAATCCATATTATTAATTAGTCTTGCAATTTTAGCAACTCCCAAAATATAGGAGGCACTTTCTAAACAAAAGATGATAACCCTTAGCATACAAAACACCCAATTTTTGAAATAGGATTTTATCCAAACTTTGTCTCTTAATTTGCTTTCACTTTTAATAATCTAACAGTATTCATCATGCCTGTGGAGTAACTCTAGATTTATATGAGTATTGCTAAGTTCAGAATCTGGCCCTCTGTGATTTTTAAAGCTTCATTTCATAAGGCTACCTCAGCAATTAATGCAAAGGTTTAACTTTAACTTGTGATTTTCACTTTTCTATTAGTTTTAACTTTCATTTAAGATCTTTTTTCCTAGTTATAGCCCGTAATCAAACTGCTAAAAGCACAATCCCTCCCTCCTGTACTAAGGGGGTTTTAAAAGTAGATGTGGATAAAAAGCTGAGATCTCACAAGTCAGGAATTCCACTAAAACTGTGGATATCTTTAGTCATGTAAAGCCTACAAATAGGACAATTCTCAGTCTGAATTCTTCTCCCGCAGCACTAAGCCTGCTGTTACTCTCTATTCTATTATGATTAATAACATCTGAAATCTGAAACTAAGTCAGCTGCACTATAATATACTTGGTATCAATTTTACAGGTCACAAATAACCATGTAATACAATAACTCTGCACGCTACAGACCAACACGGGACCAGATGTTAGAGAGAGCAATTGCTTGGTAATTTCATGCCGAACAGGATCTACATACGGGAGAAAGTGTCAATTCTCCACCCACCCATTCTCCAGCCACCTGTAGGCTGCCAGCTCTGGCCAGAATTGCCAGAAGCTTCTGTAGGGGAAATCTGCAGGCTAAGGAGTTTTAAGGCACTTCTTCTAGGATTTTTCTGACCTTATATGTCACTTTCCAAAAGGAAGTGATGAAAGCCTCCTTCTAAATGCTCTGCTCCCCTCTGCAATAGACTTTCTTCTGTGAGCTTGATTCCCATTGACACGTAGATGTTTAGGAACATTAAAGTGAAGCAATTAAAGTTGTGACATTAACATGCCTATGTTAAAGCACTTTGATCCCTTTATGGCCACACCTATCCATGTGAATTTTTTCCTCTTCAAATGAGTTCATCCTGGGGTTAAGCTAGAAGAAAATAAGTATATTCTTCTTCTGTATGGGAGAGTCTTCAAACAAATTTAACGGACTTTAAGACGGGTGTCAAACTCATTTGGTCCTGTGAGCTCAAAATGAACTGCAAGATTTGTTGCAGACCAGGCAACTTACTTTCAGATGACCCACCGCAGGGCTTCTTCCCATAGCTGCCACAGCTACTCTGTCAGCACCAGCAGCCAAAGAGTTAAAGCTACCATTGCTCAACCTCTGCATCTACTCCGGAGTTCCTGATCTGAAACAGTGGCTTTGTCAGCTGCGAATATGAAGCTTAAGATTTACCACCACTGCTGATTCTACTGCTGACACAGACACAAATGCTTCTTTGCTACTGGCAGCCATGGCAAGAAGACCCACATGCTAAATGACTGTCATTTATGGGTATAAACTATTCAGGAAGGACAGGAGTGGAGAAGAGGAGGAGGAATTGTATTTTATGTAAAAGAGCTGTATCATTGCTCAGAGCTCCGATATGAAACTAGAGATAGGTCTGTTGAAAGTCTCTGGGTTAGAGTCATAAGGGACAGCAACAAGGGTGATGTTGTGGTGGGTGTCTGCTATAGACCACCAGACCAGGAAGAAGTGATGGATGAGGCTTTCTTCAAACAGTTGGCACCAGTTTCCAGATTATAGGCCCAGGTTTTCATGGGGTACTTCAGTGAGGGCAATACAGCAGTGTGCAGGCAATCCAAGAAGTTTTTGGAAAGTGTTGGGGACAATGTCCTGGTGCAAGTGCTGGAGGGGCCAAATAAGGACCATGCTTTTCTTGACCTGCTGCTCACAAACAAGGAAGAATCAGTGGGGAATGTAATAGTGGATGGCAACTTGGGCAGCAGAAACCATGAGATGATTGAGTTCAGGATCCTGAGGAAAGGAAGGATGGAGAGCAGTAGAGCAAGGACCCTGGGTTTCAGCAGAGCAGACTTCATCTCAGCCAGGGACCTCATGGGCAGGATCCAATGGGAAGCCAGTCTGAGGGGGAGAAGGGTCCAGGATTTCTGGCTGCACTTTAAAAAAGTCTTGCTGAGAGTGCAGGAACAAACCATCCTAATGCATAGGAAGACTAGCAAGTCTGGAAGAAGACCAGCTTGGCATAGAAGGAAAATTATCAGTAAACTAAATTACTTATAAGTAGAATCCTGGACAAACAACTAGGGAGAAGTGTAAAAGCATTGCTCGGACATGCAGGGATGAAGTCAGGAAGGACAAAGCACAGTTGGAGTTGCTCCAAGTATTTCAGTAACAAGACAAAGGTCAGGGAAACTGTGGGTCCTTTACTGAATGGGTGAAGGGCACCAGGCTGAAGTACTCAATGTCTTTTTCACTTTACTCTTCACAAGCAAGTTCAGCTCTAAGACTACTGCATCTGGCAGCACAGTTTGGGGAGGATCTGAGCAGCCAACAGCAGTGAAAGAACAGGTTAGGGAATATTTAGAAAAGCTGGATGTATACAAGTCCATGGGGCTGGATGGGATGCATCCAGGGGTCCTGAGGGAGTTGGCTGATGTGATTGCAGAGCTGCTGGCATTCATCTTTGAAAACTCATTACAATTGAGAGAGGTCCCAGATGATTCAAAAAGTACAAACATAGTGATCATATTTAAGAAAGAGAAAAAGGAGGATTTAGCCTCACCTCAGTCCCTGGAAAAATCATGGAGCAGAACTTCAAGGAATCCATTTCTGAATACTTGGAGAAGAAGGTGATTAAAACAGTCAGCATGGATTTAGCAGGGGCAAGTCATGCCTGACCAACCTGATTGCCTGTTATGATGAGGCGACTGGCTCTGTGGATACAGGGAGACCAGTGGATGTGGTATACCTTGATTTTAGCAAGACTTTTGATGCAGTCCCCAACATCTTTCTCACAGGCAAGCTAAGGAAGTATGGTTTAGATGAATAGACTGTAGGGTGGCTGAAGCATTGAGTTCAGAAGGTAGTAATCAATGGCTTGATGTTTAGTTGGCAGCTGGTATCAAGTGGCGTGCTCCACAGGTTGTTCCTGGGACTGGTTTTGTTCAATATATTCATCAGCGACCTGGAAGATGGCATGGAATGCACCCTCAGCAAGTTTACAGATGACACCAAGCTGGGGGGTGTACTAGATGTGCTGGAGGGTAGGGCTAGGATTCAGGAAGACCTAGGCAAATTGGAGGATTGAACCAAAGGAAATCTTATGAGACTCTTCTGTGGGTCTGGTTTTGTTCAATCTTTTCAACAACTTGGAAGATGGCATAGAGTGCACCTTCAGCAAGTTTGCAGATGACACCAAGCTGGGGGGCGGGCCGGGGAGTAGTAAATACACTGGAGGGTAGGGCTAGGATTCATAGACACCCAGACAAATTGGAGGACTGGGCCACAAGAAATCTCATGAGGTTCAACAAGGACAAGTGCAAAGTCTTGCACATAGGATGGAACCATCCCGTGCCCCAGTACAGGTTGGGGCCTGACTGACTGGACAGAAGCTCTGCAGAAAAAGACCTGGGAGTTACAGTGGAAAATAAGATGAATAAAAGCCAAAAGTGTACCCTTGTTGCCAAGATAGCTAACAGCGTACTGAGCTGCATTGGTAGGTGTGTTACTAGCAGGTCATGAGAAATGCATAGTCCCTTTTATTCAGCACTGGTGAGGTCACATCTGGAGTACTATGTTCAATTCTGGGCCCCCCACTACAGAAAGGATGTGGACAAATTGGAGGTCCAGCAGAGGTCAACAAAACTGGTGAGGTGCCTGGGGTGGGGGGTGGCATAATTTCTGAGGAGAGGTTGAGGGGACTGGGCTTTAGTCCAGAGAAGAGAAGACTGAGGGGATTTAATAGCAGCTTTCAACTACCTGAGGTGGGGTTTGAAAGAGGATGGAGCTAGACTGTCCTCAGTGGTAGCAAGTGACAGAACAAGGAGCAATGGTCTCCAGTTTAGGGATGTTTAGGTTAGACATTAGGAAGAATTTTCTCACTAGCAGGGTAGTAAATCACTGGAACAGGTTGCCCAGACAGGGTGTGGACTCTCCATCCTTAGAGTTTTTTAAGACCCAGCTAGACAAAGCTTTGGCTGGGATGACCTTGTTGGGGATGGTCCTGCTTTGAGCAGGGGGTTGGACTAGATAACCTTCTGTGGTCCCTTCCAGGCCTAATTTTCTATGATTCTATAAATGATGCCCTCTGTTGGCTGGATCCATCCTGCAAGCCATATGTTTGACACCTCTTATCTACACTATTAACTGTTTTACCTTAACTTCGCTGAATCTTCCCATGTAGTGAAGCTCTAAGGCAGTAACAGGGTAAGGGGCCTTTGTGTGAAACTCACTGTCATTTACAATTCACTGTAAAAGCTCTCAGGCTGCCAAGTGTCCTTAGTGCACATGCAAATCAGGCTCTGTGGCTCTCTCTTCCCCCTCCAAAGCAGTCTCATTTCCTACATTCCTCCACCTCACCATTAAGCTACAGTGTCATGTCCCATCCCATGTACTCTTCTCACGATGTAGGTGTGACTCCCCGGCTAGGCTATTTCTTTCTGACAATCTTACCTGGGAAGAGTATAGTTTCTCAAGAACTTTCACAGGCAGGTGAATATCTCTCTCCTTTTTAAGTCAGCCAAAAGGGAACTTCTTTTGAAAATTTTCTAGAGATCTTCTCTAAACGAATGTACTATATGTATGTGAACAGACCCAGATGAAGGATCAGAGAGTCTATCAAAAAAGAATAGTATTACACAATGGTTAGAGAAAGACTATTAATCACTGTCAGCAAGGAATACATAGAGCCCTTGTCACAGCTGCCTATATCGTGCATCTTATTTCTTTCGTGCAGTGTAATTATCCAAGGTTCCTTTGTTCTGTATGAAGCAGAGTACTGTTTGGAACTGGTCTGCAGACTAGTTTCTGTTGTTTTGGGGGTTTATCTCTATGAGCAATAGAGAGCGGAACAGGGCTGCAGAGAGGCCAGAAGGCAGGGAATTGTGGGATTGCTCCTGGAAATTTCCTGTGTTGGAGGACTGAATACCTAGGTAGGTTACAAATACTGCATAAAAATTTGGGCTAGGAAGCAAGAGGTGAGGTTGGCATCATATCCAGAAGTCCATCAGATGTTCCAAGATCAGCTTCCAAGCTGTCAAGCTTCCGGGTAAGGGTTTTACAGTAGATATGGTTGATAAGCATGGCTCTTGAGGGCACCCCTGAGGTAATCTCTCACAATCGGTGCTGATGCAGTGATAATATTACTTATAATTGTAAAGCTCCCAAAATAAGAAGAGCTTTGGAAGGGATATAGATCTTCATGCCTCCCAGCATAAAGTAATCTGTAAGAGTACACAGATTCCCAGTTAGCAAATTACTCTCTAACTGCCTACTGTAGAGTTTCTTACACGTACATTGTTATACAGACATGAACTAACACAACTCACAAACTTCTTACCTAAATAGCACTCTGGGATAATCCAGGATGGTGATTCCTGTGCTTGTATATTTTCTATAAGATGCAGCTGCCTTGAGGAGCAGCAGCACCCCACCAAGTATCCCATATTCACCGCTTTAGAAAAAAATAGTGCCTTTTAATAGTTTGGGCTCTGATTCAACAAGGAATTTAAGCAAATGCTGAACTTTAAGCACAGATATAGACTAACTGAGGTCAAGGAAAATTAGTCTAGGGAATTTTGCAAATAGACAAGTCCTTAAATGCCTTGCTGAATGAGCGTCTTGCTGAAGAAAATTGTTGTCTCTCTCCTTGATTCTTAAACAGAAAGAAGGCAAAATGTACAGGGTGAACTGTTACAATTTTCCCCTGTTCTCTTCAAGAAGTTTAATATCATCATTGCCAACACTTGTGTTAGGATGGAGGTGGGAGTAGGGAGTATGGCCATTTTAACTGTACTTCCTTCCTCTGCCAGCTCCTATAAACTGAGAAAGTTCTTAGAAACTGCCACTTTGAGGGTTGTGCAGAGAAATTCACTACTGATAGGAAATTATTTTGCATAAAACTTAAAACTCTAGTGCATAGAGTAAAGCTAAATCCCTTGAGTGCCTCTCAGCTTTGAACAGTGCTGCTTAGGAAAAGCAGTAATTGTGTATGCAAGAGCAAATCGGGGGGGGGAGGTCTATGCTAAGAAATAGAATATCAAATGCAGAGATAAATAACATGCAGCTTCAAAGCAAGTTTTGCCTCACAGATCCTAAAATCATTGTTAGAAAAAGGGATTATGTAAATATATTTAGTGACTGGAGAAATTACATATTCTATTACGTATTCATAATTATTTAATTTCATTATCCACTGAAAATTATACAAATAAATACCACTATCACCTGCATTCTTTCCACTTTCCTCTTTGTCAGCTTTGACAGGTATTGTGAAAGGATATGTTCGATAATACATGGCCTAACAAGAACTAGATTTCATTTAATAGGTATTTATCATGTATCAGCATCATGAGTGATTTCAGAGAAGCAAGGATGGTTTTGAGATTAAAAACACAGGAGCCAGAGACAGGAAACCTGGTCTTCACGTCTCTTCTGTTGCTCTATTACCTTGAGAAACTCAGTTATTATTATTTATTATTGTTGGAGTTCCCAGAAGTGTGCTAGCTGCCTCACAGCAGGGTTCCTGCTCTAAAATGTATATAATCTAAATTCAGTATGATACCAGCAGGAGTCATAAACAGACAGAAAAGGGGAGCAGATTGGGACCGTGAAGAATGATGGTAATAATAATCGCATGCTTATTCAATAACAAGCAGAAGTGTTTGAATGTCCTACCACAACCTTAAGTTACTGAATATATTATATTAAGTATAATGTATGTGTATGCTATAGTATTTATAAAGTTTTAAAAGTTAAAAAGATAAAGTCAGAACAAAATGGAAACATATTTATTCCTTTAAAAATATCATTAAAATCAATGCATTCCCACAGAACATTCAGGTTTTGACAAAACAGGATATTGCAATGGAAAAATGTTTCAAGGCAAATGTTGATAGATCTAATTTTTAAGTAGCATTTGAAAAAAGTGAAATTAATTTACAGTGGCCTTTGTATTCTCAGTTTTATCTCTAAAATTGATATGATAATACTCCTCCATTTCACTTGATTATTGTGACATTTGCAAAGAGCAGAGATGTCTCCAATTAGAAAATACTCTTGAAGTGTGAAATGGCATTACCACCCCCAACCTCCCCAAAAGAAGAAGAAGAGAGAACAGCATTTCTAAATCTCTTCTAGTTAATCTGGGGAGCTGGATCCCATGACTTGTAGTGGGATTTCCTAGTATCAGGATTTGAGCATGTAAATCCTTGTTGCGGCTTGGAAAAATCTCTGTCATGGTTTCTACTGTGCTGTTCAGCCTCCCGAGGGAGAAATGCACAGCAGACAATCACCTAAAATGTAGAATGTCAGAAAAAACAAAGGTAGCTGAAAGCATTAACAAGTTTTTCTCATCTTCTCTTCAACTTCCTATTGTAGGTCTCTTCTTTTCTCCCCCTATACCTACTCTTCCTGGCTTGGCTCATCTCCAAATATCTATTCAACTACCATCACAGCACCAATGACCCACAGGTCTACCTCTCTACTGCAGAGATTAAAATCTTTTTGTTGCTTTTTGTCTAGATTAAAATCATGGTCTATGTTTCTGATATTGCATAGTAGAGACCTAGCTGCCACACACACTGGAAGAAATATCTGTAAAGTTGCTTCACTATCTTCCTTCAGACTTTTTAATGCTCATTCCTTTGTCAGGCCACCCAAAAAACATTTATGGCAGTGGGCTGTCTATGTGCCATGACTAACAGAGGTATAGCAAACAGTTTCTGTACTCTGAGCAGCAACACAAACCAAGGTGGTAGCTGTGAGGGACAGACCAGTGGCAGAAGTTGTGGGACTGATGTCCTGCTTGCCCATGGCTATTTCATAGATTTCATAGACATTAGGGCTGGAAGGGACCTTGCAAGATCATCGAGTCCAGCCCCCGCCCAAAGGGCAGGAAGTCAGCTGGGGTCATGGGATCCCAGCAAGATGAGCATCCAGTTTGCTCTTGAAGGTGTTCAGTGTAGGTGCTTGAACCACCTCCGCTGGCAGACTGTTCCAGACCTTGGGGACTCAGTCAGTAAAGAAATTCTTCCTTATGTCCAGCCTGAAACGGTCTTGCAGGAGTTTGTGACTGTTCAACCTCATCATCCCTTGGGGCGCTCTGGTGAACAAACGTTCCCCCAGATCCTGGTGATCGCCCCTGAGAAACTTCTAGGTGGCCATCAGATCACCCCTGAGCCTGCACTTTTCCAGGCTCTCAGCCTGTCATCATAAGGTCTGTTTTCCTGACCTCTGATCATGCATGTGACTCTCCTCTGGACTCTCTCAAACTTCTCCACATCCTTTTTGAACTGTGGAGCCCAAAACTCGATGCAGTACTCCAGCTGCAGCCTCACCAAGGCCAAGTACAAGAGGAGAATGACATCCCGGGATTTGCTTGAGAAGCGTCTATGGATGCAAGTCAGCATTTTGGTTGCTTTAGTAGCTGCAGCATCGCATTGCAGGCTCATGCTCATCTTGTGGTCAATAATGACCCTCAAGTCTCTTTCTTCCATAGTGCTAGCCAACGTAGCACTGCAGAGCCTACAAGGATGCTGCAGGATTTTCTTCCCAAGGTGGAGAACTTTGCATTTTTCAGTGTTAAAAGGTTCTTGTCCGCCCATTTGCTGAGCCTGTCCAGGTCAGCCTGGATCACTCGGCTGTCTTCTGGTGTGGATGCTTTGCCCCAAAGTTTGGTGTCATCGG
>NW_017728906.1:187633877-187644707 GCF_001723895.1 Crocodylus porosus | reverse complement strand
GCTAGGTCCCTGGAGAGCCAGGGGGGCTGCTATGTCCTCTTGTTGCCTTTCCTCTGAGATGGAATAGACTTAGCTTGTACATTGAGGATTGCTCCCTAGAGAAGCACCCACTCTTCTTGAACTCCCCTCTCCCTGGGGTCATGTTCCCTTAGGGCCTCACTGACCAGTCTCCTGAGCTTGTTAAAGTCAGCTTTTCTGAAGTCAAGGACTTCTGTGTTGCTGACTGACTTGGCAGCTTTACGACGGATGGTGAAGGTCATCAGCTCATGGTTGCTGTCACCCAGCTTCCCATTGATCACTAGGACGCCGATTAGGTCATCCCCAGTAGCCCATACCAGGTCGAGAAGCCCTTTGGCTCTTGTTGGCCCATAGACTTCTTGAGTCAGGTAGAGGTCATCCACGCACGAGAGGAAGCTTTGCAACTGCTTAGATTTTGCTGAGTGATCCTCCCACGAGATGTCCATTACACTACTGAATATCACTATTGAATATCAGGCTGGATACCTTGTTTCCTTGTGTTCCCGTACTTGTCTGTACAAGAAGTCCTCAACTTAAGATGTTTTGAGTTACAACATACGGCTTTTACAACATTTATGAATTGATACCCTGTTTTCATTTTCTGGCATCAGTTTCAATTTTATGATGCTTGATTCCATGCCATGCCACAGCACACCAGTGAACAAGTTCATTGTGTTGCTCATCTCCCTGGAGAACATCTGTCCAAGGTTTCTTGGACACTTTGTTTAAGAAAGCGGACAAGACTCCAGAAGAACCTGCATCCAGGACTCCTGAGAAGACTCTAGCCAAGAACCCTTAGAATCATAGAATCACATAGCTGGAAGGGACCCCAAAGAATCATTGGGTCCAGCATCCTGCATGAGCATGAAAGACATTTGGCGCCAAGTAACCCCAGCCAGGTGACCGTCCAGTCTTCTCTTGAAAACCTCTAGGGTAGATGATTGTACCACATCTAGGGGGCAGCTTGTTTCAGAGCCTGGACACCCTAGTTGTGAAGAAGTTTTTCCTAATAGTCAGCCTGAAACTATCTTCCAGGAGTTCATGGCCATTGTTTCTAGGTTACCCCCAGAGCGCCCTGGTGAACAGTTGTTCACCAAGCCCCTAATGTATACTTCTTATATAGCGGTAAGCCGCAATCAGGTCCCCTCTAAGTCTTCTTTTCTTTAGGCTGAAGAGTCTGAGATCCCTCAGCTTCTCCTCATATGACTTGCCATGCAAGTCTCTGACCATATGGGTGGCCCTTCTCTGGACCGTCTCGAGCTTTAGCATGTCCTTGTTGAAATGCAGCGCCCAGAACTGGACACAATACTTCAGCTGCGGCTACACCAATGTTGAGTAAAGTGGAAGAATCACTTCTTTGGTTTTACTGGAGATGCATCAATTGATGCATGCCAGAGTTTTATTGGCCCTAGCAGTTACTGCATTGCATTGTCAGCTCATATTCATGCTGGGGTCTATTGTTACCCACAGAACCCTTTCATTTGTACTGCTGGTCAGGTTAGCGTTGCCCAGTCTGTCAGTGTGCTGGGGGTTCTTCCTTCCCAGATGCAGCACTTTGCATTTCTCTATGTTGAGCCTCATCTAGTTTCATTCTGCCCGACATGCCAGCCTGTATAGGTCTGCTTGTACCTGCAGCCTATCTGCAGGTGTGTCCGTGCTGCCCCATATCTTGGTGACATCTGTGAACTTGGCCAATGGGCTCTTCACCCTCTCATCCAGGTCATTGATAAAGATGTTGAACAGCACTGGGCCAAGCACTGACTCCTGGGGAATACCACTTCCCACATCCCTCCAGAATAACACTGATCCATTCATTTTGACTTTGCATCCTACCCAGCAACTAGTTTCGCACCCACTTGACCATCCTGCAGTTGAGCCTGATATCTTCCAGTTTTCTGATCAGGACTTCATGGGATACCAGGTCAAAGGCTTTCTGGAAGTTGCGTTATATGATGTCAACCACTTTTCTCTTGTCCAGGTGATGAATCACCTGAGCATAGAAAGAAATGGGATCAGTCAGACAAGACGTGCCCAAGATGAAGCCATGCTGGCTGTCATTCAATATCATGCCTTCTGCAAGTTTGTTACGTATAGCCTCTTTGATGACTGTTTCTAGGATTTTCCCTGGAATAAAAGTTAAGCTAATTGGCCTGTAGTTTCCCAGGTCCTCACACTTCCCCTTCTTGAAGATAGGCACAATATTGGTCATCTTCCAGTCCACTGAGATTTCTCCAGAGGCCCATAATTTTTGAAAGACCTTTGCCAGGGGCTCTGCAATTACTTTGGTCAACTTTTGCAGCACTCTTGCAGCATCCTTTAAAAAGTCCAACCAAGAGCCCTTCAAAAAGTCCAGCAAAGTCACCTCAAAGAAGTCCTTCCAAGTCTATATAATTACTATTTACAATGTTAGCGTGTCTGTGCAGGGTACCGTGGGCTCCCCTGGTTCCCACCTGCCATGACTTTGATCTTGTTAAGAAAACGGGGAGAAAAATGATGATATGATGATTAGTACCCATGGAAGGACCACACTCAGTCTATTTTAATAATCTAAGTGCTTTTTATTCTCTCTTATTCTTTTTACAGGAAACCAGTTGGGAGGCGGCAGCTTGTCAAAATTGTCCTTGGAGTCACCCCTGTACTCTGTAGAGGATCCCCGGCCTTCCACTTGGGATGATAAGTGAGGTAGTGTGCCTGCTTGCTTGTGGTCGTGTTGAATGATCAGTGTCTGCAGGGTCCCCTTTGCGTCCCCTGCTCTGCAAAGGGAGTCTCCGGGCTCCTCAGTCTTGCCTGAGTCCTAGCCCGCTCCCCATAATTGAAAGAAAGGAAAAAGGAAGGAAAAAGAAAAAAAGTTTCCTTTTGTTCTGTTCCTGCTGGGTGCCTCTCACTGCTAATTGTCTCATTAGTGGCTTGTTACAGATGCTGCTTGTCTTCCTTTGCCGTGTGGGACCGGCATGTAGACTCCATGGTTCTCCTGCAGTCAGGACTCGCCTTCTCAGACCCCTGCATCCCTCTCCCCTTGGGTCTAGATGTTGCTGGGACTTTTCAGGGGTCTGAGCAGGTGGTGCTACTCCTGCCGCCCCCTCAGCTTTAAGCAGCCTCTCTGCTCTCTGGTGCAGACCGCGGCCTGGACTTTGGGAGTCCTCTGCGCCCACTGATCCAGCATTGGGGATCTTTCCTCTGGGATGCTTCTCTGTGGAGCATCTCCCTCACAGCTTCTCTCTCTCTGTGGTACCTGAAGGCAATTAGTCCATGCCCCGCCACCAGTTTTATGCTGGTTTTGGCGGGCTAATCACTTGAGCTTGCCTCAGGTGTATAATTCCCCCTACCTGGCAGGGTTCATCGTCGGGTCAGTCTAGCCTGATCTTGCCTAAGTAACAGGGCTTCTGCTAGAGTCCCTGTTACGTACAATATAAATACATTAATGTATCTATATTACTAATCTATAATTGATTGAGTACAACATTCTGGTGAAAATAGGGTATCAGGCCTTGGTTCAGGAACCAATCCCCCGTCTCTAACATTGTTCCTATGGGAAAATTGGTTCCGAGTTACAACATTTCGACCTAAGATGAGGTTTTCAGGAACCAATCATGTCGTAAGTCCAAGGACTGCCTGTATCCTTCTGTTGTTGATCTTACTACTGTAACATTACTACTGTAATGTTACTGTAACATTGTAACCTTCTGGATGCAGGGCTGTTCTTTTCATTTGTACAACTCTTACCAAGATGGGCCCCTGGTCCCTGCTGTGCAGTTGAGCCTAGGACTGCTACCAAGAAACAAGTTCCAGTCTACCCTGTAACTAGGCATCATATATGGCTGAGAACTGCCTTGAGATGCACTCCAACACCACATCTATCCTAAGACAGTGAGAAAGCAGCTGCTGAGCACAAGCTCAGGCTTCTTCATCTGGCCAGAACAGCATAAAGCTGAGCAGCTAGGTGCCTAACTCCTGCCTAAGCTCCTCAGATGTAACTCTGCCTATTTTTCTCCCAGGGAATGATCTACTAGGTTTGCTCAGGTCATGCCTCCTGCTCCCTGACAGAGTTCAGTATAAATCACAGAAGCCATGGTCACTTTCAAGGAGGAAAAAGTTAGGGGTTACTCACATTTTGCACATAATAGCCTACATATAATGCATTTAGCAGACATGGGAGATCTGGATTCTAGACTCCTCTCAGTCTGAGGAGATTCAAAGTCACTCCCCCTATCTCTTAGGAAGATGCCCTAACCTCCAGACTATATATAGTTGGGGTGATGTACCTTCTACTCCTGTTGAAGCTGGGCTGTGCTCTCAGGATCATTTCTGATTTTTACCCACTTTCTTTCTTATGGAGAATGCACATGTAATCCTTGGAGAATGGACAAAAATCTAGAAGTACTTTTTACCAGCTGAGTGCTACCCACACCATGCTTCAGAGCCAGGCTCCCTCCTGCTCACATGTTCCTCCAGACACCATAATTCTTGCCCTTTTAGCTACCCAGGCTTCCCCCAGCCAGACTATCCTAGAGCTGGGTGGCTAGACCACTGTCCTGGAAAGTAGCAGATATGAGTTTGAACCCTTTAGTCTGAGACAAGTGCCTTGTATCTACCTATCTGAACTGAACATATAGTAAGGGTAGCAAATGAACTTACCTTCCTTGATGCAGCCACCTGTGGGACCTACCTATTTTGGCATTGTGACACCTTGCTAGAAGGGTATGTGGATTTTGCTGGTAGGGACATGGAAGGAGAACAAAGATTAGAAATATAATTTGTGATCTAGTCCTCAGATTATAAACACATTTTTACATGGTCCAAAGATAAATGGATCAATTTATAGGCTTAAAAATACACTCTCCACATATGGTGTTTTTTTATTATATTCAATCAAGAATATTCTACCAGCAATGTTCCACTGGTGCTGAACATCTGCAGAAATTAATTGAACCCCATGCAGGATTCTTCATCTGCCTGAAAAAGGGTGTTTGTACCCAAAAGCTTGCAAAGAAGATTTTTTTTCCAACTTTTTTAGTCGGACTAATAAAAGATGTTAGATTTCCCCAAAGAATCTTGTCTACCTAAAGGAATAGAAAGAAATTTAAGTTTTTAGTGTCTGGGTGCATGTGGAATAGGATCTTTCCCTTTCAGAATAAAGCAGTATGTGGTTAAATAGCGATTTATACAAAAACTAATAAGCATCAGGAAGAGCTATTTCTGTGTCTCAGGTAAAACAGACAGTTGCAGTTTACGGACCTACCAAAATATGTAGCCAAGTAATCAGGATTTGTTCTTCCTATGAGAAAGAAATATGTTGCTGCTGCTTTAAAAAAAAATCCTTGAAAATTTTCCATTTCCTCAGTATAAAGCCCTACATTTAATTTGGCATTAACTTGGATATTTGTGTCTTTCTTGGTTCCTTTGTATCATACCATATTTAATATCTTTAATGTCCAATGATCAAATTTATCTAATTCATAGATTAATGGATTTGAAAGGCAGGAAAGAAGACCAGTGTAACCTAGCCTGACCTCTTGCATATTGCAAGGCATACAATTTCAGCCAGCTATTTCTGCATCAAACCCATTTTGAATGAATTACTGTATGAGTTTAAAATGAATCCAATCTCGATTTAAAGCCTTCAAATTATGGAGATTCTTCCACACCCTTGCTAATCCAGTTCAAACCTTAATTACTCCATTACAGAATAAACAGTTGCCCTCTAGTAAAATGCAGCTACTTTGAGTTTACATTCACTGGATCTTGTTATACTTAGTTTTATTTAAAAGATCCGTGGAGTATTAGATACCTCCTTTCCATATAGTTACTTATGCACTGTTATCAGTCATTCCTTAACCTTGTCTTTGATAAGCAAATTTATTTGTAGCATAATATAACCTTCACCATCACATCTGACTGCAGAGCAGATAATAGTGCACAGCTCAAGATTAAATGACAGCCAGAGAATAAATTTAAATGGAGAAGATAAGAATTATAAAATGATCTACTTAATTAGCCAAAGCAGAAGGAAAAATATATATATATATAACAAAGATCAAAGGGCAAAGTCTGTCTTTGGATGTCCAACCCGATGTCATTTGATTTTTTTTTTAATTTAGTGAGATTTTAATATTTGAATAGATGTGTGGGGGGGGAGGGAAGGGGGGTTCACCATTTAACTTTTTCTGCCCTTCAACCCACACCCACCATGTTTTAACTAATTACAAAAGTAGACAAACCTTTTTCCACGGTGAACATGTGAATGTCAAACTCCTGAAGTTCTTTCCTTTAAAACCATCTTGTGTTTTTTCATTTTTACCTTGTCTCTTTCTTCACCTACCATGCTTTCTTAAAGTTTGCAAAATGTCTAAGTAGCCAAACATAAAATGACAGTAAATAAGGTTTGTGGCAAGTCAACTCGTAACAGTTATACCCACATTAGGGAAAATTCTTACATTTGTGGGAAGAAGGAAGGAACAAAAGGAAAGAAATAAAGCAACAAAGAATCCTAATTAGATTAGCCACCTCCAAATACCCGCTACAATAAATCCACAGCAGCTCTTTATTACCAAGGCAAGAACATGCTAAAACATTTAGAAAATAACCTGTCATAAAAGAAAATCTTAAATTCCTGGAAAATTTTGCCTTTTTGGAATTTGTTTGGAATTGCAATTTGGAGAACAAAATAAATGAAACATCAACATTTTAAAATTGTGTATAGAATATACATTCATAAAAAATATTTGAAATGTAAAAATATTTCATTTTGACAATTCTGAACATTTTCAAAATTGATGTTTACATGGTTTCCTTCTGTACTTCTGAAATGAAAATATATGATTTTTCAGTTGGGATTTGCAAGGGGACTTGCAGCAATACACAAAACTGAAGAGGAAAAGATGTTGTTTTTCCATCTACTTATCCCCGATAGTCCAATGCAAAAATATTCATCTAGGATGTAGGAGTCCCAAATTTAAGTCCCCGTTCCTTTGTATAAATACTTAAATATTTGCCTGAGCAGGAAACAAAAAATCCAGATATCCCCTTTCCCAAGTAAACACTGTAACCAGCAGGTAATAGAGTCATTCTCACACTTGTTTTCATCCACATTTCATAGAATAAATGTAAACAAGTGACACACAGGATGCACTGACTATGCAGCTATACACACAGAGGAATGAAGCAGAGTCACTGAAGTATACCTATGTTTAAAACAAAACACAGCAGCTACTTGAAAATAAATGGCAACTTGAAAGAGAAACAAAGAATCAAATGGAGTGAAATAAAGGAGGCTGGATGCAATCATTTTATCTTGCATTTGGTAAGACTGTAGGGGATAAGCATTACCATTTCTTGTAAGAAGTGCCATGGAATTTTAATATGCACAGGAGACAGCACATCAGTTTTACATTTTATATATGATCCATAAACTCTGCCCTCTTGTGATGACACCCATAAAAGCAAAGATCTTTTAGAATTCAAAGGGATATTATAAGAGTAATTCATTGAAGTTTAATGAACCGCACACAAGATTCGAGAGGCAAAATAATAACCAGATGCCATGGGCAGTATTAAGATCCTCAGTCTTTTAACTAGGAGCTGGGTTTACTTGATGACTGACATGGCATTCATTGTTTGATTCCTTTGCAAAATACGGTAAATAAACGTGAGATGCAGTAAAGTACAGGTAGTGTAGCATCCCCCCCCCCAAGGTTTTTCTTTTTTTTTTTACTCAGAAATATGGCATCCCCTTTTCCCCATCATTTCTGCCTTTTTCTCTCCCCTCCTTTACTCCCTATGGATATATATATACATATATATATATATATATGTAGTTATAAGTTAAGTTGAAACCCTGTGTATATAAGTCCCCTTTTATAGTAACCATGAGCTATTGTAACAGTGTTTTGCAGTGTATGGTGGATTACTGTGATATGTTACACTGTACAGTTATTGTGTCTTAAGTGTCTCTATGTATTTAGGCCTGCAGTGTGGGTTGTCATAAGTAATGTCAAGTATCCATTTTGTGTGTCAGGTTCCCATCTTGTTCCCATCTTGCCCCCATGCCCTGTTGCAAGTATGACTCACGTTTAAGTCTGTAACCTATCCCATGTAAATTGGTTTTCCTTGAATACCTGAAGCAAAAGAGTGAATGGATGAGTGAAACACAATGATAGCAGGACCCCCTACTAAATCACCACACCATCAAAACCAATACCTGGACCGATGACCCAGCTGTAGGAACCACATTCAGCATTCAAGAAACAAAAGACGAGGCAACCCACCATTGTGCCACGGCTGCACATGCTCAGTAAGAACACCTGGAGCCCTCTGGAACAGGGCTGACCTTGCCTGGACAGGCCCTCCCATAGGAGATCATAGGAGTCTGCCCCATAAAAAGGTAGTGAAGACTGCCTCCTTGGGGCGTCATCTTTACTTGGACCAAACCTGCTCCACAACACTCTGCTTATCCAGCCAGAGGTGCTGCTGATGACCCCCCTCTGGACAACACCTGCTGGAGAAAGACCCTGACCGGCCATCGAGGACCCCCTTCCAGCCTGAACAGGTAGCTATCACTCCCACCCTCTCTTCAACCAAGGACTTGGACTCTGTTTCTCTTCCTTACCTGGACTCCAACCCTTCCACTGAGTCTCTTTCTCCTGCTGCCATTGTGAGTGCCTGTGGGAGTGCTTGTGTGAGTGTGTGCAGGGACCAAGCTGTACAGTCCAGTGTTCATTTAATAAAACTGTTATTTGGACCCCATAGTTGGGTTTTGCTTTACTACCCTTGCTCCACTCTCTGCTCCTCACCCCTCCAGCTAGTGTCGCATTTCTCCCTCTCCTGCTTCTGGTTCACCACCACCTCCAACACCTGTCCCATGCTCCTGTGGCTCCAGCCATCCTGAGCTCCTCTCTGCCTGAAAACCCCTGTTTCTTTGCTATTGCCTTATCCCCACTGCCTTTCCCCCTGATCTCTGCCACTTGCTCTTTAATTACCAAGCACCTCAAGCATAGGTACCACAGGCACCAACACACACACAGTGTCACCTGAGTCAGCGTTTAACCTGTGTGTTTATGTGTATGTATGTGTGTATAGTGTATGATTTCATGTCATTATCATTAGGGCGTGTATGTGCTTCTGTTGGGGATAGGTGTGCATGTGCCTAGGCTGGTAATCTTGGATGTGTATGTGCCTGAGTTAGTAGTGTGTGTGTATACACCTAATTGATTTGTGTGTTTGCATACGTGCAATTGTGTCACGCCCTCCCGTCTAACAGCACAATTTTGAGATCCTGAGAGTTGACCTGATCCCACAGGGCAACAGTAGAAAATGCTTTATAAGCAGGCATCCAGCTTTTCTGTTTGCCACAGAAAAATGTCGTAAAATATGGGTTTTCTCATTTTAAGGAGAAAACCCCAGATTTTCTTCTTTAAAGAAGAAAAATTAGGGAAACAGTGGGTTTCCCCTGGCAGGCTGGCAGAGTTCCAGTCTGCAAGGGGCTGGGGGGAACAGGAGGAGGGTGATCAGCAAGGAGCACAGTGTGCAAGTACACATACATACGGCCACCAGGCAGCCTGGAGAGTAGCTCATGCAGGTAAGTTCGGGGCGGGGGGGGAATTAAGGCCCCCATAGTGAGGGATGGATGGAGGGAGAGAGTTGGGCAGGGCTGGGGCTGGGGCTGCTGCTGCTGCCCAGCCCGAGTGATGCTTGGAGCCCAGGGCTGGAATGCATGGCTGCAGGGGCCTGGGAAGCAGGACGGGGTGGCATCCAGGGGGCAGCAGATAGGGGCTGGGGCTGGCTCCCTGTCACTGTGCGCGCTCCCAAGGAGACATGGGGGCAAATGCCCTCCGGATTTGTACATGAGGGCAGATGTGGGCTAGCAGCCTGCTGTGAACTTGGGCTCCCCGCCCTGCTGCCCTGCCCCAATGGTCTCCGCAGCCCAGAAGGCAAGACCATGTGCAGAGGGCAGAGCAGGGATGGGCAGGGAAGCTTGGTACCACTGCCATGGGTCCTGAACTGCCATGGCGAAGTGTGCCCTGCCTGCCTGGCAGCAGTAGGAGGCACAACTTTGTGCTTCCACCCCAATGCTGCTGGGCAGGCAGTGGGTGCTTTGCCATGGAAACACTTGGCTCACAGCAGTGGCGTCAATCCTCCTTGCTCTGCTCTGCTCTGCCATGCTAAGTCCTGCCTGCTGGGCTGCAGAGAACGCAGGGGAAGGGCAGCAGTGTGGGAAGACTCAAGCGACAGCAGCCAGCCTGCCCTGCCCACTTGACAGGCTCTGCTCCAGCCATGCTGCTCATGGGGGAGAGGGAACCAGGCTCCATGCTTCACTTCCCACTGGGGCTGCAGCTGCTGCCACCTCCTGTGGGCAGCAGCTGGGGTTTGGGTGCTGCTGCAGGGGACAGGCAGCTGTGGACCTGTGTCCCTGGCACCATAGCCCTGGCAGCTGGGGGCCCCTCTGGCAGGGTTAGGCAGACAGGGGCCTGCAGGTGGGGAGTGAGGGGAACCAGCAGGGGTCTGTGGTTGAGGTGCAAGGGACACAAGCAGGGACGGGGGGGTTGTGGTTGGGGTGTGAGGGGCACAAGCAAGGCCAGGGCGCTCTGGGTGGGGGAGTGACAGATTTTGGGGGGTTTAATAAGAGAATTTGTGTTTTTATCAGAGAAATTGTGATTTTTAAACAGAAAAAAACAGGATCCTTGTTTCATAGATTTCATAGATTTCATAGACATTAGGGCTGGAAGGGACCTCGGGAGATCATTGAGTCCAGCCCCCTGCCCAAAGGGCAGGAAGTCAGCTGGGGTCATAGGATCCCAGCAAGATAAGCATCCAATT
>NW_017728906.1:187621510-187633866 GCF_001723895.1 Crocodylus porosus | reverse complement strand
GGCAAGTGTGCCCTTGGGGGCTCTTGCCTTGCCCACAGATTGTGCCAGGGCTGGGGCAGGGGTGGGCTCCCTTAAGTGCCCCCTTAAGTGCCTTGTTCCACTGGCTTTGCAAGGGCCGTTCAGTGGGCCAGCAGGGGCAGTAGTCCCCCCATCCGCCAGCAGGCTTAGTTTAAAGCCCGGTGGAGCAGGTCAGCCAGCCTGGCTGAGAAGAGCCTCCTCCCCAGGGGAGAGAGGTGGAGGCCATCTCTTCATAAGCAACATTTTAATTTGAAGTGGACTTCCAGTTTTTTGGCTATTAAACAGGAAACATATTGATTTAATGAGTATGCCCTTGAGAATACAAAGAAATCTAGGCAGAATCTAAAATGAATCCTAAAAAAATATTTCATTAAAATTATTACTCCTCTTCAAGAGTGGCCTGTATTCTGTAAATGAATATTAAAAATAAGAGCATTCTTGATATGTGACAATATTCCAAGAGCTGCATGGCAAACTTTGTTATATCACTGTTGCTGACAATAGCAGGAGCATATTTTGGGCATTATGTTCGCTAAGACAAGAGCATAAGAGATGTTCTACTGCAGTAGTGATCACCAACCAGTGGATCTTGATTGACCAGTAGATCTTGGACCCTCTTGGAGTCAATCCAAGGCTAAGTGGGGGGCTGAGTGCCTGCATGCATGCATGCTCATGCCCCAGCTGAATCTATGGGGGAGGGAAAGGGTGGAGGCTAGATCAAGGCCCATGCAGTGAGGCGCAGTGCCACAGATGCAGAAGTTAAGTGGAGCCCCAGCCAGGTGGGACTTACCTGCTGGGGAGGCGTGCCTCGCCAATATTTTTTTTCTCCTCTGCCTTGATCTGCCCCCCCTTCCCTCCCACAGGCATACATGTTGGACTGGTGGGGCAGGGCATGGGTTGATTTTAAATGTCAAAGGTGATCTCCTACTTTAAAAGGTTGGAGACCACTTCTATACTGGATCAGACCACATGTTCCTCCAGCCTAATATTTTATATCACATAAAGCACACAATATTCAGGACTTATCTGGGCCTATCCAGACTGATCTGTCCCCTACCCCTCTTCCCTTATAATTTTGAGCATTTAGAGGCCTAGCAAGTCCTAATCTGAAGGCTGCAGCCTTACTGCCTTGTTCAATACCCACTGGCAGGGACCAGTCCAACATGGATTTGTCCAATCCCCTTTTGAACCTAGTTAAATTGTCGGCCTCTACAATATTTTGTGGCAGGGAGTTCCATAAGTTAGTTACATGAGACTCTAACTGTGCAGTAGCCTGATATAGCTGCGCAGTAGCATGGCATGGCAAAACCCATGCTGACACGCTACTGCCCAGTAGTATTAGGCTGCTGCACAGCAGTGTCACTTAAAAGGCCAGTGCTAATGTGCAGTAACTCATTACCATGCATTTATTTAGTACTTGTATAAGTACTTATTTAGTACTTGTAGTACTGCACAGTTGTGTCTCATGTAGACATGTCCACTGTGTGGCAAACAACTTCCTTTTGTTATTTTTTAAACTGCCTCATAATAATTCCCTTGTGTTCCCACTCTACCTGGTATTGTGCAAGATGACAAAGAGCAAACCCACATTTAGTTTCTCCACACAATTTATTATTTTATAGATCTCGATCATATCCCTTCTCAGTAGTCTTTTTTATGAGCTGAAAGTCATTTTAGTATGATGATGGAACAAGTGTGACATGGAAAGAAGTGTCAGGTTATGATACAAGGCAATGCCATGTGGAGATACACCGCTTTAGCTTTGAAGGTGCTAGCTAGCTGTGTTAGCTTCTTCTCAGCTGAGTTTATTAGTCAATCTGCTTTGCCGTGCAACTATTTCTCTTCTGGTTCCACTGCTGGCACCCAAACAATCTCTCTCCACAGCACTGTCTTGTGCTACATAGACCATCCTCTTAGAAACATGTGACCAGTTACCTCCAACCACAGATTGGGAGCTACTTCCTACTTGCTTTTTTCTCTAACCTTCCCCATTCATCCCTTCCAACCTTCCTTTCTTTCTCCTGTTTTACAATTTTAGCACAAATCCATTGCATACAGCAAAGTTATTGATGTTGCAAGTTAGTCCATTATTTGTCCTCTTCTGTTTAAAGCTCCAGTCAAATCTGGTTATTTAAACTTTGAACATTATGAATCTATTAGAGGATAAGGAACAAAGGCAAATACAAAAGAAAGCACAAAGTTATTTTTCTAGGACACAATCCCAAAGTGAAAAGAAATAAGGTCCACTTTTTCTTGGGGTCAATGGGGTAGGTTTGGTTTGTGTTCTCTAGGGCACCAAAACAAGCTTGCCTCTTTTGAAAGTCTTAAAACCAGATTCAACTTAGCAGCTATTTTAATTATCTTCAAGTAAAGGACTAAATTAAAAAAGCTGCTGTGCAGGGAATCCCTTACATGTGCTCTATCTGATTTGGAAGTGTCTGTCAGCCTTAGAAGGCTTGTAAAGAATAATCTCTTTGTAAAAAATACCCTAAATGTAGAAGTAAAGTTGGAACTTGCAAGAGTTATTCTAAAAAACCCCCCATAAGCTTTTGAACATGAAAAGCTCTAAAGAAACTAATGTAGCCCTCATTACTCAGGTCTTTGTCCTTGTCTACCAGCTAGACCTTGAATTGAGTCTGCTACTGCCATAAAGCTAAAGAACCTGAACTAAGAGCTATGATGTGCCTCAGACTCAGCACAGAAGATAGCTCAGGTTGAAGAGTAGTAAGCCCCCTGTTTGTTTTCTGAACCTCAGTAGATTTACAGGCCTCCATGCAATGAAGGCAGGCCCAGCAGTCTAAGTTAAGGTATCCTGCCCCAAACACCAGTGGGTCATAGCACTGCTCAGCAATCCTGCATGTCATGGCATGGCGTTGCCCCAATACACTGTGGCTGCCCCAAGTCCTATGCCATGCCCTGTCCACAAAGGTTTACAGGAAGGTCATTAAAGAGAAGACACACGGCTTCCTACTAAGGTTCCCATGCCAAGGGAGTCCTTCTCTGGCTTCTTCCACTATCCCTTTTTCCAGGCATAAAGGCCCTGAAACAAGAATTAAGCTCTCACATCTGGCATACCCACTGATTAGGGCACTCATCCACATAAAGGCAATTGGGCTCATGTCCCTGCTCCCCAGAATACAGGAAGCATTTCATGCAAAGCAGAACTGTGTCAACAGGAGAGATTACATCTAACATACCAAGGCATCTGTAACTGGTGGCTCTGTCACTCTTGAACGGTGGAAAATATGCATTCATATCCCCTCATCAAGCAGAAGAGACTGAATCTTATTCTTCAGCATCTTGGATGAGTGTCCTACCAAGTAGCTGTGGAGCTGGTCTTATTGACCCACTTGAACTGTTGCATGGCCAATGAAACATTTCCTTTGCCCCCAAAACAACAACAAAAAATATGTTGGATGTCAGAACTCCCAAAAAAGAGTTTGCTTTTGTCCTTGTTTTTTTTTTGCAGGTACCCTAGGGGTATAAGAATTGGGTAGAAAGGGGACATCCTTGCCTTGCCATAATTTGTGAGTACAAGTTGGTTCAGGGACTTCACTCAAGGAAAGGGTTTATAGCTGTGAATCCTGAAGGAAGAGAAGTGCCTCCTAATAGTCCCCAGTAAGAGGCCTATCTTCTTTAGGAAACAGAGCCTAAGCTGAATCCTCTTGCCTTGGGATTCCTCCCTCACTAGCATTAGTTATACTACTTGTAATTAGTAGAGCAGCATATTGGCTTTTGTGCACCCTGTTCTGAGTGCCTAACTCTCCCCCTGCATTGCAGAGGAAACCTACATGCCTAACACAGGCCAGTTGGTTCTACCAGGAGGCAAGAAACCAATACTGCAGCACCCAAGACCTTTTGTGACTCTAATTTATTATGATTTTGTTGTTATTGTTAATAATTATTAATAATAATAACACCACCACTAGATAGATGGCCTCATTATCAGCTCTCATAGAGTGATTTCCCAAAGGCACTGCCACTCGCCCTTAGACAAAGGCTTGTCACTCCACTGAAGACTGTTACAGTCATTTACCCAAGGTCCAAGTTGGCCCTTGGTTGTTGGCTCACCCCCCGCTGCAGCAGTCCCATATCAGACCACTCAGATTCCTTGAAGGTTGCATTCTAGTTGGCCCAGCTTCTCCAATGTTATAGTCCTACAGAGAAATTAGTTTCTGGTTCATTTTGTGCTCAATGCTAACACTGTGCTAGCCTGGATCTCTTTGGGATTTATACAGGGCCATCTTGTGCTCTTCCTCACATCCCTTGCAGTCTTGCAGAGGTCAATTGCATGAGGTTAAGCTTCATGAAGAATTCATCTCACTAAATAAACTTCTTCATCTTTGTCAGATCCCATTAACCCAAGAAAAGGGCAGCATGCAAGCTCTACTGAAATAATATACAAAGCACAAACCATCCTGCCCTACTTCGACCCTAGTCAATCCTTGCTTCTCTACAGCTATGCCCTGGTTCATAACTTGACCTCTGACTCCCATTGCAGCCCACTGATGGTTAATCAAAGTTTATTTCAAGTGATTAGCTTCCCAACAATAATTTAAATGTCAAAAATCATGTTTATTCAAAAGAGCCTCTTAAATGTGAGTTACTTATGTAAAGCCCTGCAGCCCTGAGCCTCAGTTTGGATTACTTGCAATTACCTGCAAATATTTGAATGGAGTAAAGCTCTCTCTTTTCAAGCTTTTTTAAGATCAAAGAGTCACTGTTCACCCTTTAAGGCTCGTCACTTTAAAACCTCACAGTAACAATTAAAAGCTAACATTTTTTCAAATGCTTCTATTATATCCAGGCTTCATTGCTGTGCTGCAGCAGAAATGTGTCTAGAACTTTCTTTTAGATTTCACTAGATGCTTTTGGCATCCAAGAACATCGGGCAAGAGTCTCAGAAAGCAACCAGCCATTTTTGGATGCCTCTGGTTTTAGGTATATTTTATGGGAGCTGAACGGACATAATTTGCAAATCTGGCCCATTCCTATACTTCATGTGTGGAAGCCCAAACCAGAGGCACCCAAGTCACAGGTCATTTGGGGACATTGCTTCTTGTTCCTGTGAACACACTTTTCTTCTTTTTGCTCACAAAGCAGAGAAAGTTCCTGTGTCTTTCTGTTCGGTATTTATGCCCTATAATTTCTTCCCTTCCCTCCCCACCACAAGCACTTGATCACAGCACTCCTTCTCTAGTAAATATAACTCTTCATTGCAAAAGACCATCTTTCAGCAGCATAGTGTGGTGCTAGCTATGATTACTGCTGCTTTTGAATTTACTAGTATTTGTCTGTATTTTAATCAGAGCAATTGCCTGTTCTCACAGGATGGGGATAGAAACGGCCTGTGTGTCAGACTTTATAAAAACTGCTCATGATGGGAGGAGGGTTATGATGATAGCTATTTGAATCATCTAATAGCTCTGTTTTTGTAATCTGATTCAGAGTTCTTTAATAGATCAGTCAACACCAGCCACAAAGCTACATTAAGAAAGATACAGAAGATCTGGAGACAGTTGGCAATTACAAACAGCAGTAGCTTCTGTAACAGAATAATCACAATAATAAAGAGGAAGCAGGTTCTTCATTTTGGTGCTACAATCCTCTTTATAGTTTGTGCCACTATTCTTTGAGCTGAATGACTTAGAAGGGCAAAAATAAATAAATAAATTGCAATCAGGACCAAAACGACCTTTGATGTCATCAACAAGAGGGAAAAACGGACATGCTAACAGACTCTGAATTACACTCTCTGTGTTTTAATAAGATCAAAAATGTAATTTGTGTGTCAGGGAGTAAAACCTTTAGTTAAAAAACTCATCAGCTTGGCCACAACACGAATGCTGTAAAGTGACTGAAATGCAGATTGCCTTCCAGCCCAGTCAGCCTTGCTCCCTCCTCAATCTATTAAGCTCGAAGCAGTCCTGCTTTTTCAGACTCTTTATATATATTACTTTTCCAGGAGCAGAAATATACTATGTGAAGAAAAAGTGACATTAATGCAATGTTAAGGTTGTGCAGGCAAGCACACAAAATTCCAGAAATGCTAATTAAGGCCGAATGTTCCTCAGCATTTATTTTCCCCGCTTGTTTAGGTATATTAATACATAGCCTTTCATTAGGTGAAAATATTTTAACTTTTAAAGTAATGCCATTAATATCATGGTGTTCTACAATTTCAGATGGGTGATGCAGTGCCGTTATAAAAATTTTGCATCTGAAACTGGGAACACTTTACAAACATGAACAAATGTAACCTCCCAGCAGCCACAAACATGTTTCATAGATTTCATAGACGTTAGAGCTGGAAGGGACCTCTCAAAATCATTGGATCCAGCCCCCTGACCAAGGGGCAGGAAGTCAGCTGTGGTCAGAGGATCTCAGCAAGATAAGCATCAAAGCGTTTCTTAAAAGAGTTTAAAGTAGGTGCTTGCACCACCTCTGAGGAGAGTCTATTCCAGGCCTTGGGAGCTCGGACAGTAAAGACGCTTTTCCTTATGTCCAGCCTAAAACTGGCTTGGAGGACTTTATGACTGTTGGACCTTGTCATCCCTTGGGGTGCTCTGGTGAACATACATTCCCCCAGATCCTCATGCACATGCCTTAAGTACTTATAGACTGCCACCAAGTCACCCCTGAGCCTGTGCTTTTCTAGGCTGAAGAGTCCCATGGCTCTCAGTCTCTCCTCGTAGGGCCTGTTCTCCTGACCTCTGATCATGCACGTGGCTCTCCTCTGGACTCTCTCAAGCTTCTCCATGTCCTTTTTGAATTGTGGAGCCCAGAATTAGATGCAGTACTCCAGCTGTGGCCCCACCAAAGCCGAGTACAGTAGGAGAATGACATCCTGGGACTTGCTCGAGAAACATCAATGGATGCAAGCCAGGGTTTTCTGTAACAGAATAGTCACAATAATAAAGAGGAAACAGGTTCTGCATTTTGGTGCTACAGTCCTCACTTTACTGGCTGCAGTATCGCGTTGGAGGCTCATGTTCATCTTCTCAAGCATGACTGGTGAGTTTCTTTCTGCCATGGTGCTAGTGAGTGTAACATTGCTGAGTCTTTAAGTGTGATGTGGGTTTTTTTCCCCCAAGGTAGAGCATCTTGCATCTCTCTGTATTGAATGCCATCAGGTTTTCAGCCGCCTACTCTGCAAGCCTATGGAGGTCACCCTAGATAACCAACCTATTCTCAAGTGTGGATGCTGTTCCCCAAAGTTTGAAAATGAAATTGGTCAGGCAAGATCTACCTGCAACAAAGCCATGCTGGCTGTTCCTTAGAAAGTTGCCTACAGATAGCCTATAGAAAAAGGTATCTTTGATAATTTTTTCCAAGATCTTTCCAGGGATTGAGGTCAAACTGATTGGCCTGTGGTTCCCCGGGTCTTCCTTCCTCCCTTTCTTGAAGATAGGAACCACATTGGCCCTCTTCCAATCTTCAGGTACTTCACCTGGGCACCGCAACTTCTCAAATATCCTTACGAGTGGCCACGCTATGATCCCTGACGGTTCCTTAAACACTCTTGGGTGCAATCTGTCCAGACCAGATGTCCAGCCTCTCAAGGTGTTCCTTCCCTCAACTGACGCCAATGGTGGGTGCATATTCACCCTTGCCCTGGCTGTCCCGCATCATGTTAAGCAAGGCAATCCCTTTGGGCTGATGAAAAACTGACACCAAGTATTCATAAAGCAGGTTGGCTTTTTTCTGGGTGTTGGTTGCCAACTGTCCCGTTTGGTTTATCAGGGGACCAATGTTACCCTTGTTTTTCTTCTGATTCCCCACACATCTGAAGAAGGATTTTTTATTGTCCTTGATTTGTGTAGCCAGCTGAAGTTCGGTTACAGCCTTAGCCAATGAAGGCCAAGGCCAATGCGTTACTGATGAAGTACCCACTTTGCTGTCTTTCCCTTCTTCCAGGAAGTCAGAACTAACCAATGGTATATTAATAGCCCTACATTTCTTACAATATTATTTTAACTCTGGAATCAAAGCACGTGGACTTCAATCCTATCTTCACTGTTGCTGAGAGGTTATGAGTGGCTGTGAGGTGCATTGAAGAAACAACTGTGATGTTACTAAACATCTTTTCATTTGCTACAGTACTGCTACCATCCTTTTCAGGAATATTGAACCGAGGTAGGGCATAAGTAAAACCAACAGTTTGAAGTGTAGGAGCTTAACCCCAGGAAGCTAAATATGTATTAAAACGACTAAATGAGTGGCCTGATATTCAACAACTGCTTCTTCTCTGAAGTCAATATAAGCTAGAGGTGCTCAGCACGTCTTAAAATCTATACATTTACTTACAACTCTTTAGCAGTTTCACAGTTGGGTCCTATTGCACACCATGACCACTCCATACTTCTCAGCAGCTGTGAAGATAAAATCCAAATCATCTTGGTTGAAAAGGCATTGGCTCCTAACCACCTGTGTGGCAGGAATGTGCTAGTCTTGTTCACTGAGCTGAACTATTCACTCTAGCATGGAAATACTGCCCTATGGGACTTGGCCAGTCATTCAAGGAGTGTTGGACAGAGGCAAGAAGAAAGTAACATTTCGTCTTCCAGATCTGCACCGTAGCCATAGAACTATTTTTCCTTTGCTACTACTCTTGTTGTATAAGACAAAAAAGACTATTCACTTCATTTACATATAGAGTAAAGCATAATTAAACCACATACTACAGATGCACTATAATAAAAGAGAGGAACAGTAAAAACAATTATAGGCTGGCATACTTACTGCTTCACATTTAAATAATAATGTGAACTATTAAGTAAACTAGGGCATAATCATCTGAGGTTCATTAACTTATCTTATTGTAGAAATAGTACTACAATTCAATACAATTAGATACATACTACTGGGAAACAGTGCATTTTCTACACCATGCTGGGCCTGCTCTTTGAGAAGCTGCACTCTTTCATCTCCCACTGACTTCTCTGATGTGCTCAAGTCCTTTCAGGATGAACCCAGGACTACTCAGGATCTGGCCCATATCAAGGGAAGTCAGTGTGCATTAAAAATGTAATTTCACTCCATTGATATGGATAAAGTCTGTTAGCATCTGGAATCAGCAGCACACACCCAACAGGCACTGGTACATGGGGGTGCTTTGCTTTGTAGTGCTGAGGCAATGAAGCTATCAAGCAGTGCATGACAGAGCAGTCATTCAGAAAGCAGGGTGGGGTGGCATCTTAAAGGCTAACTCATTCAAAACTTAAGCAACAGCCTCCATCATCAGACGCTATGAATATTTATACAGTCATATATTCATATCATCTGACCGAGTAGGTTGTCCCCTATGAAAGCTTATATATCTCTGAAAAAAATGTTAGTCTCTTAGGTGCCACCCTGCCCTGCCTTCTGCCTGACTTCAAACTGACATGACTAACTACTTCTCTCTGCTCATGGAAAGTAATTGTCGTGCAGTAGTGAATCTGGCTGCAAATCTTCTCATATGACATTATCTTTCTTCCTTAAAAAACAACCCCCCTCCAAAAAAAACCCAATCAACCCCCTCCCTCCCCCCTGTTTTTCAAGTGAAAAATATCTAGCATTCTGCACACAGAATAAACTTAATCTTGGAACTGCTCAGAAGATGAAAGTCGTTCCTGGGGAAATTGCAGATGATCCTTGAATCAGTTAAACCGTTAAACCTGTGCTAGAGGAGGAGACCCAGGCACAGGGACCACATAGCAGGGGTTTCTGCAACCCCTGTATGTTTTAGACAGAGCCATAGCAACCATACTTTGAGCTCTGAGCAGCAGGGGTGGCATCATCCAAAGGCCCAGCTGTGATGACATTTGCCTTTCTTGTGCACCCTCTATGTGGGCACTTGGGGCTGATGCCCATCACCAACCCCTACTTATGCTATTGGTTTTGGAAGGAGTTCCTCCTTCAAGTCAGTATATGAGATGATTTAAATCATAGTCTTTTCATCTACACTAGGGGCCCATAACCTTTATCAGCTTTGAGCTGGAAAAATGCACTTTCAGTCTAGAGTGAGCTGAGTGGTTTCTGAAGCACGTCAGCAGCAGGATGGAGGACAGGGTAGGGGGTTTGCTTGCATTCATGCTGGGGTGTTTTGCTGCCAATGCTTCCCCAAGGACCCCCTCTCCTGCTCCCTGGCTGGAGCAAAAGTGCTGCTTCTAGCCAACAGGGAACTGATCCAGGGCTGGGCCTGGGGTTGGGGCTGAGGCCAGGCAGCTGAGAGCTATGCCTGTACTGCTGCCTCTTCTTCCTTGTCCCCAGATTCAGCATGGCTGCAGCTGGAAGCTGAACAGTCCAGCTCAGTTCCCTACCAGCTGAAAGCAGTACCTGCACTTCAGCTGGGGAGTTGGGGGGCAGGAAAAAGCAGTGCAGGTGCAGCTTTCAGCTGCCCAGCCCTAGCCCAGCTCTTTCCTGCCAAGCCCCAGAACAGACCTGAGCAGGAGCAAAGCCCTCCAACTCCACAGGCAAGATCTGGCCCATGGGTTGTATGTTGCTGATACCTTATCTAGAAGATACAAGTCTGTTTTCTGGGTGATGGGCCAAGCCAGGACTGATGTTGATGGGCAGGACTGCAGTAATCAGTAAGCATCCAGAGGCTACATCCAGGAGGGTGTCTGAAGAAATCTCCCAACCTTTATTAAACCTCTTTTCAACACGAGAGTACTTCTGTACCCCCTGATTTCTCGTTGATGCTCTAGAGGCTTTGACAGCCAGAAGCGTCTTTTTCTCTTCTAGCTATATCAGGCAAGGATGCTGCAAAGCTATGGCAAATGGAGATCTTGGGTGTGGAGAGATAAAACAGTTACACTGAAATACAGGAAGGGCTGGAGAATAACTGAAGTGCACATGAATTTGGGAGAACAGTTATGTCTTCTAACATGAAGTAAAAGAAGTTGAACTAATATAAATCTTCCTCTCCCCACTGATTTCATTTTGTAGCTTTCCCTTCATCCCCCCAAGTTTCATTTTATAATTTATAATCTATAGTTCAAAACAGGACCAGGTTGTATGGAGAAGTGGCTGCAGGAAAATAATCTGTGTATGGAAGCTCAAACACATTAGGCCTGTTTGTCTCCGGCTATTTATTTATCTTTAAAATATCCCCAGCGACTTGTCTTGCCTGGGCCATGAGTTATGTCTGTTACTGCCTTTGAGCTAAGAGACTTAGAATAAAATTCTGTGCGGCCATCATAAGGAAAGCAACAGAGTACTCACAGCTCTGGGTGAGAATGGGGAAGTCTCAGGAACAAAACAGGGCCAAGCATACATACCTTTCCAATAGCTATAAGAAAAAAAATTGCACGTAATCCATTAACAGAGATTTCTTCACTGATTGTTCAAGCAACAAAGATGAAACAACAAAGACATTTGTGTTCAAAGTTAAATCATGTTATGTTAGTATATAAGATTAAATTACTTGCATCTTTTTTTCATTGCAAATCATTCACCCAGCTATGCTCACCTCCATTATCACATATATTTCCATAGCAATCTTTTGTTGAACTTAAGTAGTATTCCTTGATGCGTAAGTCTAAGATGTTTCTAGGCAAACCCCCAGAAACTGCATCCCATGAAAATGCCACAATATTTTTGAGTATGACCATGTGGAGTCCCATGCAAAATGCGAGTAAGTTTGGATAAGAAAATATCCTGAACAGGACATAGGGCCCTCAGTGACCCTTTGGGGGTTATACTACTGGCAGCTGCCTAGAGTCTTCCGACACACATGTGAAGCTGATTGCTTGAATAGGTGAAACCAGATAACCAAGAAAAAGGATTAGAACTAGAACTAGACCTGTTTTTGCAATTTAGAACAGGAAAAGCCTAACTGCTACATCCTAAGTGTAGCATTTTAAAAACTAGATAAGCAAAATACCATCTTTGCTGTAATATAAGTTGACCCTGAATATAAAATGACGCCCCCCGCAATTAGATTCTATGTATGGATAATTTATAAATTTAAATTTGTTATTTTTTTTATAATTATAGAGGGTGTTGGAGAGTTGTCTTGAATCCCACTCGCCTTGCTACAACAGGGAAAGCAGTTGCTGGGGTGCTCAGGTGCCCCCTTGACCTTCTGCCTCCTGCAGCCCTCCTGCCCCCACCACCCCCTACCGCCAGCTCCTCGCAGCCTCTGCTCCTCCCCCAAGTCCTCTTCCCTCCTGCTCCCCCAGTCTCTGCCTACCTCCCCCCCAACCCCCCAGGCCAGGCTGGCAATGCAACAGTGGCACCGCTGCTGATTGACTGGGCAGGGGAAGGAGTTTCCATGTGCTCTATGTCCAGGAGATCCCCCAGGCCAAGGTGGAGCTGAGCTGCACCTGACAGTAAGGGAAAGCAAAGGGGGC
>NW_017728906.1:187614045-187621410 GCF_001723895.1 Crocodylus porosus | reverse complement strand
GGGACCAGAAGCTGCAGAGGGGAAGCAGTCGGGGATGCTATGGGTCTGACTCTGGCCCCAACCTGTGCTTGGGGCCTGAGTCAGAGCTGCAGCACCTGCCTGCTCCCCCCAGCTCATATTGTATGTGAATATAAGAAGACAGGGCTTTTTCGTCCATGCTGGTTGGGCAGGGGGACCTCGTCTTCCATTCAAGTAAATACAGTATTTTGCAACCTACCATTGGCCTCCCAAAAATAACTGACTGTTACCTACAAAGAGGTATGTCTACCTTTCCAGCATGATCACATCCTGCTATGCATGAATTCAGACCAGCAAAACAAACTCAGGTTTTATCACACTAACAGTGAAACTTGCCTCCTTTGTAAAGTGCTCTGAGATTTTGCAATAAAAAGCACTACAGAAGGCTAGGTGTTATCCACTATTATTTATTTATTATCATACTCTTCTGTATCTAAACATAATTGTTTTCTTATGCTTTTAAGGCTATATAATCTGTACACACTCACATAAGCAACTGTAACAGAGATATTTTTCTGCCTTTTTGACATATTAATGGATCCATTAGATTTATTGTGATTAAGGCTTCTAGCAGCTCATGTTCTAGTGATATAATTACCTTCATTATTATTCATTAGTTGTTTATGGCAGTGACCATAAAGCATTTAGCATTTCCAGACATTCAGGAAGGGGCAGTCAGTGCCCTAAGGAGCTGACAGTCCAAAGAGTTGCTCATTAGTGCAGTCTTCCTTTGCTCACTGAAGGCCTAAGAGTGGCCTGTTCAGTATCTGCTCTGAAAGAATGCCCTCTGCAGAAGCCACACTAAGGGATTTAGTAAGAAGTTATGTAGAACAAGCATGGCATGCATCAATGGGCTGTGCACCATTCCTTACATGAAAGTGTCAGTTCTCTAGCATTCAAAGTGGACTGCTCAACATCCCAATAAGCATGCATTGACTGCTTCTCACTTCCAGCTGAAGGTCCTAATGGTGGCATTTCTCCAAGAGCATCATCATGTCCATTCCCAAATAGGCATGGGAATGGAAATGTTTGAACAGCATGTCTATCTGGAAGAAGAAAGTAAGGGCCAGTTTCTGTAACTTGATTCATACAGCATTTTTAGACTCAAGACACCCCTTAGAAAGTGCCAGCTCTTCGTTTTTACTCATTTTCTGCCTGAAGAAATAACAAATCAATTTTTCTGCTGCAAAGAGCTCAGAAATATCACAACAGGTCAGAATGTTTTTAACTCTATAGCAATGGTAGCCAAACTGCGGCATGCTGGCATGGTTTTTGTGGCTTTCCTAGGCTTCTCCGCCAAAGCTCTTCCCAATTCTCCCAGAGGTGGTTGCAGGGGACACTGGGTTCCTGCCTCGAGGAGAAATGAGCAGGGCTTTGGCTGAGAAGGCCCCCGGCTCTGCAGCTGTGCCGGATTGCTCAGCACCCCCTCCCCACCTCTCCAGCTTCAGTGGAGGATTGACTGTGGCTCCGGGGTGAGTAACTCTGGCCAGCCCTGCACTATAGACTTCTATCTGAAATCTCTGGGTTTACCTTGTGAATCATGATTTCACATCTAATAGTGCTAATATTGGCACCCCATGGGATCCTTGAAAGCATCTCAAGGGACCCCGGGTACCGCATCACCCTGGCTGAGAACTGCTGCTCTAGATCTCCTGGATGCAGGAGGTGCATATTCACCGATTCCATAAAGCTCACCCTGCCCACTCACTGCAGTCTCACACAAGCCAATTCCTAGAAACAAAGCACATACCTGTTGTTCAGTGGCCCTGAGTGTGCAGCCATAGCTGGTACAAGACACAAGGCTTAAGAGAGGCACTGCTCTAAAACACATATACTGTCTCATTTATAGATTTGGTATGCATGGAGTGGGTGGATTATTCTTCATGGCACTGCCCTATTAAGATGGCTATAACTTTTACAGCAATACTTTTTCAAACTCAGCAAGAGCATGGTCACTTGGTCAAGGGCGCTTGACATTTTGAAAGCACAACCCTTTCTGAATGATTCCTCCATAAAAAATGAACATGGGGACAGGAGGGGGGGGGACATTTTCTTCATGCTCTCGTAACTCCAGAACTGCTGAAGGGATTTCCCTCAAACTTTCATCAACAATACATTTCTGTTAGAAAAGATACCAAGCATGAATAGTTTCAGGCTAAAAATAGAGAAGCACAGGGGAAGCAGGATTTTGCTTATAAATGGAAACTGTTTGCAGCTCACAACCTATATAATTTGTATCATTCTGACTATAGAACAAAGTAGGCACTCATTTCCCCAAGGACTGTGTTATTTAATATTTGCAGTGATTTGATTAGTGTGTTTTTAATTAGTCTGACTGCAGCTGGATTTCAACTCGATGCTGTCAGTGAGGCAGCCATGAAGGGAAACATTGCTTTCTGTACAATCTGGGGTCACTTGATGCATTTCAGGGAAGTGGATATGGAAATTCTCAACTCTTCTCCCCTGCCTTTCCCCCCCACAAACTCTATTCCATTCTAGATAAAAATGAACATGCCAGGAAAGGTGGAGGATCACAGGCAAACAGCCTGGAAGGCGAATACTGCTTCATCTTTTACATTCAGCCGACACAAATCAGAAGCACTAGCTCTGAAGCTTTAGGTTTTTGGGGCTCAATTTTATTCCTCTGATCCAAACAGTATTTCTCTGGTTTCCTATTAGCCAGCCTGCTACCTTTATTGATGATTAAAATGTATTTCTTTTGAACACCACACAGTATTTCCTAAATTAAATGCCTGCATTAAAAGTGTACAGTAAATTAAAAGAAACTTCAGAATGGTACCGTTTATTTTCATCTGTGACTCCAAATTCTAACAGTCCCCCATACTTACCACCTCCTCATACCCAAACTAGTCCATTTAATTCACAAAGCCAAATCGTTTCTTCACCTGGTTTATAATGCTCTTAGAGGCATTGGTATTCAGGTGCTGAATCTATTCTGTAGTCTTCCTAATGGGATTTAGAGAGCAAGGCTAGCAGTAAACAAAGCAGCAAATGAAATAAACCCCATTAATTAGGGTGAAACAGTAGCAGAGCAGTACTGGTTTTACAGATGGGCAAGATATCTGATTGAATTTCCTAGGCTATGCAGATTGGCTGCAGATGGTGTGGAAAGTGGTCCAGAACTGAGAATTCATATCATCAAAAACACACTTAGATCCAAAACAGGAATGTTTTCTCATGTGATGCCGTATAGCTTACAACGTAATCTCAAGCATTTGGTAACTTTTCAAATCAATCCATAACATAAATCTAACACAGCACATCATTCACAAGAGCATTCATTAATGGTGCTATTATCACCTAATAATGCAACAACATCACAGCTTCTTGAGGCAAGTTCATTTGGCCCAGAGTTATAGTTTCCTACTGAAACTGCTGGCTTCCAATAACATTGCCCAACTGGAGATCTCAGGAGAAGATCTTTCATTGAGCAGGCAGTTTGACCGACACCTGTTATCATTAAGAAAATTACACCGAGAGAAATACATGCCAGTAAATATGCCCTGGAAAATTCAGGGAGATATTTGTGCGTTGTGTATACCTCTGAAGCATCCAAAGTACTTAGGATCCTTATGTAAAAATGTTTTGCAAACCCATTTGATCTGGAAAGCAGGCAGTCTCGTGAGATTCTCTTTATGTTCTCAAGGCCTTAAGAAGCAAAAGTACTTTGAAAAGGGAAACAGTGGGACCTTCTTAATTAGGATTGCTGCTCCTGTGAATATTCACTCTCGTCTGCTGACTTCAATGGGAAATATAATATACATTTCTATTGCTCTGTTCATGCCCATTAACACAGCCAGCCAACCCAGCTGTGGGAGAGTGAAATCAATTCCATTTCTTACCTATTATTTGCAAAGAAAAGGAGGTTGCATTTAGGGCTGCATTGAAAGGCAATAGGTACTATTTGCACTTACATTGGAAACCCTTTGTGGCACTATGTTATTATAAAAGGGCTTTGCAGTGAGCAGGGACAGCACACCTCCACCGCAGGCCTGATCATGCCCTTTACTAGTGGGGCTTCCCTTGACACTGTGGATCAGATATGAAGGTTGCATTTTGGCTCAAAAGCACAAATAAAGCTGAATTCTGAAATGTCAAGCTGAGTTTGAAGGCAACTAGATCCTTGCACTTTTTGTCCTGGAATCACAAAAGGAAATAGAATAAAAGAGCACATGGCTTTTTGGCCAGAGCCAGAGAAGAAACACACCTTGGATCAAGGCCCTGGGTCTTAACAGTGATGTCTGCAAATACTGAGACATCACCTGAGAGAAGGATCATGCTCACTACTCTAGAAAAAGAAAATGTTCTCCGGGAAATCCTCAAGACTTAGCATGTTTAAAACGGACCTGGACAACACCTGGTCTAACACAATCAAGAACAATGCTGTGCTGGCAGAAGGAGAGACCATTGCAATTTTTGCCTGGGGATCATTAATAGAGATTCCTGCAAAATAAAGTAGTTTTTGAAAATGTTCTCTACCCCAAATTGAAATCAAAAGTTATGAAGACTAATTTTCTTTCTAGAACGGGATTCCAGAAAAAAAAAAAATCTATACTGGGGTGGGGGAGGGGAATGACTTTTTTAGGTTGCCAAATACCCACCCAGAAGGTTCTTCCCAATTTCACTTGTTTCAAAAACCTAGTCCCAGTTCAAAATGAAATGGAGCAGAGTCCTCCAGCTGGGATGCTGCACTGTAGGACAGGTAAATGGCTATGGGTTTTGGCCCCCTTTTCTCCCCAGCTGCACCTCCTCAGGTGCCTGTTCATGAGGATTTGGCCAGTTTTGCTCACTTAGTTTGGACAGAAAGTAAAATTCACAGCAGAATTAAAAAGAAGAATTTTTCAGTTAGGAAATTGTTCTGATGGAAAATGCCTGCATAGCTCTAGACTTTTCTGCTTTGATGAAATTAGAAGGGTTTGAAGGCAAGCTGCTGCCATCAGTAAAAAGGTAAGAAGCAAAACTGGTCCAGCATCTCAAGATGACTGGTCAATGACAGTTGGTACTGTCAGTGAGATACGAGGAAGAGGGCAAAGACTCACGCTTCAGTTCATTTTAAGCAGAGCTATATCCTCAATGCGTTAATGAGAGCTATGTGCCTGAATCACCACGTATTAAGAGGAGAAGAGAATATTCCCCAAAGACAGAGGTTGCCTGCTAGGTAGGTTTTTACAAATCTCTTTGCTCTAAGATCTTTAATTTTCTCATTTGTTATTAACTCTTAGTTTATGAAGACTCAAGAGGATTTTCAAGAGGAATATACAGTCCCTTGCTTACCTGATTTCCATTCTCTTTTCCCTTTAAGGCCAGGAACAGACATTACACTTTTATTGGTATAAGTGATTGGAAACCAGTCTAAACCCATAGAAGAACAGAGTTTCAGGACCCATAGACTGGTTTAAAGATGGTAGAACCCAGTTTAAGGCAGCCTGCATGTCCCCCTCCTCCCTCCCACCCAACCAAAGGACTAATGTGTATTCTGTTCACTACCAATCTAAGCTACGCCGCTTACAGAAAACTGTGTAATTTAGATCAGTTCTACCTTGGTTACCTACCTAGCAGGCAACCTCTGTCTTTGGGGAATATTCTCTTCTCCTCTTAATACATGGTGATTCAGGCACATAGCTCTCATTAACGCATTGAGGATATAGCTCTGCTTAAAATGAACTGAACGTGATTCTGCAGTACTTCATTCTTAACTGAGGTGGACCTGATCCTACTGAATTCAGAAGAAAACCTGGATATGGATCCACAGCTCCCAGTTTTGGACCAAACATTCCAGTTTTGTTTGGTTCTCTTTTTAATCTATATACAAGTCAAAAATCTATAGTAAAGAAGCCTTTTTCTTTACTGTAAATAGAGCAAGCATGAAAGGAAAGATGGTCTCATAGAAAAGATACTAGACTTCAAGTCAGGAGATTTGATTCAAGTTCCCACTCATCAACAGAGATTTCCTGGTTGACCTGATTATTTCACCTGCCTCATGCCTCAGTTTTCCATCTATGAAATGAGGATAGTACTTTTCAGTCTCAACCGGGAGTGTAAGGTTAAAATCCATTAGTGGCTGACGTCACAGGGATGAAGGCCAAACAATGAGTTGCTTAGAAAGAAGCAACAAAATAACCATAAGCTATTATAACAATGTACAGGCAAATGAAATCAACATGTAAAGCTACAGGTAGGGCTACTTATCTAGAATTCACTGCCCTTTCACCAGCAGTCAAAGCATGGGATTGATGAAACCCACTTTTTCTGACTGTGATTCAGAAGACCCTATCCTTTCATACTCCACAATTATGAAACAGCATTAGATGCTACAAGTAGTTAAGACAGCTTGTATGACACCTCAGTCTAGGAAATTCAAAATGCTATGATTTGTTCTGAACAGAAAAAAGACTTGTGCATGAGGGTGAACTTAAACATGGTTATGCATTTGAGTTTTACCAAACATTTTGAAAGGCAAGCTCTTGAGATAAATCTCAAACTGACTGACAGAAACTTCATTTTTTCCAGCACCTATTCAAAAACAGATTTAATAGAGAATACACTGAGTTCAAAGTAACTATTAGTGTGTGTTAATGATGGTCATGATGTTTGTTCCTGCTTTGAGAGAAATTAAGGGATCTGCCTACATATAAAAATCTCCAGTTTCATTATCTCTTTATAATCTTAGCTTTGAGTTTTGGCTCGTCAAATGCAACATCCTAGAAAGTGTCCAATAAAGCCTGAGTGAGCATTTCATACCACCCCAGTTTTTTCCATAATTTTATTGGTGATAGCAGCACCTTAGCTGGCATTGGAGTCCCATTGTATTTTCATCTTAATAAGCACAATATAAGAACTAGTCCCTGTGCAGAAAGGTTCACAGCGTATGGATCTGGATGCATAACACACTCAAATTTTTCTTAAAGGGCCAGAGCTGGCCCATGCAGGGCATCCATGGAGGGGCTGCAAGAGTGAGGGGGGAGCTGGAGGTCTTGTGCAGAGTTGCCCATGCAGCATGGGGCAGTGGGAGGCAGCAGGGACCACCCCCTGCCCAGCAGCACCCACTGAGCTGTGTTTTTTTTTTTAAGTGCCGGGAGCTGGGGCAGCCGTTGCCGGGCTGGGAGAGGGGCAAGGTATGGGCTTGGCCTGGCTGATTCAGAGATTCAGCAGCAGCCAAATCTTTGAATCAGACGGCATGAAACATGCATTGTGGAAACCAACTGGTGGCTACAGGAATGGTGCTTCAAGGAGGGCTTTGGCTTCCTCAGCCACGACCGGCACATCACGACGAGAGACATGCTGGGGTGGGATGGGCTCCACCTTTCCCCTAAAGGTAAGCGTGTG
>NW_017728906.1:187604443-187614034 GCF_001723895.1 Crocodylus porosus | reverse complement strand
CGGACTAGATGATCTGCTCAGGTCCCTTCCGACCCTACAAACTATGAAACTATGAAACTATGAATCACCAAATCAAATCATTATCTGCCGAATCTGAAGCAAATACTAGCCATTTCACACAGGTCTTCTGCTTATGCTAGACACTACATTTACTCACCACTGGAGGCAGGGAATTTAGTTGCACTAGTGTTATTCTACCCCTGATTTTCCCAGGGAAATGTACACCAGATTGAAGTAAGTTATACTGGAGTGCTCTGTCTCTATTATTTTTTTTAAATACAATAAAGCCTAACCAGTATGAATGTGTCGTGTGTCCAAAGTGTGGAAGAATCAAAGTATTATTACTACTGGGCATATCCACACATGCAGTTAATTCAATTGAATAAGCTCCAATGTACTTTTGTGCCAGAGTTTATTGCTCATGGGTGCAGGATTTAAATGTGCACCTGGGACTGCAGCATATTGAGCTGGGTCAGAGCAGCCCTGGCTGGCAGGATGTCCAGGAAGTCAGCCTGCTAGCCCAATGGGTGGGGCATGGGGAGCATGGGCTGACTTGGGCATAAGGGTGCTCCAGTTTGGGGCTAGCCCTGGCCACTGTGTCAGCATCTACACATGCATTGCTGCAGAATAAAAAAACTTCTCTGTGGGGTAGTACTTCTGTTTACAAGTACTAGCCTGCAGCAGAGTTAATTAGTTTACTGCGGCCTAATAGGGCTACACATGTAGACACTGAGACTTTACTGAGGAGCTAATTAGGCAACTTCACAGTAAACTTCTCATGTAGATGAGCCCTTGCTCTACAAATGACAAGCCAAGGCCCAAATAGGTGAAAGGATGCTTGCATAGGAATGGAAGACCTGAGTTTTAGGCCCTTCTCAACCTGGAGGGATTCAAACATGAATCTCCTGCCTTCTTGTCACACTACAAGCTGGGGAAAGGGCACTGTCCATTCTATTATTGGGGGTTGGCTTTTTAGTCCCTGTTGGTCCCTGTTCCCAGGATTGTTTATACATTATTCATGAACTAGGCATGGGAACCAAGGATAGCTCAAAAAGCAAGTGTTGTCACCACTGGGCTGCCTAGTCATTCCCTCTTTCTTGGTCTTTCCCCAGGCACAGAATATAAAGCAGAGTCAGAATATTACACTATGGGGAGGTAACAATAGTTTGCAGCAGACCTGGGGGTTAGATCCCCTCCTTAGCCTCAGCCCGGAGCCATAACCACAAGACAATCATTCCTCTCCAAAAGACATTCCGTTCTAGAAGTGCTCAAGACCTAGTCTACACAGTCTTTGGCAGTAAAAGAATATCATTTTAGAGTCTGATTTTTTTAGTGATATACCCTATTTGGGATGTATCTGTGCAATTATTCATTATACAGTATCATGTTCACTAAATTATCACTTACACATTTACAGTGGTTGTTTATGCACATTGGACTAGAGGTAGCGTGAATTAATAAGTATATTCATAACTGTACTGTATTAGAACATTGTGTTTAGACCTAGCCTTATAGTCCTTGAGTTTCTCTGGTCCAGATATCTGTGCTTTCAGACTCCAAGCCAGGAACAAACAAACAAGTGAGGTAGATATTTCATGCTAGAAGCAAATACCTTAGCAAAGAAGAGTTTAGCAAATGCTTTTTCACTTGAAACCCCTGGGTTTTTTTCCTATCCAAAATAACTTTTTGTCTTTAACTACTTTTTAATTTCACTGTCCTTTAAAAGTTACAATATTTTAAATAGTTTGAGGTGAAATGTCATAATCTGGGTTGAACAAAACATTTCATTTAACACAACCTGATTTTTATGTTTTTATTTTCTGATTTACCAAACCTTTCCAAACAATTAGAATTGGTTCTACCCAAAATGATATTTTTGCTTTATTTCCAAAGACCTGAAAAATCCAATATTCTTCCAGCTCTAATCAAAAGCTCCATGGAGTATTCTTTAAACTTTTCACATAAAGTGCGTTACTGTGGTGATTGTAAAAATCTATACTTTTGTTCTTACAAGGGCAACTAATCTGTGGTGTTTTGGCCAAATACCAAAGAAGGTAATTAAATTTGCATACCTAAATTCATCCTTATAGTTTCATTTGAACAAAGCAATATTCTGTAAGCTCATTTAGCTAATTTAGAACCCACATGAACATTGTAAGTTCAGAAGATCAACTCAACCTTTATTAGGTTTGTGGTCCGCTTAATAATACTTAGCACTTAATTAATCTGCATAGCACCCTTGTGAGCTACTTAAGTTAGTATTAACTTAACTTCACCTAATGCTATGTAAAAAAATGCAATGAAAAAGAGCCAGGAAAAAAGTCCACATTATAAAGCCTTCACCCACTCTCAAATTGTCTGGGGTATAGTGGTAGCTAGAGTAGAAAAGCCACAAAGACAAGCATGCACCCATGCACTCCCGCACACACACAATCCATGTTCACAATCACACACAAACTTACCTCCCCATAGTGTAATCTTCTGACTCTACCTTATATTCTCTGCCTGGGGAAGGGCCAAGAAAAAGAGCATGACTAGGCAGCCCATTGGTGACAACACTTGCTTTTTTGAGCTATCCTTGGTTCCCGTGCCTACTCCACAAATAATGCATAAGCAATCCTGGGAACAGGGACCAAAAAGCCAAGAACACTTCTCCCACCTAAGTGGGCACCACTGGAGTATAATGTAATGCTTCTTGTTTCTTGCTCCCTCTCTCTCCCAAGAATCATGCACTCCTTTCTGAACTACAAAACTGAAACAGCTTTAATCATAGAATCATAGAAAATTAGGGTTGGAAGGGACCTCAGGAGGTCATCTAGTCCAACCCCCAGTAATAGAATGGACAGTGCCCTTTTTCCAGCTTATAGCATGACAAGAAGGCAGGAGATGCAGGTTTGAATCCCCTCAGGTTAAGAAGGACCTTTTCCTATGCAAGCATTTTAACTGCTAGGGTATTAGGCAAGATACTATCAGCAACCCCCTTTCATGTCTTATAAGAAAAGAATGAGTACCCAAAGGGATGACTTCAGTGCCTGAGTCCAAAAAGCAATAGCAGACTGAGAGTCTCAATCTCACAATCATGCCTAATTCAGGGTTGCGGGTAGGCACCAAAATCTAGGAAGGTAGCAGGTTGTGAGACACACCCTTGTCTTCATAGGGCACTTTTACAGGTGATGAAAATTGCCTATTTGTGCAGTTTAATTGCATCATGCTGTACAAGTGTGGGAGTTTTTTTACAATTTAAATGAGTGTGTCACTTCACAATGTAGCTATTTGTAAAGTTGGAGCCTTTTGACAGCTTGCTCCCCACCCCAACCACGGGAGAGGCAGGCTGAAGGCAGAAGCACTAAGGGGCCTGGTCCCTTTTTTTTCCCACAGAGCCTGCCCATATCTCTCATGGCCGGGGGTGAGCTGCTGGTGGGCCAAGTGGCCCCTGAGCTGCAGGGACCCTGTCCTTCCCTCCACAGCAGCAGCACCCCCTGGGGGTGCCTGGGTGGGCTGCAAGCAGGCCAGGTGCTGCCCCAGGTTGGGGTTGGGGAACAGTTGGATTGGGCTGGTTGCTGCCTCCGAGCTGGGGCAGCACCCGCTCACTAGCTGCCAACCTGGGCATCCCTGGGGGGCACTGCCACCATGGAGGGAAGGAACGGCCCCCCCCTCAGCTCAGGGTCCACCAGCAGCTTTCCCTCTGGGTGCAGGAGAGGTGGGCAGGCTCTGCAGGAAAAAAACAAGGATCAGGCCCCTCGCCACTTTTTTTTTTTCCCTGGTGGAGCCTGCCTGCATGAGCTGCTGGCAGGCCGCACAGCCCCTGAGCTGCAGGAGGGCCCAGTCCTTCCTACTGCAGCAGTGGTGCCCTGGGGCCACCCAGGAGGGGTGCTATCAAGCCAGAGGCTGCCTGAGCTTGCAGGTAGCACCCTGCCAGATCCAATTCTTCCATAAGCCTGCTTGCTGGAAGCCCAGGAAGCAGCACCTGGCAGGCTTCTAGCAGGTGGGCTCGGAAGAGTTGGATCTTTCCATCTTGAAGTGTTTGGCAATAGACTTACAATTAGGCATTCACATGGCCTCTATTACCATAAAATCTGAGCATGTCACAAACTGTGAACTCTGCTCCATTTGAGACTAGTCATACTAAGAGAAGCTCTGGTCAAACTGTTTTGAAATACTCATTTTGAAAGCCCTATGTGGCTTTGGCACCACAAAGTTAATACAAATACTGATTGGGGTGATTAAGCAGGGAAGTCTAGCCTTCCCCTCACAGACAAGGTAGGCTCTATAAAGAGTACATTGCTTAAATCTTTCTCCCAACCATTTAATCCAGATTCTGAACCTACCTTTTGGGCAATGGTTGAAAGAAAGGTACATGTTCTCCATTTGATTTTAGACATTTAGCCTCTGAGCAAGCTCTTCTCAGAGAGCTCAAGAGTCCTCATCTTTCTGCCATCTCAGCAATATCCTATTAATAAAGGGCTTTTCATGCCAGTGGCACTTGAGACTGAAGCACATCACACAATACCGCATTTAAAATAGTGGGGAAAGCGAACTGTGGGATATGCTTCAGAGCAGCCAGAGGTATCTGAAGAGATGTTAAATCTCTTTTCAATGTATAAAATGCACCTAGCTATGCAACTGAAGATAACAAAAATGAAATTATGATTACTGCTTAAATTTCTGCATTGCCTACACTTCTACCCCGCCTCAAAAAGTGTCACTTTTATTCAGGGATCATGTCCCAGCTGCCTGCAGAGGGTTCAGGATTGAGAGTATGGTTGGGGGTAGAAAGGTAAAAAAGGTTTATTGACTTAACAAAAACACAACGAGGCATAGTAACAAGACAAACAATAACAGACAAGAACAATTTGCATCGGCAACTTATCGGCAGTCTCCTCTGATGCCTGATGCACAGCAAGTTTCTCTTTCCACAAAGTTCAGCAAGGTCAGACGTCCCCAGTCAGGGCTGTCTGACAGGTACCGGGAAGGACCCTGGAATGCAGTTCTTGGGCTTCTCGAGGTCCACGGGCCCACTGATCCAGGCAACAGCTAACTAATCTTTTTCACAGAGCTGCATCTTCCCTCTGAATTGTTTCCAGATATTCCAGCTAATATATAGCTTCTGAATGTTCTGATAACATGTGACCACTCAGATTCCTTTTACTTCAACTGTCCTTAGACTGACCAATAGCAGTACAAGCCTTGCATTCCTTTAATAAGGTAATTTTAACTGTACCAGAGGGCTTTACTACTCCTAGCCTTTGCTAAATTTACTAGGCCTTACTTTATACAAGGTGTCACTACATCTTAAACTTTAATTAGGTTTTTTGCAACAACATATAGCTTAATATCAAAACAAATATGAAAAAACACTTAGTCTAATCTTCATAGAGCCTTCAGCGAGCACCTTTATCACACAGGCATACTATTCAGCTGTCACAGGATCATTTATCCAAGAGAAAGGATCCTACACCAACTGCTTTTTTTCCTGCTTGCTAATCTATTCTTTACCTTCCAACCAACTTCCAAGTCTCACATCTCAAATTTAGCTACTGAGTCAGATATCAGATACACCAATAACAGCAATGAAACAGGGTCACATGGGGTATATGTGTTAGAAATTCTTCTGAAGCCAGATAGTTCACAAGGAAGAAGCAGAGAGTCATGGATTCATTGATATTAGGGTCAGAAGGGGCCTCAGTAGGTCATCAAGTCTGACCCCCTGCCCTGGGCAAGAAAGAGCACTGGGGTCAGATGACCCCAACCAGGTCCTTGTTCAGTCTCCTCTTGAAGACCCCCAGGGAGGGGAGAGCACCACCTCCCTTGGAAGCCCATTCCAGATTCTGGCAAACCTTGCTGTGAAGAAGTTCTTTCTAATGTCCAAGCTAAATCTGCTCTCCATCAATTTGTGGCCATTGTTCCTAGGAACTCCAGGGGATGCCCTAGTAAATAGCACATCCCCTGTTCCCTGCTGCCCTCCCCTGATGAATTTGTAGGCAGCCACAAGATCACCTCTCAGCCTTCTCTTGCAGAGGTTGAAGAGGTCCAGGTCCCTCAGTCTCTCCTCATAGGGCCTTGCCTGCAGGCTTCTCACCGTATGAATAGTCCTCCTCTGAACCCTCTCAAGATTTTCCACATCCCTCTTGAAGTGCAGTGCCCAAGATAGGAAGGCTTAAGTAAAGATGAACAGTGGGAGAGAGAGAATGAAAAACAAAACAAATAAAAATGGCAAAAAGAGGAGAATAGGCTGGTGAAATTTAGCTGCTATAAAGAAACTTCAGCCCATGGAAACATGCCAGAACTGACATATTACAGGGGTTGTCAACTGAGGGTACATGTCATCCCAGGAATACTTAGAAAGGCTGTAGGGGTATGTGTGGGTGGGCAGGCGGGCAGAGATGGAGCGTGCCCTGGGGCACGGTGGTGGCATCTCCTCTGGTGCCTTCCCATACTCTGCTTCTTACCTGGGGGAGGGGGAAGGTGTGCCAGGTGCCACTGCCCCACATCGCACACTGCAGCACCTCCCCACCACCCACCTCATCTCGCTCTCAACACCCACTCTGAGGGGCACAAAGGCAGCGGTGCCCCTCTGCAGGCTGCACATGTGCTGCCTGGCTGACTGGCCAGGGAGGGGGGATGAGGCGCACACATGGTGGCCACTACTGTCACTTACCTCTGCTGGGTGTGTGTGTGCATGCACATGTGTGTGTTTGTGGGTGCATACATGCACTCCTATATCTCCATGGGTCTGTGTTTGTGTCTGTCTGTGTCTGTGCCTGCATGTGTGTGTCTGTGCCTGTGTGTGTGTCTGTCTTTGTGTGTGTGTGTGTCTGTCCCCTGCCCGCCCAGCTGCAGCAGGCACATGGCATTGTGCAGCTCTTGGGGTAGCAAGATACAGAGTCCAGCCTGCAGCAGCAGCTGTCTCTGCCCCATGCACAGAACTGGGGGGGCACATGCCCCCCAGACCTCCCCCACCCTGAGCCTCCCAGATAAACTGCTGTTGCAGCTCTGGCCTGCAGTCTGCCCAGCTGTGCAGCACCTGACCCTGCCCCAGTCCCACTCCCTCCCTTACCACAGGGGCCTTGATCAGCCCTCCCCTCCTCTCCCCCTCTTAAAAAAATATAAAGCAGTACATGAGCTGAAACTTTGAGGCAGAATGGGTACACTTGTTAAAAAAGATTAAAATCCCCTGACATGTTACATAGCTTGCATATTATTGGAAGGCAACCTAACTTTTGCTTGGCAAGTTGCCACTCATAAAGGGCCCCAGACACTGCAATATCCTCCTAGCTAGAGCTGGAGGGATTCTTCCATCAAAACACTTCTTGAAAAACAGAAGGATATTTTGTATGGCATGACTCAAACCCTGATGTCTTTCTGCCTGTTTCAGTAGAATTCCACTAGCGTTCAAGCAGGACTTCATTGGCTCCCATTGTGAAAAAAAAATTTACAGTAAACTGTTTATGTTGTTGTAATAGAATGAAAAGGACTGATTTATAGCTCATTTATTCTAAAAAAAAAAATTATCAAATGTATGTGAATGTGATTTTATAGATACAGTTGTATGGGAATGGCAGTCATAGAGAAATAGGGCTGGAAGGGATCTCTAGAGGTCATCTAGTTCAACTCCTTCCCAGAGGGAGGACCATCCTAGCCCTAACCATCCCAGACAACTGTAATCTAAACTGTACATAAGACTACCCTCAACTCTGAAACAATTAAGTAAAGTGCCACCACGTCTCCTGTATCTGTGTCCCAGCACTTAAAAATGGCAGCAGGGATGCTTGAACTAAAGCTCAAGTTCAAGTGCCCCAACACCATTTTTGAGCATGGGGATACTGATACACAAAACACAAGGATTTACAGATTAATCAAGTTTGCTCCAATGTGCTGGCATTCCAGCATGTCGGAGCAGCCTCAGCACTAATATATAAATGCCCAAGAGGTCCTGGGTGGAGGGCTACACTCCCACTGAAGAGGAAGGCAAACCCCACTGAACCATCCCCCCCGTCCATACCAATCTGAGTGGGGGGGGGGGTTTCTTCCTGATCCCTAACATAGCGATTAGTCTGACCCTGAGTAAAGAAGCAAGATCCTCTTGCCAGGAACCTCTGGCTTTGGTCCTAGCAAGACAATCAGCAGGCTCCAGTTGAAGTCCTCAGCCTTAGCTGTAGCCAACATCCAGTGCTTCTGGGGAAGTTAAAAACCACCCTGATGCCTATAGCAGAAAAAAAGGGGAGCAATTTTCCTCAGGCTATGGAATTCTTCCTCCAGGTATTGTGCTTACGGACCATGCGTTTACTTTCCAGCTATTACAGCATCAGAGAGGAAGAGCTGAAAGAGCTTGCTTATGGACCTCAGTGATCAGTAGGAAGTAGTAGAGACAGGAAATGTTTAATGGGCTCTGCTAACCATGCCAGCTAGATTGCCCTGTATGACTGCCTGTAACAGGGCCACCAGCCCATTACTGAGAAAGGGAAGAGAGCCCAAGGCTCGCTGGTCAGCCCAGCCCCTTTGAACAGACTTAATGGTAAAAAGGGACATAAAGAAGATGGCTGCCCAGCACATGTATAGGCAATGATTGGCAGACCTAGGGTAGAAGTAGAGGGTCAGGTCACCCAGGGAGAAGCCCAAAAGCCTAGGGCTTATCCCAGAAGAGGCAGTCTAGCCATAGGAGCCACTGCAGGCAGAGCTCTGGGTGGGAGCCAGTCCAAACTGTGTGGAGGAAAGGACTATGTGCCACAGAAGGGCAGAACAGACCATGTGCTGTGAGCAACATGAGAAAAGCACTCTGAACCTTTTGCATTTGTGCTACCCCAGGGTGAGAATTAACACCCGACAGGGGAACTGATGTTTGGCAAGCCTTATGTTTGGAAGTGGATGCTCATACTTTTGATTTACGTTTGAACCAGAGAAACCCAGACCGTCTGTAAGGGATGGATTGGAGACCACTGGGGTGCAGCAGATGCACCCAATTTAGAGAACTTCTAGGGGCCAGAGGCTTGGGTTGTTGTGTACAGACAGTTTCCTAAATATGTTTTTAAATGGAGGACTGTGACATGTCAGAGGACTGGTATCTGGCAGCAAGGATGGCAGAAGGAGGAAGTATAAACCCCATGCCCACAAAGGGGGCGTACCAAAGGGCTGAGTGGCCCAGACGCCACAAAGGCTGAGCTGGAGCTAGGATCCAAGCACCTAGGATCCTGGTGTGGTGGACCCCAGGCTGTGGGACCCAGCCATATTAAAAGTGATCTGAGGCCCAGAAGGGCCTGAGTTCAGACAAAGACCTACCCTGAATCTGCATCTGCCTCCTTGGGCAACTTCCCTATGAACCTAGGATGAAGGATGGGATTCACCCCCAAGAATGATTGTCCGGTCCTCCAGGGAGCAAACCAGGAAAGCCAAGGCTGCAACTGAACTCCAACTAGCTTCGAGCATCAAGGACAATAAAACGTCCTTTTTCAGATATGTGGGGAGCCGGAGGAAAAGCAAGGGCAACATTGGACCCCTGCTGAACCAGATGGGGCAACTGACAACTGACACCCAGGAAAAAGCCAACCTATTAAATGGGTACTTTGCATTGGTCTTTCATCAGTCCCATGGGAT
>NW_017728906.1:187596072-187598762 GCF_001723895.1 Crocodylus porosus | reverse complement strand
TGACCCCAGCTGACTTCCTGCCCTTTTGGGCAGGGGGCTGGACTCAATGATCTCCCGAGGTCCCTTCCAGCCCTAATGTCTATGAAATCTGTGAAATCTATAACATCAAGTCATGGTAAGTGAGAAAGCCACAAGGGGGAAGGACCCAGATAGTCTGGAAGCAAAGGTAAAGAGCTACTGGGAACCTTGTTGCATCATCAACTGAACCTTCAATGTTACAGTGCCCTAGCCTCATTTCACTAGGGCCAGTAATGGGTTGAGAATAGTTACCTGCCTTCCAGTTCAGTAAGCATGTTGCATGTTACACTTAGGACATGGTAATTGCACTTGAAATGTAAGCATCCACACATTCAAGCAGTAAAACGTGAAGTATGATTGTATCTTGGTGAAGTTAAGGCTTTTCATGGGAAGATTACCTCCTGATTGGTGCACGTTAAGTAACATACGTTCAGCTATCATTGGATTGCCAGAAGGAGATAATAAAAGCTCACAATTCTGATGCAAGACCAGGACTGGACCCAACAATCAGGTTATTGTTGGCCCTGGGCCCAACCCCAGCACTGTACCATAGACAATTCAAGACTACCAGGAGCAAAGACCCAGCTCCCCTCATGGAGCTAATGGCAGCTCTAGATCTAGCGGCAGGAGTGGCATGTCTCCCAGGCTTGACTCCCCATGTCTCCTGCCTACTGCCAGTGGTAGAGATTCAGCTTACACTGGCATGCCAAGGGCAGACACTACCAGAATTGACAGTGCTGGGTAATTAGCAGGGAGAGGGTGTAGGGTCTAGGTGTGAGGGTTGTATATCTTCCTGAGTGGATGTGTGAGCTTTGGCACCTGGTGCCAGGATCAGTGTCCTGAGGTGGAGGAAGGGGTGGAGCACAGCCCACTGAAAGCAGGCTGAGTACACAGCAACCATTACCATGAAACTGTACAAAACAAGTTCTAACTTGTAATACAACACAGTAATGCTTACTATAATCCCATATAAAATATCTACTAAGGATCCTGTGCGACAAGACCATGTATAGCACATGCATAGTGGCCAGGATTGGTGTCAACAGCAGTGCTGCCTGGTGCTGTTATTGAGTGTTATAGACACTCTCTACATGACTTGAAAGAAGGTACAAGAGGTTACATAGCAAGGCAGTAGCCAGAATCTCATTCTCTCTCACCTTTTTATGTTTTAGGTACTTATATGAGCTACATGACTGTTTTTCTGGATTCTTATGACCACAGTATTTGATGAGCCCATTTTCATTAGAAAGGGGCATCTTTTCTTTAGTAAATAGCAGGATACTTAGGCAGCTCACTAACTCTGCAATTGTTTTAGCATTTTCTTTGGAAATTTCTCTCAATCTCATTTAGAACTTGTCACTTCCTCAGTCGTTTCATATACTTCAATCCAGATTTTCAATTGGCATACACAAGCATATCTCCATTTGTGCCAGAGTATCTATGCTTATGAACAGCAGCTAAACATCTTCAACCACATAATACTTAATAAAGCACTTTAAACTCTTCCTCCTTCTTCATCCCAGTACTTGTATACCATGCTGCATGTACATAATGCAGCATTAGGTCCATGATATAGTGTGTATATATCATACAATATGGGAAAAAACCTTCAGAAATATTACATGAAAAATGTACCCAAAAGATAAACCAATTTTATGGTGTTCCTGAATGCCCAACTTTGGTCACAGCAAACCATTAATAAAAATGCAGTACATCAGTTTATAACTGACCACTGAGCAGCTCTGTGTCCAACATTTCCATGGTCACAAATCTCCAATAAAAATTGGGCAGGAGAACCATCCAGAGTTCTGTCCATCCATGGAAAATCCAGGAACATGCCATGTGCTACAAGCCAAAAGGAGTTATTTATATTTTGCCTGCATTTGGCTATTTGGGAGTTACACTTTCTCTGAGTTTCAAGGTTGGCAGACTTTTGTTTATTTAAAGCAATTTTGTCTTACCCTTGGCTGGCGCACTGTATCTTTAGCCACCACCACTACCAGAACATTCAAAGCTCTAGCATGATGTAGGCTGTTATCAACATACCTGTAATATCCCAGTCCCTTATGCTGGCTCATGTGAACAAAGGACTGAGGCAGGCAGTAGTGTACCTAAGGGTGGATAACCAGAGCACCACCCCTGGGTGCCAACCTAGAGCGAGTAGAAGAATGGCAGCTTCTGCCACTGCCAGGCTAGATGTTGCAGTCATTGTTAGCCAGGCTGGTGGTGTTGGCACTGGATTCATGATCCAGATACCTTGTTCCAGGCAGACCCAAACCCTCATGACTTCTCCATTCAATAATAGGTAATTTTTATTGATGCATCATGATAACAAATAAGAATAATGCAAACAATTCTATATCTACCACTCACAGAGGGAAGGTACGGCTCGCCAGTAATCAAGCTTCACCCTGAGGTTCTTTCTTGAATGTCAGATGTCAGCAGCTTGGAGGTTAAAGGCCAGGGATTCCTCCCCACCCCCTTCCTCCTCCCAGTGGGTTGGGTGAGATGAACTGGTGTTGCACCCTCTATCCATGGAGGCTTTGGGTTTCCCCTCCTGGGGACCCTTTGCTGCTCTGAAATAGTTTCATAATTGGTGGGGTTGGAAGGGACCTGAGCAGATCACCAAATCTGACCCCCTGCCATGGCAGGAAAGAGTACTGGGGTCAAAC
>NW_017728906.1:187572541-187595972 GCF_001723895.1 Crocodylus porosus | reverse complement strand
ATTCCTTCAGCACTCTGGGGTGGAGATTGTCCAGACCAGCTGATTTAAATACATCCAGTCCCTCCAGAAGTTCCCTGACTAGATCCTCCCTGACCTTGACCTAGGTGCACCTCCCCTGGGGCCTAAGGGGGGCCCAGTGGGGGAGCTGATCTGGTCCCTGCTCAGGAAAATGGAGGCAAAGAAGTCATTAAATAGTTTATCTTTGTCATCTGGTGTGACGACCAAATTTCCCAGCGTGTCTTGCAGGGGCTCCACGTTACCCGGTACCTTCTTTTTGCCCCCTATGTATTTATAAAAGGCTTCTTGTTGTCCTTGATCCGGGAAGCTAATCCCAGTTCCATCTCCACCTTGCCCTTCCTGACTTCTCCCCTGCATCCCCGAGCAACCACAGTATAGTCCTCCCTGGTGATGTCCCCTCCCTTCCATTGGGTGTATGCCCTTTTAGCTAAAAGACATTCCCAGATGATTTTGGTGAGCCGCGGGGGCTTTTGTGCCCTCCTGCTCCCTTTGATCTGTGTTGGGATTACCTGTCTTTGTGCTTGGAGGATTGTCTCCTTAAGGAGCAACCACTCTTCTTGGACACCTGGCTGCCTTCCCCTCCAGGACCTCAATGCTTCCCCAACTGTTCTCCTTAGCTCATTGAAGTCCATCCTCCTGAAATCTAGGGCTGCTACCTTGCTGTAGGCCTTTGCCACCTTGCGCTGGATGGTGAATTCCAGCAGGCAATGATCACTGTTGCCCAGGTGGTTGAGCACCCATATCCCCTCACCAGGTCATCACCCATGGGCAACACCAGGTCCAACAAGGTGTCTCTCCTGGTGGGCCTGTGCACCTCCTGGGTTAGATGGAGGTCCTGCATTTGGGCTAGAAACCTACGTGAGCAGTCAGACATGGCTCACTGCTCTTCCCAGCGATGTCTGGAAAGTTCAGGTCACCCATGATGACCGTGTCCTTTGACCTAACTACTTCTGTGAGCTGACTTAAGAATTCCTGGTGTAGCTCTTCCTCTTGGTTGGGTGGTCTGTAGTAGACCCCCACCATTAAGTCTCTTTCCCCTCAACTGCCTTGTATTCTAACCCAAAGCACTTCAGTGTGTCCCTCCTCTGACTCTGTGCTACCTGATTAGGATGTGTATTCCTCCTCGATGTAGAGTGCCACAGCCCCACCTTTCCTCCCTGTTCTGTCCCTCCTGTACAGCCTATAGCCCTTGATATTCAGCACCCAGTCATGAGTTGGGTCCCATCACATTTCAGTGATCCCCACTATGTCTGGGTTGGTGTCAGCTAGCAAGAGGGTAAGTTCCTCCTGCTTGTTTCCCATACTACAAGCACTTGTGAGGAGGCATTTGAGGCCTCCGGTGGATGTGTGCACTGGTCCCCTAATCACAGCATTGCCCTGACCCCTTTTGCTTACCTGTGTATATGTTCCGCTCGTCTGTCTAGGCTGGGCTGTACTTGTGAGTGCTGCTTGGTTTAGTGGTCCAAGGTTTCCTCTACCTTATCTTCCCCTTCCTCCATCGAACCTAGTTTAAAGCCTGCCAGAGGAGATCCACCATCCTAGAAGAGAACACACGCTTACCTTTATGGGAAAGGTGAAGCCCATCCCATCCGAGCATGTCTGTCATTGTGATGTGTGGGTTGTTGTCAAGGAAGCCAAAGCCCACTTCAAGATACCATTCCTGAAGCCACCAGTTGGTCTCTGCGATGTACCTCTCATGCCATCTTGCACATCCACTCACTGGTAGGACAGAAGAGAAAATCCCTCCTTTGGTATCCTTTCTCCCCTCTGATGACTTTTCATCTGTGGGCATCATTGACTGGTCTCCCTGTGGTCCATGTTTTGTCTTGTCAGGTTATTCCTTTGTTCCCCAAACCCCTCACATGCATACGTCTTAATTTGGTTATTTACTGGACCTCCTAATTTGGTCTGTCTACCAAAGCCAGAAATTCCAAGGGCTCTGCAGTTTGGCACTGTGACCTAATGGCACCTTATTTCATGTTGTGGAACAGTGTGGTACATATCTTCAATTTCCCAGCCTTTGTGTCTGCTGGCTTTAGACACAGTGGGCCTTAAAGGAAAATTTGTCACAAACAGGTTTCTTGAAACCAGTTATCTCTTGCCATTCCCTTGTTCTAATGCATATCTACTTTACTTACAAGCCAATTTCCAAAAGCAAACCTTCAAATACCATTTTCTAGCCATCAGTGGCATTGCTGCCCTTACTACTACTGCCTCCCAGGATGCAGAACCAACTTGTTATACTGGTTCAAACTGCAGCATTAATTTCCTGCAAGCTTTTTTTGTAAGGTGTTACATACCATGCCATGGCCACCTTATCTTCTCCATTGAATTCCCTTTGCAAATCTATTACTCTTCCTTTGTTGGCTTTCCCTTTCTCCCACATCTTCTCAACATTCCCTGTTTCTCAGGGACTGTAAATTCTGTCATTATTACCAATTTACTTTTCTCTGACCACTGCTCACGAACTGATGTCAAGCCTCTGGTGAAGGGTCCAGCTGGAAAAATAAGCTTCCTCTTCAGGTCCATCCTGTTTCTAATCTGCTGCTGTTGCAAAAAAATCCCCATGGGGAATTCTTTACTTCCTATTGCTTTCCCCCTTCTGCTATAAACCTCACAAATATTAATCTCTTTTGGTCCTGATTTTCCCCTGCCTCCCATCTTTTATTTGTCTAAAATGCCTGCCAGTACTTTTCACACTTCATCATGTCTCCAGCAATACCGGCTCTGGGCCAATGCCAGAGACTGCAACTTGACAAAATGTGTTGCAAGGTGGTTTTCCTTCCACACTGTCTGCAGCTGTCATCTTCTCTCAGGGCCCAGTACTACAAAGTAGCTGGAATTGGCAGGGGACCATGAAGTTTTTGTTCCTCCCAATATTAAGATTAAGAACAGGATTGTCATTAACTTTTCTGTTCAACTCCACAAAGGCAAAGCTGGGACAAAGGGACTGCAAGCATTTTCTGTGCTTTGTTTATCTTGAAGTATCCCAGCCATTTTATCTATTGTATTACACCATGTCTTGTTATACTATCATGATGCAAAAGCTCTGTAAACTAGCGAGTATTACCTCATGCTGTATTACTGCAGACTGTGAAACCTATTAGACTTCAGACTAATCTCTCAAGAGAAATAATGAAAGCTCCATCAGTTTAAGACTAGGCTGGATGAAGCACTAGGACATAAAATATATTGAAAGGACCAATTTTACATTTGCAGACATAAAGACAAGATGGCCTTTTCCTTTATAACCTTCTATGATACTATCATCTAAACCAGTGGCGCTCAACTTACAGGCTACAAAGCCCATGTGAACAGTCCATCATTGGCATGAGCTCATGGATATGTTGCATGGCTCCTTCAAGAAAGCATGGAAGTGGTGGCTGTGGCCAGAGCCCACACTGACAACTGGTAACCTCAGAGAACCTATGCATATGGGGGGTGGGGAGCGGGCAGCAAAAGCCTTGTTAATATGCATGCTCTTCTATGAGGCCCTCAGCTCACTTCTCATTTTAAGGTTTGGGGCACTTGTGAAAAAGGTTATGGAGCACTGGTTGAAATATATCAGCATGAAGTAGGCTTTAGTGCTTGAAAATCTATTCTCTGGATCAACAACTACACTTTTCAACTGGAGAGTTTCTACAACATTTTTCTCCTGACCTGTGATAAACCCTACATACCTATGGTGCTTGTAGAAATGATTGATCAGAGCAGGACAATCTATTTTGTTTTAAATTCAAGCAAATCCATGCTCAAAGGACACGCAATACCAAGAGAGGCAAAATAACTTTTTAATGGAACAACTAAGTGCCCAGAGCTTGGGCTAATCACTAACTGAATTGAGATAATTTCAGATATATTCTGAGACAAACAAAAATGGCTCTTGTACTTTTATAAGCCACACAAGATAAGCCACACCTGGCAGGTCACTATTTAGCAATATTCACAAAGTGAGTGAACAATAACAGACTGAACAATCCTTTGCATGAGCTGAATTTTAACAAGGGATGTGTGGGAGCTTTTAGACTCAGTCCCTAGCATATCACACCCCTTACAATTTATTCAGAAACACGTCTAATTCCTACTCCTTCACTTCCAAGAAAATGATTATGATGATGATGCCAATGATTCCAACAGTGATTTCAATTTTTGTTAATCTTAAATCAGCAATTCTGACAACAAACCACATGTTTATTTTCAGGTCAGATGCTAAGTGCAGGGCAATTCTATTGCCTTCCGTGAGGTTATGCTGATTTACCCAGATGGGAACCTGGTTCAATTGTCTTTATATCTATCCAATAGAGAAGTGAGGTGCATTCCACAAGAAATATCTTTGTGGCATGAATCAGTGGACAGGGTGCAGGACTGGGACTCAGGAGACCAAATTTTATGCAAAAGCACTAAGACACATTGCAGTGTGACCAAGTACAAAGATACCCCTATTCCCGCTCTCCTAAACAAAGTCTCTAGTACTCCCCCTTTGTTCCCGAAATGAAATCTCTGGATTGACCCCTGCTTCTATTCCCTACTCTGCCACTCATCTAGCATTTTATTTTGGGCTAGTCACTTCATTCCTCTCTGTCAGTGCTTATCTTCTCCATCATTGTCTGTCTTTTCTATGTAGATTGCATGTTTTTTGGGACACACTATCTCTTTCTGTGCACTTGTACAGCACCTGACATAGTTGAGGCTCTGATCTTGAATGGGCCCCTGGTACCTTCTAGAATACACAACAGGCAGGCCTACAGTGATCATAGTCAGTGAACAATATCCCACGGTGCTCCCCAGGGCTGCTTTTTACAATAAATTTAATAAGGCAGGGTTGCTTTTATTTGAAGAAAGCAAACCAGACATTTGTGGGGTCAGCTTCCACCTGCAGCCAGCACACTCAGGACTCCCAGAAGGACAGCGTTTATAAATATTACAAATTAGTCCAACAGGTAAATGCATTTAAGTTCTCAGTTTGATAAATTTGGAAATTTTCGCCAACATGAAAGCCTCTCTTTAATGTGGACATATGCTGTTTGATAGTTTAAAGAGAAAAAGAAAACTAATAAGATAGAAACATAAATATTTCAAATGCTGTTACTATTCACAGTCTTCAGTGAACATTTTTTATTTTAACACTTATCCACTGGATGCTTAAGCTCTAATAACACTCTGGAATTGATATTAATACACTGATATGTTTGTTTTCCATTTTTGGATTCCTTAAATGTTCTTTGTGTCATTAACTATGATATGAAAAGGAATCCACCCTAATGTCCACATACCAACACTATTTGCCCCAAATCATCTCAAAATATCAATTACAATGCAAAGCCTTGAAAGGTCTTCCTCATGTCCAAGCTCCTATCTATGTAGATAAAAGCCTTTCATCCTTGTGACCATGCCACTCTGATCGGGGTGGTATAGAATATGTTTCCATTGCCATCTGACTTAGTTTACTAACCCAACCATCCCTAAAGCCCAATATAGTTTGTTCTCATGGATTTATAGAATTTAAGAACAGAAGGTGCCATTAGATTATCTAGTCTGACCACCTGTATATCATTGAATTTCACCCACTCTGTATGGAGCCCAATAGCTTGTGTTAAAGCATATCTTTCCTTTGCATTTTATTTATTTATTTATTGCCAAATAATTTAACTGGGGGACTCAGGTTCAGTTGCTTGTTCGGAGTGATCCATAGATTACTTTTTCCAGGATCCAGTCCCCATTCTGCATACAGGTATGGCCTAGGCCCATTGTTCCCAGCTGCACAGTTTTGCATCAGCTTACCAAGGGATCCAGACTGCTCTGATGGCCTTTTCCTTATCATTACTGACCATATCCCCGGTCTTTGTGTGACTTATGAGTGTGAACAGTAGCAGTTTTATATTTATTTCTCAGTCATCTGTCAAAAAGGTGACTAGTGCTGGGCTTAGTATGTATTAGAAGTCCAGCACCAGGTCAGCTGTGCCAGTGTCACCTTCTTCACAGTGCAACAACATGTCTTTGAAAATAGAGACCTTTGGAAGTCGACAAAGGTCCTGGTTTACCAGGCTGTCATGCTGACCACCCTCCTCTACTGCAGTGAAATCTGGACTGTCTACTGATGCCATATTAAGATCCTAGTGAGCTTTCACCAGCAGTGCTTGCATTGAATCCTGGGGATCAAATAGAAGGACCACTGGACCAGTGCAAATGTCCTCCATGAAGCTGCATCCACCAGCATTGAAGCCTTGCCTTTCAGACATCAGCTCTGATGGATAGGCCACTGTGTCTGGATGTCCAAGAACCACCTCCCTCATCAGATTCTCTTTTCCCAGCTTTCTGTTGGCCAACGTTCAAAGGGCAGCCGAAGGAAATGGTACAAAGATACACTCGAGTTCACACCCAAGCATGGGGCACCACACCACTTCGAGGCAACTTGATACTGAGATGGAACAGTGGCAGCGGAGGAAGGAGAAGGAGACCAACCCAGGACTGTGAATCCCACTCCCCCGTGTAACAACATACCCCCATTGCTGAAGAATGTTTGTATCCAGAATCAGGCTCCTCAGGCACCTGAGGACCCATCAAGCCTGACGGACGTCATCCTAGACTCCGAGGGACTACCGATGACGACAACAATGACGACATATCCTTCAGAACACTACTTGGAGGACCTCCACTTAATAGCGATCCAGCATTGACAGATATGTTCTGATATCTGTCAGTTAGACAGTTCTTAATCCACTAAATATGTGCTTTATTAATATTACATAGTGCTAAGGTGAAGTTACGTATTACATTTATGCCATAGTTAATCTGTGGAATATTAAGCAGTGTTAAAGTTAGAACACAACAAGGGCAGTGGCACAGTAAAGGTTAATACTGTTTCTTGCCTGCATGGCTCTGATCTGCCACTAGAGGTCTGGTGAGCAGACGTATGGCGAGGAGCCAAGATGTGTGGGCTCTATTCCTGCTCTAGATCATGGGGTGGGGCTGGGAGCAGTGCTTTCTGGGATTCTTGAGGACTTCAAATTGCTCATTTTATCTTCATGAAGAAGAGTAAAGATACCCTTATATGTGCTAGGTAGCATGGCCCAGAATTAAACTTTAGTCTAGTCTAAGTATAATATATAACTTCACCCTTACTCCCTTAAGTCGCACTTTAACCAAGGCTAGGAACATCCCAATATCTGGGGGTTATTTTTAACAGTAAACTTATTAGGCTTCCTTAACTAAACATACTTACCTGGCAGAGGAAGCACCGTGACCACATAGGCGGGCTCCCCAGGGCAGGTGATTGTCTCTGATATGTCCTCCATCGGAGGTCTATATTGAGCAGATTCTTTTTGGTGTTGGGTAGTGGAACTGGAGCTTGTTCCATCCACTCCATGCATTGACCTGGTATGCAGTGCTTCCAGGACCGGTGCAAAAAAACCAGAAAAAAACAAAACAAAACATATTATGGTAAGGATCCAGAAGCAGCTAATACAAGGGTGTGTAAAATACAGCCCATGGCAGATTCCACTTCCTGGCAGCCCTGGTGGCAGCAGCTCCTTCTGGCTGCCACTGCCAGACCTAGCCCTTCTGCCTGAGTGCTTGGGACCATCCACCTTGGAGGCTAGATCCAACATTTTGCCCTCCTTTCAGCTAACAGGATGTGGGTATTTTGGCACTTGTGTACTGTGCCTGTGAGGACTCTCAGACAGACAGCTGAAAGCAGAACTGAGGAACACACTTAGACCATGCTAAACTGGCTACACATTGCTAAGATTGCATATACTGAGCAGGAATTAGTAGGGCAAGGTGCTCTCCTTGGAGACAGTGAAGATACACCCATGAGACCCTTTGAAACATTGGTCCCTATGAATGAAGGAGTAAACTTTCAGTCCTGGACTTTTGCAGTTGTACTCACAATTACCTGTGCATACAGAATATGTCCCCTTTTACACACGTGCAATGTATGATAGCAAAAAGCTGACTTTTATGGTTTGCTATTGTAAATGTTTGCAAGCAGTTTCAGAGGTGGCTGAAATCTTTGGGGAGGGAGGAGCTGGAAAATTAGCTATCAAAATCTAATTCAGTCCTCTCACATTTGATGAAACAGAATGAAAAATGAAACTGCCATTCATTCCCTATGACTGCCTATACATGTGCTTGGAGCTGAGGTGGGGGCATTTTAGAGTGGTTCCCAGACAGCCACTCTAATCAAAACAATTCACTATCATATGTATTAAGCCACAACATGCTTTATCTAAACCGCATTTGACAAGGTTTAGATAAAGTGCCCCCACAGCCATTTTATAATATATGGGCACTTGCACACATGCAGGGAGGCTGCTGGGCTGCTCTGTAAACCTAGTGCGTTGGAGCAGACTTGGTGAATCGCCTCTGCTGAAGTGCAGAAATTAACATGCTCCAGCAGCCTCCGGTGTCATGTATATCAGCATCCCCATGCTGAAAAATGGTGGTGAGGTGCTTTGAACTAAAGCTTGTTGAATGCATTTAGTTCAAAAAAGCACCCTGCTGCAGGGACACTGATACACATGATGCCGGGGCACTTTTAATTAGTGCAGCTCACTAATTAAAGTGACCCCCCCCCCCGGCTCCCAGAGCACATCTATAAATGCCCCACTTGACAGTGAGGCAACACTGGAGCGTTCTAATTAGAAATCAGATTATAATTAGAAAACATTGTAACTGCGAATAAGCATGTGTATAAGCAGCCATCAATATTCACTAAAGGTAAATCATTGCACCAAGAAGACACTCATGGGTATGGTGTTAAGAGCACTGCACAGAGAAAATAAACATTTCAATGCCTTTATTTAAATTGCAGCTTCTGCACAGTTGTACTATTAGTGTGTTAACACTATGGAATTATTAATTTCCTTATTGAATATGTCAGGAGGAAAGCTTGTTCCTACTGTGTGTATGTGGCTTTTTCCCCTTAAATAATCAGAAAAACTTATTTGATTAATTGAGCAGTTTCCATAGCAGCTGTGAGCCAGGTGGCTAGAACCGGTTACTTAGGATGCTAAATTCTGGGTAATTAGTTTATTTTTAATCTTTTAATACTGTGGGAGTGAAGTTTAGTGTGTTAATGGGAGAGGTTTTGAGCAGAAGCGTCTTGACTAATGTGTTATTATCATTTGGTGTTTATTGATGAAGCTGAAGCTTATATGAAAGGAAACCGAGTGGAAAAATCTGAAGCAGGACAAGCTGCAATTTTCCTTATGGCTAAAGGGCCCTGAAGGGTTTTTTATGTTATGTTTTCATCTTGGTTTTTCTTCCTGGGAACCTAAGGGGTTTGTTTTAAAGGGCAGTTTGTGTTCATGAATAAGAACAAACTTGAGACTTCTTGCAGTAGAAAGGCATTAACTGTGGAGTGGGAATGCATGGAAAAAGTATTAACAGTGTCATTATTTTACCAGCTTTCAGTGTGGAGGGAGGGCTGCATTTGATTATTTTACAATATGTGCATTTGCTCAGCATTTTTTTTTAACGATTTAACAGTCCCATTTCTGAACCAGTTTAAAAAAAAAATCCCTATTAACATTTTGATTTATTTTTTAAAGCTACTCATTCACTTGTCTGGCTTGCCAGGTTAAAGGAGTGTGTTTTGGCTTGAAATATGAAAATAGATCAGTGTAGCACTTTACTATTTTCCATGTTCTATGAAGTCTTTTTCAGTGGATTAAGTCCAATTAGCAGATGGAGATTTGTGAACTGGAGAGAGTCCAGTAGGGGAGGAGGCATTTCCTTTCAGCTAGAGGCCCTCTGGTTTTATATCTACTACCAAATAAATATTTTATTAGAAAAAAATCCCTTCATGGGGATATTTTTACTGCCACTTCTACTCAACATGTTCTAAAGCTAGACAGGATAAAACACTCAAACATATGCAGTCTGTGGAACCATCTTGCACTGGCAGGGAACAGACTAAATAACTGAGGGACAGGTCTCATCCATGTGTTGCAACCCTTCTGCACCAGGCTGACAGGGCCCCGGAGCCAGAGAGCTGCTGTAATGGGACAGCAAAGGATCCTCTGTTTGTTCTGTAATGTATGAAACTTTCTCTGTGCCACCTACCCTTCCCCAAGTAGCCTTACACATTTGGGAGGCCACAGGTAGAAATGGCTGGAGTTGTAGGGAAACAATCATAGCTGATACAACGCAGAGAACAAGAACCCTCCTTTTGATTTCTAGAAATACCATACATCCATCATGTTTTGTATAAATGATAATAAAAGATAAAGATATTTTATTTCACTTTATTTCATAAATATATGGTATCACTATGTCTATTGTTTTTCAAATTCTCTGCCAAATGGTCTCTTTCCTCCACATCTCAACTGTAGGCACTCTGCACTTCCTATACCGCACGGAGCACTGGTAAGATCCAGCTGTGAAACCATTTCTTCTGGAATTCCCTAGCTGTGGGCTATACTGCATTAATATAGTTCCTCCATACGGAATTAGTAGTTCTGACACATCTCTCATTTGAAAGTCAACAGTAGGTCATACGACCAGACCCAATTTGATATAGGTGGACATCTCGTTTTAGTATCTCTGGCTGGCTTTTTCAAAACTATTAATTGGCAGTCAGTTTAAATAAAATCTAGCTGTTATAACACTTGTCCTATAATACAGACCCTGACAGATACACACTCCATTTTTTTATCACGCTGGAACATAACCAGAGGCATAGCAGGGCAGCTCTGTGCTCTAGGCAGTCATATCGCATGGGGAAGAGCTGGCTACTACGGTGCTGGTAGTGGCATGTATAGCTGCCTCTGCAGCAGCTTTTATTTTTATGCCTCTCCCCAAGAAAGACAGCACCCAGGACTACTGAACCAGCTGCCCAACCCATGAGTTATGCTACTGAATAGCACATCCATATGGTCTACTACCTAAATCAATACCAATTTACAGAATTGTTTATAATTCTTTATATCTGACATTAGGTTCTGATTCACCAAGAGATTTATGCAAACTTTTAAATCTGTCCTTTTTCAGCAAAGAATTTGCATACAACTTTTAAAAGCTCTCATATTGGCTCACATTTTCTCATATTACCAATGGGAATTGCACTACTGATTTCAATGGGGGCAGGCCTGGACCTAAGCTGAGTGCTTTTGAAAATCCCACCGTGAATTCTTTGCTTACACATTTGTTAAAGGTGCCTGGACCTATATACATGGTTTTGCTGACTGAATCCCTATCTCGTAGACTGATGTCTGTGAGCAACTCATTGGGTGTGTCTATATAAGATGCTTTACTGAGCAGTAGAGCTAATAACTTGTGTGATCGGAGAGGGGTCAGAGCATTTGCCATTCGCAAAGACGTGTGCCATCATGCTACTGGGGAACTGTCAAAGTATATTGATGAATTTTGGGGGGCATCTGTACTTCATGATATCCCAAAGGCCTTCATGGTTCACTGTGTCGAAGGCTTTGGTTATATATATATATCATTTTCATTTTAATCATGAAAAAACTATGGATTTTGGGTTACTTTCTTAAATCCAAAAATCAGAGATTTTTAATTTTTTTTTTTATCAGAGAAAACCAGGATCCCTGCTTATCTCCCAGCCTAAGTCCTGCAGTGATGGGCCCAGGGCTGGGAAAGGCTTATCACCCAGCCTGAGCTTTGCAGTTACAGGACCCAGGCTGGGAGATCCTTATCTCCTAGCACCAGGTAAGCAGTCAGGGGGCCAGTGCTGAGTTCCTTATCTCCTACAGTCCACCCCCAGTCATGGGGCTCAGACTGGGAGATAAGGATCTCCCAGTGCCAGCCCCATGACCACAGAGCTGGAGAAGGATGTCCTAGCACCAGCTCTGTGATTGCAGAACTGTTACTGGGAGATAAGGATCCCCCAGTCCCATGACCATGGGACTTTGGCTGGGAGATAAGGATCTCCCAGGCCAGGTCCCATGACTGTGGAGCTGTTACTAGGAAATAAGGACTTCCTGGCACCACAACCATGGGACTTGGGCTGAAAGAAAAGGATCTCCAAGCCCCAGCCCTGCAACTGTGGAGCAGGTCCTAAGAGCTCCCTGCTGCCAGGGCAGGGGGACATTGTCCACCTCTGGGCTCTGGTGGTAGAGCCCACCCTAGCAGCAGGCAGCCCCTGGGGTCAGGGGATAATGTCCCAGTCCCTGCCAAGAGACAGCTGTCTCCTGGCCCCTGGGCTAGCATGGGGGGGGTGGGGGAGAGAAGGGCTAGAGCTCCCCCTGGCTGCTGCAGGGGCCCATTGCTGGGCCACAGGGAGCAGGAGCAGCTTGCTGCTAGGGCCAGCAAATCTACTTCTGTGTCTCCGCACGTGTAGACACATGCCTGGGATTACTTTCACTCAAGTAGTTTATTGCTCCTAGATTATTTGCACATGTGAATACACCCACTGTGATTTAAAAGGGAGCCATTTTATCATAACTAACACCACAACAAAAATGTGCACAAGCCCATTATTTCACAAGCAAAATGAATAATGGTTCACCAAAGTTCTCATATCTATTTCCAGTTGCTTCTGTTGAGTTTTGAACTACTGTCTAGAAAGACACTTAGAACTGATCTAACAAAGCCAGAAGTATACATGTGTGAAATTTTAGTCTGTTTTTTATGAAGCTAGAGTTCTTCATTCACTGTGGACTATTTATCAACTACCTGTCCTCACCACCTCCATGTTTTCTGTTTTTGTACACCTGCCTCTATGGAACATCACGCTCACAATGCCCTTAGCTGCAAACCACTGGATTCTAGACACTGCCACACACTGTTAAAATTAATGCAATGAAAGGTTTATTAATTTTTCCTTTAAAAAAGCCAAGATAAAAATGAATTGTGCTCTAACCTGAAGCAAAGAACAAGGCCATTCAGAATTAAAGTTGACATACCTTCTTTACTTCTGTGTTCTCTAATAGGTTTTATCAAGCTCTCTCTTGAATATTTATATTTCAAATGGTCTTAGTTTTGTCATATTATGCTATAGTAACCAATAACTGATGTTGCTCATGTCTTGTTCTATAAATGTTAAGAGCTATAGGCACTACATCATGTACGGGGTTTTAGACTGGTCAATCGTAAGGCTATTAAAAAATGTCACCGGCTACCAAGGATTTCAGGGTTGTTTCTGCTTCTGAGGAATGTATCTCTGCTTGAATGTACTAACACTGAAAAGTCATAGGTCTTGTTATTATGTAGGAAGGAATGAACAAGACAGAATTGTGTCCAGTGGTGCTGACTCAGTTATTCTGTAATCCCAGCACTGTCAAGGATCACAAGAGTTCAAATTCTGCATGCTCCAGCATTCTGCTTTCCTACCTCTCTCAGTATTTTTGTACTGTGTCTTCAGAGAATATTTGCTCTAGCTGGTTCACACTGCAAAGTGTGAAGAGTGCTAATGGATTTTTTTTTACTTCAGCTAAATCTGTGCAAATTAATTTGAGTTGTCTGTTCAATGATTCTTTACCAATTTCAGGATTTATACAATATCCCATCAAGTTTTAAGCTGAAAGTTTTTTAAAATGTTCTTCATTTCCTCAAAATAATATATTAGCTATTAAGTGTACAGGGGTGGGATGGTTGTTAAAGACCTTGGATTTGGAAATCAGAGCAGACTTGAACTGCAAAAGTGTGCTGAACTGCTTAATTATGGAAAATGTAGGTACTACTGAATACAGTGGCCAGATCTTCAGCTAGTATAAAACGGTCTCTTTTTTTTTTTTCTATTTATTGATCTCTCCGATCACCTAACACTATAACATTTCCTTCAAGTTAACAAAGAACAGCTCTTTCTCTCTACAGTTTCCCTATTCTGTACCAAGTGGTTGAGGGGAGCGTGATCTACCTGGCTGCTTACCTGCTGGGCTAACCCAAGATGGCAACTATGAAGACCTGTAGAAACCACGGCTTTTTCCTGGTCTGATCACGCGTCTCTTGAGTTTGGACACTTCACATTGCAACAAAATATGGACCAGTTTCTGCTGGATCATATAAGAGTCCAGGTGGAAAACAGACAGCTAGACCTAAATGTGGAGCCCCATGAAGGGTGCTGGGGAGAAGCAGGTTTTAGTCACTGGTGATACAGGTGTTAAGTGTTTCATCTTTGGCCTCCGGAGAACTCTCACTTTTTCTCACTCTTACATTTTGTTTTTAACTTTTTATAACAGAGGTTTTAAAAAAGACTCTCTCATTCTCTACATCCCTCCTCTACCACCAAGAAGCAGGATAGGCATGTAGATGCATTATTTTGTTTAGTGTTGATGCAGCTAAAGGAATGAGGCTACTATCTTGGGAGAAGGTGGGTGGGTATTGAGGGCAATCAGGTGCCACTGTTCTACATCAATTGAAGATCTGCCACCTGAGATGGTCTTTGAAGCCAGTTTGGCGTTTTTTGCTATCAGCTTTTCTCTCACTCCATCACCACTTCTGCCTCCCATATTTCCTGGGTCATTTCTCGAATCTCCGCCAAAAATAACAGCACAGCATGATGCTGGTTTATCATGCTTAGTTCTATATTACTACCTTATTTTCTTAGAGAAAAGTGCACCTGGAACTGACAAAATGGGGATGTGATCCATATCCAGCCACTGACCCAGGAATTAGGTTTAATCTTTCATTAGGTAGTCACATAGGGATGTATAAATGCACACACATGCATGTACACAGGGATGTGCGCCTATTTATATATGTGTGTGCACAGAATACATATACATAGATCCCCTTTGTCCCCAGGATGGGTCATTTGTATCCTGTTTTAACAATATATTTTTAGGGATATTTTTTTTTAATATCAGAATGAATATGAGTCCCTTCATTTTTTTATTGGGTGCAATGTGTTTCACCATATACTGCTAAACTTTTGGAACTTGATTTATCTGAGAGGACAATGTGCAAAAATAGAAACTATCATATCAAGAGAATGCTGTGGTTGTGCATGCCATTATTAATTCAAGCAGCATCTTTGCTTAGTAAGATAAACACTTACAAGAGGCAACTGCTTACAAGTTCAAGAAATTTGAAGACACTGCTATTTATGGGCACTGGATTCACAGCATATATAAACCAATCTATATCAGTATTATAGCTGGAGTTAGCAAAAGTAAGTCTAGCAGATGCTAATTATTTTAGAAGTATAAATTAGCAATGCTGTTCAGTGAAGTGGTATTAATGAGGCAGTAATGTTTGAACAGTAGGTACCACATTTTTTCACATCTCAGCTCTGGTAGATACTGACAGTTTTCAAGCTGAGATGTATATTACAGGGAGGAAGGTCTTGACAATGTGAGCAAATTGTACTACATAAATAATAGCTTCTGTAGAACAAATTTGACTCCTTTTTCCTGTGCCAGATTCTTAGATTCAAGTACTCAGGGGCTGAAATAAGAAGTGATATATGTAAAACAGGATTTATTCTTGTCAGATTGTTAACATCTACAAAAACATAATCATCTGTCCTGTCAAAATCTTTTTTTAATCACTATCTAGTTTTTAAGAAAAGCCTTGCTTTTTCAAAAAATGCAGGTGGGGCTAAGTCCTGAGGTTCTTCCTCAGCTTCTGCATTGACACTATTCAGACAAAAACCAACTGATAGGACGGCTATAACTCCAGAGAATTTACACCTGACCCTTCTTTTTCACTTGATCTGTACCTGCAGCCAGAGTTTGCATAGTTAATGACTTAGCAAAATGGTAGTTAATGCAAGGACCTTAAGATTTGAAACAAAAACCTTAAGGAAGAAAAGAATAGATCAATTCATTCAATTCGCTTAAGGTGAATCCCACAGAGGAAAACACAGTCTGTTTGCAGGCAATTCTTGGGCAGAAAATTGAGTTAGATTTATTGAGTAAATGGTTCTTTGAAATTATTTGTGTAGATTAAATATTCACTCACTTCGTCTACACATGGCCATGAAATCCAGAACTGGGATTTTCAAAGTGCCTACTGATTTCAAGAAAAATATATTAACTTTGCTTCCATTCAAATCTCATTTTGTTTCAGGTGCTGGAACCATAAGTGATTTTATTTTTTCTGTTTTGATTTGAGGATATTCACAGTCCCTTCTTCTCTGGGCAAAGAGGGAAATTTTTAAAAAGCATGGGATATTTTTTTGACTTTTTAAACACCTTCCCAAGCTAAAAAGAAACTGTGGATAATGCTTTTCCCCCAATGTCTTTTTCTCTGAGTCTTGAGGGTTTCAACTGGAATAAGTAAAATGTGACATTTTTGGTTTTCCTTGACTTTTTTTTATTCCTCTGGTATTCCCTACATATTTTCCAGAAGGAAAAAATACATAAAATTAATTAAAAACAGGAAACACCTCAAAAATCCACAACTAAATGACAATTTTTGTTTCTTACTGTTTCCAAAATGAATTTTGGGCTAATACTGACATTTTGACTTTTCAAAATAAAATAAATGCTTTTGTTCTTTTTTCAATCCAGCACAAAATGAAAATTTCTCTCAGAGAAAAATGTCAAAAGTGCTATTTTCCTATTGAATATATAAAAGGCAAGAATTCTATCTTCCCCAACCTGTCACTTTTAAAAACCTAGTCTCCCCTACCACTAGCCTCACTTACGGCTAGGCTGTCATAGTGATCCTTTCCTCTACTGCTCTGCAGACTCACCCTAAAATAAAATACCACGTGACATATACAGTTATTACATCACACCAGGTTATAACACTTAAGGTTCCCCCTTCTTATACCTCTAAGATCAGCAAGTGTCACCTGACGTGTCTTGTGTAAACAGCAAAAATACCATCAGGAGGATACTACTAAGAGCAACAACACTGATACATAGTATAAGATCCAAGCAGCTGTAGTCTCTGTCTTCTTTTCATGTGTGGGTATAACATCACTTTCAGTATGATACACTGAGTGAAATTACAGTGTTCATCTGCCAAATTTAAATCCTAATATTACATTCTGAAGAGGAAAATACGGAATTACCATAGAAAGAGCTTTGCACTTTTAGGTGGAGGGAGAAGGAGGTAGACAATGTAATAGATTGCAAAAGCAGAGGCAATAAACAAAGTTAAATACGTGATTTTATAAGGCACTACAAAGAACGGGTGAAACAAAGTCTAGTTGGAAGGCAATTATTGACCTGGAATGATTACAACTGGGACAATCACAAGAAGGCTATAAACTCCAGATCTAGGGTTTGCCAAAAAATGGAATTGCTCCTCTTTGGGCACATCTACACATGCATTTAAGCGTGACTAAATTTAATGTTAATTAAGCTAATGCATATTAAGCAATTTTTGGCAGGTGTTTTTAAGTGCAGAGCTTTGGCACTAAAGTTTGTGCCCTTGGCACTAAAGTTAAACTGCAGGCACCAGATTTAGGTGCAATTAGTCTAATTTTGCCATTTTTAATGGGTGTTAAGGGTGTACACATGTAGACACGTGCCCAAAATGCATATTACATTAGGCTAATGTACATTAGCACATCGTGTGTAGACACCCCCTTTGAGAGAAAATTTGAGGTAACCTGCTGTTGAGCTGTGTTGTAGAAAGAAGACTGACAAAGCTGAGTGATATATATTTATTACAGTAGTAAAAGTTAACAATGTTAGGGAAAAATCTTAGGGTCTCAAGACTACATCTTTAGATATGTTCTGTAGAAACTCTACCTCAAACCTTGCTCTCTTTCCACAGTCAGGATTACCATTCAGGGCTCTAGAAGATTTAACCAACTAAAGACAGCAGAAATTAGCTCTCTATAAACAGCCATATGAAAGAGGAATAGAAAAGGATCCTTTCATTAGAATATCAGTAGATGATCTCAGAACAATAGTGATTTTTAAAATTTTTGGCCACATACCCCTTTCCCTGCAAATAATCGCTGCTCATTTTCTCTATACCCATTGCACCTCTATATGTTCATCTCTTGTTTGTTTATTTATATGATTTATATACCACCCTTCCCAACAGAGGCTCAAGGCAGCTTATACTAGGAGAACACAACAGATATAAAAAAGGAAAAATTGATATCCCAGCCTAGATTCTTTTACTAAACACTACCCAAATAAGGTCTTACACAGTTTCATCCAGTCTCAGGCTCTGGTGAGTCTCAAGAGGGAGGGAGTTCCTGAGATGAAGGATGACCCCTGAGAATGACTGCACATGCATTTTTGCCAGGCAGACTTGATGCACTTGTGGTACTTAAGGAGGTTGCTCTTGCTTGACCTTATGGATTTCAACAAAGGGTAAGGAAAAAGGCTGTCCCTTACATAAATAGGCCCAGACTGTTTAGTGCTTTATAGGTCAAAAACAGAACTGTGAATTGTAACCAGAAAACTACTGGAACCCAGTGCAGATTATAAAGCATTGCAGGTGTATGTTCGTGACAACCCACCCCCATCAGAAGATGAGCAGCCATATTCTGCACCAGCTGTGTCTTCTGGCCAGTCTTCAAGGGGAACCTCAAACACAGTACTTTGCAGTAGTCTATCTCTAAGGTGACAAAGGATGATGGTTGCCAGATCTGAATCTGAAAGAAATGATCACAGCCTTCTCACCAGATAGAGTTGGTAAAAGGCACTCCTAGCAAATGTTGCCACCCGAAGACTCAGGTATAGCAGAGGACCCAGAAGCACCTCTAGGCTGTGAACCTGAGTGACAAGGAGGGATGTTAATCCCCAATGATAGGTGTCTTAATCCCACCAAGTCAAATGATCTTTCTACCACCATCACCTCTGTTTTATCTGGATTCAATTTCAACTGGTTCACCTGCTGGGAAAGGAGTAAGACTGTGGGGTCCAGGTCAGACAAGAAAGACAGGTAGAGCTGGGTGTCACCAGCATACCAATAGCAACTTATTCCACAGAGTTGTGCCCAGTTGCTTCATTTACACACTGAACAGGAAGAATGACAAGATGGAGCCCCGAGGAACCCTAGAGGAAAGGTCCTGAGGATATAACTTGTCCATCACCACCCTCTGGGACCTCCCTGCTAACTATGGAACCAAGTTAGGAAGAGTCAGCACCAATGTAAACACATGGCAACGCTATTACTCACCACGCATGAACCAATCAGAAGTTCCACCACTGAACTAGGTGATTAATAGATTTTCTCTTTATGAGCATTGCATAGAAAACTGTTGTAAGATTTTTCCTTAAAGAGCTTTCTTCAATAATAAACAGGTTGTGGTGAGAAACCCATCGCTCCTTTATGATGAAAGTGTCCTTCTGGTACAACATTATATTTCTACTACTTTGCAGATTACGCATTCAGAGGAAAGCATCTATGGTTATGAATTACAGAAATCACCAGCATTAAATCTAAAGAAACGGAACCAAGAAACATTTCCATGGATGTTGTGTACAATCTATTTGGTCAATTTCCTGGAGGTTTCCAGTTTCAGGGCAATTTCCTGGAGGCTTCAAGTTTTAGCACTTTTCAGCTACAGTTTCTGTGAGAAAAAAAGAAGAGAATAGCAAGCCTTAAAAGCAAAGGAAAATGGTAGTTTTTCTTCCACAAGGGAATGCTGTGTTACAACGCAACAGTCTATCATGAAACAAGGCTGTATGATTGCATCACAGTCTATTTCTGTATGATTTATGTGTTGTTCAGTTACTTAGTACTGTGAGAAATATGAGGTATTATTCCCAGGCAAAACACTTTATTAACTTGCAGTTAAGGTTGAAAGAATCTACTAGCTATTCAGCCAAGAATCCCTTTAGAGAACAGTGAGGTATTTTCAAGTCACAAATATTAGAATTCAGTTCTACTTAACAAAAAACTCCAAAACCCTGGAGACCAACTCAGTTTTTTCAGCTTCTTCACTTGGTCTTGATCCTGTTCCATTCAAGTCAATAGAAGAATCCCCATGGAATTGAAAAATGGAGGAGCAAACCCCTTCAAAACAGCCAGGTACTGAAACAGTTGCAACTCAGTCACATAGGTTCATCTCATCCTTGACCTCATAATGTATAGTAGTTCTGCAGACTTCACAGCTTCCAACACCTTTCTTGCTATCCTAGAAACAGCTTGGGAGTCATAAAACATTCATCTTAAAAGTGTGAATAGGCCATGTATATTTTATTGTGTACCTATAAACTACTGCTAACCTCAAACATCCATCTCAAGCAAAACTAAGTTAAAGGAATTGCTGTTACTAAAATCAAAACAGTGAAGTGAATTTGGCTTTTCTGTATCAAGACATATCAATAAGAAATCAAAAAAATGTTTCATTGTTGTTGCCCCTTATCTCCTATACACCTTTTCTAATTCATACCAAACCTTTAAAATAAAATGTCACAGGTACTTAGAATTGAAAATTTCAAATAGACCAGTCTGGTTTAAAGTTATGAAGTAGCCACAAAAAAAAAAATTAATAAAAAAATCCCACAAAGGTTTATAATGACAATGAATCCATCTTCCTCAAAAGGAATATAGTATAGTAAAACTAGTATCTTGTCCTCACCACAATGCAATCTTCACTGTCATGTGTATCACACTTTATGGCATGAGGAGTTTCTCAGCCAAATGGGGTAGTTCAACTACTTGAGTGAGAATGCATTATTTATTGAGCATAAGGTCAAAGGGGGGCATGTAATGGAGGGACCCCTCGGACAAATGATGATCATTCATCAAGCCAGAAGACATGTATGCTACCACATGAGGCTATCATGTTCCTCGTGATGACAGCTTGACCTTTTGCTCACTACTACTATATACCAATCAACAGGAAGGAGAAACAGAATAAAGCAATGGAATAGGCCAATCATTTCAGATGACGATATTTAAAAGAGTTGAAATCAAAGGACAGGCAAGGAAGGAAACAAAACATTTAGACATGCACACATACACTCACTCACAAAAAGAAATTATACCTTGAGTAATGTGTAACTAAGGTTTTAGAAACATACTGATATCAGTTAACAAAATTGTGCTTAAAAGTAGGGATTTAAAAAATTTGTTTTCACATGAAGCCCAACCATTTGACAGTACAGCAAGTCAAGGATGCAGTACCCAGATCACCTTAACTCTGCCATATGTCAGGAAGCCCAGGCGTCCCCATATTTTGCTCTTTTACACCTACAATATCAGAGGTACTATTTATGGGTATAGGGGGTAAAAGTCCATAGTCTACGGTTCACACCAGCTGGAATTTGGTGAAGCTGTATTTGTGCATCTGTGACACTAACATATATACCCAGGTAATGGTACCCTGTGACTTCACTGTCAACCTGCTGGCTCTGCACTCAAAGAAACTTGGTATGTGTTTTGCCACAAAATCATTTAAAAAGCAGTTACTGGAGTTTCATGAAGAATGCTTGATTCTTGCCCTCAATATACTTCTGGTGCAATTTAAGACGTGTGTAAGGGGAAAGCGGTGGTTCCTGTGGCATGTTTATGATGGGAAGAAGGTCAAAACTGACATCAGGCAGCACTGCATACCACAATAAACCACCATGGATTTGGTGAATCTAAGTCCTTCACATATGGATTCTTTAATTAAGCTAGGGCCAAATACTGAAGTCCTTTGTATTACCCTGGTAATATTTTGTATACTTCCGTAAGAATGTTGCCTGAGAAACACATGCCAGTAGAGAAGGATAATCTCTACCATTGCAAGGAATTCCTCAATGAAATTCTGAAGCTGTATAATTCAGAAAGTCAGACCAGATGAACACAATCCTGCTTTGGGGCCTTAAAATTGATAAGTCTAAGAACCAACAGTAGAAAAGACCTTAGCTATAACCTTGAAATATTACAAAACCCTCCAGACATTGTGTAACTCATACTTGCTTTATATCAGAAATATTTTTGGTTCTGCCAAGTCCCTCTGGATAGAAACACACTATAAAAACAGAAGCTAAATTACCTTTGTGTAAGGGTTTTTTCTACTATCCTATAGGGTCAAATAGAAAATAGTATCTTTACAATAGAATGTATAAGAAGAAATAGAATCGCTATAGAAAAACTCACTTTCCTGTTTGTTCTATAGGGGTAACATCTTGGCTTCACTTATATCATGGGTAATTTTGCCATTGACTTCAGTGAAGTCAGGATTTCATCCCCAGCTTTTAGGGGACTTCTGTAGACTCCTGCATTTCTATAAAACACACTTCCAAGCCTACTAAATTCTGTTTCATTTCAACTCAATGCTATAGGGTTTTTCTATCAAAAAGGAATCTGTATTTACCATGAAATAGGCTGTCACATGAGCAGAGTGGTCACCATACAATCTAGTAATAAGTTTCCTCTATGACACCATTTAGCCTCTGCTTCAATGTGTTTGGGAAGCAAGCAGGGGTCTTCTGTCAAACTCGCTGCTCAGCTAAACGATTTACAAGGCAGCATGGAGGCAATAAATATTTAATAACGTTCTCTTCACTGATCTTAAAGTTATAAAGGCTTTCCTCATCTTCAGGAGAAATACATCCATTTCTATCAGAATGTTTCCCCTTCTGTGTTTTTAAGCAGCTATTCCAGACATTTATCATTATTGCTTTATCTGCCTGATTTGAGGGATTGCTAAAAAATAATAATAATAATAATAAAAAAGGATGCAAACTCACTTGAAAAATTATCGTACTAAAACAAACACCATGTGACTGATGTCTGCAGGACAAACCTCTACAATGAATCTTCCCCACACCACTTCAAATCAGCTTAAGGAAATGAAAGAGTTCATTATCTCTCTGTCATTTGTGCTGAGACTATCAAGGATGGTGCCAGTGATATGGATGCCTATTGATTTTGGTCCCTATGGGCTTTTGTACATGCCACATGTTTTCTCCTTTCTTGTGCTGCAATGGCAAGACTGTTTGCACAAGCGAGTTTTCCAGGTGCTTTAAAAGTCTTTCTGGTGCATTAAAGTAAAACTCCTAGGACATAGTTTAGTTTGGCTCACGGCAAATTAAAGCATAGATTCATTTTGTACAAACACAAAGGCACTCAAAGATGTGTAAGAAGCCTCTTTGTCCACCAGATGGCTCTGCAATTTTTTTTTATGGTTCACCACTTCGAATTGCTTCCACTTTTGAATTGCTTCCACTTTTTTTTCCTGTGCCATTTGCCAACTCCATGCTGCCACAGCTATGTGGCACAGAGTTGGGGGCTCTGGGGCCAGGGAGAGTACTGGACCATCCCACTGTCCTGCGGCACTGGCCGGGGACCGAGCTTAATTCATTCCAAAACCAAGTGCATGCAAATGCTGATGCAACACTCCAAAATAAACAAGCTTAAACATTACAAACCTATTAAATTTAATAAGGATTAAACCTCATGGTGTTTATAAGTGACCTATTGGTTTGGAATAGGTACTTTACTAGTAACCTACTACGGTCTGCTGTTTCACCATCCCCAGCCATCCATTCAAAAGGTGGGTGAAATTTTTCAAGAAATAGGAAATTTACCAAAAAGTAGAGTCTCAAGAAGATAAAGTTTTAAAATTCTGTTTGAGTTCAGTGAATAGGTTTGA
>NW_017728906.1:187570245-187571566 GCF_001723895.1 Crocodylus porosus | reverse complement strand
CAGTTGGCAAGGAGCATTATGGACAGACAGATGGAAGTGATAAAGTTTTTCTTATATTAGAATGTCAAAATACTTTGTTTGGGTAATTTCAAAATGAGATGTTTCATTTTGGAAATACCAGATCATTTCATCAGACATTTTTTAAATTCAACTTTTCAATTTTATAACCCACTGCCCTCCCAACCACCACCACCACCACCACCACCAAATCCTGCATTCTCATTTAAAAATGGGAAATGAAAAAAAAAGGGGTTAAATAAGAGGTTTGGATATATGAAATATGAAACAAAATATTTATTCCAAAAAAAAATTCAGGTTGGCTTCATTTCACAGAACTGCACCCCCCCATAACATATCTACCTTGTTTTGACCCAAACCATTTTTTTCTGATCTTTCAGCTACCAAAGTGAAAAATAGGACTGAGCTGTAATACAAGTTTACAGGATTGTATTTCTAAGTGACTTCCAGGTTCTTTTCACTTCTTCAGAAAAGTTTGATAAGCACCAATACGGTCAGGATTGCCATTGTAGTTCCTTACCTGTTTTGAGACATGCAGCATTCATTTAAAGCCCTAGAGAAAAGGAATACAATTAAATTATGTAAGCCTCTATCATTTTGAACAAAAGCTTGTGGAGAATGAGAAAATAACTTTTAAATTAAAGACTTTTCATGTTTTTCAGCCTTCTCTTCCCCACATTGCCAGTTCTCAGGAGCAGAGTACACACATGGTGTATAGCACAAGTCCAGTGATCCTGAGGAAAACGTGGACCATTTCCCACAGAACACCCCTCAGTCACCATCTTCCCTTCCCCTTCTCCTCCTTCCCTTCCCCTCCATGACCGGCAGCACATTCAGCAGGGTTGCTCTGCTATTTTCAGCTATTGTTATATGGCTTCACAGTCAGTGATGTCTCAGAGCAGATTCAAAGGAAAAGGATGAAGAGGTAAAGATGTTTTACCCTCAGTGCCTTCCTCACTCAGTGTGGCTTACATGTCACCCCTTACCAAGGTGTCTGCCTAAAGGTACAAGCTAATACAGTGGGAATATTTTCAAAGTAAATTCATACTCAACCAGTCAGAACAGTAGAGTCAGGTTATAAAGGGATAGAAAACAATTCAAGCAGTCCTTTGCTTTTATTGTAGAGTATTTCTGTCCTATTTCTCCTTCTTTAGGGCAGCTGTAGAGGACACTATACTGGCTCCCAGCAACAGCATCAGGCAGCAGAGGAGGTGGCTGGGGCATGAGGATGCTGAAAGTACAGAGCCATGTGGCTAAGCAGCGGGCAGGAGTCTGACCCCCAGCTGGCTGAACTGCCCCGGAG
>NW_017728906.1:187563610-187569530 GCF_001723895.1 Crocodylus porosus | reverse complement strand
ATATGCTAACTTTCTGCAGAAATCACAACAGGCATGAAGAAACCATGGTGTCCATAACCAAGAACATGTTTGACAAGATCAGTTATCAGTCAAAGAAATATTCCACAGTTTGCAACCCACATTCTTTTTTACACTTATTAAAAACACAAATGCTGTGTGTAACAGACACCTGAAGAGGGGGATGAGGGGGGAGTAGTCAGCAAAAGCTATAGGCTGAGGCCATATTTAAAGCATACAAGAACAGGAGGCATGCAAGGAAGACTCTACGCGTTACCCCTAACATATGGACTGCTAAAAACGAATTAAGCCAGCACTCCAGCTGCATACTTGAAGGCACAGATTTACTCATTACTGTCATAAATATCAAACCCTGCAGTATATCTGAAGAAGCACATACTTTGATGCCTTTGGGAAACATATAAAACCACATGAAACAATGAAAACCCAATTTGCAAACAATTGAGAGGCTGTCTACAGGCAATTCGATTGTAGGAAAAGAAAGTCTCTGATCTTACAAGCCTTGAATATTCGAAATTCCTACTGACAGTTCAGAGTATGCACACTATGCAGGATCTTCCCAAAGTTCATTGCATTTTTATTTTAGCAAAGATAGGTTATATTTTAAAAAGGGATTTAAACAAAGTAAAAAAGTGCCGTATAAATAGCACACCACCGTTAATTTTGGTCTCATCATGCAAAGCACTATTTCTTTTTCTTGGGGTCAAAAAGATTTGTTTCAGCTTCATCAATCCAAATTTAATATCTTATGTATTTGAAGCAATGTTAAATTATGAGTTTTCTCTGTGGCTGTAAGGGACAGGACAAGTAACTATGACCTCAAACTGCAGCAGAGGAAATTTAAATTGAAGATTAGGAAAAACTCTGTGATGATGAGGGTGGTCAAGCATTGGAGCAAGCTACCTACACAAGCTGTAGAAACTCCATCACTGGATATTTGCAAGAGCAGGTTAGAAAGACACTTGGATGGGACAGTTTAGTCAGTTGTTCCTGCCTTGAGCAAAAGGCTGGATTAGATGACCTCACAAGGTCCCTTCCAGCACTACTTTCCTACAATCCTACATCTGATTATAATGCTTTTTTAACAATTTAATTTCAATGTATATGAAACAATTTTACCAATGATTTTCTCTCATAGAAATTTTTTAAATGTCAACTTTTTGATCTGATTCAGAAAGAAAATAAATGTATAAATGGAGGGATTGGGTAGTTTTGGCCACCTCTAGTTATTAATGCATATTTCTCCTGCCTCTAGGGACAGGGAACTTCCTCTCTGGAACTCAAAATCCATGGCACTGAGACAATTCACCGTCTGCTAACACTTTAAACTTTCTAAATCCATTACTCTTCAAGACTTTGGAAAGGTTCATATCACTTGGTGTTCCTGCTCCTGTGGGTTCTCCTATAGGATTTGTCCAGGAAAGGAGATGATATGGCTAAGTCTTTCATTTATTCCTAACAAGAACCAAAGCCACACTTTTTTTTTCCATAGCTACAATACAGGGAAGCCAAGAAAGTATGTAAAAGTAGCAGTAAATAGAAAAACAAAAACCCCACACAATGACATTGCAGCAATTTATTCTTATACTGAATGTTATTGTCCTACCATTAATATGCAGTAATTTTCTAAGTAATTAATTTACATAATAGCAAGGGGGGAAACTAATAAATGTGTATGAGAATAGAATATTAAAAGATATATATTATCATAATGCATGAAAGCACATGAAAGTTGGGGCTTTATAAATAACTGACTTTTGATGACTATTAAGTATTTGGTCTTAAATGCTTCAGACTGTTAAAGAAGACTCACTATTACAGAGATGGCAAATCATACAAGATAAATGTTGTCAATGATATTACATGGGAGTGACAAAGAGACTTTGGATACTTTTCTTAACGGTTGTTCTTAGATTAACCTGCAAGATCCTCCTATATCAACTCTACGCTGATAGCTCAGTGCCTTTATGCTAATAACTCTATGCCTAGAGTAATAAAGAAAATGGGCAAGAGAGCTTGTTTTTTTTTGTATTCTTTGTATTCTCCAGGGTAATCACAAATGCAGCACAACAAAGGAAAGTGGATTGGAAAGCCATCCATTTTTGGGACTCAAATTAATGGCCTTACATATAAAACACAAAGGATGTGTTCCTTTATTAGTCACCTACTTGATACACCATGTGGGGCAAAATAACCAGGAAAAAGTTAAAAGAAGGGAAGCTTCTGTGCTGACCCTCTTGGAGGAATATGTTTTGAATCCTAATTGGGAAAGGAGAAGAACAATAAAAAAGACCTGCAGAGTTGTCCTAATAAGAGTGCATTCAGTAGCTTCAGGATTGTCACTCTTAGTGACAAAAATCATTCCAGGTCCAAGTAGAGTTTATAATTTCTGCTCTGCTCACTCTTCAACAATCATGGATGAGAAATAAGTAGAAACATTATGGGTGAAATCTGAACTCCATTCAAGTCTATTGCAATGCTCTCCTTTGAGTTTAATGGGGCCAGAATTTTGCCAAAGCTAGTTTTATTTTATCTTTAATAGATTTATCCAGTGTAGTTAACTGTGATTCTTTTCTCTTGTTTCAAGAATATAAGTCTGGAAGGGACTTCCTGGGCAATTTAATCTAGTGTTCACAGCTAATATTTTAGCCAAGGAAGCCCCCAAATCACCACTTCAAGCTCTCGCATGGAACTGCTACAACACACATCACCCAAAACATTAAGAACAATGTCCTGCTGTTGCCAATGTCCTGCCATTGCAACCATAGGGGAGTACTCAGCTGACACATACTCAGAACCTAGGAAAAGGACCCTGTCCCATAGTACAGAAGAAGATAACTCCCCACTGTGTCTGTCCCAGTCTGATCTATGAAAAAAAAAACCTTCCATATACTAGGTAAATCATATGACCCTGTGCAGAACAGCAAGACACACGAACCAATCTCCATTTTTCAAAACTAAACAAGCTAAAGTTCCATCCTTTAATCCTCTTTCATAATACATAGCCTTCATTCCCTTAAACATCTTAATGGCCCTTTTTTGAATCTGTTCCAGTTCGAATTAATCTATAGTGAAAGCTGGTGACCATAACTGCCTAGATTATTGTACAATACTACTAATGCGTTGTAAACACCATTAGTATTTGCTTGTGTATATTCATATTCCCTGCCATTAGCCTTTTTCACAGCTACACTGCACTACTGATGACTTGTGATCATCCTTTAATAAACTATTACTCTCAGATTCCTCTCTTCCACGGCTGCCTTCAGTCTATAAACCCTCACCTTATAGCTGAAGTTGGTGTTGTTGGTCTCCAACCCTTTGCATTACACACTGCTAAATTTCATTTCTGTTCTAATGCTCCTCTCCATAAGATGAGCTGCATCTTTCTGTATAATGATCCAGTCCTATTCTGTTTTGTCTATACCCCTAAGCTTATTGCTATCTGCAGATATCATGAGGATATATCTGGTTCCAGTACTTAGGTCACCGATAAGGACATTAAACATGGCTGATTTCTAAGGAACACCACCACAATCGGATCATTTCCTTGTCAACACAGATACACACAAAATGATAACCTAATGTAGCTGTCCTTTATTTAAGCCAGAACTTTATCCATCTCAGTTATAGGACTGACCCCCATCTTCCCCAGTTTGGCCAATAATTTTCCATGAAGAATGGTATTTAAAAAAACAAAACAAAACAAAACAGAGCTCTTGCTTAAATCTAGATTTATTAAGTCTGCTACATTACCCTTATCCAAGAAGCCAGTCACATGCACATCACATACAGCAAGACACTAAACACCACCCATGCATGTGGAAATCCCACATTTGTAGTTCCAGTACTAACCTGGCCATGTGGACCTCAGACTCATTGTGGAGCTCAGCTTTTATCCTGTCACATTATCCTAATGTATATGAGAACAATGCAACAAGTCTTGCTGATGGACATTCACCTATATTGTTGCACAGAGCATCGAAAGTTTGCCTTACCACGGACTGTTCCACCACCAATTGTTCAGCACAATCACACTGGGTATGTCTACACTGGGTATGTTTGTGGTATAAACCATAGAAGAATTGCAAAGAAGCACAACCATGTCCATTCTCCAATGTCTCTTCACTTGTCAAACCCAGAAATGCAGCAACAAAGCTACCCTCAGGGCTACCCTCTGCCACCCTTCTCAAGCACTCTACAGGCAGAGAGCTGAAGCGTGCCAGATGCTCCCAAAGTGGTTTCAATGCTTTCATACATGCAGAATGACAACAGTCACTCTCAGGAGATCTGTGTAAGTATAGTTCACTGATACTACTGCCTAGGTACACTGCCATGAGAAGAAGACTGAATTTGCTGAACTATGCCAGATGTGGTACTGGTAATCAGAAATGCACAAAGGCATCGGGATTTTTTTTTAAAAATGTTATCTTTATGCCAAAGAAAAGAAAGCTGAAATTACTTTTATTTGCTTTCTGATTTTTAAAGTTTGGGTCAACTCTTCTAGTTTTTCTCTACAACCATAACAGGTAAAAAACCTACTGTTTTTAAATGAAATCTGAGATTGTCATGTATTTACCAGATTCCAGAAACTGGGGCTTCAGTATATATACAGAAAGACTCATATTTAATAGAACTGTGGTTTATAAATCCAGAAGGGATTGCAGTGATTAGCTAGTCTGAGCCCCTCCATAACACAAGCCATACAACTACACTGAGTGAATCACAGGAATCATAGGAAAGTAGGGCTGGAAGAGATCACATCAGGTCATAAAATCCAGCCTCCTGCTCAGGGCAGGACCATCTCCAACTACATGATCCCAGCCAAGCGTCTATCTAACCTACTTTTGAAAGTTTCCAAGGATGGCAATTTCACAACTTCTCTAGGGAGACTGCTCCAATGTCTGACCACTCTCAGTCAGAAAATTCTTCCTAATCTCTAACTTAAATTTCTCCTGCTGCAACTTGAGACCATTGCCCCTAGTCCTGTCCCCTCCAGCCATAGAAAAAAACCTATCCTCATCCTCTTTTTAATCACACTTCAGGCAATTGTAGACTGTTATTAAATCCCCACCTCAGTCTTTTCTTCTCCAGGCTAAATAACCCAATTATTTCGGCCTTTCATTATAAGTCTTGCCACGGAGGCCCCTGTGGTGGACTCTTTCCAATCTGTCCACATGGTATTCCAGGTGAGGTCTCACCAGTATTGAACAGAGAGGAATAATCACTTCCCTTGAATTGCAAATGACACTCTTGTTAATGCAACCCAGGATGCTCTTTGCTTTTTTTGCAACAAAAACCCTCAGGTCTAAAGTAAAGAACTGAAATGAAGCCAGTCATTCCTGTGTCTAAATTTGTATATGTGGTGATTCTATTCCAAGTGCAGGACTTTGCACTTGTCCTTCTTGACTCTCATCTTCTTGACTGTGGACCATTTCTCCAGGGTACTGAGGTCATTCTGAATAGACCTTACCTGTGAAATATCAGCAATTCCATCCAACTTGGTGTCATCCACAATTCTGCTCAGCATGTAGTACACAGTCCCATCATTCAAATCAGTAATGATGATATTGAACAATACCAGACCCAGGTCAGACACCTGGGGAACCCCACTTGATACTTCCTCCCAAATAGACATTGGGTGCATCTACATGAGATGGTTAGCTTCACATTAGCATCATTTACAGCAAAGTAGGCATGTGGGTCTACACGTGTACATGGTTACTTCACAGTAAATCTCACTAATTCTGAATAAATTTCCTACCTGCAAATGGAGAAAGCAAAGTTCCTCAGGATTACTAACACTCTTGTAGATACCAGGCCTGCTGCCAGGGCAGACTGTGCCAGAGAAGCCCGAGAGTGGCGACTATGTACACATATACACAGGTAAGCAACAGGGCCC
>NW_017728906.1:187561602-187562950 GCF_001723895.1 Crocodylus porosus | reverse complement strand
GGAGAGTGGTTGATCCTTAAGGAGACAATCCTCCAAGCCTGAAGGGAGGTAATCCCAACATGGATCAAAGGGAGCAGGAGGGCGCAAAAGCCCCCATGGCTTACCAAAAGCATCTGGGAATGTCTTCTAGCTAAAAGGGAGGCGCACACCAATGGAAGGGAAGGGCCATCACCAGGGAGGATTATACTGAGGTTGCTCAGGGATGCAGGAGGGGCAGTCAGGGAGGCCAAGACAGAGATGGAACTGGGACTAGCTTCCAGGATCAAGGACAACAAGAAGTCCTTTTTTAAATACATAGGGGGCAAAAAGAAGGTACCGGGTAATGTGGGGACCCTGCAAGACAAGCTGGGAAATTCGGTTATCACACCAGATGACAATGCTAACCTATTTGACGACTTCTTTGCTACCATTTTCCTGAGCAGGGGCCAGATCAGCCCCCTCCCCCACTGAGCCCCCCTCAGGCCCCAGGGGAGGCGCACCTAGGCCAAGGTCAGGGAGGATCTAGTCAGGGAACTTCTGGAGGGACTGGATGTATTTAAATCAACTGGTTTGGATGATCTCCACCCCAGAATGCTGAGGGAATTAGCTGAGGTCATTGTGGGACCCATGGCATGGATTTATGAGCACTCATGGTGCTCTGATGTGGTGCCAGAGGACTGAAAGAGGGCCAATGTAGTTCCCATTTTCAAAAAAGGGAGGAAGGAGGACCTGGGAAACTATAGGCCAGTTAGTTTTACCTCAGTCCTGGGTAAGCTATTTGAGATAATTATTCTGGCAGATGTCCACGAGGGGCCAGCAGAGGAGATTATGCTTAGGGGCAACCAACACGGGTTCATTAGAGGCAGGTCCTGTCAGACCAACCTCGTGACCAGGTCACCAAATCCTTAGATGCAGGGGTAGCAGTCTTTCTGGACTTTTGGAAGGCCTTCGACACTGTCTCTCACCCTGTTCTCATTAAGAAACTGGGGGACTGTTGTCGACACCTACGCAGTTAAATGGGTTGCCAACTGGCTGGAGGGCTGCACCCTTAGAGTGGTAGTGGATGGTTCATTTTCAAGCTGGAGGGATGTGGGCAGTGAGGTTCTGCAGGGCTCGGTTCTCTGTCCCACACTGTTCAACATCTTCATCAGTGACTTGGACGAGGGGGTAAAAAGCACCTTGTTCAAATTTGCTGATGACACTAAGATGTGGGGACACTAGAAGGAAGGAATAGGCTACAATTGGACCTAGACAGGTTACAGGGGTGGGTGGAGGAGAATAGGATGGGATTCAACACTGACAAGTGCAAGGTGATGCACCTGGGGAGGAAGATCCAGCAGCAGACCTACAGGCTGAGGAACCCCCTTCT
>NW_017728906.1:187558747-187560892 GCF_001723895.1 Crocodylus porosus | reverse complement strand
ATGGGTAAGAGGTACCAAGCCCAGGGAGAGGTAACCCATCAAGGGGATCCAAAGCCCAGGCAGAGACCGAAATCCCGCGAATCAGGGAACACCAAAGGGTGGCGGTGGACACTTGGTGCCTGTACCATCGGTAGCTCACAGCCATGGTCCTTAAGAAATCGAGCATGAGTAAGGGCCAGAACACTGGCCCCAACGGATAACATCGTGGTTGGTATTAGGGAGAGTATAGGGGAGGAGGAGCACCGAGAAACAATAATCATGAGGATAACTGAGGGAGAGTACCAGGGGAGATGGGTTTAAATAGCTTCCTCCCGCTAAAGAACTAATCATCATCAAAGACGTGGTAGGAGAGATCCCTGTGGAGGTGACCCAAGGCCGCTCCCAGTAGCCGGGCTGTGCAACTTTGAAGGAAGCAGCGAGGTTCAAAGGAGACCCAGACATGTGATGCTTGCGGGGAGAGGCATGGAAACTACATCTTGGTGCACTGGGCAGGAAACATGGAGCCAGGGGGACCCTGGAAGCTAGTGCAGCTATGGAGGTAAATTCAAACCCCGAGATTGAGTTGCTGGGACAGACATTGCATGCAGTGTCAAAAGTGCTGGAGGTCCAGCAACAACAAACAACCCAACAACAGGAATGGATGTGCCAGAACTAGACAGCCTTCCTGATTCATCACATGACGTTAGAGGATGATGTAGAGAGAATGGTGATACAGGCCAGGTTGGACCAGTTGCAATGGGCCAGTCAGCTCGGGTCCCTAGTAGTGGGCAAAGCACAGGCTGCCCATAGAACCTTGCCACGGGAAGAGGCTTATGATTATGAAAAGTTAAAGACTACGACATTACAGCAGTTGGAACTCAGTCCAGACTACTATCACAGGTTCTTCCAAGCCCAAAAGAGCAAGGAAGACCATAGGCTCCAAAACTTAATGCAGCTACTGAAGGATCTCCTGAATAAATGGGTACCACCTGGGAAGGTCGATCAAGTGGCCCAATCGAACCAGATCATCTTGGAACAATTTGTGAAGGATCTGGATGAGAACACCCAGATATGGGTCTGCCGACACCTTCCTCAGATGTCCACTGAAGCCTTAAGGGTCACAGAGGCTTTTTCCACCTCAGAAGGGGAACCACTGTGAGAGAAGAGCTACTGAAGTACAGGGGTGACTCCTAAGAGGGAGGATGAGCCCCAGCAGGGTCTGGTATGTTATAGTAAACAAGGGATTGTATGCTACTGGTGTGTTAAGATGGGACACATGTCTCAAGAATGCACCTTAGGGGGCTCCAGAGAAGTGGAGACCCACCAGAGAGGCAACAGGGCTGAAGGAGCACCACGAGGCCCATGAACAGGTGGAAGAAATGGACTGTAGTTTTGGGTGTTGCCAAGAGGTAGAGGGATGGGACCACCTGATGGTGATGGCATGGGTGGCAGGTAAACCACTACGAGCTATGCTGGACATGGGTTGTTCCCAAACATTGATATGGGGCAGGGCAATCCCCCAGAATGTTATTGAATGGTGCCCTCTGGTTCGGATGCGCTGTACATATGGTAAAAACGAACAGTACGAAAGGGGTTTTGTGGACATGAAGATTGCTGGCCACAAGGGCAGATTACTCATCCGTCTGACTCTGCAAGTGGATGGCCAGATGATTGGGGGAAGGGATTGGCCCCCTCTCTATGAAGTACTAGAGGAAGTGCATACAGAAGAACTAAGGCAGGGAAGATGGCTCCGAGGGGAAGGCTGGATAGCAGAAGAGGATTTAGATGTATCCAACAAGGAAGAGTGGGTTAGCCTCAGGGCGGGTTCCAAAGACATGCACTTTGGTACGGCCCAAGAGGAAGACAGTGAACTACAATGGATCCAGGAGATGGAGGTGGCTTGGGTGGAAGAAGAAACCGTACAGCCAGAGTTGGATGTGAGTAGTGCTTATTTTTGGATACATCAGGATTTACTATACCCGGTGGTAAAATATCCAGTCTGGGGGGAGTGGATCCAACAACTAGTAGTCCTGGGGAGGCTCCGTGAGATCACATGGAGGTTGGTGCATGCCAGCCAGTGGAGGGGCCACATCAGGGCAGACAAAACACTGACCACAGTGGGGCAGTGGTTTTTCTGGCCAGGGTTGAGGAATGACATCATGCAGC
>NW_017728906.1:187554618-187558003 GCF_001723895.1 Crocodylus porosus | reverse complement strand
CTTGAGAAGCATCTATGGATGCAAGCCAGTGTTTTGGTCGCTTTATTAGCCACAGCATCGCATTGCAGGCTCATGTTCATCTTGTGGTCAATGATGACCCCCAAGTCTCTTTCTTCCATACTGCTAGCCAGTGTAGCACTGCCGAGCCTATTAGGATGTTGCATGTTTTTCCTGCCAAGGTGGAGAACCTTGCATTTTTCAGTGTTAAACACCATCATGTTCTCAGCCGCCCGTTTGCTGAGCCTGTCCAAGTCAGCCTGGATCATCCGCCTGTCTTCTGGTGTGGATGCTTTGCTCCAAAGTTTGGTGTCCTCGGTGAACTTGGCCAGTCTGCTTCTGAGTCCAATGTCCATGTCATTAATGAAAATGTTGAACAATATGGGTCCAAGGACAGAGCCTTGGGGGATCCCACTGGTCACAAGACACCATGATGAGTGACTTCTGTCAATTACTACCCTCTGGGTCCAACCACGGAGCCAATTTCCCAGCCAGCGGATCGTGATGGACCTAAGGCCACAATTGGCCACTTTTGTCAAGAGGTGATCATAAGATACCAGATCGAAGGTTTTTTTGAAGTCAAGATATGCGACATCAATCTCTTCTCCCTTGTCCAGGTAATAGGTCACCTGGTTCTGGAAGGAAATGAAATTGGTCAAGCAAGACCTACCTGCAACAAACCCATGCTGGCTATCCCTTAGGATGTTGCCATCAGCCAGTCCATGAAGGATGGCCTCTTTAATAAACTTTTCTAAGATCTTCTCTGGGATAGAAATCAGGCTGATGGGCCTATAGTTTGCTGGATCAACTTTCCTCCCTTTCTTGAAGATCAGCACCACATTGGCCTTCTTCCAGTCTTCGGGCACTACACCAAAGCAGCAGGAGTTTTCAAAGATCTGTGCCAGAGGCTGGGCTATGATGTTCGGCAGCTCCTTGAGTACCCTAGGGTGTAGATTGTCAGGGCTGGCTGGCTTGAAGGTATCTAGCCTCTCAAGGTGTTCCTTTATGGGGTCAGCATTGATGGAGGGCAGGGGATCTCCTGGCATCATCCTATCTATGTGTCAGCTGTTAAAGATACGGCATCTCCATACCTCGATCTGCCACCCAAAGACCAATGGGCTAGTAGAATGGCTAAATGGCACCATTAAATGCCTATTGCAATGATGTGGCCAGGATAAACCAGGGAGGTGGGATGTGATCCTAATACTCCTCCTTTTTGCATTTAGGAATGCTCTACAAACATCCATGTGGATGTCCCCATTTGAGCTGATATAGAGCCACAGACCCCGAGGACTGCTGCAAGGAGTGAGAGAAGCATGGGAGAAAGCAGGATGCCTGGAAGTGGAGGTACATCATTACCAACGGGAGATGCTAGAGCAGTTAACAGAGGCAAGGCAACTAGCTCAGGAGTACTTGGCCGTGGCCCAGAGGCAGCAGCAACATGGGTATGACAAAGGGGCCCACACCCAAGAGTTCCATGTCAGGGACAAGGTCCTCGTACTGCTCTCCATTACTGCAGACAAATTGCTGACGCAGTGGCAAGGCCCGTTCGAAATTGTGCAGCAGGAAGGACCCATAGATTCCATGACCCAGAATATAGAAAGAGTACCAGGGGAGATGGGATTAAACATCTTCTTCCTGCTAAAGAGCTAATCATCATCAAAGATGTGGCAGGAGAGATCCCTGGGGAGCTGACCCAAGGCTGCTCCCAGTAGCCTGGCCATGCAACCCAGGAGGCGGCGTCAAGGTTCGAAGGGGACTCAGATGTATGACACTTATGGGGAGAGGCACGGAAAGCTACAATCACTGAGCTGGGTGATGAACAAGCTCCCCAGCCCCCGCCCTATATGCTCGGGTGTAGACATTTCCCCCCTGCCCTAGCAGCAGGGAGCTTCCAGCTCCCACTTCCCAATCACAGTTGGAGCAGAGGCTGGGAGTTGTGCTATCATGAAGCTGGGGCTGGGAGCTCCCTGCATGGGGACAGTTCCCTGCCAAGCCTGGATCTGTCTGGGACCTACCCCTGAATGGGGCAGGTCCCAGCCAGTCCCAGGCTGCACAGAGAAGCACTTGTAGCCTGAAGGTGGATGGAGACTGCCCTGTTTCATGCAGTCCCCATCCAGCTCCAGGCCCCACATGCTGACTTCCCCATGTAGCCTGGGACTGGCTACATCCTGGTCAAGAGCAGGTCCTTGCCCTGTGCCCTGATTATGTGATTGAGGCACAAGGCTTGGAAAAAGCTGCAGGGGGTAAATAGGTCCCATCCCTCTTCCACAGTCCACCAGCAACTAACTGCTAGCTGTGCCACTGGCAGACCAGGGCAGGGGGCTGGGACCTGCCCCTCCCCTGCAGCTCTTTCCAACCCCCATGCCCATGATTAGGGCCAGGAGCTCCCTGCTTCTGGGGGAGGGGGACATTATCTCCTCCCCAGCAGCAAGTAGCTCCCCAGGGCCAGAAGACAGCTGTCTCCTGGCCCAGTGCTCCCAGTCAGTACCTGGGCTAGCAGCCAGGGGGAGATGAAACTCTCCCCAGTGGTGGCAGGGACCCATTGCAGGGCGCCAGGGAACTCATGCAAATCTTCTTCCTAATCCCTGCATATGTAGATGCCTGCCTGAAAACCCTTACCCCGGCTTAGTTTACACCTCAGTAAATCTAAGCCAGAGTAAATGCATGTATAGATGTACCCATTGTATCATTATGGACTACTTGCTGAGTACAATGATCCAACTAGTTATGTATCTACCTTACAGTACTTTGATCTAATACTGACTGTTTGAACTATATCTTACCCTGATTTAAAATTTACAGAGGTGGTGGCAGATTCTCTTTCACTTGCAAGTTGCCTCAGTGGTTTATTACTCAGTAATGGTAAATTATCAATGGTTAATAACAGCAAGAGTTGCTGTTGAAAGCTTGTGCTAAACTTATGTTTGTCTATCTTCAGTGTGCAACTGTTGAATTTTATTATACACCATTGCTACAGTGAAAGCCCTTTACAGCCAAATTTCTGTTATCCATGTAGGTACTCAGAAATGGAAAATAAGTCACCATTGAGGTGGTTGGTTCTCTTATCATAAAACTTATATTGCAAACTCCTCAAATCTCAGGATGTCATTCTCCCGTCATATACCAAGATGCCATTCTCCCATCAAATCCCAGAATGTTATTTTCGCATTGTACTCAGCCTTGGTGTGGCTGCACCTAGAGTTTTGGGCTCCACAATTCAAAAAGGATGTGGAGAAGCTCGAGAGAGTCCAGAGAAGAGCCACACGCATGATCAAAAGTCAGAAAAATAGACCTGACGGGAGGCTGAGAGCTATGGGACTCTTCAGCCTCGGAAAGCGCAGGCTCAGGGGTGATCTGATGGCTGCCTATAAGTTTATAAGGGGTG
>NW_017728906.1:187548248-187554388 GCF_001723895.1 Crocodylus porosus | reverse complement strand
GGGCAGGGGCTGGACTTGATGATTTTCCAAGGTCCCTTCCAGCCCTAATATCTATGAAAATCTATGAATCTATGAACTTTTAGTCCTTTGGTGCTCTACTCTACATTATCTCCAGTTCTTCAACATACTTCTGGATGCCAGAATTTGTGTATTCAAGTAGCAATAACTAGGGCTGTGCACAGCTTCAGTTGCTGATTCAGTTTGGTGGAGATTCGACCTGATTCAGTGGTCAAATTTCTGAATCTGAATTGAATCAGGAGACCCATTAATCTCTCTGAATCACATGAGAAGCCACCAATTTGATTTGGAGAGATTTGATAATTTGGACATAGACATTGCTTTATATATTTTTTTCTAAGTACCTCAAGGTACCAGGCAGCTCGTGAATGCTGAGATGGTGGGGCAGATGGACCTGGTGACAGTCTATAAACTCACTAGGGGAGACAAGAAGGGTTTGGGAGAGACCTTGTTTCCCCTAGCTTTCCCTGGCATAACAAAGAATAAGGGCCATAAGTTGTTGGAAAGTAGGTTTCGATTAGATATCCGTAAGACTTACTTCACAGTTAGGGTGGCTAGGATCTGTAACCAACTTCCAAGAGAACTGGTGCTGGCTCCTAACCTGGGGGTCTTTAAGAGGAGGCTTGTTGCCTACCTAGCTGTGATCATTTGAGCCCAGTTTTTTCTCCTGCCCAGGCAGGGGGTGGGACTTGAAGATCTACAAGGTCCCTTCCGACCCTACTTCTATGATTCTATGATTCTATGATCCCACAGGAACTGGGGGGAGGGAGGGTGGTTCCCAGTGCACTCAGCAGTGGACCTGGAAGTAGACTAGAAGCACTTACAGTCCACTTCCGGGTCCACTGTGGAGTGTGCGGAGAACTCCCACCCTCTGGCTTGGTGACTGGTGCCTCCTTGGTCTAGAGGGGCACCCAGGGTCCCTCCATGGCCAAACACTGAACCAGAGTGGCACAGAGGAATCCCCCAAATGCTTAGCGGTAGACCCCCCAGCACTTCTGTGGGATGTTCAATCTGCCCCACCATCTCAGCGTTCACAAGCCATGCCTGGTACCTGGAGGTGTGTAGAAAAAACATATAAAGCTCTGTCTATGGCTGAATTGCTGATTCTCTGAATTAGAATTGAATCTTCAGGTTTTGCTGAACCAAATTAGGACAGTGATCCAAATAAATGAATTTAATCACTGAACCCCGAATCAAGCCGGATCTGAAACAAATATAGCCCACTTTGCACACCCCTAGCAGTTACACCATGGACAAACAACATACCCTCTACTGCTACTCAGTATTTTTCAGCCAAGGAAAGGGTCCAAAGACATAGTCTTTTTTTAGTCACAGCATTAGGCTGTGAGCCCATATTCAGCTAATCATCCGTTATGGCCCCTAGCTCTTTTTCTGCATCATTTATTCCCAGGTTAGAGACCCTATCTCCTAAGGGTCTCCCCAGCCTGAACCCCATGGCTTCTATTCTTTTTTCCTAGCTGAAGCAGCTTTACATTCATTCAACTTGAAAGCCTAGTCATTTTTTGCACCTAACTTATCACATAATCAAGTTAGCTTTGTATCAGTAGTCTATTATCTTCATTTCCCCACAATCCATGTGTCATTTTCAAATCCTAGTAAAGATTTTATTTCACCTATTCCATTAATAGAATATTAATAGGTCATTAATAAGAATATTAAAAAACAGCCAAGAACCAATCCATGCATGACCCACTGGAAATATACTTACTTATTGTCGCAGGGCACTAAGGTGCCTGCTCCTTTAAGGAGAGAAACTTCCTAGAGAGAGGGCCCTAGCAGCCGGGCAGAAACCCCACAGGTGCAGGTTACTGTGGCAGCAGCCTAATGAGGGAATTAGCCTGCACCTGCATCCTGTCAGCTGAGCAGAAGAAGGCAGGGCCCTGGGCATATATAAACCCCAGGCCTAGAACTAGAAAGTTAGTCCTCTGGCAACAGCCAAGGGGGAGGGAAGCTACTTGGAGATGCTTGACAGCCTGTTCTGACTGCGGCAGGATTACGGGGCTACAGGAGCTCACAAATGCTGGTGGGGAGGAGGCCCATAAAATTTACAGAGAAACTTGCCTTCTTAAAAGGAATGGAGGGTGGACCCTATGTTATTGTTGTGTTGTAGCCCAGAGGCTTGTGCTTTCTATTGTTATCTAAACCAGTGAACCAGGCTGAGGATATCTGGGGAGAAAGTGGCCTCAATTGGGGCACACTACAGTGTGGAGACCCCAGAGGGTGCAGTTAGTGAGGCCAGACTAAGCTGAGGCCTCAACACAAGAAGACAACGTCTACATAACATCTGCAATGCATGAGGTGTGATAAAAGGGTGCTTCTGGAGTTACACATCTAGCCTATAAGGCTTGGGGGTATCATAAGGCACCTCCTGAGTGTGGGACCCAATAAAGGGGTCCAGCAACCCACAGGGTTTAGAGGAGTCTGTCAGGACTGTGACTGAGCAGCAACTGAAGGGCAGCCTCCCAATTCATCATTTATATCAGCAAGATGTGGCAGGCGAGATTAGTAGGTGCCCACAAGGCAGAGCTGGCATGATTACAGTACCCTAGGTACATCATGACCATCCCAGGGTGGGGCCATGATGTGACACTCACTGACAATTCTTCATATATAAATACATTTGAAGACCTATGAACAGAACATTTTTTATTCTTTTTAATGTATGCCAGGTTGAATTTATATCACTCTAGATTGTTTAATCAAACTCTTACGTGATGCCAAGTCAAATTCTTTAAATATTTAATATATTGTATATTACATCAATACCATTACCTTTATCAACCAAACTAGCAATTCCATATAAAAAGATGTCAGTTTGTTTGACAAGATCTATTTTCCATTACCCCATGTTGATTGGCATTCATTATAATACCCTTCTTTAGTTTTTTGTTAATTGAGTCCCATATCAACTATTTCATTATTTTGCCTGGGATGAATTTCAAGCTGACAGGCCTATAATTATATGCATCTTACTGTGTACCCCTCAGACACAATATTAACTTTCTTCCAATCCTCTAGGACTTCCCCCAGGTTTCAAGACTTTCTCAAAATAAACACTAATGATCCAGAAAGCTACCAGCTCTTTTAAAACTCTATGATGCAAGTTATCTAGACTTATTTTTTAAATAACGTCCAGTAGTTCTTGTTTGAAAACTTTCTCATTTACTGTTGTAATAAAGTTTTTCATCACTGGTATATGATATGGCTTCGGCACTTGGTTTTTCTCTAAATACAGGCAGAAACATGTATTTAACACCTGGCTTTTTTTATATTATTATTGACATTTCTTTTATTTCCATCTAATGATAGACCAATCTTATTTTTAGGATTCCTTCTGCTCCTTATATACCTTAAGAACTTCCTATTGCTGTTAACTCTCATACATTGATTTCTCCCTGTGTTCTTTTTCTTCCTTTATTGATTTTTTTTTTTTACAAGTGGTAGGCTACTTTACAGGCATTTCTCTCGGTTTCCTATTTTCTCCATTAGTTACGCACACCCGCGCACACTCACTCACACACACACACACACACACACACTCACTCACAGACCTACTGCTTTTGTACCCTTCTCTACCAGATTTGCTTTTTAATTAGCATCATCTCCCTTCCTGAACACAATAAAATAATCCAATAAAATTGCAAAAATTGCCCACAGCACATAATACTGTACTTGGCAAAAGCGAGTTAGAACCTTTGGTCTGACAACCCAAAGGGGTTTGGACAGAGTGGTGCATGGAAAGCCTGGGAAGGAGAGGTTTGCAGATGCCACTGGCCATGTCTACACAAGACACTGACTGTGCAGAAGCCAGATACTACTATGCAGTAACATCATGTGGTAACAACAGTGATGCAATGCTAATACACAGTAGTATTAGGCTACTGTGCAGGAGCATCATGAGAGTAACTTGGGTTACTGCGCAGTCATTTAATACTTGTTTATACAACTTTATACAAGTACGAAATGACTGCATAGCATCAACTACACAGTCAGCGTCTCATGCAGAAGTAGCTACTGAAGAAATATTCCACCTTGTTATTGAAACCCTATTCTACATCATCTTCTGCCTTCTTAGGCCCTTCTTATGTATACTTTGTCAAATTTTGTTCGGTATGCTCCAGTCTTGCCAGGTGGACTGAATCTCAGCTTTCATCTGGAGGGAGAAAAAGGAGATGAAAAAAACAAATCAAAGTAAAACCAAAATACAAAACACCAACCACCAGAAGGCTTCAGACATATTCAGGCCCTCCTTTCAGAGAAAAGCTTGAAACTACAACCAAGGGCACCCTGTGTTCTCAAAAACCACAAGGCAAATAAGAGAATCAATATATTACAATGTTTTTAAATGTCATGATTTTTAAGACAGTCTTGTGATTATCTGTAGGCCAGTTTGTGGTATTTGAACTTTTGGGGTTGGCACAGTGATGTTCTTCTGAGCAAGTACACTCAAATCTGTTGGGCACCTCTTACAAAATGAATAAACAAATGGATGGCCCAAGATTAAGGAAAACGCTGTAAATGAAGCTTTCTTCCCATTCATAACTCTTTCTCAAGCCTACTTATGGTCCCCCATCTCTCCCTATGCTCTCCCTCTATTCATATCTGCTCTCACACATTTATGCTCTCCATGAATCCATCTATCACAGATCTGCAGTGGGAGGCAGGATACTTCATCTCTTAAGGCATCTCTCCTGAGAATCTGAGTGGCTCTCTGAACAGGCAGTAACTAGTTCCGTCCAGCTATAAGAAATCTGGAAGAAAATCTAAAGGTACATGGCACCTTCACACATCTCTGTATCTTGAACTAGGAATCGGTAAGTTTAGTATACTTAAAATATCCGACCTTAAAATATCCCTAAAATACGTGACTCTGAAGACCTTTGTGTGTGTGTGTCTTCTGAACAGGTGGAACAGACAACAGTAGTGTAAGTCTCTTTCACAATGTGGTTCAACTCTAGACTGGGAAAATGCCTGAAGATACATTGAACCTGGAGGTGTTAAGACAGTATGAGGATGCTCATATATTCCAGGTTTACGGTAATCTAGATAGTGTGAGTAACAAGTTGGAGTAACAGGAGTTGTGGCAGCACAGGCTCAGCCTGGGTTAATCAGGCCTGGCAGAAAATCTGGGTACACATCCGGGCAGCTTGCCCATTCTGAAACTTGTACCAGTGTACCTTCACTTCTATGTTACCCTCTACTATTAGCTTAAAGTCAGAATGCCTACCACAGCTGCAAACCTTCATTTCACTATATAGATGTAACTTTGATTTCCATGCCATTCTACCCACAGTTTTTGTTACTTGAATACTATTAAGCCCCAACAGTTGCAATGGTTTTCTGTGATATGGAAACTTGTCTACCTGGAAATGGACCATGGACATCAAATGCATTTCACATACCTCACCAAATGGCAATCAGATTTTCAGGATGGTTTGCTGGAAATTAAAATTGTAGCAAATCAATACAATTAGCCAGAAGTGGTAGAGCATGAAGTATGTGATTTATGTTTTGTAATTCTCTGCATGCAAAGTTTTTGGTCTTGAACAGCTGAGAAATATCCATTTAAATGCTTCAGTTAAATCCTAACCAAAGACCAGTGGCACAGATTTTGAATCAGTGGTTTGCATTTTTCTTTTTTTCTACTGACAAGGCCCCAGATATTAGCTATGTAAAATGAACTATGAGCGATAGAACAATTATGCAAAATAAAATTATTTCCACATCTGACTGGGCACATTTGGATCACAAGTCACTGGATTTGACTGTAGTCAAGGGGACAGAACATGCTTTTCTGCTAATAATGTGTGTGTGCACACAAGTGTGAAAAAAAATAGATGCTTCCATGCAACTGGGAGACTAATAAACTTACCCTTTTAATCCTCCTGGCAAGAGCCTGACTGTTCCCAGAGATAACTTATTATAATGAATTGGACCGGAATATTGCTATGTGAAAAAATTCCACACATCAAGAAGCTGCATTAGGGGAAGGGTGGGAATAGGTAGGTCATCTTGATTCTCCTTCATTTGACCCCAGTATTCTTTCCTGCCATGGCAGGGGGTCGGACTAGATGATCTGCTCAGGTCCCTTCCGACCCTAC
>NW_017728906.1:187538404-187548028 GCF_001723895.1 Crocodylus porosus | reverse complement strand
CCCGAAGAGTTGCAGTGGTCTAATTTTGGATTTGGAGCATGTCTCTAGGAACAAGTAGGAAGGGAATACTTGAGGCCATCTCAACCATAGATTGATGCTGGTGGGTTATCGTCATGCCCTTGGGATCCTCAAAAAATTAAAGATGGGAGTAAAACCCCAGTAATGTATCTTACTATGCCATCTATTAATTTTTGAGAAGCCTGAGGGGATTGGGAAACTGTTATGGGAAATGCAAATGGTCTTTTCTAACATAAATTAATTACAACTGATAACTCTAAGGAAGTGTCAGGGGGAACAAGCAGAAATAACTAATGTGGTCATGTAAAACAACAGGAGACCAACATCCAGAAATAGAGCTGTACTCCTCAATGACAGCACAAACTAACCAGTCTAGACAGGCCAGCAGGTCTCCATTTGTCTTAGCCGTTGTTCCTCTCCACCACCACCATATTTTGCAGAAAACGTATTTCATGTGTCAGACACTTGCCAATCATGAATAGGATCCCTAGTCCCATTTGAGATAACAAATCTTAGGAGACCCTCTAGGCTGTAATACACTAGCTTATGGAGAGAGTGGTGTACATGTGGGTGTGGGCATGTATCATTTCCTTCAAGTAGTGGAGGTAACTATAATTAGCATCATCTATAATTTCTCCCTTGCTTCTAGGCTTTTTTGGTACCATATGTGCTTGTATAATGCATACATAAATTTATGGGGGTGGGGGTGCCAGAACACCTGCTATATATACATCTCCTGCTTGTTCTATTAATGCTTGAGATCTGCTGTCACATTTATTCTATCCACTCCATTCAAATAATTCTGCTTACAAGATGTAAATCCATTTTTTAGCCATACAATCAAAGCACTCCAGTAGAAACACAGTACTATCCCAAGCTAAGGCTCTGGATCCCCACATACACAGTGGTAATCTCAGTACTGCTATTATTTTATCCATGCTGACTCCCATTGTGGACAGGCATATCACATTAAATGCCAATAATATGTAAACAATGATACTTTATGATTTTAAAAATACACTCTGTCTCAAGCAGATATTTCAAACCCCCACAGCTCATACAGATTTGTTGCCTGTGATTCCAGTCTATCTAAAAGGTACTTAAATGGCCCGTCACTGTCATATCTTGTATTATCTCCATTTACAGATGGGGAACTGAGCCATAGAGAGGCTAAGCAACTTGCTAAATATCTAAAATGAATTAAACTCAGACCTCAAATCCCAAGCAAATGCTGTAACAGTAGAACCATCCACCTCCTTCCACAGCCTTAAAGACAAAGTGTAGCCAGGGGAAGAGACAAAGGTAGCCTTAAGCCATATTTGTGCCCTTGACTTCTGAGCTGCTGTTGGATAAGCAATGTTGGGGGTGGCTTTTACATCCACCTTGACACTGGATTGCTCCTGAGCTCAGAATTGCCATCACTTTATGTTCTAGGCCCACATCTGTTCTCATCACCCAAAGTAAAGGCTGTGGGGTTCATTGTGGAGAACAAAGGCTGTTCTTTTAGTTGTGGACTGGGGGAAGTCTTTTCCATGCTGTTTGCCATCATTTTATTGTGCTGAAGCAGCACTCGGAACAGAAATCCCAAGGTATTCTTCCTATTAGTCTCAGTAAGGGAGCAACTGTATGGGTCCCAATTCTCTGAGTATCCTCGCCTACTATTGAAATCAAATGGAAATCAAATGATAGAAAAATAAATATGAGCTGTCAACATATGACATTCACTGTCCACTCCTTGCTTTATAAACTATATGTGAATTCAGAATTGGGTTATAACAAGGTTGACAAGTTTTGTGTATTAGCTCATAATCTTGATGACTGATATTACATCAGGCTTCCCTAAGGTACCTGAGTCAATTCTAGTTTTCTTTTGTAATTCCTGGAGATAGGGCCAGCAACGTGCTTATAACATGTAAAGGCAGTGCTTTATTTCATTAATACCTCACTATCTTTCAGAGGATTTGAATGACAGCTTCATTAGAACAAACGTAGAGAACACAAAAACATTCTTTACTCGCTAATCCAAGGTTTCACTAGGCTGGAAGCCTTTGTTTTGAAAATTAGCTTCTGTTAAAATGTTTTAAATACTACAAAACTAACTCTAAAAGACACATACATGTACCTAATGCCTCAAACAAGCAAGCACAGAACTCTTAATTTACCATAAATAAGCACCAGTATGAAATGAGTCTGAGTTGAGGTGTGACTAGGAAGTTTTGCACTCTGGGCAAAACCCTTGCTGTGGGGAAAGAGGAAGAATCATTTCCACCTGCCCTGAGGACTCCAAGTCCCTGACTGGTGCTGGCATAGAGAAATCTACCTGTGCTGCTGCTGCAGCACCAGTGTGAAGTCCCAGCAGTGTACTGCTCTCATTATAGCCACTGTGTGGGGGCTTCTGCTGCTGCACCACTGACTGCCCAGGGAGCCACCACTTGGGTTCCTCCTTTAAGTCAATGCCTGGGGCTGGTGCCCTGCTTGCAAATCCTAAATACTTCTACTGAGTCTAATCTAGGAAGGAATAACATTGTTTTTCATGACAATAGAAGCAGGAAAACTCATCAATTCTGTACCACTAAAAGAAGTAGAAAGGAGCCATTGGAAAATGAGCAAACTGCTTGTTGCTGAGAATGAGTAAACTGCTTGGTCAGGGACAGAATTAGAGTAAAGAGGGAAGATTTAGGAATCAGTGGATATGTCTACATGAAACACTTTACTTTGTAATATATTAATTTACTGTGTAGTAAAGCATCACTGTTTAACTATGCACAAGGCTACTGCACAGTAAAATAGGGTAATGTCTGGTTTTCTACTATGTGAAAATACAGGTAGTAGATTAACTGTGCATTAGATACTTCTCAGTAGCACACATGTAGTTGCTAACTGGGAGCAATATCTCCACTGCTACCTGGTTAAACTCCATGTGGCAGGGAGCTGTGCTGGCTCCAGGGGTGTTGCCCTGTGGGGCCAAGCCAACCCTCAGGGTCTCAATATAGGGCTGTTAGACAGGAGGGCATGGTGTACAATTGCACATGCACACACTCAAAAATCAATTAGATGCATACACACACTACCAACTCAGGCACACACACATCCAAACTAGCCTAGGCACACGCATACCTATCGCCAATTCAAGGACATACACTATGCAATATACACACACATACACACCAGTTCACACACATACAACCCACCTCCACATAGGTAAGTTCCTAACTTGGATAGCACAGTGTGCTTGGGGTACCTGGTGGAAGGTTCAGGTGAGAGAGCGAGTTAAAGTGTAGGGAGTGAAAGATGCCAGAACCAGGATTACAACCGGCAGACTACAGAGAAGCTGGCTGAGGAACTGAGGCTTGGGTTTACTTAAGGTAGACTGGAGCTGGAAACTGGGGCAGACAGCTGAGATATTGAGGTCAGGGGGAGGGGGAAGATAAGTGGTGGGAAGGAGGAGACAGCCAGGAAAGAAACTGAGGCAGAAACCTGATTGCTCAGGGGAAAAAGAAAAGGCAGTGGGGATAAGACAGTGGAAAAGAAACAGGGGAGTTTGGAGGCAGAGAGGACCTCGGGGCAGGTGTTGGAGGTGGCAATGAGCCAAAAGCAGGAGAGGGATAAATGAGACAGAAGTTAGAGGGACAAGGAGCAGAGATTGGAGCAGGGCCAAACCATAGTAAAGTGGCCAAACCATAGTAAAGTAAAACCCAACTTGGGGGTCCAAATAACAATTTTATTACACAGACAACACACTACACAGCCTCATGAAGTTATTGGTTCTCACACACACACACACACACACACACACACACACACACACAAACAACACTCACAATGGCAGCAGGAGAGAGAGACTCAGTGAAAGGGTTGGAGTCCAGATAGGGAAGAGAAGCAGAGTCCAAGTCCTTGACTGAAGAGAGGGTGGGGGATGATAGCTACCTATCCAGGCTGGAAAGGGGTCCTTGTCCAGTAGGTCTTGTCCAGAGGCGGGTCACTGGCAGGGCCTCTGGGTGGATAGGTGGTGTGGCATGGTGGTGGTCCAGATAGAGAGGGCATCCCCAGGAGTCAGTCTTCACTACCCCTTTTATGGGGCAGACTACCTCTGATCTCCTATGTGGAGGGCCTGTCCAGGCGAGGTCAGTCCTGTTCCAGAGGGCTCCAGGTGTTCTTACTGAGCATGTGCAGCCTAGCACAATGGTGGGTTGCCTCATCTTTTGTTTCTTGAATGCTGAGGGTGGTTCTAAGGGCTGGGTCACTGGTCCAGATATTGGTGTTGATGTTTCCGTCATTCAGAGGGAGCTATTTTTAGACCTACTGCCATTGTCTCTCAAACACCCTCATTCATCCCCATTCATTCAGGAACCAAGTTACATAGGAGAAGTAGGTGTGAGTTGCAGGTTACACAACCAGGCCTGGGGACAGGATGGAGACTTGACAAACAAAATGGAAACTTAACATGACTTATGCTAACTTACATGTGTAGGCCTAAATCATTTAGTACCAGTAAAACAGTAATATAGAACAGTCTAAATCAATATAAACATAATAATTATACAATATAAAGAAGGAGAAAAAACAAAACAAATACAACTGTGACCAAAATAAAATGCTGAAGCTTACCCTATGTCTTAGCTCACTTATACTTATCTAAAGGGTATAAAAAGGGAGAGGCAAAGTCAGAAGTGGTTGGGAAAGGGGAGGGAATGCGTTAAAAAGAAAAAGAAAAGAAAAGAAAAAGAAAAATTGGTGTTTTTGTTACAGAGGAAGCTGTCTCCCCACCATGTGGAGACTGATACTTCCTTAGAGTTATCAGGTGAAGATGGACCCAATCCCAACATGGTGGGGAGATGTGTCCCCACTTGGCAGGGACAGCCACATGGGGTCCAAATCCCTATGTGGCCTGGAGAGGTGTCCCTGTCTGGTGGGGACAGCCCCAGAAATGTGTCCCCAAATCACATGGGGATTGGGACCCTCCCAATCCCCATATAGCTGCCAGGCAGCATCCCCACCAGGACACGTCTCCCTCCCCCCACCCCACATGGGGATTGGGACCAGGCCCTCTTCCCCCTGCCAGCACTTGGCTGGCACTCAGGGGAGCCTGGAGCTCCATTTGGCTGCTGCAATTAGGCAGAGCAGGGAAGGAGGGCAGGAACATCCAGGGTCTCAACTGCTCTGGTTGGGAGCAAATTTGTTCCTAAGCCAGGGCATCTGGAGACGCTTTCCCTACAGCAATTTACTGCACCATTTTCTTAATGTGTAATAACCTTTGTACATTAATAGTATGTGTAGATGTGCCCAGTACATCATGGAGGATTACTCTGGCTGGGAGTCTGGCCCATAAAGGGAAATGAGATACAAGACAACAAACTAAAACTCCTACAGGGCTGTGAAACAATATCTAAAAATTTAAATGTAGTATTTTCCATCAGTGGAAGATAACTCACTCTATTTCCTGGAAAAAAATGGTTACCAGATTTTCTATTAAAAATATGGTTTTGACAGAAAATCCTTGCCCAGTCAGCCCTATCAATAAGTCTGTCTCTTCAATACATGCTACATTTAAGGTATTTAGACTGCAAATGGGAGGATTACTTACATACTCAATGTTAAGAATATGTCTGGGTTCTACTGGATAAAAGCCCAAAGATCTATTTATATTAAGTAGCATATGTTACTTTCTTTTCCAGGAGGGCTGCATTTACTTTAATTCATTTCAAATTCAGACAGAATAGCATAGTTCCATAATAGTACTGATTAAACTAAAAGAAGGGACTTTTTTCTTCACTACTTTTTATTGGTTTCATTGGGTCCCATTGTGTTCTTCCATGTCTGCACTTACTAATGTGAAATAGTCTTGTACATTTCACTTAAAATGCGGCTTTTGCCTTCAGAACTACTCTGGAAACGTTAAGGGACAAAGTGGCTAAAGAAATGCATGATAATGCTATAACCATTATATTACTAAATATATTGTTACTGTGAAGAGTTGACTGTAAAAGTAAGTGGACTAACCTCCAGATAACCCTGAGGACTTCACTGGGAGAAACAAACTATACAGATTGACCAAGTCCCTGTTTAAGATGTTTATGAACTGCACACTTCATGCTGTTTCTAAAGCATAAAAAAGAAAGGGAATTGCCAAGGTGAAGTATCATTCCCTTGAAGGGAAGTCATTTATCATTGTAGTTAAGAACTTGGACTGTCAGCCTCAATAAATGAAACGGTCCATTGATATAGCTTCAATCACTGATGCGTGGCTTCAATATATAATGCTTAATTAGGTGTACTAGATTAACTTATTTCTATGTAAAGTGTTTGTGTTTTATGGAATGAGCTATTTAATTAAAAAGGGCCTTGCAAAATCTTGTCTCACACCATGGCAATACCTTTCCATTGAGAGCAAAATATCCAAACTGAAAATCGAACATAAAAAAGCTCAGCAGAATTAACTTCAGCTACAGAAACATGATGTTAAATCTATTGTCTCCATGGATATCTGTGTTGCATGTGAAATTTCACTAAGAAAATTATTTGAAAAATACTACTGAACACAACACTTATCCTTATCCATAATCACTACAGGCTTTGAAGCTACATTACTATTAGACGCATCCTCCTTAGGATCTAGTTAAGAACAAGGGTGTATCTGCAAATCTACCTACCACTCAACAGTGATTTAAATCTGAAATGGTATAATTCATCTGCCTAATTTGCTTGGGCAATAATAAATCAAGGCAGGAAAAAAGAAACTGCATTCCTTCACTGTTCATTTCGAGAGTATTGGAGACAACTTCCTGGTTCAAGTGTGGAGAGGCCAACTAGGGACCATGCTTTTCTTGATCTTCTGCTTACAAACAGGCAATAACTGGTAGAAAATCACAGAATCATAGAAAGTTATGGTTGGAAGGGACCTCAGGAGGGCATCTAGTCCAACCTCCTGCTCAAAGCAGGACCAACCCCAAGTAGACCATCCCAGCCAAAGCTTTGTGTAGCCAGGTTTTGAAAACCTCCAAGGATGGAGATTCCACCACCTGGGCAACCTGTCCCAGTGTTTGACTACCCTCCTGGTGAGAAAATTCTTCCTAAAGAATGTAGAAGTGGATGGCAATGCAGGCAGCAACCATGAGATGACTGAGTTCAGGATCCCGAGGAAAGGAAGGAAAATAACAGAGTAAGGACCCTGGACTTCAGAAAAGCAGACTCCAACTCACTCAGGGAACCGATGGGCAGGATTTGCTGGGAGGCCAGGCTGAGGGGAAAGGAGTCCATAACAACTGGTTGTACCTCACAGAAATTTTACTGAGGGCAGAGGAATGAACCATCCTGATGCACAGGAAGACTGACAAGTATGACAGAGCTTGGCTTAGCCAGGAACCCTTCTGTGAACTAAAACACAAAAAAGAAGTGTACAAGAAGTGGAGACTTGGACAAATGACTAGGGAGGAGCATAACAGCATTGCTAGGGCATGCAGGGATGAAAGCAGAAAGGTGAAAGTGCAACTGGAGTTGCAGCTAGCAAGAGACAAGAGGGGTCTCTACAATAATGTTAACAACATGACAAAGATGAGGGAAAGTGTGGGCCTCTTTCTGAATTGGGGAGGCAACCTAGTGACAGATGTGAAAAAAGCTGATATACTCAATGTCTTTTTTACCTCGGTCTTCACAGGCGATATCAGCTTCCAGACTACTGCATTTGGCAACAGAGTTTGGGGAAGAAGGAAGCTGCAGACAATGGCAAAAGAGCAGGTATACTATTTAGAAAGGCTGGATGTGGACAATTCCATGGGGCAAGACACGAGATATGCAAAGGTCCTGAGGGAGTTGGCTGATGTGACTGCAGAGCTGCTGGCCATTGTCTTTGAAAACGCATGGAGACTGGGACAGTTGGAAAAGGGCAAATATAATGCCTGTGTTTAAGGAAGGGAAGGAGGAGGATCTGGGGAACTTTAGGTCAGTCAGTTTCACTTCACGTCCCGGAAAAATCATGGAGAAGATCCTCAAGGAATCCATTTCTAAGCACTTGGAGTGTAACAAGATGCCCCCTTCTTGCCTGCCCCAATACCATAAAGCTCTCCCTCCACATAGCAAAGGCTTTTTGCCTGCACTGCCAGCCCCTTCTTGGAGTATCTCTCTTTCTTCTCACTATAAGGATAAGGATGGGGAATTATTTAGGTATTCTATAAAGTTGATGCTTTATGAAATCATATTTGATAAGGGCTTATGTAGCTATAGTATGGTATTGTGAATTTGTATTTTTCCCCTCGTTGTATTTGATAGTCTATCTATTGTATATGCCATGGCATTTCATCTTTTATACTTTAAGCTTTCAACCTCTTAACAAATGTATTTTATTTTATTTTTCTTTGAAATACCGTTGTACCCTGTAACAATAGTAGCAAAGGCAGGAATCGAAGTAACGTCTCTATGTATCAGGCTGATCTCTGTATGAATGGGAGCGAGTGAGATAGTTGCATAAGGACAGTAGCTAGCTACAATAACGAGTTAATGAGCCAGGGTTAACGTCTACAAAACCGCAGATCAACAAGAGGAAATTATCAATACAGAGCCAGAAATTCCCTGAAACTTCATTGTTAAAGAAACAGAAGCTCTGGTTTGAGTTAATCAATGCTGGAAACCAGCCATTAGGACTGAAGTGAATACCACCCAATCGACTGTTTTCAGACCCTGGACAATGCCCAAAACTAAATTAATCAAAATCACCAATGGACACGACCCCAGAGACTGACAGCTATCCTCTGGCAGCCACCCAGGGGACATCCCATGAGGGTCAGGAACCCCTGGATTGGGCAAATCTGAAAACTGGGGGGAGCACAGAAATCTGTCAGAGGAGGATAAAAGGTAGTGAAGAGTGACCCTCAGGGGTGCTTTATTGACCTGACCAGCACTCTACCCATTCAACCAGAAGGACTGGCTGGTGACCCCCTTCTGCAAACAACACCACTTGGCCTTTACTGGCCATTAACAGCAGACTCCAATGCTTAGGAAAGCTATACCTGCCACCAGTGCTCTATTGCAGCTGCTGCATGTGTGCGTGTGTGTCTGTGTTGGGAAAGGGGTGGTATTTGAGAGACAATACCCATAATTTGATGGTTTGATTTATTTTTTTTATTCTATTAATTTTTCACATTCCATCTAATAAACCAGAATTTTAAGGATCCTGGGAGTTGGTCATTTGCACTCAGTAGTAGAAGAAGGTGATCAGCAGGGCTGTGAGAAACAGCACACATTTCGTTTCGACTTTCATTTCACCATCCTATGCATCGTGTCTCTGGCCGCGTGCCAGAGGTTGCAGACCTGAGACGCCTCACACAGCTCCCAGGGTCTGGACGCCATGTGCTGTGCTGCACGCCGAGAGTCCAGCTGCTGGAGTTGTCCTCCATTCCCCTCTGATGGAAGTCTTCAGGGGCGCTTCTGGGCTACCGCTTCACCCTGCTGAGCAGCTCTCTTCAGCTCTTCTAAGCCCCGCTCTTCTTTCTCTACTGTCCTGGACGTTTTTCCTCATGCTGGGCATGCAGCTTCTTTTATACTCTCCAGGACTTCACCCCTGAAGTCTTCTGGACCTGAGTGTTGCAGTCTTCAGTCAGGTCCGGGGTGGGG
>NW_017728906.1:187520551-187538304 GCF_001723895.1 Crocodylus porosus | reverse complement strand
AGGTCCGGGGTGGGGGGGAGGGAACTCCTCTCCCCCTCCCCTCATGAAAGGGGTATGACTTAACTGCTCTTGCTGCCTCCTGATTGGTGGATGGATTTTATCAATCAAAACAGCAAGATTTCAAGCCTGGGACTAAACCCAAGCTCCAAAAGGCAAGCCCACTACAATCCTGAGGCTCTTTTAACGCCTTTTGTTTCATTTTGATTTCGCTGTTTCAAGCTCAAAAGAACGTTGACATGAAACAGCCAGCGAAATTTTGTACAGCCCTAGTGATTAGGAGCAGACAGCATCGATTCACCAAGTGCAAGTCATGTGTCAACAACTTCACCGCCTTGTATGATAAGATGACTGGCTTTGTGGATGCAGGGAGAGCACTAGGTATGTTATAGCTTGACTTTAGCAAGTTAATATGGTCTCCCACATGGTCTCCCACAACATTCTCACAAGCAAGCTAAGGAAGTACAGGTTGGATGAGTGGATTGTAAGGTAGATAGAAAACTGGCTGTATCTTTAGGTTCAAAGGCTAGCAGTAAATGGCTCAAGGTCTAACTGGCAGTTAATATCAAGTGGAGTGCCGCAGGGTTCGATCCTAGAGCTGGTTTTGTTCAACATTTTCATCAATAGCCTGGAAGATGGCATGGAGTGCACCCTCAGCAAGTTTGCAGATGACACCAAGCTGGGTGGAGGAGTAGGGCTAGGATTAATAGGGGCCCAGATAAATTGGAGGATTGAACCAAAAGAAATCACATGACATGTAAGAAGAACATAAGAATCCTAAGTTGCAAAGTCCTGCACTTAGGATGAACAATTGCAAGTTTTGGTACAGGCTGGAGCCTGACTGGCTAAGCAGAAAGCTCTGCAGAAAAGGACCTGGGGGTTACAGGGTACAAGAAGCTGAATTAAAGGGGAAGTTACAGGAAACAAAGGCCAACAATGTGCCATTGTTATTAAGAATGCTAACAGCATACTGGGCTGCATTAGTAAGAGTACTGCCAGCAGATTGAAAGAAGTGATTCTGCCCCTGTATTTGGCACTGCTATGGTGACATCTGGAATTCTATGTCCAGTTTTGGTTCCTCCACTACAGACCGGATGTGGACAAATTGGAGAGAGTCCAGCAGAGGACAGTGAAAATGATGAGAGGGCTGGGGAACATGAGCTTTGAGGTGAGGCTAAGAGAATTGGAGTTATTTAGTTTAGAGATGAGAAGACTGAGGGGAGGATTTAATAGCAGCCTTCAACTATCTGAAGGAAGGTTCAAAAAAAGATGGAGCTGGACTGTTCTCAGTGGTGGCAGATGACAGAACAAGCAGCAATGACTTCAAGTTGCAGCAAGGGCAGTTAAGGTGAGATATCAAGACAATCTTTCTCAATAGGAGGGAAGTAAGTTATGGGGACAGGTTACCCAGAGAGGTGGTGGAATCTCCATCCTTGGATGTTTTTAAGACCTGGGGTAAACAAAGCCTTGGCTGGGGTGATCTAGTTGGGGATGGTCCTGTTTTAAGCAGAGGGTTGGACTAGATAATCTCCTGAGGTCCCTTCCAGCCCTCCTTTTCTATAATTCTGTGTACAGATTCTACATTTTTCAGTGTTTATTCTGGAAGATTATTGAACAAGTATTCTGTGGAAATTCTAACACTGAACATATACCTTCAGCAACATAAATTGTACAGGTGCACTTCATACCAAACCCTAGCTATTTTCCACCATGGATACCAATGCCCTGTTGTTTCACTGTTATCAACCCAAATTATTTCATTGTGAGTGTTCTATGGAAACTGGGCATAGTTTGCAGTTGGTTGGTGAATCCTGAATATTTTACAATCATTTATTGCAGAAACCAATGAGCTCCCTATGTTCTATAATGAAAGAAGGGAAGAGATAATCATTAGAAAATCATAATTAGCAGAAATATCATGTAAGAGATCAAGTTAATAATGTGTGAAAATTAACTGGACATGAGCGGAGAAAATGTTTTTGAAAATCAACTACTTAAAGTTAAAGCTTCCTGCTTATTACTGGGTGAACAAATGTGTTTCTCAACTTGCTCTAAAACGCAAATCATGTACTGTATAGAAGCAAAACTCCCCAGTCTTCCAAGGGCTCAGGTTTATTAGGAAAGAAATTAACAGTAAGGTATCAAAGATACCTTTTCATAAAGTTTTCTTTTTCTTTTCTTCCTCAGACTATTCAGCCTGAAAACACATCTACTAGTGAGCCATGACCACTTCCCTTATGTTCTGGGGGCACCTGTTTACTATGTTTCTATTTTAGGTATCTGAACAGCCTCTGTGTCGATCTTTAGAATAACACGCTTTTCTGAGTTTGTCCAGTACTATTATCCCCACTTAATAGATGGGCAATCAAGGCACAAGGAGGCTAATTGCTACAATCCAAGAAAGACAGATTTTCCAGGTTAATATTTAGTTGTCTGGTTCCCAAGGTGGAATCCAGAAGACGGCTTTAAATGTATCAACTCCCAATGCAAAGATTGAGAAGTCTCAGAAGGTTAGACCCACTCGGTTCTCCACTGCCATGTTATCCTTCCTTATTTCTGTAACCTAACCCACTTTCTACTAGGCACTCTTCTAGTGCATCTTAAGTAGTAAGCCCAATTTGTTAAATCTTCTGATGTAAATTGGAGAGGAAGGCTGAGCCATGAAGTTCATACGCAGATTTGAGCTTTCCTAAATCTCTTTATGTTATACCGGAGAGTTAAGATTGGATTTCCATCAGAGTCTGCTTTCCCATGATATTTTTAGAAAGCTGTAATTTTGTTTCCATTGTTCTCTGAGACTTGTCACTGTTCATAAGGTTGTTTCCTTCAGAAACATACACTTAAGAAAGTATGTTTTATGGATATAGTGCATTAATATACTAACATAGGCCATATGGTTTAAATTCTACTGGAATAAATTAAGAGCCATTATCTACATTGATATTCTAAGTAGATTTTTATGTATGATTGGTTTATTCTGCACAGTATGTTGTAGGTCTCAGGTGCAAGTACTTTTTTTTACATGTCTGTAAAATGCATTGATTCAAACAAAGGAGAATTTGCTGCACACGTTTTTAGTCTATAAACATAACATTAGTTAAACCAAGATATGTCCCGTTTATATGTTAAACAAGCATCTTACACAGAATGAGATACATTTTCAGTTTCATTATTCACTTTTAATGTTGATTGGAATTGTGCTGCTAAATCCCCATGCATCATTAAAAAGAGTATTTAATTAATACCAATGGTTAATCAGAAGACACAAAAAAGAAGAGCTTCAGCTCCCAGAAAGGAAAGCGCTTTATTTTTTTTAATATATCCTTTTTTCTATCAATTACAGTTGCAAAGTGAGAGTACTGCAAACCCCCTCACCCCACACTCCCCAGTACAATACAATTACAATATCAGACAGTAGCTAAAGTGATTACTGCACTCACTTAAAGCATAATTCACTAGAGGCTGCCACACTGAAAGCAAATAAACTACTTGTCCAGCTTCTCAGCCTATGTCTATTATTCTTAGGGAAGCAGCAGAGTTCAGGAGACAGGACACCAGACTAGGAGTTAAAGCAGGTTTCTACCCATTTGAACAATCTGCTCTGAGCTTCTGACAACCCACTTTTGGTTACCCTACCTCATACTTTCTATATCTAAACAGAACACAGAGATACTTAGATCCTGCTTTGGAAAGTGCAACAAGGCCCATGGATAAAAAAAAAAAATGCTGTTCATACACTGATGGGCAGCAGTAGGGGATTAGAGGTCAAATCAGCAGGAGCTGCAAAGTGTCTTTGAATATCAAGCCTCTTTTGGGAGCCTAAAACAATAAATCAGGAGCCTAGTCAAGACCTAGTAATGCACGTGGCCCCATTACCACAGTATCTGAGCCTTTACTGTAGGTGACACGTGCCTTGTAGGGCACGTGCAGCATGGGCCATGTATAGCATAGGCCATGTCATGACATGATCTAAGCTTGACTTGTACAGCAATGATGTGAGTTGAGCATGTGCTGTAAACCTGAATAAGATGCACTGATATAAGGAAATGAAAAAAGATTGATGTCGCACCAAAGCATAACCAAATAACTCTGTGTTAAGTATATAATTGTGGGTAAACTGTGTGACTTCAGACTTCTCCAAAGCTCACCAAAAAAGAGGACTCTGTTTTCCCTTGAATCCAAAGCTATGTAAGCACAGTCTTTATTAATACAAAGAAAGCATTATGTTTGTATATCCTAATAAAGTTTTTGAGTTGTGTCTGGAATAGTCTCACTGGTCATCAGTCTCACTCTCAACTCCAGTTAAAACTAAGAGTAACACTACAGTCCTTAGGTCATTGACCCTTGACACCTGTCTTCAAGTTACACTGGGGTTTAATAGCCAGAGTTACTTTTCCTACCCTGCAAAAAATTTTGAGGTTTCAAGAATTGTTCTGTTCTGCATTAAAATGAACCCGAGACTGCTGAAGTTCACACCAGTTACCAGTGGTTAGGGCACTCACCAAGAATGCAAGAGACCAACATTCATGTCCTTGTTCTAACTATTCAGACCTGGGACTTGAACCTCAGTCTCACTTACCAGGTGAATGCCATGACCACCAGTCTGTCAGCTTTTCTGCAGCAGGTAGGTCCCCTCTCAGTTTGACTGCAAAATCCACCCTCAATGGAAGTGATACAAGGATTCTTTTTGAAAGTACTGGTTCCAACAAATAACTGTTTTCTGAGAAAAATCTGCTTTGTCAGAAAATTCCCAACCACTTCAACTCACATTATTTTTCAGGAGATGAAAAAAGAAATTAAACAACCCTCTCAAGATCCTATAGGGGCAAAGCAAAGACCCAAGCCCAGAGCTTCAAAGATCAAAGTTAGTGACCAACAGCTGAAGCATCATTAGCCTTCTTATTTATATGCCTTTCCTCTAGAGCCACCAGTTTATCCATATTTTCATCTGTGGGCCCTAAACTCAGTTTGATATCAGTACAGAGGAGGTTACTCTCTTTAAATATTTTACTGAAATTCAGACCAGCTCCTGTACCCTACAAGGTGTATACCACCTCATAGCAGCACTGCCATAATAAGCAGCTCTCTTGAGCAGTGGGGTGAAGAAATTCATATCCTATGGACCTATAAGCAGCTAGTGGAGAATAACAGGTTTCTACCATTTCCTCGCTCAGCTGAATTCCAAACAGAAACCAAGGGCCTTATTCTCTGTTGCCCCATGTCTTGTGTAATGAGGTGACATTGTAACACAGCTCTGAACCTTATGCTCCTCTACAAAGTATAATTCTGGTTTACATCCACCTTGCACTGGTTTAAATGATTACAGGCCCCTCTAGTTCAGGAGAAAAGCTCTATATCCTGTTACCAATGCTCAAACGCATCCAGTCTGCCTAACATCAGCATTTTAACATTCACTTTGCACTTCAGTGCTTCCTGCCTCTCATCCTCTAGTACACACATCCCTTCCTTTGTATCTGTAACCCTTAGAGGCGGTCTATGAGGCCAGATTCCAATCTCAGTTTCACTGGTGTGATTCCCAAGCAGCTCCACTGAATGCACAGGAACTCAGCAGGGCTACGCACAGAGCTTAGAACCCTCCTCTTTACCTCTACAATGTTTCCCAATATTTTCTCTGGTTGTGTTCCTGAAGCTGTGCTTTGTATAATTATTCTCATGTTTGTCCTCATCATTACCTGCCTTGTTCTGCCTAGCAGGAGGTGATGTCTTGCAGATGTTCATAGCAGTTCCCTGTGGAGCAGAAAAGAAGAGTGATCTAGTTGCCATTCAAAGATTTTAAATTTTATAAACTAGCTTTGGAGATTAGGACACAATCCAATGGCTCTTCTTTACATGAGGACACAGATTTTCATCTGTTCTCTCCAAAATATACAGTGATGAGAATTGTCTCTTTATTTGTTCATTCACTCCAGGTTATTAATGGCTCCATCTGACATATTATTTCTCCCACATAAACTCATTCTACAGAAAAATATTTATAAATTCTTGCCTCTACAATATGAAGTTATTTTTTAAACAAAATCAAATCTGTTAGCTGATGCAAGTTTACCATTAGAAATGAAACAGTAACTCTGAAATAGCACTGAATGCTAGATCTAAATCCTGTATTTATGAATATGGTTAATTTTTAGCAATCTGACTGATTTTACTCAGCCTCATGTCAAACACACACATGTTTACAAACTGGATACTTAGTAGATACTGTGGTTGACAATGTAAGTGCACCAAAGCCACAAAATCTCATGTTATTTTTACCGCATTCATCTACAGCTGTGGTCCTGATTCTTTTTTGTGACACCCACATACTCTCCTCTTCAAAGTCACTTCTGAAAGTGTACTTTCAGAAGCACTAATCACTTCTCCACCTCCTCCTCACCTCTGCCTGCCCCCACAACAGGTGACAATGAATAAATGAAAGGACAATTGGGATAGTTAACATTTTTGGGAAGTCAAGGTGTTGATACTTCCCATCACATTATTGAGTCAGAAATTTTAAGAGTAGCACTGGGACACATGTTCAGGACTTCAAGCTGTCCACTCAGCCTAACAGCCAGGTTTGGATGCATGGGGACCAGTAGCAAGTGGGTGAGTCTTATTTCTCAGCAGCAGGTTGTCATAAATTCTGACAACATTTATGAACAGAATGGAGTATGTGATAAATACAAAAAAATAAAGGAAAAGATTAAGTAACACAAATGTCTGTCAAGAGAGAAAGACTATGCCACAAAAATGGGTAAATAAGATTTAGCTAGGATCCCCCCATACTGCTTTTATCCATTTAACCTTTACTTTCCTTTGCAAATACCACTGTTGGTTTTGAGTTTGTCACAAAAGAAAGCAGAATAAAACTATGCAACTGTCCAAATCACCAAGGAAGAGTAACAGACCTGGGAGATCCACCCAGGTCTTCTTTCATTGTACAACTTTAGACAAGGCCATCATCTCTCTTAAAGGGCCTTGTTACACCTTACACTATGAGATGCGTGTTAGTCCTAGCTTGGATTTTGAAGCAATCACACACTTAATCTGGAAACCTTCTCTGACTGTCCCCCACCTGCACAGCTGTCACTTGCCACTAGAGGCCTGGTGAGCAGAAGCAGAACTAGGAGCTGTAATTATTAGTTGCCACTACAGGGCTGGTGATCCAGGACAGGCTTCTATCCCTGTTCTATGGGCAGGAGTGTGAGAGATTCTGGGATACTGGAGGACTTCAATTTGGGTGGCACATCTCTAGGGAATGGATGCACTTTAATGGAAGAATTAAGAGATTAAGAGCTCTAGGAGCTGCCCAAAATTACCATGCAACAAGGCCCTTAGGTGAAAAAGAGAAGAGAAAGTGTCCTATGAGAAAAGGAAAAATGAGAGAGACAATCATCCTGAGACTTCAAAATATTACAGCAAAGCAGAGAATCATCACATGCAGCCAAAACCTCACCTATTTCATCCCTGTGGCATACAGTTTTCATATAACCAGCAATATTAATTTGATATATGGAACAAGTGTATGTGGGAAAATCATTCTGTTTTGTTGTTCATTTCCACTTGTTAGAAACTGGGATGATTTTCCTGTGCTTGTCTGGCTCTGGACTGCTGACATGACAGATGAGCAAAGCAGAAGCAAACAGTTCCCACATACCTTTCCAGCTCTGATTCCCATTACTTTTTAAATAATTTTGCAGCCTTCTCTTCTATCCCACACTGGGGTTGGAAATTCAAGGATGGATTTAGCTCCATGTAATCCTTACAAAGTGTTCCCTGCCACTTACTATATCAAAAAACATATATCAAACTCCCATATTGTTTCCCTGCTCTTCTGAAATGTATTGTACTGTGGGATTTTGGTGATAATATGCAATGAAATAAAGGCATAGAAATAAATTAAATGCAATTCACCATTAAATGGTAATGTAAATGTTGTAGTAAATGATAAAACATGAACTCAGTGTTTTCATTCAGTAGCATGGGCTAACAAGTAAAGAGAATGGAGTTGAGTTCTTTCTAGAGTGACCATATTTCCCAAGTCTCAAACCAGGAAACTCATCTCCTCCCACCCTACTGTACTCAAGCAAGCTCATCTAACTCCATACTCAAGTCTCAGGTGAGTGTGCCAGAGTTTGTTGCAGGTAATGGGGGGAAAAGAGGTAGGGAGGGAGGGTGCAAAGTAGGGGCGTGTGAATCGGTCCCTATTTGATTTGGATTCAGATTTGGCCCAAATTTGGGACAGTGGTTGGATGAATCAATTCAGATCACTGTCCCTGATGCAATTCAGCTGAATCCAAATCTGAAGATTCAATGCTGATTCAGTGAATCAGTGATTCGGACATAGACGCAGTTTTAAAAGCATTTTTTATATACTTTGAGGTAGCAGGTGCAGCTTGTGAACACTGCGATGCTGGAGTGCATGGAGCATCCCACAGGAGTTTGTGTGTGGGGGGTGCCTCCACGTGCTCAGCAGCGAATCCAGAAGTAGACTGGAGGTAATTCTGGTCCACTTCCAGGTCTGCCAGGGAGCATGATGGCAGGTCCCCGTGTGCCCCCTCAGTTTGGTGATCAGCTGCAGGGGGCACATGGGGCCCCCCAGACCCAGGAGGCACCAGTCGCTGAGCCAGGGGAGCACGAGGGGTGGGGGGACCCTGTGCACTCCCTGGAGGACCCGGATGTGGACCAGAAGTTAACCAGAAGGAGCATTCAGGTCCACTTCCGGGTCTGCTGCCGAGCATGCTGGGGAGCACCCTGTGCTTCTGAGGGACGCTCCATGCGCCCCAGCATCGCAGCACTCACCAGCCCCTGCAACCCAGAGGTATGTAGAAAAAAACATTTAAAGCTGTCTATATGTACAAATCTCTGAATCTTTCCGAATCTCTCTGAATCAATTTGGAGGGTCTCAATTTGACACAGAAAGATTGAAGGGTCCTCTGACTTGATTCAAATTTGGGGATTTGGCCACCGAATTGAGGCAAATCTCCACCAAATCAGATCAGGAACCGAAGCTTTGCATAGCTCTAGTGCAAAGCACCGAGGGCAGGGTGGGATGATGGTGGTGCAGAGGGCTGCAGAATGCTATCAGTTCCCTATCACACATTCACTGTATTTGGTCAAATGAATGGGGGAAAAGTATACATTTGTCCAAACTGATGGAACACCTGGGGTAGATATTTAAAATGGGATTGTTCCAGTTAAAATAGGATGTATGATGACCCTACTTTTTCCCCACTCACAAATGAATAGGCCTACTTACCCGTGTATGCTCAGACTGAAGATCCTGTTATCTCACATACTGGTGCAAGGAAGTTCATACACCTTTGTATGGAGTATGAATGGAATATATTTTGTATGGAGTAGCTCTAGCATAATGTAGCCCTAGGCATGATTAATTGCACAGAGGTCAACCAATTACTGTCTAAAAAAGAGATCTCCTCCCATAATATTTTGAGGGAAGTGGCTCCAATTATCATTATCTGTTGCCTTCATTCCCATGCAGTACAGTTAATGTGTGATGTCTTCCGTGGTCTAGGAACACAGGAATAGAGGAGCTAAGCAAAAGCTTCCTGGCACACAGCTGAGAGTTCCTTTGCGCAGTCAGCCTCATCAAACAAGTCTCAAAAATAGTGTGTTAAGGAACTTTGATGTCACCTTAAATAATGCACTCTGAGTTTCCCTACAGCCAGAAGATCTAGAAAAGTTTGAGTCATGTTTTGAATCCTAATGACAGTTGAAATTTCTCTTATTTAAAATGAGAAAGACACCCTGCTGAGTGATCTGAGGGGGGGAAAAAAAACCTTCATTGGAAATTAGACATGCAATAATAAATCACTTCCCGATTTTCCCCCATGAATTAATAATTTGTTTCTTGGTATGCAAAAGCTAGTAGCTCTTGTGAAGCTGTGGCTACAGAAACACAAATAATCAATGAATCTCATTCCTAGGTCTGCTTTTTCATGTGATAAAAGTATTCCTTGTAAGAAATCAAATAGTACAAGCAACGGAGAAGTAATAAATATGTAACGTGATAAGACATGTAATAATTATAAAGCCACAACACAGTAGGCAGCACAGTAAAGTCTGGGGCAGGATTCTGGGTGATCCTGAGCACTAGCCCCTTCTCTCACAAACAGTGCCATCACCAGCAAAAGTTAAGACATGTTACTTCTTCCTTGTGTTGATATGGCAGCAGCTTGGGATGCTGGAGTACTGAAAATTGCCCATGGAGCAGACTGAAGCTACCCTAACATGAGCTAGGTAGCATAACCCAGAGTTAACACACTCCTGAAGTGGCATAACAGCATTGTTCAGAAGGCACTTAGCACAAGTTAACAAGGGGGCTTGTTACACTTTACATGCAAAGTGACAATCATGTCAATGTTAGCCTGAGTTTAGAGCAGTCATACATTCAGACTAAAAACCTCTGACTGTCCTGAAGCTGCATGACTGTGACTGGTGGGCAGGTACCTGGAGGACTGAAAGATAAGAATCCCTCCCTCCCATGCCAGACTCCACCCCTGCCCCTTAGGGATCCCCTCTGTCCCCTATGCCCCTTGGGGTTCCTCCTTCTCCCCAGCCCTGGGGATCCACTCCTGCCCCTTGGAGATCTGCATCTTGCCCATCAGGGTTCTTCCCTTGCACCCGCCAGCCCTTGTGGCTCATCCATGCCCCCATGTCCCTTGGCTCACCTGTCTCAGGGGAGCAGTCAGGGAAAGGAAACCTGCCTGCCCAATGGCCGCCAGTGAGCTGCAGCTGCTCTTAAGGCTGAGCCCAGCCCAGAGAGAGGCAGCGGTGGCAGCAGGTAGGCTCATGGGCTCCCCTTCCCTGTCTGCTACCCCAGAACAGCAGTAGCAGCCACAGGTGAGCCAGGAGCTGCAAGGCAGGGAGGGAGGCAGGTGAATGGGGATCTGTGGTGCTGGAGGAGCAATCCAGGCCACTGGAGGGGGTGGGGGCAGGGAATATAGCAGGGGAGAGTACAGCAGCTATGCATTCATATAATATGAGCTGGGTAACACAGACCAAAGATATACTTACCCTGAAGTAGCATAACTTTAAGATATTTAAAGCATGTTTAAAACTAGCTCACATCTTAATATGTGGACAATCTCAAGGTTAAGAGCTCCCTGAGCTGCCTAAAATTAATGTGTAACAAAGCCGAAACCTTAACATGAAGACCTAAAACTCTAGCTTTTTAGTATGGTCTAAGCATAGGGTATTAGTTCACCCTAAGGCTGAAGAGTGACTCAACAATCAAAATGCCTTGAATATTTATTGGCAAAATGATTTCTTCATACTTCTTCCATTTTACCAGTATTACCACAGTTTTGTCTAGGTTTAGGTTTAGTCAGATGTCCTCCATTCAAGTGCTGATTTTATTTAGTAACCAGAAAGAAAAAAAATAGTGTTGGTTAATTTAATTTAGTTCACAAAATTCTGGTATGACTATGTAAAGTGAAGTTCCAAAGTAGTTAATGATGGAGCTCTATTCATTTATGAAAGGGGTTATGTTGCCAAGCTGGGTGGGGTAGCAGAAACTGTGAAGGAGAGGATTAGGATTCACTATGAACTCCACTGAAATAATATCCTTATGGACATGTAAAAAAAAAGTCTGTTCCCAGAAAGAAACAATTTAATGCACAAATACAAACCATGGCTGCTGCAGGACAAAAAAAATACTGCTGGGTTGGAGTGGATCATAAGTGGAAAAGGAGTAAATGATGTAATGTGATTGAAAAGAACCTAGTAGGCACTGGGATATATTAATATGATTGCTGTCTGCAGGTCACGGGCAATGATTTTTCCTCTCTGCCAAGCACTGTGGAATACTATACCTGGTTTTGACATTGCACTTCATGGAAGGTGTGGCTAAACTGGGAAACTTCCACAGGAAAGCAGTGACTAGACATCTAGAAAGCATGTCCAGTGAGGAAAGGCTGGAAGAACTGGGGTTATTTAACCAAAAGAACAGAAGATGGAGAGGGGATTTAAGAACAGTATCCATACAGAAATGATTGATATAAAAAAGAAGGTGATTAATTCTTTTCTGTGACAACAGGGAACAGCATAAGAAGGGAGGTCGACAATTGTAACATGGAAGATATTGGTTAGATATGAAGAACTTGCTAATTATGATGGTGATTAAACCTTTGCAAAAGTCCACTGGAGGAGATGGACTCTCCAGAATCAGATGTTTTAAATGCAGGTTAGACAAAGATTTTCCTGGAATGGCTTGGACAGGGATGTTTGTGCTTGGACTAGATCAGTTCCAGCATTTGGCCCATGAGACAAATCCAGCATAAATTACACCATTATAAAGTAATGACAAATAAATCAGAAACTGGACTCAAGAAGAAAAATCTATGAGAATTGAAATCCATCAGAAATTTCAGGAAATGATGGCTGCTTCTAACCAAATGCCATAGGATTTAGGTAGCTGCAATTGGGGCATGGTCCTGGGATAGATAAAGGACTCATGTGTTGCCTTTGCTCTTACACCCAGGAATGGACAATACAGTTTTCTATTTGGCTCTGTTATTCATGAGGATCGGTCTCCCAGGTTTTACTGAATCCTTGAAAAGGCAAAAAAAAGGAGTCAGGAGAGAGCTGTCCCCCAGGACTGGAGATACTAGTGAAAACCTTAGCCCCTGCCAGCCCCAGATGTGAACATTAATGTCACTGGCAGATTTTTATTAAGGGCAAATGCTGGGGGCCCAACTACATGTTTTCTTCCAGGACTGTGATGGAACCAACTGACATATGAATGGACTACTTAGCTCTCAGAGTGGGTGGTCTTTCCTTTAGAGGAAGAGACTGACACTCCACTGGAATTCCCTGTGAATGTGAAGTAAATTGTGGCACTATTCCAGTGATTCTCAACCAGGGAGCCTTAGGTTCCTTTCAAGGGTGCCATAGGGAGGGAGGGGCTAGCCAGCTGCAGGGAGGCAGCTGAGAGGAGCCATAGAGGGTCTTGCCCCACCCCAGCTCCTACTTTGCCCAGCCCCCTGGGGAGCTACGTGACCAGAGTCATGTGAATAGGATGTGCAAACAGGCACACTTGTTTGCCTGGCATGCAAGTTAGTGAGGGAGTTTGCACAGGAGGATAAGCAGGAGAGCCTGAGGCTCCAAGCACTGAGCCATAGAAAAAGGTCTGCATAGCAGTAGCCAGACTACTACAAGGACCAAGATGGGTGGGACACGTCACAACCCTAGGCTACCCCCTGCATCTGGACTTCCCTGCTCTGACACCACCAGGGTCTCCACCCAAATAGAGCCCATGGTTCCAGCCTATATTCAGGCAAAGCCTGTGGTCCCTCTCCCTCCCCAGCAGGACCCTTGGCCCTGGCCTTCACTCAGATGGAGCCCCTGGCTCCATGTGGATGCTGCAAGACTGCAGGCAGATGGGTTTGGGGGCACTGATACTTCCCTTTGTGGGGTGTGCTCAGTGATGGAGGTCCTGGAGTGCCAGATTAGGGAACTCCAGGCAGCAGTCCAGTACTGCACTCCATTAGGAATACAGAGCTGGAGCTGGACTCTGACTTTCAGGCTCTCCATCCCATAGCTCATGATGGAGTGGTGGAACTGAGGGACCGCCACCAAGTCCAGTCTGGGGTTGCCTGGACAATGGTTGTCTCTGGCCCAATGAGATGCAGTACCAAGGTTTCCAGTCCCCTGGAGCTCTACAACCACTTTGCACTTCTCACATCAGCATGTGAGGACTCAGGGCCACCAACATATGTGCCTAAAACAAGGTGTAGAGTTACTGTGGTGGGAGGAACCAATCTGTTGCCCTGACCCCCTGGCCTGTGAGGTCTTCTGCCTGCCTGGAGCCTGTGTCCAGGATGTGATGGAGAGGATCCCCAAACTCATCTGGCCCTCTGACCACCATCCCATGCTACTCATCCATGTGGGTACCAATGATACGGCATGGAAAATTCCAGGCCAGGTCATGCATGACTACAGGGCTCCAGGAGCAGGGCTTAAGGGTCTGGGGGGCACAGATAGTTTACTTTTCAATCCTCCATGCCACAGGACATGGGTTCCAGAGGGATAGGTGCATCAGCAAGGTGAACAGAAGCCTCCAGCAATGAGAGATTTGGCTTCCTTGACCACAGTCCACACTTCAGAGAGATTGGACTGTTGGGAAGGGATGGCCTCCACCCCACCTGAAAAGGGATGAAGCTCTTCTCGGTCAGAATGACTGACCTTCTTGACTGGGCTTTAAACGGACACCTCTGGGGGTTGGGTGGTCTACTAATAGTTCTAGCCCAGATCATGTCAGCTGCACTACCAGTAACTTGGGCAGCCTAAGGGAGACAGCCCAAGGAAAGGTCCTGCTGCACCCCTCAGGGAAGTATTGGGCTTCTCATGGCAGATTTAACTGCCTGTACACAAATGCCAGGAGCTTGGGAAATAAGCATGGGGAACTGACCCTTTTCCTATGTGAAAATGATTGTGACCTGGTAGGAATTACAAAGACCTACTGTGACTCCATCTATGATTGGTCAGTGGCAATAAAGGGCTATAACCTGTATAGGAGAGACCGGGTCAAGAAGATGGGTCAGGGTTTAGCTCTCTATACCAAGGATCAGCTCACCTCCCTGCAGATTGAATTTCTAAACCAGGAAGGGTGTCTTGAGACCCTCTGGGTCAAGATACAAAGAGAACATGGGGAGGGTGGCTAACTTGTAGGAGTCTACTACAGACCTCCCTAGAGGAAGACCTAGATCAGGAATTCAGTATGGAACTGGTGGAGGCCACGCATTACCAATCCATGATCATCATGGGGAACTTCAACTTCCCTTACATCTTTTGGGATGAGTGCACAGCCAAATCTGACAGGTTGCGGAGCTTCCTCATATACATTGATGACCTCTACTTAACCCAAGAGGTCTATGGGCAACTTAGGGAGAAGCAGTACTTGATCTAGTCCTGGCTGACAGGGCAGACCTAGTGAGTGATCTGCATATCGAGGTGAGTGATCTGCATATCGATATTGGTCTCCTTCTTAGCTCACCAAAGAGCAGGAAAACCTAGCAATTAAAGCAGAAGTCCTTAACTCTGGGAAGTCTGACTTTTGCAAACTGAGAGAATTGGTCAGTAAGACAATTAGAGGCCATACCCCACCAGAAAAGGGAGTACACAATGACTGGTCATTTCTTAAAAACATTATCCTTGAAGCACAGGGCAAAGCCATACCTTCTCACAAGAAGGCCAGTCAACAGGCAAGAAAGCACCCATGGCTGAATAAGGAACTCTTGGACCTTATTAAGCTCAAGAAACAGCCTACACCAGCTGGAAAACAGGAAGCACTACCAAACAGGATTACTCTTCACTCACCTGCACCTGCATAGAGCAGTTGAGGAAAGCCAAGGCACAAAGAGAACTTAGGCTAGCTACAGGAATCAAGGACAACAAAAAGTTCTTCTTCAGGTATGTGGGAAGCTGGTAAAAGAACAAGGATAGCATTGAGCCCCTGAGAGATCCAACAGGACAACTGACTTTCGATGCCCAAGAAAGGGCCAATCTCCTAAATGAGTTTGTTGCATCAATTTTTCACCCCCCAGTAGGATCACATTGTCAGGAACAGCACAAACCAATCCAGGAGCAGGCAACAGACCTAAAATCAATGTGGATCAGGTGAGGGAACACCTTGAGAAACTGGACATTCACAAGTCCACAGGCCCAGATGGAATTCACCCAAGGGTCTTGAAAGAGTTTGCAGACATCACTGCATCTTCCTTGGCAGAGATATTTGAAAAATCATGGCATTTGAGTGAGGTCCTGGATGACTGGAAAAGAGCCAACATGGTTCCTATCTACCAGAAAGAGAGAAGAGATGACCCAGGGAACTATAGACCAGTCAGTCTTACATCTGTCCCTGGAAAAATCATTGAGGAAATTGTCAGGGGATCCATCAACACCAGACTGACGGAAAGCAAGCTTCTCAATGCCAGCCAACATGGCTTTGTGACTGGTCAGGCATGACCTGCCAAGCTCGTCACTTTCTGTGACCAAGTAATAGGTGCCCTGGACAAGGGAGATGACATGGACGTCATATACCTGGACTTCAAGAAGGCCTTTGACCTAGGTCCCCATGATTTCCTCATGGTGAAGCTGAGGAACTGTAGCCTTGATCATCATATGGTCTGATGGCTAGGCAACTGGCTATGGGGTCAGACCCAAAGAGTACTAGTTGAAGGGAGCAAATCGGAGTGTCACAGCATGATCAGTGGAGTCCCTCAGGGCTCGGTGCTTGGGTCGGTATGTTTTAACATCTTCATTAATGATCTGGATATGGGAGTCAGATGTGAACTTGCCAAGTTAGCAGATGGTACCAAACTATGGGGGAGGGTGGTCACACCTTAGGACAGACTGGGGATACAGGATAACTTGGACACACTCTCAATGTGGGCCAATCAAAACCTGATGGTCTTCAATGCAGATAAGTGTAAGGTGCTGCACCTGGGTAGGAAGAACCTACAACATACAGGCTTGGCAGTGCTACACTCACTAGCACCTAGCCGAAAGGGACTTGAAGGTCTTGATTGATCACAAGATGAATATGAGCCACCAATGTGATGCCAAGGCTGGCAAAGCTAACCAAAGTCTGGAGTGCATCCACTGATGCATCTCAAGCAAAACCAGGGAAGTCATCCTCCAGCTTTACTCAGCCCTGGTGAGACTACAGCTAGAGTACTGTATCCAGTATTGGGACCCCCAATTCAGGAAGGATGTGGATATGTTTGAGAGAGTCTGGAGGAGAAATACTCATATGATCCAGGGCCTGGAGGGAAGGCCGTATGAGGAGAAGGCTCAGAGGGGACTTGGTGGAAGCCTACAATTACATACAGGGTTACATCAGGACCTGGGAGAACATCTGTTCACCAGAGCTTCACAAGGGATGACTAGGTCTAACGGCCATAAACTCCAGGAAGGCCAATTTAGACTGGATATTAGAAAAAAGTTATTTATGGTGCATGTGTCCAGGATCTAAAACAAACTCCCCACAGAGGTGGTACAAGCACCTACTCTGAATTCCTTCAAAAATCAGGTGGATATACAGGCATACCTTGTTTTATTGTGCTTCACTTTATTGAGCTTCGCAGATATTGTGTTTTTTACAAATTGAAGGTTTGTGGCAACCCTGCGTTGAGCAAGTCTATCGGCACCATTTTTCCATCGGCGCCATTTTTCCAACAGCATTTGCTCACTTCGTGTCTCTGTGTCACATTTTGGTAATTCTCGCAATATTTCAAACTTTTTCATTATTATTATATTTGTTATGGTGATCTGTGATCTTTGATGTTACTATTGTAATTGTTTTGGGGTGCCACAAACCGTGCCTATATAAGACGGAGAACTTAATCGATAAATGTTGTGTGTGTTCTGACTGCTCCACCAACGGGCCGTTCCCCCGTCTCTCTCTCTCTCCTCGGTCCTCCCTATTCCCTGAGACACAACAATATTGAAATTAGGCCAATTAATAACCCTACCATGGCCTCTAAGTGTTCAAATGAAAGGAAGAGTCGCACATCTCTCACTTTAAATCAAAAGCTAGAAATGATTAAGCTTACTGAGGAAGGCATGTCGAAAGCTGAAATAGGCCGAAAGCTAGGCCTCTTGCGCCAAACAGTTAGCCAAGTTGTGAATGCAAAGGAAAAGTTCTTGAAGGAAATTAAAAGTGCTACTCCAGTGAACACACGAATGATAAGAAAGCGAAACAGCCTTATTGCTGATATGGAGAAAGTTTTAGTGGT
>NW_017728906.1:187499030-187520451 GCF_001723895.1 Crocodylus porosus | reverse complement strand
TTTATATGCACTGGGAAACCAAAAAATTCGTGTGACTCACTTTATTGCGATATTCGCATTATTGTGGTGATCTGGAACCAAACCCGCAATATCTGCAAGGTATGCCTGTATTTCTTGCTGGGATCACTTGATCCCAGCTGACTTCCCACCTATGGCAGTGGGGCTGGACCCAATGATCTCTTGAGGTCCCTTCCAGCCCCTAATGTCTACGAAATCTATTAAATCTATGAACCATGAAGAAGTTTTTCCTTGTATCCAGTCTGAAGAAACCTTCTTCTAGGAGTTTATGACCATTGCTCCTGATTTTCCACTGGGGTGCTTTGGTGAATAGTTGTTCACCTAGCCCCTGGTGTTCACCCCTGATATATTTGTAAGCTGCCACCAAATCTCCCCAAATCTTCTCTTTCCTAGGCTATACACTTTCATAACTGTCAGCCATTCCTCATATAGCCCTCTTTTCAGGACTCTAATCATACCAGTGTCTCTTCTCTGGATTCTCTCAAATTTCTCCACATCCTTCTTGAAGTGTGCCACCCAGAACTGGATGAATTACTCTAGCTGCAGCCTCACCAGTGCTGAGTAGAATGAAAGAATTACTTCCTTAGTGTTGCATGAGATGCATCAGTTGATGTATGCCAGCATATTGTTTGCTCCGCTAACTGTATTTATTGCTGGGGAAGCATTCCCTGTCTTCCACCTTGACCTTGATTTTCCTCCCCACCACATTACCCAACTCCCAGGCCTGCATATGCCTATAAGGGTCTGCAAGAAGCTGATACTGTCACCCCATGACCCGAATTTGGCAGGTTTTGCTTCTCAGCCCCTCATCAGAACTCTGCACCATCAGGTGATAGCTGCCTCCCCACTCCCCCGCCATCCTTCTCTTCCTCCCATTCTCTATAACAGATCCCTTGCTAATCAAGCCCCACAACTTAACATGATATCCCTCTGACAATGTTTAAGAAAATAACCTTCCGACTTCTGAATGAACTTTAGTTGTTTGGCAGGAGGATTGGTTTATCTTATTGTTGGAGGTGGGCACAGAAAGAAGGGAGGGAATGGGAGTTTCTTCAACAGATTTTGAATATGTCCATTACTTGTTGATTTTCAAGGAGCAGTGGAGTTCATAGATTCATCGATTGTTGGACTGTGAGGCTGGAAGAGACCTTGGAAGATCACTGAGTCCAGCCCCCCTGCATGAAGCAGGAAGGACAACTGGAGTCAGGTGACCCCAGCAAGGTCCAGTCTCCTCTTGAAGATTTCCAGAGTAGGTGATTGCACCACCTCTAGAGGGAGTTTATTCCACAGTGTAGACACCCTATACATGAAGAAGTTTTTGCTAAGGTTGATCCTGAAATGGTCTTCTAGGAGTTTGTGACCATTACTCCTGGTTTTCCCTAAGGGAGCCCTGGTGAACAGTTGTTCACTGAGTCCTTGATGTATGCCCTTGTCATAGTGCTAAGCTGCTACCAAGTCTCCTTTCAGCCTTCTATTTTTCAGGCTGAAGAGTCCCAGGTCCCTCAACCCTTTCCCATATAGCTTGCTGTGCAAGTCTCTGATCATATGGGTGGCCCTTCTCTGGACTCTTTCAATCTTTGCCATGTCCTTGTCAAAGTGTGATGCCCAAAGTTGGACGTAGTACTCCAGCTGTGGTCTCACCAATGCTTGAGGGATAAACAATAGGGAAGGATAATCCACCCTAGACCCTGGGATGTCAGTCTATTATGTACCTCCCATCATTTCTTTAAAGGCTGGAAAAAACAGTCCCATAGCGAGACTGTGAAAGACCTTGTTTTGTTTAGCTCTTCAAAGATGGAACTTAGAGGGAGGATAATATACAAGTCTCTTGTCTTAGAAGAAAGCACAAGGTACTGGTGCACTCTAAACCAGGGAAAGTAGGATCCTTTCCTTAACTGGCATTAAGTGCTGAGGAAATCATTTCTGCTCCACCACCTGACCTTTTCTTTGAGGCCCTCCAAATGCTGCAGAGCTGTCACCCAGTCCCCTCTTACCACCCCCAGAGCTGCAGGCAGAAGCTTTACAGAGGGGCCAACTGTAGCACAAAGAACAATTTGACTCTGAGGCTCTCCCAGCATGGCTGAGTACACCTCATACTCCCAACTGATCTTCACACTTGGAGCCCTTCAAGCCCTCCAAGCTTGGAGGGCTCCAAGCTTGTCCCATTATAAGCTTGTCCCATTACTGCAGCATTCTATTGGCTTTTGGTCATGAGTACATGAAGATGCCACAATTCTTGGGTCTTGCACCTGCAAGTTGAAAAACGCATGAGGGACTGGTGGGAGGAGGAAGAGAAGAACCCCTCAGACAGGGAGCTAAGCCAGAATTCACTAGCTGAGGGTTTGGTGCTACCATAGGTACATTGTTCTTCACATTTGGATTAGTCTGCTGTAAACTGGTTCCTCTGATCCCTGTGAACATGCTATGTGACATCTACTAATGTTGATAATAAAACTATTTATCACCATTCATTCTGAAGTAGTGTTGAAGAACCGACACAGTTGCTTTAGGAAAGGACAGATGGGACACATGTTCTTGTAATGAAGACACCAGAGTTGTGCCCAAAGTATCTGGCTTTAATTATTCACTCTCCTGGAGCTTTTCTATTTCACCTTCAGCAAATCATCTAATCTATCTGTGCCTTGTACAGGACAGGAGCTTTCTGAATATAAACAAATGAAAGGCACATCAGGAAACTGATCAACAGGATCCCCTGGGAAGCCAGTCTGAGATGGAAAGGAGTCCAGGACAGCTGGTTGTATTTTAATGAAACCTTACTGATGGCCCAGAAACAAACCATCCCAAAGTGCAGGAAAAATAGTAAATATGGCAGGTGACCAGCTTGGCTTAGCAGATAACTATTCAGTGAGCTAAAACACAAAAAGGAAGCTTACAAGTGGAAGCTTAGGCAGATGAATAGGGAGGGGTATAAGAATATTGCTTGGGCATGCAGGGATGAAGTCAAGAAGACCAAAGCACAAATGGAGTGTCAGTTAGCAAGGGAAGTGAAGAGTAACAAGAAGGGTTTCTACAAGTATGTCAGTAGCAAGAGGAGGATCAGGGAAAGTATGAGTCCCTTACTGAATATGGGAGACAAGCTAGTGACAGAGGATGCAGAAAAGGCCCAAGTCCTTAATGCCATTTTTGCCTCAGTCTTCCCAGGCAAGGTCAGCTCCCAGACTATTGCACCAGGCAGCACAGTTAGGGGAGAAGGTGAGCCAACCTCAGTGGTGAAAGGTTATGTTGGGGACTATTTCAAAATGCTGGATGTGTACAAGCCCACAGGACCAAGTGCAATGCATCTCATGGTGGTACGGGAGATGGCTGATGTGACTGCAGAGCCACTGGCATTATCTCACTGGGGCTGGAGGCTGGACTTGACGATCTTTGAGGTCCCTTCCAGCTCTAACATCTATGAAATCTTTGAAAACTCATGGCAATCAGGGGAGGTCCCGGACAAATGGAAAATGGCGAATATAGTGCCCATCTTTAAGCACGGGAAAAAAGACAATCCAGGGTTCTATAGACCAATCCATTTCTAAGCACTTGGAGGAGAAAAAAGTGATTAGGAACCGTCAGCATGAATTCACCAAGGGCAAGTCATTCCTGACCAATCTGACTTCCTTCAGTGATGAGATGACTGGCTCTGTGAATGGGGGACATGATATGCCTTGAAATTAGCAAGGCTTTTGAGAATTCTTTTAGGGCTGTGCAAAATTTTGGCAGCCTTTTTGTTTCAGAGGTGTTTCAGGCCATTTCAGCACCCAAAACACCAAATCCAAATCGAAACAGAAAGCTCAGAAAAATCTCTGAAATGAAATGAGGCATCAAACTGGCATCAAATGAGGCATCAAAACGTTTCTGAAATGTTTTGGAAAATTTCAGAGTTTCAGAGGTGGGCTTGCAGGGAAATAGCTGTACGCTTCTGCTCGGCCATGCAACTTGACTCCATAGGGAGCAGAGATCTGTATTGGGGGTCTTCTTGATGCTGCTGCCTGCCCCGCACTGCCCTAGTGACACAGGTCTACACAACGTGCGAAGCAGTGGTGAGGAGACCCCAGTGCAGATCTCTGCTCACTGTGGAGCCAGGTCATGTAGCAGGCCAGTGATGGTCCCTGCTGCATGACCTGGCTCTGCAGGGAGCAGAGATCTGGGGCTGCAAAGGGTGGGCAGTGGTGGCAAGAGACCCTGGCATGGGTCTCTGCTTCCTGTGGAGTCAGCTTGTGTGGCAGGGTTGTGCTGGTCCCTGCCACGCGACCTGGCTTCACAGGGAGCAGACATCTGCGAGGGCAGTGCGGGGTGGTCAGCGGTGGGAAGGAGACCCCCAGTTCAGAACTCTGCTCCTTGCAGAGCCAAGTTGTGCATCAAGGACCAGCAGACTTGTTCAGCAGTCTACACTGCTTCCCTGCCCCACAACCCAGCGTGACAGGGATCAGGGATCCATGTGGGGGACTCCTCACCTGCATAGAAGGCCACTGTGGCCCTCCCCCAGATGAGCCACCCATAGCTGCATCCTGCTGCCTACTGGGGCCCTGCAGCCCCAGGCTCTGCAACCCCGCCCAGCTAGGTAGGGCCCTGCAAAGCTTCCCTTGCAGCCCATTTGAAACAGATTCAGAGTAGATTCAGCAGAGCCAAATCTCTGAAACATATTTGGCCAAAACGAAACAGGATAGTGATCCAAAACACCAAAATGAATCACTGTCCTCTGAAACAGCCGAATCCGAACCCGAATGGAAATACAACCATTTCACACTGTCCTAAATTCTTGTAAGCAAGTTAAGGTAGTATAGGTTAGATAAATGGACTTTAAGGTGGAGAGAAAGCTGACTGAATCATCTGGCTCAATGGGTAGGAATCAATGGCTCAAACTCTGGTTGGCAGTTGGTATCAAGTGGAGTGCCCTAGGGGTCGGTTTTGTTCAATATCTTCATTAACAATTTGAAAGATGGGATGGATTGCACCTTAAGCAATTTCATGGCTAACACCAAGCTGAGGGAGTAGTAAATAAGCTAGAGGGTAGGGCTAGGATTCAGAGTGAGAGTAACCGAGACAAATTGGAGGATTGGGCTAAAAGGAATCTCATGAGGTTCAGCAAGGACAAGTGCAAAGTTCTGCACTTAGGAAGGAACAATCCGACGTACAGGCTGGGGGCTGGCTGACTGGGCAGCGTCTCTGCAGAAAAGGACCTGGAGGTTACAGTGTGCAAGGAGCTGGATATGAGTCAACAGTGTGCCCCTGTTGGCAAAAAAGCTAACAGCATACTGGGTAGCATTAGCAGTAGTGTACAGTCACATTAGTACAGAGATCTGCACAGGAAAATCTGTCCTGCAAATGTGGTTATACTTTTATATAGTTTTCTGGTACAAATATTAGTTCAGGCGTGAAACTGACAAAAAAGACATGGAGGTTAACAATGCTAAATTTAAGGGATCATTTTTAATTCCAAACTCACCCAAATATTTTATTGCAAAATGATGCAGATGCCATTTTACAAATGTTATTCCATTGTCAGCAGTCCCTGGATTCAAGGATGATTTCTACCATGGCTCACTGATGAGTCTTGAGGTGATTTAAGAGTCCAATCCTTGAGCCACGTATCTGTCCACAGAGTTTGCAGGTCTTTTCGTAGAGCAAAGTAGGCCATAGGTTGGAATTTTTCTCCTTATTCTTCCTCTGATCTTTCTGTTCTGCTTCAAGGGCAAGACATTTTACCTTGAAGCAGGCTGATCTTTCATTGAGGTTGTGGCACCATTGAAGTAGGTTACCAGCCAAAATCTCCCAGTTCTTGATATTGAAATTTTCCTCAATGGTAGTTTGGGAAGAGGGTCATATACATGACCTGAAGGAGATGGATAAAACACTTTAGTTTTCTCAATGTTGAGAGAGAGGCCCAAATTTTGGTGGGCTTCTCTGAAGAGATCCACCACAGTTCAAAGGTCTTTTTCATCATGAGCAAGGATGGTGCAGTCTTCAGTGTATTGAAGGTCAAGGATGGTTGTTTTGAATACTTTGAGGAATAACAATTTGGGAATCGGCAGCAACAGCACTCTCTTGTAGTCGAGGATGACATCTGTCAGGCTTGATGGATCCTCAGGTGACTGAGGAGCCCGATTCTGGATGCACATTTTCTTCAGCAATGAGGGCATATTGTTGCATGGGGGAGTGGGATTTGCAGCCCTGGATTGGCCTCCTTCTCCTTCCTCTTCCACCACTGCTCTGCCTTGGTATTGAGTCATTGGGCCTCAAAGTGGTGCATGCCTTCACTGAGCAGTCAGCAGGTTGCTCCTCCCAGTTGTTGGTGTTGACGTCTCCATGCTTGAGGGTGACCTTGAGTGTGACTTTGTACTGTTTTCTTTGGCCGCCCTTTGAGTGTTGGCCAACAGAGAGCTGGGAGAAGAGAATCTAGTGAGGGGGGCAGTTCTTGGACATCTGGATGCAGTGGATGATGATTTCTCAAGAGCAAGGCTTCCCATTTATTTGGGAATAAATGTTATTCCAAAGGGCCAGGAGACACCTGGAAACTGTGTAGGTAGACCAGATCAAGGCCAGAGAATACCACTGTGGGGGGAGAGGGGGATGGCAGGGGCTGGCAGGGGCTGGGTACACTGCAGAGTTATAGAAGGCAAATACATACTCAGAATCAATTAGTAAGTAGTTATATCTGCAACATTAATTTTTAAAATTTTAAAATAGATCTTATTTTTCATGGATTTTAACATTCTTTGGGAACAGGGGAGCAGCCTGATATGCAGAAACAAAGTTAAAAACTTGAATAGCATTGCCTGACTGCAGGTATACCAGGACATGTCAAGAACCAGTCTCTCCAATGACTGCTGCTAAAATAACTGAGTTGTCTCCCACCTTCAAGTCCATAAGCTCCCAGATGTGAACTACAGCAGTTGGGTTCTTTTTTTCATTATTATTTTTGGACCATTTGTTGTTTGGGGATTTATTACTTATATAGTTGGGCTGAGACAAGAACATCAAACATCTACAAATCTTGGCTATCTTAAAATATCCACAAGCAGGATCTTCACTTGTAAATGTAACAAAACAAGTGTTTCTTCCCCCTTCCATATGGTTTTATGAAAGCTTAGCTATTTTTCAGTCATCACTATGGTAACTTCATTGTTATCTAGAAGAAATCAGAATGTCACTTACTAAATGAAGTTATTTCTCTTTTTAGAGAGAAAAATGCAGTTAAGCAGAACACTATCACTGCACTTTTTGGTTTGGCATTTCCATGTATGCACACCTTATACTCATACCCTCTGTATACAATACAGACAGTGGGACAGATTAGGATTTAGTAAAATCATGTGCACACAGAAGCAAAAGTGCAAGTGAAGAACCTTACTTCACAAACCATATGACCCCCAAATCCTGCCAAGAATAGGCTAAACTATAGAAAGATCATTTTCCCACTGAAATCTATGGCTAAGTTCTATTGACTTTAAAGGAAGCTGGAATAGACCCAACAGAAACATGACAAAATCTGAACTCATTTACAGGTTTCCTTCACTTTATGTGGGTTCTGCATGTGCAAATTCACTCTTATGTGATGACCCTTTTTATATCAAAAATTTGTTATATTGGAGGCAAGTTTACTCTTATGTGATCGGTGTGGTTGAAACCCGCAGCCAGCTGCTTTGTGCAGTGTGATGTGGGGGTGACACGCACCAAAATATAGTTTCCTGTGTGGATCTGTGCTCTTCACTCACTGTCCGTGACGTGTTTCTGTAGTTGCCATCCCCACCAACTAAACATTCACCACCACCCTGTGCTTGTGTGTACTGCCTGCTGTTGGTGAGTACTAAATTGTCTTGTAAGAATGGTAGAAATCAGTCTGGGGGTCAGTACAGTCAAGGTCTTGGAAAGTATCCCTAGTTGTTACATTGTAAAGTGGGTTTCCTCTTTGCGAATTCAAGTTATTTGCTATTTTCCAGCACCACATGTATAGCGTGAAGCAAGGGAAATCTGTACATGGATGCAATTATAAAGCAAGTCTTTTTGCCTAGATGCTGTCACCCTATATTCTCACCTGTGTAAATATAATCCATATATGGCTTTCAGACTCTCTAGGTATATCTGAATGATGCCAATGCATCTTGCAGGTTATTAGTATAAAGTTTCTAAGAAAAATATATGTATAAACAGGGACATTTTCATATGCCTAAAAATCCACAGGCATGCTTCTGCTTTCACTTACAACAGAGAGTCAGGCAAGCAATTCCATTGACAGCAGCAGTGGTGTATTAGCACAGTTAAATCAGAATTAGACACAAGGTGTGAGCTTTGTCATGCTTATTCAAGCCTCAGTCTTTGCTTATTCAGTCTTTATCAGGCCACTTCCAACTGGCAATACACAGTCTAATTTATTACCTACTTGGCTTTCTAGATGACTCCCTCTAAATGGTATAAAGTGCAGTCCACTGTTGAGAGAATGATCTAAATAAATTCTTACCAATTCCCTTTTCATTAGCCTGGAAGAAAAATGCAGCCCCAGGAGTTTGAAGTCTCAGAAACTCAGAACCTTTACATTTCCTTTATGCCTCTGTTCAAGTCTTAGATTTATCACGGTTGATGAACAAGTTTTAGATTTATCAGAATCCTGCTACAGGCAGAACACACAGCAACATCCTGGTTGAGAACTAGGGAGGTAAGCTGAGACAATGCAACAGTGGTTTTTGACTGGGAGTTGGTAAAGCACCAAATTCAACAAGGGTTTTGGAGGGGTGCTCTGAACTTAAAAAAGGTTCATCTAGTCTGACCTCTTGTAATAACACAGACTACTTCATTTCACCTAGTTAAACCCTAGCTATTGGATGAAGTGTAACTAAAATATTTTAGTCTTTATTAGATTAAACTACATCAGAGGCAGAGAAAAAGGGAGAATGAAATACTAGCAACATCTAAGCCTCTACAATAGCCTGTAAATGACTAGGTGAGATATGTCCAGATCATCCCAGCAAGTAAATCATGAGCTGCACTGCAAAGAAAGATAAACATGTTTCCAGGCAGATCCCTGAATCTCTAGGGGGAAATTCTTTTCACACACCAAACCTGGCGGTCAGTTTGATGCTGAGCATGTGAGTAAGACACAGTAGCTTGACATCCAAGAAAGGAGATCCACTGATGACCTGAGAGTGTTAGTCCACTCTGAGGTCCTTTCTTCAGCTGTATCCAAACTCTTGTACGTGAGACAAAAGCTCTTCCTCCTCAAAACAAAAAAAAAAAGTCTGGGCAATTGTGCATTGTGGGAGAGGGGGTTCCTTCTAAGCTTTTTTGAGGGCTTGAAGCATGAGATCTGATTACAGTCATTATCATAAAGGTACAGCTGCCACAATTTGGGGCATACTGTAGGCAGCATAGATCTTCCTTCTCTCACAGTGGTCCATAAGAGAAAGGTATGAATTCACAGTGGTATTCATAGAAGTAGGGGTTGGAAGGGACCTTGTAGATCTTCAAGTCCCACCCCCCACCTGGGCAGGAGAAAAACTGGGCTCAAATAACTCCAGCCAGGTAGGCATCAAGCCTCTTCTTAAAGACCCCCAGGGTGGGAGCCAGCACCATTTCCCTTGGAAGTTGGTTCCAGATCCTAGCCACCCTGTGAAGTAGTTCTTACGGATGTCTAATCTAAACCTATTCTCCAACAACTTAAGGTTGTTATTCCTTGTTATGCCAGGGGGCACTAGGGGAAACAAGGTCTCTCCCAGACCCTTCTGGTCCCCCCTAGTGAGCTGATAGATGGTCACCAGGTTCCCCCTCAGCCTTCTCTTGTGAAGGCTGAACAGGTTTAGGTCCCGCAGTCTCTCATTGTAGAGTCTGCCCTGTTGTCCCTTGATCATGTGGGTGGCCTCCTCTGGACCTTTTCAGTGTTGTCCACATCTCTCCTGAAATGGGGCGCACCGAACTGGCTGCAGTGCTCCAGCTGTGGCCTGACCAGCGTTGCGTAGAGGGGGAAGATCACCTCCTTGGATCTGCTTGAGATGCACCTGTGGATGCACAACAAGGTCTGGTTAGCCCTGCCAACCGTGACCTCTCATTGTCGGCCCATGTTGATCTTGGAGTCAATAATGACTCCAAGATCCCTTTCTGCCTCCGTGTTCTCAAGAAGGGAGTTTCCCATCTTATAAGCATGCTGCTGGTTACTACTGCCCAAGTGCAGCACCCTGCACTTGTCAGTATTGAAAAGCATCCTGTTTTTGTTAGCCCACCCCTGTAACCTATCCAGGTCTTGCTGCAATCTTTCCCTCCCTACTAGCGTGCTCACTCATCTCACCCCAAATTTTGGTATCATCACCAAATTTAAACAGATTGCTTTTCACCCCATTGTCCAAACCACTGATAAAGAAATTGAACAACACGGGCCCAAGGACCAAGCCCTGGGGGACTCCGCAGTTCACTTCTCCCCAGGTTGAATATGACCCATCCACCACCACCCTCTGAGTATGACCATACAGCCAATCTGCAATCCATCTGACTGTGTAGACATCAATGCCACAGTCACCTAGTTTTTTAATGAGGATGGGGTGGAGACGGTGTCAAAGGCCTTGCTGAAATCCAGAAAGACTACATCCATGGTGACACCTGCAACCATTGCCTTTGTGACCTGATCATAAAAGACAATCGGGTTGGTCTGACATGACCTGCCCCTAATGAAACTGTGTTGGTTGCCCTTGAGCATCATCCCTGAAGCCGGCCCATCACAGATGTGCTTCATGATGATCTTATCGAAGAATTTCCCTAGGATTGAGTTAAGACTGACGGGCCTATAGTTGCCCGGGTCCTCCCTCCTCCCTTTTTTAAAGATGGGGACCACATTGGCTATCTTCCAATCATCTGGCACCTGGCCCGAGCACCTCAAGCACTCGTAAAGCCATGCCAAGGGCCCTGCAATGATCCCTGCTAGCTCCCTCAACACCCTGGGGTGGAGAGCATCTGGACCCACTGATTTGAACACATCCAGCCCCTCCAGAAGCTCTCTAACCCCGTCCTCCCCAACCTAAGGTCTGGAGGCGTTCTCCTCGAGTCAGTCTTGCATCACGGTGGGGAAGTCCCAGTCCCTGCACAAGAAAATGAAGGTGAAGAATTGTTTAAAGAGGTCTGCTTTCTCCTCTGGCGCAACCACCAGATTGCCCAGCGTATCTTGCAGGGGGCCCATGTTTCCCAGTGCTTTCTTCATCCTCCCTATATATTTGAAAAAGGACATTTTATTATCTTTGATCTTGGACGCTATTCTTAGCTCTATGTCCGCCTTAGCTTTCCTGACAGCCCCCCTACAGGCCTGAGCAGAGGAGGTATACTCCTCTTTGGAGATAGCACCCCCCTTCCACCAGGCATACACCACCTTTCTGGCAATCAGGCATTCCCAGATGCACTTGGTGAGCCAGGGGGGCTTTTGGGCTTTCTTGCCCCCTTGCTTCTTGTTGGGATGGTCACCCCTTGGGCCCTGAGTATTGTCTCCTTAAGGAATGACCACTCTTCTTGGACACTGAGTTCCCCTGCTCTCGAGAACCCCAGTGCCTCTCCCACTAATTTCCTCAACTCATTGAAGTTGGCCCTCTTGAAGTCTAGGGCTACCACCTTGCTGCATGCCCTGTGCTGGATGGTGAATTCCAGCAAGCGATGATCGCTATCACTCAGGTGGTCAAGAACCTAGAGGCCCCTTACCAGGTCATTGCCTGTGGCCAGGATCAGGTCCAACAGGGCATTTCCTCTGGTGGGACTGTGCACCTCCTGAATTAAATGGAGGTCCTGTATCTCGGCCAAGAACCTCCTAGAACAGTCTGACCTGGCTGACTGTTCCTCCCAGCAGATGTCCAGGTAATTTAAATCACCCATGATAACTACATCCCTTGCCTTAAGTGCCTCTGCAAGCTGGCCTGAAAATTCCTGGTCCAGCTCCTCGCCTTGGTTGGGGGGTCTGTAGTAGACCCCCACCATTAAATCCCTCTCCCCACGGCCCCCTTGTATCTTAACCCAGAGCACTTCAGCTTGCCCCTCCTCTGACCCATTCTGCTGGCAGAGGATGTGTATTGCTCCTTGACATAGAACGCCACACCCCCGCCTTTCCTTCCTTCTCTATCTTGCCTGTAAAGCCTATAGCCCCAAATGTTAACTGCCCAGTCGTGGGATGAATCCCACCACGTTTCTGTAAGCCCTATTATGTCTGGGTTTGAACTTGCTATTCTGAAGGCGAGTTCCTCCTGTTTGTTCCCCATACTATGAGCATTGGTATATAGGCATTTAAGGCCTTGCATAGCTGTGTGTGCCATCCCCCGATTTGGGAGACTGTCTGGACCCCTATTTTTTACCTGGGCACTCCTTGCATTTGTCACCTGTCTTACTTGGGTGGTGTCTCCTTGTCTTCCTGCGGCCCTCTCCCCCAGCGATGCTAGTTTAAAGCTCACCATATGAGATCAGCCAACCTAAAAGAGAAAATATGCTTGCCTTTAGGAGAAAGGTGAAGCCCATCCTGCACCAGCAAGTCCCCCACCCAAAAGCATGGGTCATTATCTAGGAACCCAAGGCCTGCCTGGCGGCACCAACTGCATAAGCACTGGTTGACCTCACCAATGCAGGCCTTGGGTCGCTGTCCCCACCTATTCACTGGAAGAAGAGAGGAGAATAACACCTCCTTAAGCTTGTCCCCCAGAGCCTCGAATTCCTTCATAATGTGGTCAGGGTTGCCCCTGGCCGCGTCATGTGTTCCCATGTGGATGACAACCATGAGGTACTGGTCTGCAGGTTGGACATAGGCTGGGATCCTCTCCGTGATGTCCCTAACATGAGCCCCAGGCATGAAGCAGACCTCTCGCGCCATGGAGTCAGGCCGGCAGATGGGACCTTCCAGTCCTCATAGGATGGAGTCTCCAATGATAAGGACCCGGCATTTCTTCCTGCTGATGTTCGCTCTCTGCCCATTCCTTGTCATGTGGCGAGTGGTATCATCCCTGCCAGAGGCAATTCCTCTGCCTTTCTCTGTCACAGCTGCTAGGGCATCAAACCTGTTCCCCAGGTGAATCTGGGGAGCTTCCACCACTCTAGGCCTAGCAGCTCTGGATTTGGACACCTTCTGCCACTCCTGCGTTGGATGCGTCTCCTGTGGGGGCTGTACTGTGGGTGACCAGGCCTGCAGAGAACAGAGATAGGCATCAATTTTATCCTCTGCATCCCTGATCCCCCTCAGCCTGGAGCTCCCTCACCTGTTTCTCCAGGGCCCTAAGTCGTGCACAGGAGGGACAGGCAAGGGGACCACCAGGCCCACCAAGCTCCCCCACCCCACAGACAGGGGAGCAAGGGGCCACTGACCCCGCCATGAGCTCCATCTCGAAGGAGGCCTCAGAAAAGCCCATGGCAGGCAGCAGTGCCAGGGCGGAGCCCCTGGCAGCCGTGCTCTGTGTCTGCACCATGTCTGCAGAGCTGCACCTCTGCTTTTGCTCACTGGAAGTTCCGCTCTGGGCAGCTACCTCATGCCCGCATGTGGCTCTGGAGCGTGGCCTCCTGTTGGATGAGCTAAGAGGGCTCCGAAGGGCTTCTCCTCCGGATTCACTTCAGCTGTGCTGTACCCTCTGCCCCACTTACCTTAGGGGGAGTCAGCTGTTGCTGCCCTCGCCTCTGTCTCCTCCGCAGCTGCTGCCTCCGATGCCAAGGTAAGGTGGTACATGTGTGTGTGTGGCACACATGCACCCTGCTCCCTATGCTCCTGCTCCCCAACTTGTGTACCCTTATTCACAGAGGCAGTTTCCTGAAAGGGCCACCACAGTCTCCGGTGCTCCCAATTAACTAATATTATTCTCCAGAAATTGTCAGAGCAGTTTTGGGAGTCATTGAGACTCCACTCCCTCCCCCCTGAATACCTATGGCTTACAAGGCCGCTTGCCTTCAGCGCTCTTTCCTGCCCAGGGCAGGGGGTTGAATTTGATGATCTATTGAGATCTGTTCCGGACCTAACAGCTATGAAACTATGAAAGAAGGAATTTGACCTATTACTTCTTACACCCCTGTGTTTGAATCCTCTAGCTTCTAGTCCGCTGTACAAAGGGATGCTCCTCCTTATTGCTTTGTGTATGCTTAAGCCTGCTCTGAGATAGCTAATTAGATAGACCCCTGAAAGCCAAATAGCTTGAAAGAACACCTCATTGGTCAAACCTGAAAGGGCTTAGGCATGAGCTAAGGGGCACCAAGGTGCTTGGCTTTGACAGGACTTATGTGGCTCTGCTGAGGCCCAGCAGTAGCAAACATTAGGACATGTCATCTCCAACCTATGCTGGGAAACACTTCTAGGTACATCCTGCTTTGTTTGCACCAGCTCCCAAAATGACGCAATGTAGTTGTAGTGGCCTGAGAACGTAAAATGGCAGTGAATCACCTAAATCTTTATATAGGTTGGACCCTAAGTTACTTGCCCAGGGTCACAAGTAACATCTGGGGTAGAGCTTGGAACTGAAAAGGGGCGTCCAAATCCCCAGGATAGTCCTCAGCATGAATATAAATGTCAGTGCAGCTCCTAGAGAGGCACAACATTCTGTTTCTGTGTCCTGGACAGTGGTGGCACCCACCAATCTTGCTCCCCCTCTAAGTCAGCACCTGTGGCTGATGCCGTGCTCATGCACCCTTAGTTAAACCATTGATATCTTAGATACTCAGTCACTTTGGCTGTCCTTGCTGGCTTCAGGTCTGCATTACCAGAAAAAAAAAAAAAAAAAATCACTGGGCTTTGCCAATGAAAACGCAGATCCAAAACCAGTAGAGGGGTTGACAAACTGCCTGTAGTAAAGCAGCTGAGAGTTGGTTAGTTAATAATTAATCTATATCCCTCAGTTTACACTGTGCTCTCTTTCTTACAGATGAGCAATAAGTTAAAGAAAATGGGAATTATTTACATTTTTTCCTTTTTAAAAAATAAGGAAAAAAAGAATGTTAATACTATGTTTGCAAAGTCACATGAGGATTTTTCACATGAAAACTCTGATACTTAGCAAGGTAACCATATGGGGCCTGATCCTTTTGACAATGGCTTCCATTTAGGCCAATTAAGTTAGACTGGTTGTAACAGGTTAGGCGCCTAAGGGGCGCTGTGATGCCCCAGGCAAGCCCCCTCATCCCTGCTAGGCTCTCTCTGTGCCTTGTCTCTCTGGGTTTCACCCTGCCTTCTCCTACCACATCTTGATGAAACCTTTATAAACAGGAGGTTGTCCCCAGAGACTAGCCAGCCCACAGTGCTCTCTCCATCTTCCTGTGGTCAACTCTTTCCACCTTGTATATCTTAAGGGCTTAGTGCAGGGGTTTTCAACCTTTTTGGATCATTGTACCCCCTGGCAGCTGGACATGGGGCAGTGTACCCCCCGGTCCCCAAGCGTACCCCCAGTTGGCAACCCCTGGTTTAGTGCATGGCTCCAATCTGCCCCTACACCATGCCCCATGCCATGTGGATGTTTTAAATCACCAATTGGGTGGGACACTTGTTCCGAAGCCTCCAGGCCATCTCAGGCCTTCCTTTTCTTGTTGGGGTTTCTAACCTCCCAGATTCTGCCCCTCTACTCTGGCTGGTCTCTTAGCTAAGGCCCACTGTTCTAGGCTTGGCTGCTGGGCCCCAGCCATATCTCTGCCCTGCTCTGGGATCCTGGACCTATTGGTCCCCCACTCAGCCCCTCTGGGTGTAGCCTTTGGGCTGCCTTCAACAGGGCCCAAGGCTTGGCACTCACACACAAGTTGTAACTTAAACAATGCCACTTCCCCTGCTGCTAAGAGCCCATTCCTTGTGGCCCTCAGGTCTGGTTTCCCTGACTGGTACAGGCTTTTGGCTTATATAGTTCAAGCCTGCCCATACAGCTGTTTCTTAACTCCTGCCTTGATGATTGCCTGTCCCCAAGCTACAAAGACCCTACCATTAAAGAGGCCATGCCACCTTTCAGTAGCAGGGCCAGGGGCCCTGTTTGTAATGGCAAGACCCGGGGATTTGGGTGAACTTTGCTAGAAAGCACCAGCGAGGACATGGGTGGCAGAAGCAGACCAGCCGGGAGGAGCCCATGAAAGGCCGGTCTCACATTAGATTTACCTGCAGGGGTAGAGTGGCGAGAGAACAGAAGCAACATATGGCACTACTGAGCTGATTTATCAGCACCTGTTCTATGCAGCTCAGAGGGAACGCATGAGTAATGTAGAAAAGAAATGAGACTACAGCAACATAACAGAGGAAACAGATTCACTCAAAGGGAGAGAGATGCCACGCAGAAGAGTCCAGGATTCAGAGGACCTAACAGGGTTCAGATCAGCCTCCAGGCAGTGGAGACACCAGAGGAGACAGAGGGAGTCCATCTTACTCAACCCCACAAACACAGCAGACCCAGGTAAGGGGTAATCAAGTTGTTTCTTCTCTGGGAGGAAGAACCATGAAGGCTGGTTGCCAGGGCCTGAGAGGTTCAGCCCAGCCAAAGGACCTCATCAAGCAGTTCGCATTTATTTTTCTGGTATTCAAGGAATTTTCTTTTACTTGAGTTGAGAAAGGAGTTTACCAACCCCAAATTTATCTTTTTGGTGGTACATTGTATTGGGGCAACCTGAACCAAGAGAAGGATCTTGGCCGTGGGCTTTTGAGTTACCTAATGACTTACCTGTCAATGATCCCAAGAATAAGAGATATCACACGTCTGCCTCAGAAGTATATTATTATTTCTTTTGTTATTATCTTGTTTTGAATATTTGTCTGGATACCTCAGACTGGGGTGTTTTGATAATGGCCAAATAGCATCTTACAACCTCATGGAATAGGGATGACAACATTTCATTGGCACTTGACTGGCACAAACTGCCTTGATTAAGCCCATTGGCTTCAATGGGGTGACAATTTCATCTGTGGCAATGGCACGGCTGGAGTGCGGATGGGGTATGAGGCAGGTAGAGCCCCAAATCATAAACCCGTCACTACATGAGTAACCCTGTGGGAACCCTAAATGATATTACTGAACCATCCTCTTTCTTCATAAGATCAAAGCCATGGCAGGATAGTTGGAGGTGGTTTTCTCCCGGGGTGCCCAAGGGTAGCCCCATAGAACATAGGCTTTGTGACACTGTTATACTGGTCTATCTCAGCAGTTGGTAACACTGGGAGGCCAGAATGACCCAGACAGGTGGGTGTGGCCAAGTGGAAGTACCTAACTAGCCACAGAGCTGGTTTCCCACCTGCCTCTGGACATGCCGCCCACCTGTCTCGCCCACCACAGCTGTTGGTAATCAATAATGTTGTCAACTAAGGCGGGAGGCTTCCCATTGTACACCCCAATATTGTGGGGCTATCTGTGGCTCTGTTCCACCCCTACACCATGGCCCAAGCCTCACAGATGGGCAGTTAGCTCAATCACTGCCTTCGCCCATTAGCTGTGGTGCCCAACCCTGGGGACCTTTGACTTCTGTAAGCCCTGGTCCCATTTCAGGCCCAGTCTGGACTCCGAGCTTCTTAGCTCTTCATGGGCTTCCCTTGCAGTGGGCCCCTGGCCCTTTTGACTCTTTGGTCCTGGTCCCAGCATTGACCAGTCGAGTACCTCAGTGGTGTTTTTGCCTCCTGCCTGCATTTATGGGTCAGGGTCCCCCATTCCTGCCTCAGGTGCTCCTGGAAGCGTGCCTAGCCCTTCTGCATCACTCCACCCAGCAGACTCAGGCACCTCCAGAAGATTACCTGGCCTATCCTACTCTTATGTTATAAGGCCCACCCAAAGGTGAGGGCTGGGGTTAAGGCACCCCTACTCACCTTTCACCATGGTGGTAATTAGCCTGGCATTTCCTGGGGTCTCCCGTACCACTGAGAGCCCCACCACGCCACCCACTCCTGGCAGGGCAGTTATAGGTCATGCCAAGGACCAGGAGCCTCCAAACCATCCCCTATACCTCCTGCCCTTACCTCCAGGATGTTCCAAAGAGCCTTGCAGCTAGGGAATGTTACTGCCTGGCCTGCCAGCAGAAAACTGCCCTGTTTATATAGGCAGCCATGGATGTAAAATGGCTGCCACAATTAAGCACCTGCTGTATGTTAGGCTCGGCCCTGAAAGTGGCAGGCAACAACAGTATCCTGCCACAGTGGGCACTAGGGCTAGCTGCTGTCATTGTCACTTCTCCCAAGAACAGGGCCCACTACTTCTTATACACAAAACAGAACTTTGCAAAAGGGGTGCATTGCCTTGGCCTACAGGGTTTTCTGCTAGCCTTTGCCTTTGTGTCACTTCACATAAATTTGTGTCCTTTAGGCCTCTGGATCAAGTGAACTCAAAACCAAAACCCAAAAACCTCAGCCTTAACTAATCTACCTCTGAAACACTAAATACCTAAACTAAACCTTTATTTCTGGTTGGTTCTTATCCTTGTTCTCTCATGAAGGAAAAGGAGAAGAGAATTAGAGACATTCTACATGCAATTAACATATTAAGTGATCTTTATAGCACCTTTCATTCCAAATGTATCTCACTCTAAAAGGTAATAAGCTCTTAAAGGAGCCTTATCATTCCTATTCATCCAACACCTTGGAATTGAAGTGTAAAATAGTGCTTCAGTTCTTCACAGCCACATTATTACACAGCATATTCACCATGTTCATTGTAAAACAGGGTGGTTATCAATCCTTTGTGTGCATACTAGGCTTGAAAGGCCAACCTCTAAAGATCCATTTATTCTTACTGCAACATTGCTTTAGCTGCAGGAATGGATTGTATAATAGCAGTTTGCATGTGTTATTACCTTTCTTCTATGGACCTTAAAAGGAGGCTACAGACATTTCCATGTTACACAAGGGGCACAGAGCAATTCAGTGATTTACCCAAGGCCACATGGCTAATCAGGGACTAAACTGCAAGTAAAATCAGTTTCTTCAATTCCAACCTCACTGCTCAAAGTGGACCCCCCCCATACAAGTCAAAATTAGCACGTCTGTTTTAATTGCTAACAAAGAAATGACAATTAGGCATTAACATCAGCTCCCAAAACAGGCAATGCTGATGCTAAGAAATGTCAATCCTTTAGAAAAAATCACAGAACTCTCCAGAGTCCTTGTTACTGCAATGCATCTTTCTATATTCTCTTTATGGGACCGCAGACCCAACATAAAGTAGAAACTTACTCCCATAAATATTTGGTTCCTTTAAAGGGGAAAAAACAAGGGTAAATGCTTATCTATCTCACAAGTTTACTTTTTTGGAGAGCCTACAATGATGAGTCTTCTCTCTGAGGACCCTGACTTGGACATGTGCCTAGATTTGGCTTTGGTGGGTTTAGTGACACAGTGAAAGTCAAGCACATGAGGAACTTGGGAACATATAAGAAAAGTATTAGTAAGCAGACTTTAAAATGGCAAAAAGAAATTCTTTGCCACACACTGGGGGCATCTACATGAGATGTTTACTGTGGAATTGGCTAATTAGCTCTGCAATAAAGTACCTCCGTCTACACATGTGGAGCTATTCGGCTGTAGTAAACTAATTAACTCTGCCATAGGTTAGTACTGCCTAATGTAAGTATTATCCTACAGCGGAGTTATTCACTCCACCAAAATTCACATGTAGATGGTGTCCAGGGCTGGCTGGGGCAGGAGGGTGCTACATTGTGGGGGCTGCCTGCCCACTAGCTCCACATTGTAGCACCCTCATGCCCCAGCCAATCCTTTTGTAGCATGTCAAGCTGGAGGGGAACAGCTCCAGGCTGGCAGGCTGACCCACAGCCCCTCAGCCAGCCAGGGCTGTGCTGTCTCAGCAAAATGTGCTGCAGTCCCAGATGCACATGTAAACACTGCTGTACGTACGAGCAATAAATTCCAGTGCAAACCCTCCAACTCTGGTGCAAACTGGAGTTTATTCAGCACGTGCAAATGGCACCCAGTGTGCAACTAACTTGTGGAATTGCTTGTCACAAAATGTTGCAGAACCCAACAAGTTAGGCAAGTTAAAAAAGATGAATGGACACTTTTTCATTAAACAATAAAGTAGGTCTTCAAACTCCAGATTAGGAATTCTTAAGCCTCTAAATGCTGGAAGCTGTAAGGCAAAGGGGGCTAGATTGGGCCCTGCATAAATACTCTTTCCCTTAGCATGCACTCTGTGCCAGTGTGAGAGACAGGATATTGGGTTAGATAGTCTAGCCCCATACTCTTATGGTTGTCAACGTGTGGCTGGTAAACTCAGACTGGTGGGGTGTTCCATGGGAGTGGGGGGTGGGGGTTTGCAGCTGGCTGGCAGTGGGGGAGGGAGGGAGTTGCAGCCACTCAGGAGCAGTGGGGTTTGCACCTCCCCGCTACTGACCACGGTGCCTGGCTAGCTGCACAACTCCCAGCTGGCTGCAAACCCCACCCCCCCACTCCTGTGGGATGCTCCACTACCCCACTAGTCTGAGTTCACGTGCCACACATGCCTATTTTCAGGCTCAAAGCATGAGAATGACCCTGTTCAAAAAGCTACTACAAAGTCTACGATTTTTTTCAGGTCCCACCTCAGCTCCATGTCAAAGGCTGAAGTGGTACAGACTCCTTGTGCTAGTTTTTTGCACAAGAGTGAACTTAACTCTTGTAGCTTTCACTGTTGGGATTAATTTAACCAGTGCTAGTTTAAAAAAAAATGAAGAAGCTATACACTTAAAGAGACTTCTGGTTCCCAATATTTGCAACAATTCAAAGGGGAGCAAAATGGAATGGAATTCTGTAGCTTTTGTAAACAGGAACCCACCAATGATTTGTACATTTTCTCCTGCTTAATCTTCAATTGAATTTAAAAGGGGAACAAACCCAAGTCTGTCAGAGGACAGCTTTAACTTTTGCAGGCCCAAGAAGACATCAAAGAGAACCCAGACAACCTACCATCCAGTGGGAACACCCAGCTTTTTCATCAGAGAGATGCAGTGTAAGTCAAGTGCAAAATCAGAAGAAGCCAAAACCAACTCCTCAAGCTGAGGAGAAGCCAACACTGAAGAGCCAGCATCAAATGAGAGGAAGCACTGAGCATAGCCATCTCAGCCAGCACCCAGATGTTTAAGGCTAATTACTAGTAATTTGGTAAAGAGTTGAGAAGCAGATGAGGGATAAATACCTAGAACTGCAAAAGAACATGTTTACTTTTCAGGGTAAAACTACATGCTAATGGAACAGTTTCACATAAATTTCATTGCCTCAAAATGTAAAAAGCCCAGTTGATGAGCCTGAACTAGCCAACCTGTGTAGTAGCAGAGCAGAGTACTTTACCAATCAGTTAATGACCTGGAAGGAGGTGGGCAGTGGGATCCTGCAGGGCACGGTCCTTGGACCGATACTTTTCATTGTCTTCATCAGTGACTTGGACGAGGGAGTAAAGTGTGCTCCCTGGGGAGGAGGCTCTTCTCAGCCAGGCTGGCTGACCTGCTCCACCGGGCTTTAAACTAAGCCCGCTGG
>NW_017728906.1:187448099-187496926 GCF_001723895.1 Crocodylus porosus | reverse complement strand
CTGCCCTTTGGGCAGGGGGTGGACTCGATGATCTCCCGAGGTCCCTTCCAGCCCTAATGTCTATGAAATCTATGAAATCTATGAAAATGGCCACAGGATATGTTATCTGAAGTTCATTCAATGAAGTTTAGATAAAGCACCCCCGTGGCCATTTTGAAGCATGTGCAGGCTTAACACTTGTGATGGGGAGGCTATGCTGGAGTTTACTAATTGCAAGCATATCTGCAGGCAGCCTTTATTTGCCCTTATGCTCTCTGATTGAAGAATATTTCCTTCTTTTTGTGCAGTGATATAGCTGTAGCAGAAAAGGGGTTAAGTACATCCATGCCAAAGGTAGCCAATAACCCAATGGTAAAGACGTTCGTTTGGGGTAAAGAAGTGGGTGTGGGAATGGGACTGTGAGGTTGAAGTCCCTTAAGGACAGGAAAAAATTGCATCTGGAAAAGGTATAAAGGGGGAGAAGGAGCATCTATTCCTTCAACTGTTTAAAAAAATTCCTGTGACTACCACTGCATTTTGTGAGAAGCCTGACCCTGCTAGTATGTCTCTAAGAATACCTCCTACATCAAACTTCTTAGAGGACTTAGAGGATGCATGTCCTTTTTAAGGCCTCCAGTCAAGTTTGGGTGTCTGCTGCTTCACCCTGTGAAGCATGAGACATTTCTGGGTATAGAGGCAGTTAACAGATAACTGGGCAACTTTAAGGTAAGGTATCAATGCAGTGAACCAGCTTTTCAGAATGGCAGTTTTGGACTCAGATGCTTAAATCTCTCTTTAGGTGCTTTACCTATATGGCTTCTTCAGATCTGGGTAATAGGTATCAGCCTGCCTTTGTAAAAGATCTGTAACTGTAAATAGGGATAAACATTGTTATGTAACTTGTATTGCCTTCAAACCCAATCAGAGGGTTGAATGAGGTGAAAACCTGGATATTTATTATGGTCTTTATAGTGAAGGTGGGCAGAATGTGAATGATAGGGATACTATTTGTGGAGGACAGATGTAAAATATGTTGTGAAAATGTTCCTTACATAAGGCAGAAACAGAAAAAAGGGATGAAAGGAAAAGATTTAGGTGATAGAGTAGAAGTCTTACAAAACGGGCCTAATGAAACTCTGAGTGGAAATGATAGACAGACTTCCTTTGCCTTGAAAGAGAGCTGAAGCTTCCTCAAAGGAAGGGTAAATTAAAAAAGATTGGTGGTTGATTAGTGGCTTGTGCATATTAAATAGTGTTTTATACCTTAATATTAGAAGTAAAGGATAGCATAGTGGTGGTATGTGGTTTAAACTATGCAAATTAAAAAAGTAATATGGACTTACAAGGGTGTCATATCAATTTACAGAGAGAGCATGGGAAGAGTTAGGGTTACTTTCATTAATCTTAGCTCTATATATTTTCAAATGCTCAGGAGGAGTGAGAATAAATGTTAACTTACAAATGAATCTATTGCTAGTTTGATTTTGCAGTTCATTCCAAAGACCAAACTTTTAAAAGTTTTTTTCCGCCCCCCTTGAAGATTATGAATACATCTCAGTGACTGAACTGCAGCTTAAGGAATAATTTTGTCTGGAAAGAACAGTATTTATGCATCTCACAGGGGTGTTGTGAGAATTTAATTGGCGTAGGCATATAAAATACATTATGGTCTTCAGACGAAAAGCACTGTATGTTCAAAGTTTTATTACAATTAACTAGCTGAATCTGAAGAGAGTGTCATAGTAATTGTGTTAACATTAATCATAGTAATCAGTTGCCGAGAGGCAGCAGTTTCTAATCTATTGAGTGCCTATAAGAGAAACTAGAAAAGAAAGACATTTGCAAAGTGACTGTATAAGTGTGTTAACAGTACATAAAATTTCACCAACTGAATTTAAAACAAAACCCTGGAACATTTAGATCACAATCTCTTCCCAGGTTTCAAGACCTAATGAAAGTGCTCATTTCTGCAAATCTAGAGCAGAACTGTACATAAAAATATACAGATCTTTATTAGATAGCAACAATAATGCAAGTTAAATATGTGTAATGGGCAGTCATCAACCCTGTATTTAATCTACTTCACATAAGATGTGTTTATATATTGCAAGGTCTCAAAGCTGAACCCCAGCTGTCTCAGATGGATGGCTTGGTACTGTTCAATGTGAAAAACACCAAAAAGATTACTGAGACTTAGAGGAATTTTAATCTCTTGAATCGAAAAAGCACACCCAAAATATTTGTTTATAGTACCACACAAAGACATGATCCTTGAGAGGACCTGAAAGAAAGGATGGAGTCCATGTCTCAAATGTATTCACCAGAGAACTATAATCTGTGGCTAGACAGGAGAGACACATAGCAAGGCTTTGCAGAAAAATAAGTTTAAGAAAGAATCACACAAGAGAAACTCCAAGCTGACAAATTTTACACTGCTTCTTCAGACTATGAGGAGAAAAATACTTAAGATTTGTAAGACCTTGCATCAGAATAGATATCCCATGCATGTCTCCAAGCAGTTAAGGATCAGCTTCTTGTGGCACCCCAGCCAGTCTTTTTTATAGCTAGCTCTAGTATATCTAAACTACAGTCTAGACAAACCCTTGACCACCTGTGAAAGAATCAAGTGCTGTTTTGTTATATCGCGATACTGATGCATGCCTCAGTTCCCCTGCTCTGATTTTATGTTGTTATGCACCTGGAAGGAATGGGCTTGACTTATCTGGACCGAAGGGAGAGACTTTGGGATCTATATCTAGTTACATCCACTGGCAAAGCAATTTACCTACAGAAGCAGCACCTGGACCAATCAAATCAAGCCCTAATGACAAGTATTAAATTTGCAAAGACTAGTACCTAAGAGTAGGAATAATTAAAAAAAAAAACAGTGTATGAATCTGGCTTGAGAACAGGACATAGTTTGGGCTTTGTTGCAGACCAAGCATGGATCCTAGGTAGCATGACTGACTAGGCCTAAGCCTGTACCTTTGCTGACCTGGATACTGCTGAAGTTTAGCTTAGGCACTCTGATACAAGGATGCTGCCGCAAGGGTGACTTCAATACAGGGGTCAATAATTTCAATTAAAAACTCACTGTTTCAATTTAGGGGGCAGAGAATGCAACAGTTACGTGTACAAGTGCCCTACATGCTGTCTTGTTTTAGAAAGGCTGCCTGCCTTGTATTTGGCATCTGGTTGTGCTCTCTCTCATAAAGGGGTAATCCTCAGCAGCAGCTGAGCAAGTTCATACTCACTAATGTGGCCAGAGAGATGCCGTGATCTAAAGATCTAGTCTGAGAGCATGCAAAGCTTGGGCTTGCCCTCACTGTCAAGCTACACTTGGGCTGATTTCAAGAGATACAGTTGTGCAATCTGAGAAATCTGTGCTTTCATGTAACGATATGAAAGTTTCTGGGCTTTGTAGGCACAGCAACACTAAGTATCACAATGTCTAAGCCCCTTTGTGGGTCTACCTCACAGCCTTTCTGCACCTCACTTCCCCATCTGTAAACTGGTGACAACAGCTCTTCCCTAAATCACAGTGGTATAGTGTGGGATGAATAAAGCCTGTGAAGTGCACAGATACTACTGTAATGGAAGGCTGTAAAATAATACCTAAGATGGATAGATTTTAAACCACTATAGTTTTCTGTGGAGATTTGGGGCCAATACCATAGGTGGGGGTAAACCACACCTTAACTTTTTCTGCTCCATAGAAGTGGGGGCAAACCCTTGTGAGGTCCTCCCCTCATGCAGGTTTGCCCATAAGACTGGCAACCAAGGCCCCAACATTACCCCAATCTTATTTTTACAGAGCTGATGTTACGTTGTTTTTAATCTTGTGTCACTCCTTGTATTTGCACAGAAACTGGTCCCATTATTGCTGAGCTGTGTAATTACACAGTGGATCTCTCAGTAGCACTAAATGTATAATTATGAAGTTCTCCAAAGTATAAGGACAAAACAATTGTTCAGCGTTTGTAGCCAACAGAGTTTTACTGTATGTGCTTTCCATACCACTTAGTTTACTGCCTACTTAACTTTCCATAAAGTGTAATTAGGTTCTGGGTAGGGTGGGAAGGCACGTGGTGTATAATACATTAACTGCACTTCTTATTCATAAAGTAACAAAGACTCTGCACCAAGTTAATGCCAACAGTTTCCCTTGGAAATAACACAAATAATCTGTCACTGCTCATTGCACTCATACTATTATACCACAGTTGGCTTTTGAAAAGACATTTCTAAAATTATCCAGAAGAGGTGATTGCTGGGTTTGGCATTATAATGTTTTAATGGACTAACACAATTAAAGATCTTTGTATCTAACCCAAGCAAATGGAAGTAGTCTGTTCCTAAGATTTTCTTTTTGAATGTGGCATCTACAAACTGCCTGATTTCTTCTTTAAGGATATACAATGCCTGGTGACTTGTAGGGACCATAAAGCCAGAGCAAGGCCTACAGAGAAATGCCTATACTCGGCACTCATCTCCCACATGGAAGTAACTCTCACCTGAGCCTTTTATAAACAGAAAGATTCTCATCTCTTCTGAAGTAAAAACAGTGACTGAGATCAGGCCCCAAAGTGCCAGATGCTATACAAATCTATCATAGATACCCTGAAGAATTTACACTCTAATTATCTTGTTGGTCTAATAGAAGACATCATCCCTACTACAAGTCCTGATTGTGACTCTAAATAGAGAAGACAACAAAATGTGGGAGAGAAACCAAAGTGTTGGAAGATGACATATCTTACCCAAGGTCATGTAGCAGATCTGTAGCAAAACCAGAAAATAAGTCAGGTCCTGCATGCTAGTCTGCATGCATACTACTTCCCTAAAAATACCACACTGGGGTCATGTCTCTAATTACAAAACATAGTATATTGCCATAAACCTAGTCTGCTTCATAAATCACTGCACAGTTGCCATTTCTTTTTTGAAGCAGATATGGAGTTTTCCAAATGCAGTCTCTGCACCTGCATTGGCAGAGCTCCCAGAGAGGCTTGCACATCCCCTGCTAATATGCTAACTGGCTCTAGATAATCCTGTTGGTCCTTTGCTTGCTGGAGTATTCACATTCACAGAAATGTGTTTCAAAGTGGGATTTTTTCTACATTCGGACCGACACCTCGGATAGAGTTCATGGCTGCTTCTCACCAGGAACCCAGACTTGTGACATGCTGCCTATGAATTCTTGCCATTCCCAGTTAGCTAAATTATCATTTTATAAACTGCCCTGTACAAGGGGCTGCATATTAATGCAACCTAGAGAATGAACTGTGATGGAGACAGCCATATTTTTTTTCCCTTTGCAACTCTTTTAATGCACCTCCTCCATGCTCTTGTCTAGGTACTGGGTGAGTTGGATGGATGATACCAAGGATTGTTCTGCTCCCAGGGTTATTAGCCTCTGCTTCCCTCCTTTTGGTTGAAGCCATAATCTCAAAAGAGGAGATTAAAGGAGCTCTTCTGTGCATAGCCCACTGATATCCACAGGAGTTCAGCACGCCATAAGAAGTGGGTATTATACTTCACTGAGGAGGGTGTTACAATGGTTGATCCAACATAAAATGAACCAACAGTTTTAGTTCAGTGCCACATCATAAAAGCACTGTTTCAATGTTTGATGTTCCAATGGAAAAGCCAAGAATTAAATTCGGAAGTGATTGTAAAGCCTCAGAGAAGGGTGGAAGGACATTGTGATGCCGTCTGGGGAAGCTCACCTTGCTTCTATTCAGACTCTAAATGAGGGACCCCTGCCTGTGGTATGTCTACCACTGATGGCAGATGAGTGCAGTTTTCTATCCTTTTCCATAGCAGCAGTTTTAAGAAGGTGGTTGTACATGGAGTAATAGAGTCGGGACGCCACTTCTAAATAACTGACTTTAGTTTACAAAGCTGTCAGTCTGCTCCATTTCGTAAGCCATAAACTCTCTTGCACCAAAGAAATCAATGCACCACTGCATTACTGGATAAACAAACAGCCGTTAACTCTTCCTCACTAATACTGGGAGCACTTTTACTATGAAGAGCTTGGAGTGCTCCTGCAGCAGTATTCATTATCCCTTATACTCTTTTGTCATCTTCTCTTTTTTTGCCTTTCCCTTTTATGATTTCTATACTTAAGACACTGACTCTACACCTCTTCTCCTACCGTTGTCTCTCCTTATTATTTCCCTATCTTTTGACCCCAAATAATCAACTGGGCAAGTGCTGTTAAGCCAGCCTATGCAGCAGTAGCGTTAACGTGTCTTTCTTTGAAGAGTTAAAATACCATTTCAGTAAGATTGACTGCTGACATGCTAAACAAATGCACTGTGATTACATGGACAGCCTCTGTTCCCTTAACCCCTATGAAAAAAAAGAAAAAGAAAAAAGCCCTACAGCAAACTCAGATAACAGACAGTAACTTCTCATTTAAAAAATCTTTTCAAAATAATCATTTCTGACACTGATAAAGAGAAAAGGAGTCTTAATTAACTTTCCCTGCTTATCTATGCCCCATCATGTTTGAACGTACTGTGTTAGTACCGTGGTACATAAAGCTGTAGAATCTATCTCATCAATACCTATTATAGACCCCAGCTTGTCTGCAGTATCTTTGTTCGGCTGTGAAGCTGAAACACAGTAAAAGCTACAACGGCTACCGGCAATGGCACGTGTGGACAAAAGAACAGCAAGAAAGCATTCAGTCCATTTTAATATTGTAACAATACTTCTCAACACTGTGGCACATCAATATGGGGCCTTTAAAAATGCAACTTAAAAATCTGTATAATAGTGTTTCCCCAACACTGTTATAGCATATTAGGACACAAAACTCAAGTTGCTGCCATTTTAAAACCTTCTGATAAAACTTTATGATGGATTTTTCCTTAAAAGATTTTTTTTTTTTTGGAAATAGGATCTTTTTTCCATGGAAAATTATAATGTTTTGAAATGATAAATGTTAATTTTGGGATTTTTTTGTAAAAAAATCACACATATTTTTTTTTGCACAGAAATTTCTAATGAAAACTTAAAAAAAAATTCAGTCAACTTTTTTCATAGGACATTATTCTTATCACTTTACTTTTTATGCTTCATCTTCAGTAAAACATAATTAATACTGTACCTTCATTATTTAGTTCACTTTTACTTTTTGGCAGGAGTTTATCTTCACTTAACTTGTTTCTCACCTACAATCATCTTCCTCTGATTATAATATTATTGTTGACTCTAAAGTAATTAACAGCAGCTCTTGCGCTGCAACATTTCAATCCAAACTGGAAATATAGTAGTGGTCCTAAAGTCTTCTTCCTATGTTTAGCTGCATGATCTGAGAATAATCCCAACTTCTGTCAAATGATACATAAATCTTTGCAGGATAATGGCCTAAAAGATTTTGACCCATATCTAGGGCCAGCCACTTAAGAAGTCCTAAATGTTGGGAAGGAGGTGAAGGTAGGATTTCAGAATGAAGTGGTTGGGGTCAAGGGAGACACAAGCATTCTTCCAGAGCAATAATCCAGTGATTTTTTTTTTAACACAAGAGCCTATTATGGCTAAGAGATGAGACCCTTATTGAACAAATAGCATTTGAAGTTATGCTAGCTAGCTTAGGCTCTTATGTTTCATCACATTTCCAGCACCATTTACAACATATATTATCCCCAGCTGGCACTTCCCCCTTCCAAGCATGTCCATCACACATCCATTGCTAGGCTAAATATTATAAGAGGATTCATCTTCAGGCTTCACAGCACAAACTAATCACACTAGTGATGAGAAGCAAATGTGAATGTCTCCTCGTTTCACCCTGAGACTATATTCAATGTCCAAGTACATTATTAGCCATTACAGGTTTCCAGAGGACCCTGCTTTTGTCTTCAGCAACTGGGATAAGCTGCTGCTTTTTCACCATGGTATACCAGGAAGAATATCTGGTCCTCTTTTTATGCAAAGAAAAATATGAAATAAGGAATCATTTCTTAATTAAATTAGAAAAAAGTCTGTGTTTTCCATCAGGGCTTTATTTAATGTGTACTTTTAATATAGTCTTTGCAATATGGAAGCACTTATCAGGCTTTTAGCTCCATTATAGTAGAACTGTCTAACTATGTAGTAAGAGATGTCCTGAAAGAGCTTGCAGTCTAAATAGACAAAGGAGGTCTTATTACTATTCCTCTCTGTGGATGGTAAGGAAAAAGGAGCAAAGTTTAAAGTACTTGCTTAAAGTCAGTAAGCTGGTGGCAGAGCTGGAAAGTGAACTCTTTATATCTTATGAGTCCTAGTTTGGTGCTTTACATAGTGTGAACAAGCACAGCACATGCTGTTAATATTCCTATTAACTGCTACTTAGTATGAACAACAACATTAGTTAGGTTACTCCTAAACAGGTACTCTATGTGAATCTAGACATGAAATTCAGGTCCATTTCATTGCTATGTGCTGGTTAAAGATGGAGAACACAGGAGGTGGACTTGGCCATTCTCAATATGAGCAGCCGCAGTGCAAGCGTCTTTATTCTTATATCATCACTGTCTGTCTCCATCATATAAAGAAAGGTTCCAGTAAGTTGGTCTCTTTGCTCTACTCAGTGCTTACTATATAAATAAATCTAAAAGCCTAATATTTACATAGAAAATATTATTTCTTACACCCCAGTTCCGCAGACAACCATGCATGAATAAAACCTATGCACAGACAAACACTTTAGCTTGAATACTTTTACTATCACAGACACAATGGTTTGCTGGCCAGTTAAAGTTTTGAATGTTTCAGCACATTCCCAGTGACACTTGCAAAATATATTATCCCCAGTTGGCATTTCTGTTTTCCAAGCATGTCTATCACAGTTTCATAGGTCAACTGAACAAAACTGTTTGAGAGAACAAGCTGTGGTCAATCTTCACTGTGAAAGCAGATAGTACAATTTCTTGAAGTTACTTAGCCAGATTTACAGTTTGCATATCCCTCACATATCTCACATCTCTCCAATTCACTCCTTCCAGCCATGGAGGTTGGTCCACAGAACCACCGAAAAACAGAGTGGAAAAAGCCCCAGAAGATCACTCAGCAGCTCAAGGCAAGATCATCCCTGTCTAAGCTATACTAGATAACTGTGTCTAAAATGGACCTAAAATACCCAGTATAAAGATCCCATAATCTTGCTAGATGATAAAAAAAATGTACATTTTTATCTCAAATGGGACTTGGACTCACAACCTCTAGCCCCATGTTGCAGTGCTGTCTCTATTGGCCACTGGGTTAGACCAAAAACCTCAGTCACAGATGTCAGTTTTGAAGCTGCAACTTTTCCATTATAAGGCAAACCCTTTACCACTTGCCTCATTATCCAGGGCTTCAAATCCACCTTATATACGTGGCACATGTGCACTGAGTGCTTAATACTGTACAAAACACAGAGAAAGATGTTCTTCCTGACCTAACAAACTTGTCATCCTAAGCTATTACTTCTGCTTTCATGGCAGTCAGCAGAAAAACCTCCACTGACTTCATGGAAGCAGGATCAGACCCTAAGACCAATAAAGTGTAAGGCTCTCAGCTGCAGTCTGTGCAGAGCACCTGAGGGAAAATTTAGGCAAATTTCTAGTTTCTATAAAGTTATGCCAATCTAACTAGAGGTATTTTTCCACCCACATTACTTTCTTCCTGTAATTCACTCTACCGGGAGTCTGGAGGAGGGGAGCATCACAGAGCCCTTGTGCTGGCTGTACATCATCTGGGCAATCGCCTAACACAATGGTTAAACCACTTTTATGGCTCCCTTACACCTTTAGAGAAAGTCATCATTGATTTTGAACACTTCCCTGGCTGCCATGATGGTATTAGTCTGCTGAGCTAGAGGCATTGCTCCTACTTTTTGTCAGAGCAAAGTTTCGATTAGATGCTGCCAACACAGAAGATTGAGACTGACATGCATATTGGACTCTGTGAGCGGAAAGTCCCAAGGCTCACCCAGCCCTTGCCCACTGGGTGACCTGCGAAGCTGTCAATCATTGTTGACCTACTTTCCCCACAGAGCATGCTCAGACTGTGTCAGCTTCTGACTGAGAGCATGCCCAGTCAGAACCTGACATGAGGTAATCTGACTAGAAATTTCTCTGCAGAGAGCATTCTGATTGGCCACTAAATTCAGATAAAAGTTCAGTGAGCCCCTCCCTCGGGGGGAGATCGCGCTAGGTGGAGACAGAGGCTGGTGCTCCATCTCTCAGTCAGGCTTTGGGGCCTATTGATCTCCTCCCTCGATTTGGCACTCTGTGTCCTTAACTGATAGTCACTGGGGCTTTGATTATTCGGCTTTCGATTGACTTCTTGCCATCCTTGACTACAATTTGGATTCTCCTTATACTGACGATTCTCCGGTTACTGGACTGTTTTCGCTTTGGCCTTGACTTCGCCTCCGGATCACCCTCAGTACCTCAACATGACTCTACTTACCTGGCTTTCGACCTCGGCTTTCATCATCGACCATCCGTTTGTCCATTGGACTGGCGTCATGACCCTGGTTATTGACCTACGTATTGCAGTTTTGTTTGTCTGTTTACCCCCGTTTATGAGCTGTTGACCAGCCCTGGGACTTATACGACAGGCTTGCCCTGTAGGGGAAGCTCGTGGGCCAACAGACCCCTTCGTTGTTCTCTGTTGTTAATACTGTAACTGAAGACATCGCTGCCTACGCCTAAAGCGTAAGTTAAATAAATTCATCTTTGTTCAAATCCACTACGGGTCCATATCTCCTGACTCCACACCAATCATCCCACCTGTCCGTATCTGATTGCCACCCCGGCCCACTGTGACCTTGGGGCCTGATTCATTCTGTTTGGTTTACCCCGACACTTTTCAGCAGTGGCGGATCAGGAGTACGCCGCTTACCAGTAAACTAGCAGCTGGTCCTTACCTTGTAGACTTGCAACACCAAACCCTTTGTAAAGAAGTCTGCATTGGGAAGTTTCCATGTTTTAGCTTCTAAACAAGCACATCTTTCCATCCAGCTTTGAAGATACAGCATCATTAGCTTCTCCTCCCCCCACCCCCCCTTCATTTTCCTCACACAGCCGTTTGTAAGTAGTTATTATATGAGAAAAGCACTTCTTTTGCAGGGACATTCTGGGGTTTCTATTCACAGTCTCCAACTTCAAACAGCTGTAGCCTCTAAGAGTTAATGCCATGAAATTTCAGATAAACTTCCCATTTCCTAAGATGATGTGAGTACAAAATGCTGGGTTTGAGTGTTACAGCTTTGATACTACAGGGTTGGAAACAAAGGGATGCACTGAGCTAGAGGCATCCAGAGCCTGTTCAGCCGGTTACATTGTGTCTTTCTTGGATACCTGCCTACCTCAATCAGCCCACTGCATTTGAAACATTGTATCCACTTTAAAAGAAATAAAAGACTAGATGTGTTGTGCTGCTTTATGAAATCCTCTTTTTGCTTCAGCAGTAGAATTTGAAATCTATCTGAAAGAACAGCAGAATGGCACTTTACAGCAACAAAGTTTGAAGTGATCCAGAGCTAGAGTTTAATGGTATTTACGGGTCTATCTCAATAAAATCAATAGGAGCTGAGGCTGCACGGGCAAGATATTAAGGTTTTAGGCAACTAATTATGCAGACATGCCTACTGGGATTTCCAGAAGCACCTAGGTCATAGAAGTCAGTTCCTATTTTGACCCCTAAGTGCCTAAACAGTATGTTTATTGCCTTCTAGATACGGGCTTCAGCAATAAAAAAATGAGGTAAATGTTTCCAACAGAAGCAAACTCCACTGTGAGTCTAGTGAACTACAGTGCCCCAAACACCTTGCACTCCATGCCAGTGAGGATGGGGGGAAAGGTGAGAGACAGCTGCCAAGGGTACATTTTTTTCCATGCTGTGCCTCTGTTAGTCAGGTACATTTTGTCCTGAAAAGATAGTGAGAAGTTAGTGTCTGCTTTTTGCCCGATACCCTGACAGTAAGAAGGAATGGCAGAATGGGGCTCTAGACTCTCCTCACCATAAAGGGATGCAATCCCACATCTGTTTTCCAGGAGAGTGTGCTTAGCCTTTGAGTTATGGACTGAACTGGTGGTGCTGGGTGAAGAGTGGGAGAGGGGGACCCTTTGTTGAAGTTAGTCCACTGGGAAGCCAAGAGTACAAGTTTGATGGAAACTGCAGGAAAGCAAACACAGCAGACTGCGATTCTGTGGCCCAGTGAGAAAGGCACTCTCCCTACTTTGCATCACACTCCTGAGGAAAACCCCTTAAGTTTTAGGCACTGTGATTTGCCAAATAGAGGCATTTAAGTGGCAATTAGGGTTTGGCCCTACCTGTCCGGGACAGAAGTGTCTAGGTTTGCTTGCTTGCTTTTTCCAGAACTGTATAAGCATATCAGAAACTTCCACAGGCACTCATTTGACTCTTCAGTTGACTAAGTCCCTTTTAACAAAGGGTCCCCATACACATTGCAGGGAGGCTGCTCCAAGACACTATAATTACAATGCATTGGAAAAGAAAGACTCAGTTAATCAAGTCTGCTGGAGTGTGGTAATTACAATCCTCCAGCAGGCTCCAGCATCATGTGTATCAGCATCCCTGTGCTGAAAAATGACAATGGGAGCGTTTTAACTAAAGCACATTCAACAAGCTTTAGTTAAAGTGCTCCTGCTGCCCTTTTCAGTGTGAGGATGCTGATACACAAGACGCTCTGGGTGCTTTAATTAGCACTGCTCTTGCAGCTGTGCTATTTAAGGTGTCCTCCCTCCCCCCCACCCACCTCCCAAAGCATGCCGATAAACACTCAGATTGACCAAACATCACTCCCAAAGAGGGAGGCTACTTAGGCTCCAAATGCATTCAAACAGTTTTAAAAACTATACATAATTCTTATTCTTAAAAACTATCCCACTCAAATACCCACCAGTCTAGGCTGTGGAAATCTATCATTTGTTTAGCCACTGGTAGTATTTATTCCCCACTTCTCCAGTGAACTCCAGTGAACATAAGCAGACACTTGTGAAGCTACAATAAACTCAGTGGGACTTCAGTACTGTATAAGTGTTCATCCACGGGGATCTCACTGTAGGGATCAGATCCTATGTTGTTACAGCATTTTAAAAATATCAGTAGTTAATAAATTAACTTAGAAAGGAAAACCTTACTTGCTCAGACCCAGATCATCTCTGGAAATGGAGAGTTTTTGTGTCTTGACACCCCCCACCCCCTCCACACACAAATCTTATGTTTCTGTCATAAAAATTAAGTAGTAAAATAATTTTGAACATGCATTAAGGAAAATTGCCTTACTTCATTATACTGTCTCTATTTTGAATTAATGTCTCTCTACTTAGAGTTGTCACTTCACATCTCCTCCTCTTGTATGTTACTAGGGCTAACATTTTCTGTTCAAGTATTTCAAAAAAAAAAAAAAAGAGAGCGCAAGAGAGAGAGAATCCACTTTACAATTTACCTGTATTACCAGATTTGAGTCCCTGATGCTGGAATCCAAAGTTATTTTGTTGAAAGGTTTGTTTGAGTAGATGACAAGGAGCCAGGAATACCAGTGTTCAAATCCTGGCTCTGATAGTTGACCCTCAGTGACCTTAGCCTAATCTCTTAACATCTCTGCGTCCATTTTTCCATTAACAAAAATAGAGAGGATAATAATAATTACTGACCTATTTCCTAAGGGAGTTACAATGATTTCTTAGTTATTCATTACCTAGTTTTTTGAACAAGGTAAACACTGTGGCTGGAATCCTGTGTTGGTTTTATTTGTACAGAATGAGGTTACTATGATGGATTAGTGTGCACCCTTGCATTTCTATATCAAATTACAACTTCCATTGTATGTCTCAAGACTGTTTTGATTGTGAAAACATTCTGTAGCCTTCCTATTGTGCTGAATATCTAGGAGGCATCAGAAGACATTCGCACACCTGGCAAAGAGTTAACAGTAGATGGAAGTAAACCACTGATGGTCTTGTACAAAGAATGTGACCGGGCAAAGAAGTCACTCTGCCCATGTAGGCTACTAGATGAACATCTGATCAGCTGGTGCAGTAGTTCGATCACTTGACAAGGTTCATCAGAGGTCACCTGACCCAGGAGATTACAACTTTATAAAAGCCATTTTAGAAAGCATGAGAAACAATAGAGCAGGAAGTTGGCAGCATGAAGTAAAGGGAGATATTGTGCCCCAGGTGGTAGGGCTGGAGTCCCAAATTATTTTACAAAGTGAGTTATACCAAAAGAATGTGCAACAATGGTGAAGAAATAGAGGCAGGGAAACATATTCTGCTCTTTTGCCTAGACTTGTCTCAGTCTCCAGTAGAGTAAGTGTATTAGAATCCCTTCTGCAAAGCTTCAATTGCATGCTTCAATGATTGTGTGCTTGTCCCTGGAGAGGAAAACTGTAAACCAGAGTTTGGAGCTGTAGGATGTGCTGAAGCAACTGGGCTATTTTCCGAGGGGGAGGAAGGGAAGGAAAGTGGAGAGAAATAGCAATGGTCCTAAAGACTATATAGATGTTTTACATAGAGGTAACAATGCCTCTAGGAAACATGCGAAAGAGCCTAAAGTAAATGAAAGTGTTAAAATCTACTCAAGGAACTTATGGTCCCAATGTGTTTGGAATTTAATGTAGCAGCCCCACGAAGCTTTACCTGCAACTGTTCTGCTTCTGCATTAAAGAGGAGAAGGTAGCTTTGTCTCTGTCTTGTCAATCTCAGCAAAGACTGATTAGTGTGTGAATTGTGGTAGTGGTGTTTGTAGACAGCTGTCCAATAGATCTATGACAGATATCAATGAAAAACAGCTAGGGTCCCACATAGATATTGAATGGCAGTAAAAAGAAATGATGGCTACTAACCTGAATTAGATTCCAAATGGAAACTGGAGGAGAAAATGGATTGCTACTATAGAGGGATACAGAACCTGAGCCAGGGTATTGTTACATGTTAACTTAAATATGTGTTAAGGGTCCTGAAAACAGGAGTGTCCACACATTAGGGCAGGGAAACACATAAGGGCCCTTGACCATGGAGGATTATCTCTAACTGGCTTCAGGCAGCTTTTGATGCAGTCACATGGGACTGCTCCACAAGCCCAAAACCGGTTGGGAGCAGTCCTACAGCACCCAAGGAGACACTGCTCTATCTCCCTTCCCAGTGACAGCACCTAGAAGTAAGAGTCGCCCCTTCCCTCCCATTCCACAGGCTTCCCAGCCCCAGGCTCCCCCTGCCCATCTTCCCCCTGCCCCTTGAGACTCTCACCCTGTCCCTTCTGCCGCCCAGGGTTCCCCCCACCACCCCTGGGGCTCCTTCCCTGCCCCTAAGGGCTCTTGCTCTAGCTGCCTACCCCCAGGGCTCCCCTTCCGACTCCCCCAGCCCTCGCAGCTCACCTCTATCTGTCACTGCTGTCCTAGGGGAGCAGGCAAGGAAAAGGAACCTGTCTGCCTGGCTCCTGCCACTGTCATCAGGACACAGGTCGGATTGGAGGCAATGGCAGCAGCAGTAGCCAAGTCCCTCTTTCCAACTTGTTCTGGAACAACACAGGGAGCTGCAGGTAAACTGGGAGCTATGGGGGAGGGGAGCAGGGGAGGAGAGGGCAAGGGGATCTGGATGTGGGGAAGGCAGGCCTGATCTGAGGTGTTGGGGTAGGGGTGCAGGTGGCACAATGGACCCACCATGCCCCCCTGCATCAGGCACACAACACTGCTTGCCCCCCTACCCCCACCCAACACACCCCAGATCCCTGCCTCCCTGCAGCTACCAGTACTGGTGTGGGAGAGCAAGCAGATAAGGGGAACCTACCCTCCACCACTGCTGCTGCTCTCAGGCCAGGCTCATCCTGGACAGCCAAGGCAGCCCAGCAAGGGTGGCTGAAGGTGGGTTCCACTTCCCTGTCTGCTGCCCCAGGACAGTGCAAGGATCTGCAAGTGAGCCACACAGTCTGTGGGAAGAGCGGGGGGCAGAGGTGAGCTGTGAGGGCTGGGGGGCAAGGATGGGGAGGGAGTCCAGGCAGGGAGGCTCTAGGGGCAGGGAGGACAGAAGGGGACAGTGGTAGGCCTGATCCAGGCTGCTGCGGGGCAGTAGGCTCAATCCAGGTGGGTGGAGACAGCAGGGACCCAGACTGCAGACAGGCAGATGCTATGGGACCCTAATAAACCCTGGCTGCCTACAGTCAGGGCCACCTACCCTGCCCCTGACAGCAGGCAAGCTGGGCAGGTACAGAGGCAGCTTGGCTCCTATGCAGGTCCCTGCTTGCCAGCCCTCTAAGGGCAGGTCAGATCAGAGCAGTGCATGTTACAGGGGGTATTAACCCTTAACATGTAGCTGCTCGAAGTGCATGCTAATTTTAACACTAAAATTAACAGGTGTTAAGTGGAATGTGTAACAAGGCCCCCAGTTCCCCTTCAAAAACCTTCTCTTACCCTTTTGCTGTATTCCAGGCCCCACTCCCAGAAACACTTAAGTAATGAGTCTTAATGAGACCTGTTGTACCAGTAAAAATCTTCAAGTGTCTATATGTGCTTCAAGATTAGGACGCAGGTATTATTGTAAGCTTCATGGATATTTTTCAGCAGTAAGAAGGAATGACACAAACCACTGATTTCAGTAATCTGTAGATGTTCAGTATTATGGGGGAATATAAACCACAGTGAAACTGTGGATACTATGGAGACTGCAACTCTATTAAGCCATTTGGGCAGATAATACCTGAGTTTTTCTTCCTTCACTCTGAATGTTTTTGCTTTTGTTAGCTGTTGTCACAACCTTCAGATATTAATATGTTTGTGTTCTCTTAATTATTAATGTTAATTATGTATATAACACCCTATACCAGTCCCAGGGGCAGATGTAAAACAAGGAAAGATCATTGTCATGCTGAGATTCCACTCAAATTTAATACATAACACAGCAGGCAAACCCAACACTGAAACTGTGATGGAAACAGAGGCTGAAGCCAATCTCATCCCATACCTGACGGCCATACGGCGGGGTAGGGGGGCAGCACTTTAATTAGAGCTACATCAAGAGCTGATCTAATTAAAGTGCCACACCACCTCACATATCAGCATCCCTGCGCTTCAAAATGGCAATGGGGGCACTTGAAGTAAAGCTCATTCAACAAGCTTTAGTTCAAACAGCCCTGCCTCCAATTTGAAGTGCAGGGATACTGATACACAAGATGCGAAAGGCTACGGGAGTACGGTATTTGCCAGGTTCCAGCAGACTCAATTAATCGAGTCTGCTCTGACATCCTGTAATCACAGCACATCAGAGCAGCCTCTGCACTTATGTACAGGCACCCATGAAGCCCAGAGGGAATAAAAGGGCAGGAGGAATAGGGTTGTTGTAGTGAGTTCCTCTGGCAGAGGGTTTGTAGAGTGGTGGCAGGGAAGTGCTGAAATGCAGATGCTATCAGTTTTGACCTAAGAACCAATAAAATGGGACAGATTTTCAACTGTCTTATCCAGAGGCACAGCAGTGCAGCTCTGCACCTGGGGCAACCATGTAGCACCTGGGGCAGCACTGGCTTCTGCAATGGTGATTGCTGTGGTGCAAACAGCCGCAGCTTTGACAATGGTTGTTTTTGTGTCCCCCATCAAAAGCAGCGCTAGGGGCTACTGCTTCAGTCGCTCTCTGTCAGTTATGCTACAAGCCTTATTATACATTTCTTCCTGTTTAAAAAACCCATTGGAATGGCCTTGTGGGGAAAACCAAAACAAGAAAGGGGGTGGGAGAAAGCAGAGTATAAGGAACACTTGACAGATTTGCATATAATATTTTGTATATAGGGATTTGGTGGTTAGGTTCATAAAGGAACTGCACCGCCTTTGACAGCAAAAGCTCACCATATCAAGGGAGGCTTGAAGTAGAAGAAAGGAAAGCAACCAGAGCCACCTTCCACCAGCTCTGGAGAGTGATACCTGGAGAGGTGTGCGACCAAGTAGCTGAAGGATGGGCTAATTCAGCAAAGCACTGGCAGTATCTGCTGTGTTTCCTTTGTACAATGAAACCTCCACAACCCAAATGCCAAGTAAAAGCACTGCCTGACCTCTATGGAGGGTTTGAGTCCTGCGCAGAGAGATGCCACTTGCACTTGAGCCAGAAAGGATGCGTTGTCATCAGCAATCCCTCAATTCAAGGATGATCTCTACTACAACTCATTGATGGGCCTTGAGGTGATTTGAGTCCAATCCTTAAGACATAGATCTGCCCACAGAAGTTACATGTCTTTCTGCAGAGGAAACCAGAAGCTATAGGTTAGGATACCTCTGCTTTCCCTTCCTTCACTCTCTCTTGTGTGCTTTGAGGGCAAGATAATTTATGTCAAAGTGGTCTACTGCTTGGTTGAGGTTGCAGCACCACTGGAATTGGTTACCAGCCAGCTCATCCCAGCTCCTGATGTCAGCGTCTCTTTTCTTGAGATATACCTTCAACTTGTCATCGTAGCAATTCTTCAATCTGAGGCTGAAACTAAGCTGAAAGTAGAGCACTTGTTCTGGGAGCTGAGAGTCAGGCATCCATACACAATATCTGGCCTAGCAAAGTTGGTAGCTGGGAATCACTGACTTCATGCTGGTAACATTGGCTTCTAGCAAAGATTCTGGTGTTTGTACAGCAATCTTCCCATTTGATGTGGAGGATTTTCTGGAGGCATCATTGGTGATATCTCTTCAAACTCTTGAGATGATGACAGTAGGTCACCTACATTTCACATCCATAGAGGAGGGTGAGGATAATGACTACATTGTAGACCTGGATCGTGGTGTCTTTCTGAAGATCATGGTCAATAAAAACATGCTGAAGCAATTTCCAGGAGGCATATGTGCACTAGACCCTGAGCTGGATCTCCTCATCAATGTTTACTGTCTGAGAGAGGTGGCTACTGGGAAATAGGAGTCACATTCATGGCCTGGAGCAGGCTGACAGGGCACTTTAGCCATTTTGATGTTGGGAAAGAGACCAAAATTACAGTAGGTTTCTGCAATGCTCCAATGGGATGCAACCATTTGAGGGGGTTTTATAACAAATATAATGTGTTCCCAGATCCAGTGACAATTGTAAGAAGTATTAAATCAGCAGTAAGACAGTAAGAGGATATAACACCTCCATACTTAGAACCTGACCTTAGAGAATCCAAAGCCATCTTTCTGAACATACCTGCTTCATCTCTCTATAAAAAACACACAAAAAATGCCTTTCCTTTTTAAAACTTGAATCATAAAAGAACTCCAAAGGAAAAGCAGCCAGCTTTTCTAATTATTAAAGTCTTACATCAATTTGTTCACATCAGACTACAGTGTTTCTGTACACCGTGAAAGAGTCAGGACTGGTCTCTAGCCCTCTCAAAAATCTTCATCTCCGTCTCCCAAAGAGAATAGCATCTAATCAAGTACAGATGCCATAGAGCAGACCTCTACAGAATGAAGGACTTGTATTCAATGTTATTAGACATTTTTCTGGAGCATAAGGGACCTGGTTCACATTGTTTCTTTCTGAAGAAATTCCTTAATAGTTAAGTGTGTTCTTGTGCAGTACTGAGTGAGACATCAGGAATGATCATACAGAAGCCAGATATCGCTTCTCTGTATTACATCCAGCAAAATCCTTGTATGAACAGCTGGAATCTAGGAGCCATATTATACAAATTTCTTATATATCTGTTGTTTTCCAAATGCAACAAACATTCATATGAGTGTTTACTTCATCTTTTATTATCCGCTTGCTCGGTATCTTGGAAACTATCCTGCATCTTGTTTCAGAGACAACATGAAAATAGGGGTGGAGAAAAGTTCCTATTTCAAACCAAGCTGCAATGGTGAGAGAGTGAGAACTCTCCTATCTCCAAGCCCTTGAATGAAAAGATTTGAGTTGATATGTTTGAAGATTTCTGTAGCTGGCAAACTGGGCAACTGCAAAATCTCATAACCTTGTGCCTAATGTGCGTGCTTTCTCACCTCATTCAGTGTCTTAATAATATGTCATGCCGTAGAAGCCATTATCAGGAAAACCAAGGCTGCCTTCCATTTTAGACCTCCTGGGACCTGGTAAGTGTATACATGACTGTCATTTATGTCAGCTAAAGTGAGAAATTTTACCTCTAAGGCCACATCCAGATGAATGAGCATGTATCTGTTGCAGATGAAAAAAATGTTCCCTGCTCTGCATATTTGCAGTGCAAACTTTAAAGAAATCACCCTGGAAAAAAGCATTGCAGAGCATGCCTGGAGGCAACCAGAGGCTGGATCCCCCAAAGAGATGCTCTAGCACCCAGCCAGACTGTCTCTAGGCCTGTCAGATGCCCCTGCTGCTCCAGCACGCTGCCTCCATGTGCTGGGGGAATAGAAGTGGAGCAAGGCTGGCAGCAGGGGCTTGGACTCAGGCTCTGTCCTTGATAAGTAAGCAGCCAGCTGGGCCATAAGAGCCCTCATGATGAGCTGTAGGCACAGCCCTGCAATGGCGTGGAGCTGCCTGAGACCCAAGGGCTGCATATGGCAAATGGAGATGGCCCAGCCCGCTGGTGTGAGCTTTCACACAAGACTGGAATGGCTGCTACCATCACCTGAGGCTCCCAGCACTGCACACTGGTTCCATATGCAACTGGGCCAGGCTTCCAAGTAACCTGTCTGATGGTGTTCAGCTCCTGCGTGCTGTGCTAGGAGCCCTGGGTAGCAGCAGGAGCCATCCTTGTCCTATTCAAAGGCACAAACCGGTGGGCTGGGCTGGCTCTGTTCACCATGTGCAGCCCCTGGCTTTCATGAGGCACTGCAACTCTGTAGGGCTGTGTCTGCAGTGGGCCATGAGCAGCCCAACAGCCTGGCTACCAGCACCAGGGGAGGTGGGGTGTGGGCATGACCCACACCCTCATACTCTACCCCCACAATCTTCCCCCTCCACAAAAAATCCTCACAGCCCTAAACCCCAACCCACAAACTCCACACCCCACATCACCCCAAACCCTACATCACCCCTACTCCTATACACCCACCCACAAATCCCCCACATATTCCACACACACATACTCAGAAACCCCACCCCTCACCCTTCAGGTACTTGAAGATTTTTATCAAATCCCACCTCAGTCTTCTCTTCTCCAAGCTAAACAACCCTAATTCTTTCAGCTATTCTTCATGTCTGGTCTCCCAGGCCCCTGTTCATTTTTGTTGCCTTGTCCTGGACTTTCTCCAAACTGTCCATATCCTTCCTGAAGTGCAGGGCCTAAAACTGGACACAGTATGCCAAGTGAGGCCTCACCAGTGCTGAATAGAAATGAAGAATCATTCCCCTTGATTTGCAAGTGACAGACCTGTTAATACAAGCCAGAATGTTGTTGGCTTTTTTTGCAACAAGTGCACATTTTTGGTTCATATTTAGCTTATGGTCCACTGTATTCTCTAGGTCCTTCTCTGAAGTACTGCAACCAAGACAACCATTTCCCAGTCTGTATTTGTGTATCTGGTTATTTGGCCTGTATTTGTTATTCCCCAGTCCACATGTGTGCATGTACTGGATACCATTATCCAAATCATTAATGAAGATGTTGAACAATACCAGATCCAGGAGAGACCCCTGAGGAACTCCACTTGATACTCCCTCCCAATTAGATATTGAATCACTGAGGACTACTCAATGTGATTATGATGATCCAACCAGTTATGTATCGTTCATGGGATATTTGATACATTGGACCTTTGAATTATTTTATACAGAATTACAGAAGTATAGTTATAAAGTCTTCCCTACAGAACTCAAAGAAAGTAGCAGTTAGCTATCATCTTCACTGAAAGGATTAATGTATATGGAAGATCGCCTTTAGCTAGCATTGCTACAGTTTCCCTGTTTACTCTGTTAAAAGAAAACGTCCAGCTGAAAATATTGAATTTTTGTCAATCAGAGCAAAATACCAGCTTGGCAACATCTACTACAGATTTATCCTCCAATCTAAATGGATGACTTAGTTGAGCCTCAAGTTCTGTTCTCTGACCCTCAAGCTCTAAAAGTCTCAACAATTTTTTTTTGTTTATTTTTCAGAGTTATTAAGTTATAGCTCCTCTAAGAAATGCTTTGGCTTTCTCCCCCAGTAAGTGAGCTCTGCTATTGCCAACGGTATTTGTCTCCACAAATAGTATATTGATTTTTCTCAATAAATTGTCGACTGAGGCTTTCTAAAGCTGTGTTCATCTGCCAGAATTGTTACTGCCCAAGTGGGAACTTTGAAAGTTACTGAGACAAGGATACTTACAATGTCAGGTTCAACCATTTGGTCAACTACTGCTTTAAAATAAAATAGTTTATGGTGTGGGGGAAACATATGAAACAAGAGATAATGATATTTTTAAAAATATAGGAATTCCAAAATAGCAAAGTGGTATGGCTAAGTGGCAGGCAGGAGTCTGGCCTCCTGCTGCCTGGGCTAACTGGGGGCAATGTACACCCAGGTCAGCATTTACACATGCAGTTAGATGCAGTAAGATAGTACTGCTCTGGTTTAAGAGTGTCTCACATGTAGACTGTGATGCTTTACACTGCAGTAAATCAGTCTACTGCACAGTGAAGCACATGTGTATATGCACCCTGTATGTTTGAGGCTGAGACAGAAAATTCAGAAAGGAAAAAAAACAACTCGTTCAACATGTCAGGCAAAAGAAACAGCTAGGTTTTTAGAGAAAGTGGACAAAACCAGGACTTTCAACTGTAACAGGGAGTTGGAGTCTGCAGTTCCTTTAAGGGGGAGCAGTGAGCTGAGCTTGCTGGATGGGATTAACATCTGACTAGCATTCCTGCAGGGAAGGAAGCAGGCCAGTATCAGCTGGGCCAGGAGCCACTCCTGGGGAAGGGACTATCCCAGGAACTTGCTGTGTGGGGCCAGTACCTAGGCTAATCCTCAGCAGGGAGAAGCAAGCTGGTCATCAGGCCCAAAACTGAAACCTCTGTGGGTGGCTAGAGAGCCACCTGACCAGAAGGGGTGGTGTTTTGGAGGTATGTAAAACCAGAGCCTGAGACCAGGCAGTCAGTCTGGCCCTGCAGGCAGTAGACAGAGGAGCTGCTGAGCAAGGTGGCTGCAGGAGAGAGACGAACCGGCACCCAAATGGTCCCAGAATGTGGTATGGAAAGTGCTAAGGGAGACGGATAGCTTGTGGGGAAGTTATGACCCAATGTGGGGAGAGTTGTGTTAATATAGCCGGGGGCTTGTATTTATGTTCTGATTGAGAACCAGTGGACCAGCTTGTGGCTATAGGAGAGGAATCGTGTACTGAGTGTCCTGCCAGGCTCCCTAAAGTGATATAGAGGTGCCTGGTCGGGCACTCAGAAGCAGGCAGCCTAGTCAGGAGTCAGGGACCCAGAGGGATGCAGAGCTGAGGCTGGGAGAGCCAAGGCCAGTGGCTGCAGTTTGATTTGGGGTCTGGGGCCCCAAGGGCTGGGGCTGCTGTAGCAGAAGCAGCTCTCCCTGGGGTTAGGGACCCAGAAGGCTTAAGGGTGGGATAAAGCTACAGGCACTGTGTGAGGATCAGGGACCCAGAGAGTGGGAAGGCTGGGGCCAGAACAGGCTTAAGTCAAAAGGGCAAAGACTTGAGAGGGATTAGGGCCAGTATCCCAGAGAAAAGAGTAGGTCTTGCCAGGGCCAGGGGTCCAGCAGGCTGATGGGAGTATGACAGACAGGCCAGAGGGCCCAGTAGACAACTTGAAGTAACATCTGTGAGGCATGGGTGTGGCTGTAGGGGTAGAAGGAGGCCACAAACAGCCCTCAAAGCAATGGGTGCCCTGATGCACTGATGGGACATAGGGGGTACCCCCTTAGGACTTGAAGGACAGAGCTGGGGGCACGAACGCTTCATGCCTCCGGAAGCTGGGGGGCACGGTGAACTCCCACAGGTGGCTGCAGCTCTGTCAGCAGTAGGAGCATGGCAGCAGCGAGGAGGTAGTTCCTGCAAGCAGCTGTGGTGGTGTCAGCAGCAGGGGGGGCGGGTGCCCGCAGGCACCGCTGGCAACATTGGTGGTGCTTTCTGCAGAGGGTTTACCACCAAGCTCAGGGGGCGCATGTGCACCCACTTGCACCCCCTATGTGTCACCAATGGCTGGGGGACACCTGGGTATGGGAGAAACCTGCTGGCCAAAGAAGTCCTAGGGCTCACTCTACAATTAAAAAACAATTCCATCAAGGCATGGCAGGTGAAAGGAAAGGGAGGGTACCTGAGGGGCTAGAGGGCAGCAGGAGCCACGTGCTCATGGGGCAACACAGCTGCCCCTGAGGCCTAGTGCTGCTACACCAACCTACCAAGAAATTAATGTTCTCAGTGTAATAGTTCTGCATTATGTTTTATTACTGTCTGATTAGTATTCCTTTATCATGGCATATGAGAGACTAATGGGATTATACTTCAGCCATATTAGCAAAAACAAAAAACTATGATGATAAGATTCAATTAAAAATTATGCTAATGTGATAGGATGGAAAATGGCTTATGTGGGATACAAACTTGTTACTAAGATGTACTGCCTGTCCTCAGGAAAACTTTCACAGAACTTGTCAGTGTTTATTTTAAAATAAGTCTTTTCAGCAAAAAGAATGAAAGAAGAAAAAGCTTATAGTCTAATACTGCTTTCAATTCACCCTTTGATTCAACAGAACAAGTTTAACAATAAAGTTCTCCCCTAGCACTTCTTTTATTTTTTATAAATATGCTCATCTGTGCCTACTTCAGATGCTTGGTTTCACACTGGCCTAACCATTGACAACTAGGGCTGTGTGAATAACTGTTTTTTTTTTTTTGTTTGAGGGATGAACCAAAAAAATGGTTCTGCCAGAACCAAAGCAAAAATGTTTCAGGGTTTTGGGCTAAAAATAAAGCCCCTGGAAAGTTCTTTTTCAAACATTTTAACAAAAGTAAAGGAAACTTGAAGAAATCATAAGGAGAAGGTGGTTTCCCCTCTACCCTCTTGCCTAACTACCAGAAACAATGCCCAAAACATAGCGATGTTAGTCTGAAGTCAGGAGAAGACCAGGCAGAGCGACGCCTTTGAGATTGGTTCAGGGAGTCATGAGCTCTCATAGGCAACAACCTACAAAGTTAGTCTTTGAAACAGTTAGCCTCTAAGGTGCTTTTCTTAGAGTTGGGAGACCTTCACTGGGTTTGAATCAAGTGAAATGGATGGACAGGAAACTCAAGTTCAAACTCACACTGTAGGTGAATCTGAATTGCTGGGCTACTGTGTACAAGAGGAACCACAGCAATGCTGCTTTTGTGAGCTCAGCTCTAGAAGCTGGCAGGGAACAACCTTCAGCCAGAATTATTTTGAGAAGTCAAGCTAAACTGCAAAAAATAGCATTTTTGGTGAATAAATTTTTTGTCAGAGTGTCATTTCTAGCCACAATGACACTCCCTGCCTCCTACCAGCTAGTTCCAGTGGCACAGGCAGCAGCTGCTTTTTCATTACTTGTTAGAGTTTAAAAGCCTCATTCAGAACCTGCTATGAAAATGTAGGGGAAGAGGATGGTCACTGCTACAAAATTCTTCCAATCAAAGAGGGAGACAAAAGACAAGAGAGGAAAATGATATTCTTCTATCCCCCCCTCCTTTTTCTGAGGCAATCTTGAGAAAACCTCACTGGAGTACAGCCATGATTTTAACCTTAAGTTGTTTTTTAAACATAATGTATTCCTCTGAAGAGCCATTATATTTTAAATGTAAATATTCCTCTGAAAAGCAAGGAAAGGAGCTGACTGTTAACACAAGAGAAGATTGGCTTCCTCCTATCAGGGGAGGCTTTCACCCATGACAGCAAATTAGAGGATCTCTCTTACTCCCAAGACACTGCTAATGTAAACACCGAAGCCTTGTCCTTCCTTCCCTCCCCTTGTGCACTCACATTCATGGACCCAAAGGTGATGGAATCAAGGCTGTTGCAAAGATCCTTGCAGGAAGAGGGTATCAACAAAGTCATAAAATGTGTCCTCATACAGATATGTCCACATTGTCTCTGCAAATTATTCTCAGAACAAAGCCTCAGTAAAAAAAACCAGTTGATTACAATGGGAACTCACCCAGGAGTAACAGGGCTGTTTCCTCCCCTCTGCTCCCTGGCAGGAGATCCAAGGGAGACTGCAGGCACAGCAGGGTCTTCCTGGCTTCTCCCTGCCCCACCCCACCTTGCTGCTCACTGCTCCAGCAGGGATTCCCCCTGCCCTCCTTCCCATCTCCCACAGCATGGACCCCATCTCCACAGGCCCTAGGCATGTGGCATGCTAGCTAATGCTGAAGGTTTGTGAATGTGCGTGTGCGTGTGTATCTCCAATTTCACTAGCACAGGCAGGCAGAACAGTGTCTGCTTAGGGCTTTTTGGAGCTAATTAACAGGTAAGCTGGTAATGTTCTTCTATTCCTTCCTTGGAAAAAGCTGTTTAACAAGAGCATGAATGAATGAGAGGCATTTGTTTCATTGATGGGCTGATAAAATCTGTGTTATCAGCACCCTGCTGGATCCCTTGCCTGTCAAGTTTGCAGACAGTATGAAGAAGCAGGGAGAGGGAGATTGGAAAGCTCAGTATCATCAACACATGCATGCACTGCACACCCCTACTTTGCCTCAGAGTACTAGCCAGGAGCTGGGGTCCAGCAACACTACTTCCCTTTGAGCAGCAAGTGGGGAAAAGCCTGGGACTGTGCAGACAGGCTAGGGGTTTTAATCCCTCCCTAATCAGAGCATCCTGCTAGAGCCTGGCCATGCCCCACCCCAGCTCAGTATTGAAGAGGGAAGTCTACTCTAGCATCCCCCAGCTTGTAGCCTAAGCCACCACAGACACGTGCCTGCAATTCATCAGTCCAGAGGGAAGGTCTGTGCAGTTGCAAACTGATTCAGCCTAGGCAGGTTAGACTAACCTGCAAACATTGAGTCAATTCAGGCTCAGGCTTTTTGAACGTCTGTCTGTAGCCAGAGTGAAAAGCAGTTCATTGCTCAACCTTGGACTGGCCCAAAGAGGCCCTGTCTCCTGCACATATAAGCTTAACTCTTACAGTGAATAGTTGTTTCCAAAGCAGTGGATTTGTCAACCATTATCATCTTTCTCGACCTTTAAATATACTAAGACCAATCCAGTGAGATAAAACAGGCCAAGACAAAGGGAAGATGAAAGACAAGTAACAGAAAAATTTAATACTCCCTCCCCGTTAATCTTTATTCCTCATCACCAGTTTGCCTGGAAAACACCAGGGGCACTCTGATTTCTGCCTGATGAACAGGTATAGGGTTTATATATTGAATGAAGTGATAAAATGCAATGGGGGTTATACTGTTTTGTTCCCTGTCAACATCATGCTCAAAAGATAGGCTTTCACTCATTATTTGTGGATTGCTACTTTACAATTATATCTTAATTGACTTGATAACTAAGTTGAACACTTAATATTACAGTATCATTAGCACATTTATTCTTCATCTAAATCATACAATTACAGCAATTAAATTGGTTGCCTTTTAAACACTTGGTTCACTGATCTTTAATTAGACTTCTATGAACTGAATTGCATGGGAAAGGTGCTAAGTGCCTCAACTGTAGTGAGGGAGTTTAGTTGCCACATCACATGGGGAAGATTTAGATAAATGTGATACATGATTACAGAATGCCATCCTCTGATAATTTTTGGTTATCTAATGCTTTGGAGATATTGTTTATCAAATAAAGCTGTGGGATATTTAAACCCAGTGTAGGCTGCACATGAAAACTATACAAGATTAATTAGTTCTGACCCAAACCATAGCTGATTGTATCTTTATTTGGGACCTAATTTTGCAAGCCGTTTTTTGAATTTAGACAATAACATCCACAAGGAGGATGGCAGAATCAGGATCTAATAGTCTAGTTCTAATTCAGTTGAAAGCTAAGAAAATTTGTCCTTTGCCTGAAGTGAATCCAGTAGGACCCCAAAGATTTTATCTACCTTGGGCTAAGCACACAAAGGCATGTTCTACTGTAAAACATGCCCCACTCTCTGTAAAACATGCTCCTTTCATGCCAAATCCCAGAAATGGAGCAATGCAGCTGCCACAGAGGAGGGATGGTCAATTTGCGGCACATGTGCCACAAATTGCACCAGCAACCTCTGTTTGTCACACACAGCAGATCAGGAATGGGACAGGAAACAAAGCAGTATATAAAGCAAGAAACAGGAAAAAAAGAGCTGGAAATTGGTCAGGGAGTACAGGGTAGGCTGCAGAAAGCAGAGCAGCAGATATGGCAGGGAAGAGGATTGGGGTGGTTCTCATGAATAGTGTAGGGCTAATTTGTGGCGCACTTGCAAAAAGGCTGGCCTCCACTGGCCTAGAGCTTCCCTGAGACAAGTTGTGGGCAGCAAAGTCACCTCATTTTGGGAATTTGCTGCATGCTGAACAAGAGTGAGTTATAGGGCCTGCTTCACAGAAGCACTTACAGCCTTGATTTCATAGATTTCATAGACATTAGGGCTGGAAGGGACCTCGGGAGATCATCGAGTCCAGTCCCCTGCCCAAAGGGCAGGAAGTCAGCTGGGGTCATAGGATCCCAGCAAGGTAAGCATCCAATTTACTCTTGAAGGTGTTCAATGTAGGTGCTTGAACCACCTCCGCTGGCAGACTGTTCCAGACCTTGGGGGCTCGGACAGTAAAGAAATTCTTCCTTATGTCCAGCCTGAAATGGTCTTGCAGGAGTTTGTGACCGTTCGACCTCGTCATCCCTTGGGGCGCTCTGGTGAACAAACGTTCCCCCAGATCCTGGTGGTCACCCCTGATAAACTTATAGGTGGCCATCAGATCACCCCTGAGCCTATGCTTTTCCAGGCTAAAGAGTCCCATGGCTCTCAGCCTGTCATCATAAGAGCTGTTTTCCTGACCTCTGATCATGCGCATGGCTCTCCTCTGGACTCTTTCAAGCTTCTCCACATCCTTGATAGTAGAGATGAGCCCCATTGGACACTTGTCTGCACTCCAAGTGCCTCACCAGAACAGAGTGACTTGCAGCAGAAATCCAAAACCACCAGTCCTTGGAGCGCTTCTATGTTAGGTCAGAACTTCTTTTGAGGAAGGATGGATGGAGAAGTAAGAGGTTCAAGAGTGGAGGTCCTTGTCTGGTGCTTTGGAGACTGTGATTCAGAAGGACTCTATTCTGCCTGAAATTTCCAAGGTGCAAGGAAATTAAGTCCTTTAAAGGTGTGTTAGTTGCAAAGGATGCAAACAGGCCCCTAATGGGATTTTACCAAATGCCTAGGCACTAACTCCTGTTGGTTTCACTTGGTGTCACTCAGCAGCTCCATACCTTGGGATACTTTCCTTCTGTGCCTCTATTGTCAGTTTATGAAATGGGAATAAGACTGCCCAAGGCTATGAGAATAAATACATTAAAAAATATGAGGTGCTTAGATGCTGTGGCGATACCACCACGCTGCACTTTTCCATGGGAGATATTTCAAAGTAATTAGCTCAGAATTCTGCCTCTAGATGCATTCACAGATTCCTTTGTCCATATTAGCTGTGCATCCAATTTAGTTCTTAAGTGATAAACAGCTGCAATGTGTGAGGATGAATATTAAAACAGAATCACTCATTTTCTGTGTGTAGCTTCACACATGCTGAAATAGGAGGAAAGAAGCTGTAATTCAGGTCTAGGAAAAATTAGCCCAACTCTTGGGAGAACTACTGCACTACAGAGTCCTTGGACAAGTCACTTATGCACAGATCCCCACTGAGACAAACTCTACTGCAATAGGCTCCTGGATAGTACTCTCTCCCCATGCAGGTATATGAAACTTAGGCAGAGAATTGGAACACGTGGCACAGTGAGCAGGGAGCCACTTAAAATAGCTAAATGAATGCTGCAAGGAAAGACATCTTAAATCCTGCCCTTCTGCGACTTAATGAGCCTTTATCTGAGGTGCAAAAAGGTGTCCAATTCCACCTGCAACTTGGAGTCCTGAATCTTCTCATTTGAAGTATCTAATTTGATTTTGGTTTTTTTTAAATCAGAGCACAGCCAAAAGAGATGCTGCTGATGCTTCCCTTTGTATACAGGAGCTGAGTGGTTACAGCACTTGCCCAGAATGCAGGAAACCGAGGTTCAGTTTCAACCCTGCCTGAGGGCATTCAAGTCCACATCTTCCTCCAACCCTGGGAGTGCCTGACGAGTGGCCTCAAAACCACTACTCCTTCTTCCTTTGGGTTTTTCAACTGAAGCATCTGGTAGCCTGCTGCTGAGAAGTGTGCAGAGTTCAATTTGGTTCTGATCATACCTACTAGCTCAAACCGAAAGCAACATACGTAGTTATGGAGATTGGAGTGTTGGAGATAAACTATTCTCTGTGGCCAAAAGGGACAGGATTAGGAGCAACACTCTCAAACTGCAGGGGAGGAAATTTAGGTTGGATCTTAGGAAGAACAAGAGTGATTACACATTGTAACAGGCTACCTAGAGAGGGTGTGGAATCTCTGTCCTTGGAAATTTGCCAGAAAAGATAAGACAGACACTTGACTGATAGATTAGACAGGGTTGACCCTGTCTTGATCAGGGGCTCGGACTAAATGACCTCATGAAGTCCCTTCCTACCTTACTTTTCTATGATTCCACTTAAGCTCCTGCCTGAGCTTTAGTGAGACATGGGAACATACTTGCTCAGCCCCAACAAGACTAGGTATATGCAGAAGCAGAATTTATGAACCCTGAGAAATTTGCTAGTGAAAATATAGGTGCCACAGGGTTATATGGTGTTTACAGGCCCACAGTCTTGCACTCAGAGTAGAATTTAGAGACCCATCAACCTTTTCCTTTTGTAGATTCCTCTGTTTCACTTCACTATCTGTAAACTGGAAAAAAAGTTTCATGGGTACAGGCAGAACATAACCCCTTCTCTTTTCAGAGTTCACTCTATATAACCTGGTTTCAGATATGACATATCACAACTACACATCTCACATTCTATCCAATTAAGCCTCGGTGTAGCAGGAACTTAGTTCCACTTACCAGATGAGGGAAACCCACCGCAAAAAAAATTACAGTACTTACCCATGATCAGAAGGCTATTGGTGTCATCCTCAGCAATTAGGGGTTCTTAATTTTTAGTCTTGCTGTTTACACATATTTGCACTCTGATCAATGACCATGTAGGTTAAGACATGCTGAAACATCCCCACTGAAATTGTAGGACAAGGGGATTTTTTTTTCACAAAAGGCAATATTCTATTCCACCAAATCAGGCACAAAAGTGGACTGAGGTGCACCTAAGTCTGATTTTGTTACAGCTTGTTTGAGTCCCTGAAAAACAGTTAATGCAGAAGTATTTGGGAGCTTCTCCTCATTGCTGTTATGTGATTGAATCTTAAGGGTAAGATGATGGTGTGTTACAAAAGTAGAGGCAATCGTAAATTTTCAGAAGTGAACAACATGGAACAGAATCACACTAAGTTGCCTAAGTTTATGTAGATACCTAACAGGTAGAAGAGAAACAGGCCTCATTGTCTGTTTCCTATGGAAAAAATTAACTTAGAAAATATTAGGAGGGGGTAGGAGAGTGGATTCAAGAGAATTTTGATTAATTATCAAGAGCCACAAATATTCTATATAATCTCAGAAAAATCACTTAATCTTTGTCTCCCCTCCCCATCTGTAAATTAGGGATAATACTTCCCTACTCAAGTGGGTAGAGAAGGAGGATAAAATCCATTAATGACTGTGAAGTGCTCAGGTATTATGGTGATGAGGATCATACAAGTACTTAGTGAGATGTCATATTCTGCCTGTACTCATTTAATACAGCCATTAATGATCTGAAGAAGTCCATGATGAATTTCAAGCAATGAATAGAACTAACAGTAGTTAATTTCAGAAAAGCTTTGATAGGATTCTCAAATTGCAGACTCAAGTTGAAAGTATTAAATCTTTTAACTGGGGAGTTAATTAGAAGTGATGTAATAATAGGTAGGAAATTTGATGGGCAAAATCCTTATATGAAGTCTAGTGACAAAGATCCTTGGTACTGAGTTAATCTTGCTAATATTGAGGTACAAGAAAAATATACCTTATTAAATCCTAACCGAGATTTAACGATCCAGAAGCGCAGTAAACAATTCGCAGCCCAGGGGAAGGTAGGCAACGAGGATTACTGCTCTCCAGAATTTTCATAGCATTGTATCTTCTAGATCAGAGGTTCTCAAACTATGATCTGTGGACCGCCACTGGTCCACGAGCTCCATTCAAGTAGTCCACAGAAAGGCTGCAGAACAGTGGAGAATATCTGTACTTCTAAGGTAAGACTACTGATATTAAAATATGAATTGTGTGCTTTGATTTGCAGAACAAAAAAAAGCTTATTAAGTGGTCCGCTGAGACCCTCAGCAATTTTCGAATGGTCCATGAAAAAAAAATGACAACCACTGTTCTAGATCCATCTCTAACACATCTTTTTAATATGGCTTTGCCCATTATGCCAGGACTTTTAACAGGATCCTCAAAAAGAAGATTTATTGCTGTCTCCTGCAGTGCTTGGAGGGAGGGGCACTTCCTTAACAGGGTTAGGGGATTTGGGTCCTTCTTATTCTGCTCAAATTTTTAACATGGTTTAAAGGAAAAATAGCATTTCCCTATCAAATCTTTGCTTAACATTACTGCTATGGATTTCTATAAGACTCTTTAATCTTGAACAATTTAGTTTCACTACAGTGAATATGTTCAACTAATAGAAAATAAGGTTTTAAGGAACTTCAAGAAGTCATCTATTCCATTCCTATGTGTTCACCCATGCGTTTATTTAAGAATATGCTTGATCAAGGTCTTAATGATGTATCTATATTCCAGTACCTAGAGTAAGTTTTTTACAAGTCAATTGTGTACATTTAAAAACAATGACGGTTTAAAAAAAATTAAGGAAAGTTACTCAAGCAAGAAGAGGGTTTTCTTTTTTTTCTTGGTAACAGTTTTATGGACTTTATGTTTCTGTTAGGTTTTTGGCAAAAAGTTTAATTTAAAATATACTTACCCTTTTTCCAAGCAAGATGATTAACATCTTCACAATTGAACAAAAAGGAAGAGTCACTAGCTAGCTTAAGGAAATCAAATTTCTAAAATAGCAGGTAGTGCCTAGCCACAGATCTAAATACTTCCCAAAATTTAAACAGGTTATTAGTTCAATATAGAAAAGCAACTGCCACGGATTTTCAGTTTTTCAGTTGTATCTTTCGTGAGATACATTATATAATATCCTACAACATACTGACCATTTCAGTTGGGTGATACTCATTTTTAAAGATTTAATGAGGTGCCCAATAGCCCAATGAGAAGGGGCAGGGGGGTATTCAGAGCACCAGCCCCCAGCACTATCTTAGAGAGTATGCCACACTCACCCCCCACCCACCCTAGGACTCTTCACTATGGCAAGAATAGCACCGTGCTGCCTGGCCATTGGGGCCGCGCCGGTGCAGCCACTCACCCAGTGGTGTATCTGGGGTTGATGGGGTGAGCAAAATGGCACCCCCCTGGGGAATCTTTGCTATAGCAGCCCTGCACTAGGTGATATGCAGTGAATCTGTCCCCCAGCAGCAGCAGCAGCAAGATCCCATGTAGCTACAGCAGCAGCTACAGGAGTAGCAGCTGCCACTTAAATGCAGAGACCAGGGTCTGGTAAGATTGTCCCCCTGCCTCCCTGCCAACCTCCCACTTCCAATGGCCTGAATATTCCCCCCAACCCCACCACCAGTGCTAGGCACTGAAGGAGCCTGCTCTGCTTCTGCCAGTGCCTATTTCATCTTTTGCAATTAAGCCCTTAAAAATCTAGCTCTAGATGACTGGAGAGTGATTTGTCCATGCTGAAATGTTTGCAATCTCTTGCCCCTAAACGGCTTTCTTTCCCAAAGGTCTCTCTTACACACAGGGGTTTACTTTCCATTATACTCAGTGGCTGTGCATTGAAATGACCTGCATTCATAATGTGCAATTCTTAGGGCATAATATGTAGAGAGTGAATACACATTCCATTTGAAAGGGTAATATGTTTACTGCATAATAAATTAATATTCATTAGCGTGTACTGTGTGATTCCTGGGTAGTCCTCCAGGAGCTATGCCATGCTGCTTTGCATCCCACTAGGACCAACCAGTTTCTTTACCTTTATGTTCTCCATTCTGTTGTTGACTAGATATCACTTTTCTGCTTAAATACTGCCACACAACCAAAACTGGTCTATTTGTGGTTGCATGCTCCTGATGGTGAGCAAAATATAAGTACTTTGCAGGGCCTTCTACGTCATCCATTCTAACCCAGCACATATCACAGAAACAAAGTGCCATATGGGGGAGTGATAGGGGGCTCTAACTCTCTAACTCACTCGGGCTCAAGGTCCTCTGTTCCATGCTCTCCAAGACATCAGGCCTACTGGCCCTTCTACACTGTGTGTCCCTGTGGTGCCAGACTGTTGGGGCCTCAGCCTCCTTCAGCTTTGCCCCTCTTTCTATAGTTACAGCCTTCCACCTAAGTCTACCCGCTAGGACCTGGCTTCAAGGCTCCTATGTTCCCTTCAAGCTACTTTGGGCTCATGGCCCTAGTGTGACACCCCTAGTGCAGCAGGGCTTCTCGAGCCCTCTATTATGGCACCCTATGGTGCTAACGTGGACTCCTCCACCCCTGCAGCCTCAGCCACAAACCACCGGCATTTGTAACATCAAACATAAACCATAGGCTTCTATGGCCATATGATGAAAATAATAATAAAGAAATAAAAGAGGCAAAGTGCCCGCTTACTTTATGTGATTGTGCTTTTGTCTCACAGTATGGTGTATTCTTCCCAAAGAGGCTGCTACAGCTGCACCATAGTCATTAGGAGTCCCCCTCCCTGCTCCCTCTCTGCCCTTCTCCACTTGCAGTTTATAAGGTTCTGGCCTTCCCCTTCTTGTCACCTGACCAGCATGCAGGGCTCCATCCTTAACACCTACTCGACCGGCCAGTCGCGCCCGGAAGGTTCTGGATTTAAAGAGAATTCCCTGTTTCTTGGTAATAGGGCTAGGGTTCCCTGTTACAGGGGGGCACAAAGGATGGGACCTACAATGTGTCACAGAAAAAGCTGGGGAGACGAGGACTCCATAAATGCCCTGCCACTGCAATTGGAGGAAAACCCTCTATCTCCAAATTGGAACAAAAGGAGCAGGGCCTTGGGGGAAAAAAAAGAGCATATCTGTCACTTTTCAAGAGAACCACTGTATTAGAAAGCTAAATAGAAATTTAACTAGCATTCAGATCAGGGACTGGAAATGCACAAACACACTGTTGCCTAGGATGATGAACGTAGGCCAGACCCCAGGATTTCTGAGCTCTTGTTAGCTGCTTCCCCAACAACTCAGGCCCATCATTCCCCAAACCTCCCAGGTTTACAACCACAGATATACAACCATTAATGATATGCATTTTTCTACACTTTGATTGGATATATTCAAATGTGTTTCACTGATGTTGGTTATAGCCATGTCGGTCTAAGGACATAGGCAGACAAGGTTCTCCAGGTAACTGTGATATCTTTATTAAACCAACTAAATAGTTGGAAAAAAATTGTTCTTTGTAAGCTTTCAGGCACAAACACACTTCTTCAAGTGTGTCAGGCTCGCCAGTGGCAGCCCATCTCACCAGCTTGAGCCAGAAGGCTCAGATTGATTGGTGGGGGCATTCCACTTCCCCAGCAATCAGGAGGACAAGGTGAAGAAGAGGACTTGAGGGGGAACTAATCATTCAGGCTTTCCTGTTGGTCCACTCCCAATTTGGAGGTGGAATAAAAAAAACAGTGTGCCCAGCACACAGGGAGCTTTTGTTTAGGGATGATGAAGAGAAGGTATGACAAAGTTACCTTCTAGGCCTGATACTAGTATGGCCCTTGTCTCTGGGTAAACCACCTGTTGCCCTGTGGGGTCAGGCCAACTTTCACCATCTCAATATTGTGCTGTTAGACAGGTGGGTGTGACAAAATTGCACATATACAAACACACAAATCAGTTAGGTGCATACACACACTACCAGCTTAGGCACAAACACATCCAAACCAGCCTAGGCACATGCATACCTATCACCGATTCAAGCACATACACTATACACTCCAAAAGCTGGACACAGATCGCTAATTTGTATATCATGCACACAATAAGTTTGTGTGTGTGTATACACACACACACACACACAAACTCACCAGTTCAAACACATACAACCCACCTACACATACACACAGGCAAGTTCTTAACTTGGATGGTACAGTGTGTATGTGTGTGTTTGGGGTACCTGAAATACTTGGGGGAAGGTTCAGGTGAGAGAGAGAGTTAAAGTGTAGCGAATTAAAGTTACTAGAACTGGGATTAGAACTGGTGGATTACAGAAAAGCTGTCTGAGGAACTGAGGTTTGGGTTTACTTAAGGTAGACTGGGGCTGGAAACCGGGGCAGACAACTGAGATATTTGGGGGGGGGACACATAAGCAGTGGCAAGGAAGAGACAGCCAGGAAAGAAACTGAGGCAAAAACCTGGTTGCTCAGGGGAAAAAGAAAAGGCAGTGGGGATAAGACAGTGACAAAGAAACAGGGGAGTTTGGAGGCAGAGGAGCTCAGGGCAGGTGTTGGAGGTGGCAGTGTGCCAGAAGCAGGAGAGGGAGAACTGAGACAGAAGTTAGAGGGGTGAGGAGCAGAGATTGGAGCAGGGCCAAACTGTAGTAAAGCAAAACCCAACTCGGGGGTCCAAATAACAATTTTATTAAACAGACAACACACTACACAGCCCCATGAAGTTATTGGTTCACACACACATACACACACAAGCACTCACAATGGCAGCAAGAGAAAGAGACTCAGTGGAAGTGTTGGAGTCCAGGTAGAGAAGAGAAGCAGAGTCCAAGTCCTTGGTTGAAGAGAGGGTAGTAGGTGATAGCTACCTATCCAGGCTGGAAACGGGTCCTTGTCCAGTAGGTGTTGTCCGAGGGTGGGTCACTGGCAGGGCCTCTGGGTGGGTAGGTGGTGTGGCATAGTGCTGGTCCAGATGGAGAGGGCATCCCACTGGGTCTGTCTTCACTGCCCCTTTTTATAGGGGCAGACCTTGTGTGACTCTAGTGACAGCAGGCATGCCCAAGCAAGGGCCCCTGGTGTACTGAGCATGTGTGCTCCATGCAGGGATGTGCAGTTTCGGGTGTCTGTAATAGCAGGGTACAATGGTAGAGTTGCTGGTTCTGCAGGGTCTTTTGTCTTTCAAATGCTGGGTTCTTGTCTCTGTTCCTGGGTGAGGTACATAGCTCCTGGATGGATCAATGCAAGGTGATGGCCTGGTCATTACAGGCCATGCAGTAGAGGCCTGCTACCATTGTATTTCAATCATTCCCAATCACTCTCATTCATCCGGGAACCAATTTATATGGGAGGCGTACATGAATGGGAGGGGTACAGTTGCAACACTGGGGATGCCCGAGAAAAGGACCCAAGATGGAGACTTGACATACAAAATCGAAACTTGACATGACTTACGCTAACTTACATATATAGGTCTAAAACAGTAATCTCACAATATAAAAGTAGTACAAACATAATAATTATTATATATAAAACAGTAGGTATCAATATCACAATAGCAGGAACTTATTTGCAAAGAGAGGAGAGAAAAATAAAACTTACTACCTAAAATAAAACGTTAAAGCTTATCCTACATCTTAGCTTACTTATACTTACCTATAGGGAATACAGAGGGAGACAAAAAGTCAGAAATGGTTGGGGAAGGGGAAGGAATGCTTTTAAAAATAAATAAAAGAAAAACGGGGGGGTTTTGCTACACACCCACCTTGCTCATTTGCCACACCTTGTTGGTAAATAATTATGATGTCAAATAGGCAGGTGGCTGCCCTTCGTGCGCCCAAATGACCGTGGGCAATCAGGACATGCTCCTACCACCCTTACACATATCCCACACCTCAGTGATGTCATGCTGTAAACATAAACAGCTCTGGCTTACAGACAGGTTGAATATAACCCCTTGTAAGGCCACTCACATACTTCCCTACTTGGGCCTCTTCCTTACTGCCCCCCTCTCACAAGGGCCTCTCACATTCCGTCCCCCTCTCCCAAGCGCCTCTTACACACTGCCAGTCCTGGCCACACTCCCACCACCCTACTCTAGAAAGATCCTCAGGCTTCTTGATTCATACTTCAGCCAGCCCTGGCCCCTCGTTTTGTGTCCACTTTGACCCTCATCTAGGCGGTGACTGCTGACCCCACTCCGGGCTCTCTCAGCCGTAGCCCCTCACCAGGCCACAACAGGGCCCGGCCACTTCTCCCTGAGCTTAACTGTCCCCACAATTCTGCCCTGCAACTCTCGGAGCTCAGGGTCTTACACCCCCTTGGGCTCAGGTGCTACTCCATCAGCATGCCTGGCCTCCACTCCAGGGCCCAACACCCAATGGGACTTAGGCACTTCTCACTAAGCTTACCTGGCCCCACCTCTCTCCTTATCAGTCACCTGAAGGTGGGGCCAAGGATTTAGGCACCCCGACCTGCTTTATACGTCAGAGATTCTTGGTTCTGTTATTTGAGTGGCCCTGCCCTGCCACAGGCAGGACCCCAAGGCCTCTCTATCCCAGCAGGGTGCAGTTTTAGGTCATGCCCAGGACCACTGAGGCCTCCTCCTTCCCTATAGCCTCACCCTAACCTCTGAGATAGTCCTGGATCAGGAGCTCTCCCGGACAATGTTATTCCCAGCTGGCTGATCTCAAAATGCTCTGCTCTTATAACAGAGCTCTCCCAAAATGGCCATTCTCATTAGCCACCTTGCAGCTCCTTGCTCCAGCCCTTAAAGTGACAAACACCCTAAATGGTGTTCTGTCATACAAGGGCTGTAAAAGAGCCAGTGAAGCTGACCAGCAGGGGTGGAGCAGTTGCCCCAGAAGTGCCCTAAAGATGCCTCCAATGGGGAGAAGTGGCTGTGTCCCAGCTGCCATGGGAAGAGCACAGCAATGGTGCATGGGTTGGTGCATGGAAGGTCTGGAGGGCAGACAGGACCTTGGTGGCTGTACAGGTCAGTGCGGGTCCCCATCCCCGCATGAGGCAGGAGGCCTTGGTGCATGGATTGGTGCACAGGGTCTGTGGAGCTGAAGGGACCCAGTGGCTGCACAAAGCAGTGTGGGTCTCCAACCGTGCACTAGGCAGGAGCTGAGGCCCCCTCGGTGCACAAAATGGTGCACGGGGCTAATAGAGTTGAAAGGGACCCAGCAGCTGCATGAGGCAGCACAGGTTCCCCATCCCTGTACAAGGCAGGAGCCCTCAGTGCATGGACTGGTGCATAGGGCTTATAGGCCCCAGTGGCTGCAGGAGGCAACTCAGGCCTTCCTGCCACAGACAACCACCAGATGTATCAACCCTCCCCACCCTGCTACGAGGGAGGATGCTGAGAGTCATGAGTTACCCAGGGAAAAGGATTCCCACAAGGGAGGAGGGACCTTCCTCACTGTGGTGATCCAGGGGAAGCCCTGGAAGAGAGGATGGTTTCAAGGTTATGGGCCCCTCCTAATTAAGAGACCTGGGAGAGAGTAATGATGTGCTATTAGGTAACAGGATCCTTTCCCAGGTTGTCATTTCTTCTTTGGGCGTAGCTACTGTGGCATTAATTGGGGTCTGGTTATTTATGCCATCGGGATTCTGTCTGTAATATTGCATCCCTATTGTTGCTATATGAGAGGGTTCTAAGCTGCTTATGTCTGACTCTACTGTATTGGTTATTTTTGCACATGTCTTATCCTTATTGTGTTCTGTTCAATTATTGTCCTGTCACCACCTGGTATTCCTGTCATCGAATTGTTGATAAGCCTGTGTTCTATTATTGAGTGCTGCTTCACCTGTTATGGGGCAGGGGTGACACACTGAACGGGAGGCCACAGGGGGTTAAGGCTGTGCCTAAGATAATGGTGAATAAGAGTTACTGTTGGTGTAAAGCTATACCTGTAAATAATATATATATAGAGAGAGAGAGAGAGAGCGCGAGAGAGAGAGAGAGAGATTTGTTATGTCAGTTTAGCATTATAAGTTTTATGTTATGTTGTAGAATTAAACCTGTAAATAGTTGAGTATCATTGTGTTCTGGTCCCAGCTTTGTCGTGTAGGGAAAGGAGGTGAGCAGGCCTGCAGCTAAACAGCCATGCTCCCATAGGATTCCCACACCTGCTGATGTCCCTTCAACTGGAGACGGGGTACCCTCCGTGTACCACCGGATTATGCGGGTATAAGAAGAGTCTTCTGGTATATGCGTGCTCTCTTGGGTGGAATAGAAGCCAATATGCAAAATGCAGGTTTGTGCAAATACAAACGTGTGGCAGTGAGGATCAGAGGGGATGGGAGACAATGTATGTGACAGGTAGATGGGAGTGGGGAAAGATGTGAATGTTGGCCTGGTGATAGAATGTAGTTTGTAAAACATAGAGAGGCAGCCTGGGGTTATCGGATGGCAGTCAGGTTATAATGTGCCATAAATCCAATGTCTATATTTAGATCATGTTTTTTTGTACACAGTAGATTTATGAAGTGAAATTCGTAGGCTTACCTATGAACGGTGTTCTGTAAATTCCCTTTAAGTGTGATCTATCTCTCTGGAGGAGTATCCTTCTTGAGTGAAAGCCTTCTTGAGATTTGCCTGAGTGAGATTGCCCTAATGGAAAATATGCAGGAGAAACTAAACAACAATTGTGTACCAGAAAGAATGCACACTGAAAACCTATCAAAGACAAAAATACCCAATTCCCTGTGGAGACACACTTCTCACAAAACAACCACTCTCTCTTTGCTCTCTCAGTCCTAATCATCAAAGGGAATTTATAAAACACATTTCATAAATGAGTCTACGAACTTCACTTCATAAATTTACTGGATACAAAAAATTATGGACTAAATATAGACATTGGATTTATGGCACATTATAACCTGCCTGCCATCTGATAACCCTAGGTAACCTCTCTGCATTTTACCAGCTACATTTTATCACCGGGTCAACATTCCCCTTTTTCCCCCTCCCTATGCCTGAAGAAGGGTGTTTGTGCTCCAGAGTTTGCAAAGAACAATTTTTTCCAACTATTTACTTGGTCTAATAAAAAATATCACCAGGGATCCTGGTTTTCTCTAATAAAAAAAAAAAATCCCCTATTCTCAGATCAGGGATTTTTTTTATCAGAGAAAACCAGGATCCCGGGATATTACAAAATAACCTTGTCTGCCTTTGTTTCACTAAAACTTTTGGAACTGTACTACACCAGTTCTCTTTTGGACATGGAAGGTGTCAACTAGGATTTATGCTTCTGTGAAAGTGAATTGTCTGTAAGGAAGGATTCCTTGTCTCCTTTCTTCACCATGACAGAATATTAAGCATCACCAGTTTGTTTTAGATTATTTATGTTCTTTATTGATTAGGCTGCTCTGTTTTTTTCACAACCTAAGAAACCTAACACAAATACATCTATTAAAGCTAAACTACACCTAATATATTTGGTTACATCAATTATTCTTACTGACATATAAAATATAAAATATTGTGTTTGGATTATCTAATTTAAGGCCAAGCTAGCTATCTGCAAAGGTTCACTTTACAGTCAATCAAAAACAGGTTTTGGGGGCCTTCTGCTTTAGCCACACTTCTGCAGTTTAACAATATACAATGCCCCCACTTAACCCTGTTTCGCTTAGCTCTATTTCGCTACAGTTCTCGTTTCACATCGATACCTGGTTTCACTTAGCGCTCAGTGAGTTTTGCTATAACGCTGATGGGTATTGAGCAAGGAGTATCGGCAGTGCGCAGCCTCAGTGCCATCTTGCTTCATCAAAAACTTTCGCGCGCTGTACTCTTTCATGCTCTTTCGTGCTTGTGTCACTGCCTTGCTTCATCTTTTGAGCTCTGTGTTGAAATCAGTCATCATGAGTCAGAAACACGCAACTGACTCTGAGACTGCAAGTGCTGAGAAAAAACAGTGCAAAGGCATAATGCTGGAGCTTATATTGGATGTCCTGAAGTGAACTGAGGGAGGGTAACACCAGAATGAGGTCTGTAGAGTGCTGAATTTGGCTGGGTCAACTGTTAGGACCATATTGAAACATAAAGACAAAATAAAAGAATGAGGTAGAATTGTAACTCCCTTGAATGCTCTGAAACTCAGTAGGATGAGGGCTTCAATTATATTAGGAATGGAGAGGCTGTTAAGTGTGTGGATAGAGGATACAACCCAATGCTGTTTGCCCTTGAGCATGCTGCTTATTCAAAAGAAGGATAAGAGTCGGTAGGATGATTTACAGAAAGATTTGCCTGAGGGGTCTGCTTCTGAGCCTTTTATTGCAAGTAAGGGGTGGTTCAAAAGATTTAAAAGATGCAGAAACTTGCATAATGTTTCTATTCAGGGGGAGGCTGCTGGTGCTGACACCCAAGCAGCTTCCAGTTATAGAAATAAGCTTGTGGAAATCATTGAGAAGGGGGTTTTATTTCTCAATATGTCTTCAATACTGATGAAACAGGCCTGTTCTGGAAGAGAATGCCTCGTTGGACTTACATTTCCAGGGAGGAGAAGTCAACACCAGGTTTTAAGGTGTCAAAGGATCGACTTACTTTATTGCTTGGTGGTAATGCTGCAGGGGCTTTTAAATTGAAACCACTGCTTGTATACCACTCAGAAAATCCCAGGGCTCTCAAGGAGTATCTTAAAAGCAGTCTGCCAATCATCTGGAAGTCTAACAAGAAGGCATGGGTGATAATGTCAGTCTTTCAGAGTTGGGTCAGGGATTATTTTTGCCCTGCAGTTGAAAAATATTGTGCTGAGAACAATTTGTCCCACTAGAGACTTCTCATTTTAGACAATGCACCAGGACATCCTACCACACTGGTTGCCTCAGTGATAATGTCAAAGTTGTTTTCCTGCCTCCCAATACCACCTTCATTAGAAAAACATTCACCCAGGCAGTCAGGGCTACAGACGGAGAGGGTGCTTTGACCCTAAAATAATTTTGGAAGGGTTATAATATCCATAAGGCAATAAATAACATTTCAAGTGCCTGGCATGAAGTTGCTTCCAAAACAATGAATGGTATCTGGTGAAAGCTTTGGGCAGACTGTGTCCAGGATTCCCAAGAGTTTGAGGAACCAATGGTGATAATTCAGGACAATATTGCTAAGTTTGGAAGGAAAATTGGATTTGATGAACTTGAACCTGAGGATATTCAGGTGTTGACTGATTCCAGCAGGGAGGAATTGAGCAATGAGGACCTCATTCAAATAAAACAGCAGAGACACCGTGAAGAGAAGGAAGATGCTGAGAAAGATGTTCAACCAGCAAGGGCCTTAACCAGCAAAGGCATGGCTGAAGCTTTCAAACATCTTGAAGCTTTTTTTCCCTACTTTGATGAGAATGACCCTGACCTGCAGTGCAGTTCTGCAGTTGCAAGAGGAGTTAACAATGAAATCAATTGTTACAGGCTGCTCTATAATGAAAAGAAGAAGCCCAAAGTGTGACTATCAATGGATTCCTTCTTCAGGAAGTGCACAACTCCTGCTTCAACCCCAGTAATTTTATATATTAATTCAAAATGTTAAATAAAGCATTTACATACATGTAGATGTCTGAATTGATTGAATTTATAGTAGTAGTCAGGGATTTCAGTGATTCTATATTATCAGTAGGGAGCCCCAGGAATGGATTGTATTTATTTACAGTACATTCATTCCTATGGAAAAATCTGTTTCACTTAACGCTGTTTTGCTTAGCGCTCAGTTTTTCCGGAATCAATTAAGAGTGCTAAGTGGGGGTTGCCTATAACTTCTTTTATTTAGTTATGGTAGTGTTAGAGTGATAGTGTAGCTGTGATAGTCTGGGAATTATGCATGAGGGAAATATTTTTAGGGTGATATCTTTTATTGAACCAGTTGCATAGGTAGGATAGTTAGTCAAAGTTCTGGATGCAAGACATTCAAACTGAGAATAATCTTTCATTCAAAAGTTGGCCTAACTCCATCCCAACTATGCAGTTGGCGCAATAAAAAAAAATATCTCCCTAAGAAATCCTTGCCTTTTAGTTAAGCAAGAACAGCAACAACAGTTCCACACTTTATATAAAGGAAGATAGATAGAAGATGGAAGCCTCCAATTTGTCAAGGCCTCTAATTTGTTCCTTACAGCAATGGCAGGGAATTTGTTAGATTAACATATGGAGAGAATAATCCCCTGCACCAAACAGGAAGTTTAAAAAAAAAAAACAAAACACCCACAGTCCTTGCCAATCTGATGTGGAGGATACATTTGTTCTTGAAGCCAAAGCTGGTGATAAGTTTGACTCTGAGCACATATGACAGATCTTCCAGCCAGACTCTAGGGACACTCAATGGGACACCTAAAGATGGACATGTCCAATGTTTCAGAGGAAAGCTAAAAACCCCACAAACCAAAGCAATTAAATAATTCTTCCAGGCCTCCAGAAGTGACCAGCAGAGAACTGGCAGGTGGGATTACCAGAAATCTTTCACACAGAGATGTTTCCTTTCAATATTGCAGCAAAGACATCTGAGACAATTGCCATAGGGATAAGCATGCAATAGCTCATGCAATAGCAGACCAGAAATAAGGACTTGACATTCCTGTACAAGAAAGCAAGAGACAAGAACAAGCCCGCTTGCTGACAGCATCCAGCCCTCACAGCATCCGCTCACAATGCAATGAACTGAACAGGACTTTGCCATGTCTTGTCGACATCATCTTGTGGCTTATGGGGGATACTGCTAAGACAATTTAGGATTGAAGGAGGGGCAAGGGAAAGCCAGGACCTCTTTACTACACAAGAATCCAACCAGGTACAGTTGGACTCAGGAGACTCTAAAATGTTTCAGCACACCCACAGTGTCAGCCACTTGCAAGAGGCCTCAGCTGATAAGTATCTTAATTGTGCCTCTTCATATGTGATTTTAAAAGTAATTGGTATTTTGTAGTATGAAGCGCACTGGAAATTTCTTGGATATAGCCATTGACTTCTACTCTGTTCCCACACGATAAAAATAACTGCAGCTCCAAGGGCAGACCTACTCAGTGTAAGTCTTGCTATATACATTTAAAAAGTATTCTCATCACTCTCAGACCATCACCTGTTCACATACCCTTTTCCATCATTTCTACTTAGAACAGAACAGCACTCACCCTGTCTGCTCAAAATGCTGACTCAAAATGGCTTAATACAGTGTTAAAGTGAAAATTTAGGACCAGATCCTACTCCGCCTGATTAGATGCCTAAGTGGACTCAGATGCCAAGGACTGCTTGAGTCCTTGAAAAATCCATTAATGCATCTATTTTTGTAATCTGCTGTAATCTTAGCCTGACAACTAAGTCACACAACAGTAGCAAGGATAAGGACCATCCACCTTTTGTATTAATAGTTTTTCAGGGACTTGAGCAGGGGTGGAATAGAATTACACTTAGGTACTTAATAGATCGAGTAGGATCTGGCCATTAGTATTTCCCACAGCCCAACCACTCATCCACAACCCCTACTTCACTTCTTTCCCATCCACCCACTTCAGCATCCTCAGCCCCACAAGGGGCATCCCCATGAGCATGAGGCATGTGGTGCTTCAGACCTGTCTGCGGCACCACAGACCACACATGCCAAACATACACGTGTTCACCATGCTGCTAATTTCCCGGTGTCAGAAATCCCACACCAGAAAAAAAGCAGGGCAGCACACATGGCAGCAGCGTGTGTCATTCAAAACCAGATCCTGGCCAGCAAGAGCCATGCTCTAGCTGTCAGCCAGGCTCTGCATGCCTGGACTGACATTGCTGGAGCCCCAGGAAGCCCCCAGGATCCAGGTAAGGTTGCTCAGGGGTTGGCCCCAGCCTCCCCTACTCCACCTGGGGCAATCTGTCATGCACCAGAGCACACAGGTTTCATAGATTTCTGGAGTCAGAAGAGACCTGGTAGATCATTAGGTCCAACCCCCTGCTCCAGGCAGGAAAGAGCGCTGGGGCTAGGTAAACCCAGCCAGATGCCTATCTAATTTCCTCTTGAACACCTCCAGAGTAGGGGACAGTACCACCTCCCTTGGAAGTCCATTCTATATTTTGGCAACTCTTACTGTAAATAATTTCTTCCTTATGTCCAATCTAAATCTGTTCTCCTTCAGTTTGTGGCCATTATTCCTGGTAACCCCAAGAGGCATCCTTGCAAACAGAGTTTACCCTGCTGGCCCCCCTGATGAGTTTGTAAGCAGCTACAAGATCACAACCCAGCCTTCTCTTGTGGAGGCTGAAGAGATTCAGATCCCTCAGTCTGTCCTCATAGGGTCTTACCTGCAGGCCCTCAGCCATACGAGTAGCCCTGCTCTGAACCCTCTCAAGGTTATCCACTTCTCTCTTGAAGTGCGGCACCCAAACTGGACGCAGCACACCATCTGTGGCCTCACTAATGCTGCAGAGGGGAATTATCACTTCCCTAGACCTGCTCATGATGCACCTGCTGATGCAAGAAAGAGTGCGGTTAGCCTTACTTATTACCTCATCACACTGGCACAGGATCTGCCTGCTACAAACCCATGCTGGTTGTCCCTTACTATATCCCCCTGCAAATGTGATCCTTTGTGATTTTTTCTAAGGACTTGCTGGGAATAGAGGTGAGGCTAACTGGCCTATAATTACCCAGGTCCTCCTTCCTCCCTTTCTTGAAGATAGGGACCCCGTTGGCCCTTTTCCAGTCCTATGATCCCTGTCCCAAGTGCCATGAGCACTCAAATAGCTGTGCTAGTGGTTCTGATATGTCATTGACCCTTGGGTGAAGATCGTCAGGGCCTGATGACTTAAATATGTCCAACCCTTCCAAGCGCCCCTTCACTAGGTCAGTGCTGACCGTTGGTGGATTGGTATTACTCTCACTCCAAACTAAAGACTCATTGGGAGGTGAAATTGTATCCGGGTCCAGAAAAACAGAAGCAAAGAAATTATTTAAGAGCTCTGCTTTTTCCATCCTATCAGTTACGAGTTGCCCTAGTCCATTCTGTAGTGGCCCTATGTTACCCTGCACCTTCCTTCTGCTCACTATGTACTTAAAGAAGGACTTTTTGTTATCCTTAATCTTTGTTGCCAGCTTGAATTCTGTATCTGCTTTGGCCTTTCTCACTGCTCCCCTGCAAGTGCGAGCCAAGTAGGTATATTTCTCCTTGGTGGCTGCCCCCTGCTTCCATAGCCTGTAGGCCTTTTGTTTTCTCTGAAGGCTCTCTTGGATTTCCCTGCTCAATCAAGAAGGTTTCTTGACTCTTTTGCCTCCTTTTGCATGTACTGGGATGGTGTCTCTCTGTGCCTGTAGGATCAGTCCCTTGAGTAACTCCCACCCTTCTTGGACCCCCATCTCGCAGATGCAGTCCCACCCTAACCAATCTCCTGAGCTTGTTGAAGTTGGCCTTCCAGAAGTCTAGCATTACTGCCCTACTATTTGTCTTTCCCACCTGATGCCGGATAGTGAATCCTATCAACTAGTGGTCACTATCCCCTAGGTTGCCTTGTACCTGTACCTCCCCCACCAAGTCATCTCCTGAGGCCAGCACCAAGTCAAATAAGGCATCTCCCCTAGTAGGATTGCATACCTCCTGTTTTAGATGCAGGTCCTGTATGCAGGTTAAGAACCTACGCGAGTGGGCAGACCTGGCTCACTGCTCCTCCCAGCAGATGTCTGGGTAATTTAGGTCACCCATGAAAACTAGGTCTTTTGAGCATGCTGCCTTTGAGAGCTGTTTTGAGAATTCTAGGTCTAACTCTTCCTTCTTGACCCCTACTACCAAGTCCCTTTCCCCGCTACCCCCTTGTAATCTGACCCATAGGACTTCATAGGTTCATAGTTGGTAGGGTTGGAAGGGACCTGAGCAGAACATCAAGTCCGACCCCCTGCCATGGGCAGGAAAGAATGCTGGGGTCAAACGACCCTGGCCAGGTGTCTATCTAGTCCCCTTTTGAAGACCCCCAGGGTAGGAGCGAGCACCACTTCCCTTGTAAGTTGGTTCCAGATCCTAGCCACCCTGAATGTGAACTAGTGCCTCCAGATATCTAGCCTAAATCTACTGTCCATCAACTTATGGCCATTATTCCTTGTTACTCCCAGTAGTGCTCAGGGGAACAGGGACTCTCCCATAGCCTGCTGGTCTCCCTTGGCTAGTTTATAGATGGCCACCAGATCCCCTCTCAGCCTTCTCTTGTAAAGGCTGAACAGGTTGAGGTCCTGTAGCCGCTCCTTGTAGGGCCTGCCCTGCTGCCCCCTGATCATGTGAGTGGCCCTCCTCTGGACCCTCTCAATGCTATCCACATCCCTCCTGAAGTGTGGCGCCCAGAACTGGATGCAGTGCTCCAACTGTGGCCTGACCAATGTCATATAGAGAGGGAGGATCACCTCCTTGGACCTGCTCATGATGCATCTGTGGATGCATGACAAGGTACAGCTGGTCTCCCTGACCAGATCTCCACACTGGCGGCTCATGTTCATCCTGGAGTCTGTAATGACTCCAAGATCCTTTTCTTCCTCTGTGCTGATGAGAGGGGAGTTCCCCAGCCCGTAGGTATGCTGCTGGTTATTTCTCCCTAGGTGCAGTACCCTGCACTTTTCAGTATTGAATCCCTTCTTATTCTCATCCGCCCACCCCTGTAACCTGTCCAGATCCAATTACAGCCTGTCCCTCCCTTCTAGCATGCCCACTTCTCCCCACTTCTTACTGCCATATGTGAATTTGACCAGGTGATTTTCATCCCCTTGTCCAAGTTGCTGATGAAGATGGTGAACAGTGCAGGCCCGAGGACTGAGCCCTGGGGGACCCCACTGCCCACATCCCTCCAGGTCAAAAATG
>NW_017728906.1:187446067-187447604 GCF_001723895.1 Crocodylus porosus | reverse complement strand
AGGTTAGCTTTGTCATCTGGTGAGACCACCAGATTTCCAAGTGTGTCCTGCAGAGGCCCCACATTCCCTGGAGCCTTCCAGGCCATTGCCACCCTGCACTGGATGGTGAATTCCAATAGGCGATGATCGCTATTCACTAGGTGGTCGAGCACCCGCAGTCCCCTCACCAGGTCATCGCTTGTGGCCAGGACCAGGTCTAACAAGGCATTTCCCCTGGTGGGATTGTGCACCTCATGGGTTAGATGGAGGTACGGTAACATGGCTAGGAATCTATGTAAGTGGTCAGACCTGGCTGACTGCTCTTCCCAGCAAATGTCCAGATACTTTAGGTCACCCATGATGACCACATCCTTTCACTTAATTGCCTCCACAACTTTACTTGAGAATTCCCGGTCTAGCTCTTCTCCCTGACTGAGTGGTCTGTAGTAGACCCCCACCGTTAAGTCCCTTTCCCCTCAACCCATTTGTATTCTGACCCAGAGCACTCCAGTCTACCCCTCCTCTGACCCAGTGCTGCTCGTTGGGGATGTAAATTGTTCTTTGACATAAAGCACCTCACCCCTGCCTTTCCTCCCTGTTCTATCCCTCCTGTACTGCCTATAGCCCTTGATGTTTACTGCCCAGTCATGCGCTGGATCCCACCATGTTTCAGTGAGCCTTGCCATGTCTGGGTTTATTTTAGCTAGTAGGAGGGCAAATTCCTCCTGTTTGTTCCCTATACTACAAGCATTAGTTTATAGGCATTTAAGGCCTCCTGAAGGTGTATGCACTGCCCGCCCCGCAATCCCAGGACTATCCGGGTCTCTTACCCGGGTATTTCTTATCCTTGTCATCAGTCTTGGCTGGGCTGTTCTTGTGGGAGACACTTGGTTTGGTGTTCCAAGGCTCCCTCTGACCTTATCCTTCCCTTTCCCCAACAAGCCTAGTTTAAAGCCTGCCGGAGGACTTCGATTTGCTGTCTTCTGCCCCCATCTTTATTACAGAGGATGTATAATGTTCCCTAACATATACAGAAATGCCCCTCCCCGCCTTTTTCACCAATCGATCCTGCCTGTATAGCCTGTAGCCTTCAATGCCCACTGCCCAGTCATGAGTAGGATCCCACCAGGTTTCTGTTGGACCAACCAGGTCAAAGTCTTTGTCTACAAGCAGGAGTGCAAGTTACTCCTTCTTGTTTCCCATATTTCTAGCATTAGTATAGAGACACCTAAGCCCCCCAATAGGTTCCCTTAGTATCTCCCTATTCTGATTCTTAGTGGGCTTCTTAGTACTTACCTGATCATTTCCAGCGTGCGGTTCATAGCTTCATAGAATCTTAGAATCATAGAATCATAGAAGTAGGGTCGGAAGGGACCTTGTAGATCTTCAAGTCCGACCCCCCCACCTGGGCGAGAGAAAAAACTGGACTCAAATATGTCCAGCCAGGTAGGCATCAAGCCTCTTCTTAAAGACCCCCAGGTTCCAGCTCCTAACACACCCTAACTGTGAAGTAGTTCTTGCAGATGTCTAATCTAAACCTACTCTCCAATAACTTGTG
>NW_017728906.1:187429146-187445397 GCF_001723895.1 Crocodylus porosus | reverse complement strand
CACCTAGTTTTTTAATGAGGATGGGGTGGAGACGGTGTCAAAGGCCTTGCTGAAGTTCCCTCACCTGCCCCTCCAGGGCCTCAAGTTGGGCACACATGGGGCAGGTGAGGGGACTCCTGCTTTGCCCAGGCCCCAGAGCCCCTGCCAGGTGGCTGCCACAGACAGGGGACTAGGGTGTTGCCAACCCCTCCAAAGGCCTCACCTGGGTGCTAGCTCCACAGGAGCTCTGAGCCAGAGGCAACACCAAGGCTAGGTCCCTGGCTGTGCTCTGTGTCACCACCCCCATTGCTGCCCTCCTCCTGATTTATTTACCTGAAGTCTCAGTCAGGAGTCCTCCCCTGCAGCAGTTGCTCCCAACACATGGACTCTCAGGCCCCCCCTGCTCTTCCTCCTGTGTGAACTCCCTTGCAAACTCTGGTGTGCTCCTGAAGACCGCGCCTGTTTGCCCGGCCTGTTCGCCTGGCTCCGGCTCTAAGTAGGGACAGAAGGGGGAAAAAAACCCTTTCCTGATTCCCTACAGCTGGCCCAGCTCCTCCTTGCCTCCTCCTCCCCACCCCACCCCACCCCACCCTGTCGGAGTAAACCGAACAGAATGAATCGGGCCCCAAGGTCACGGTGGGCCGGGGTGGCAATCAGATACGGACAGGTGGGATTATTGGCGTGGAGTTCAGAGGAGGAGACTCGCAGCGGGTATAAACAAGGGGAGTTTTTATTGAACTTACGCTTAGTAGAGCGCAGGTGAGATATTCTTCAGTTACAGTGATGATTACAACAACAAACAACAAAGGGGTCTGCTGGCCCACGAGGTTCACCGACAAGACAACCCTGTCGGATAAGTCCTAGGGCCGGTCAACAGCGCATCAAATGGGAAACACAAACGAACAAAACTGTAACGAAACGCTGTGACACCAGTCCAAGGTGATGGACAATTGAGTGGTTGAGGGAGAAAGCCGAGGTCGAAAGCCAGGAGGTGATGCAACGGAGACGTCAGGTCAGTGGATGTGAGCCGAGTTGTAATCGATGAATAAAACCGAGGTCGATGATCCGAAACCGAGTTACAAACAGAGTCCAAAAGGATGATCCAAAATCGTAGCCAAAAATCAGAGCAAAGGTAAGTCGAGAACCGGAATACAAAACCGCAATACGTTGGCAATACGCAATACAAAATGCCGGGCAAGGGAGGAGATCAATAGGCCCTAAAGCCTGACTGAGAGCCAGTCCCTGCCAAGGCAACCTCTGTCTCCAGCCAACATGATCTCTTCCCCCCCGAGGGGGGCGCTCACTGAACTTTATATAAATTTGGTGGCTAATCAGAACGCTCTCTGCAGAGAAATTTCTAGCCAAATTACCTCATGTCAGGTTCTGACTGGGCATGCTCTCAGTCAGAAGCTGACACAGTCTGAGCATGCTCTGTGGGGAAAATAGGTCAACAATGATTGACAGGTCCGCAGGTCACCCAGGGGGCAAGAGCTGGGTGAGCCTTGGGACTTTCTGCTCACAGAGTTAAATGCGCATGTCAGTCCAGCTCTTCTGTGTTGGTAGCATATACTCAAAATTTTGCTCTGACGCACCCCACCCACTTACCTTTCTGCAGCGGCTCCACTCTTGCTGGTTCCACCGCTCCACTCGGTGGGGTTGGTGGGAAGCTGAGAACTCACCTGTGCAAGGGCATTTCCCAGGGACAACTAACTGTAGCACAAATATGCCCACTGTGTCCACATCCCACCCCCCGTGCTGCTACCTTGCAGTACAGAGAACACCTGAATGCGCGGAGTGTGGCACCGCAGACGTGTCTGCAGCGCCATATACTGCATGGCCACACTCATCTGGACATGGCCTGTGTGGACAAATGTATGTATTTGAACATAACAAATATGTGCCACTGCTAGTTGTCCCCAGGGACACACATTCCTGCTCATGAGTATGTGCTCTAGGTGTTCACAATGGTGGCCTTTCCTTTTAGTGTGCCAGATTCAAAACACATCTGCCCCATAGAAATGCTTGAATGCAGGCCAACTAGGAACAATGTTAGTACTGTACAAGGTATTTTCTAAGCATTTTTCCAAGAATAACTTTCTGCAAAGGGATTTTCAAAGGGTTTTACAGCAGTAAGTAAGCTCCACTTAGGAAACATGAAAATAAAGAAGCACCAAGATGGCAAGAGGTATAGGAGATGGTTAACCCCTAGTGTTCCGAACAAGAATTACAGAACTTCCATTCATTTTACTGTGGATGTCATGCATATATTATGGGAACATAAAATGGAATTTAAGGTACAGAAATGACTTGTTACATTTAAGGATAGTATGTAGCTGTTACCTTATAGCCATGCAGAATGTCAGATGGGACCATTCTAAAGAACAGCATCAGTGCTTCTTTTAGCAAAGCACTGTCTCCATACATCCTCCAGTGTAAGGACTGTTTGCAGAGATGCTAATGCAATTGCTAGCATGGCCCCCTCAAACCAAATGGCCACCATCTTTTTGTATGTCTGAAAGCCCTGTCCTTCCAACCCACTGCTATGACTTGCACAATAGCACACATATTGTGCAAGACTAAGAGCAAGAAATCACAACAGCCAGCTAATCACTAATCTAACAGCATTTGCATTCCAAGGCATGGAAAGTGAGGCAGAACATGACTTCCTGTCTCAACAGTCTCACACCTTTGAGGGTGACCTTGTTGGGCAATTAAATTTGATACTATGAAACCAGAAAAACAGTAAAACAGGTAACAACCAATTTGGGAGAAAAGGACAAAAATAAAAAGTTTGAGCTCCTAGAAGCCTCCACTAAAGTGAGATGGGGCAGATCAGGAGTGGAGAGTTTTCACAGGCTGAAGGCCCTGCTCTGATCCCGAGCTGGCATAAAAACATCTCTCCATGCCCAGTTGGCAGAGCCTTGCAGTAACATAGGACACCATGGGAAAGGACTGGGAGATGCAGAGTTTGCCTGTGCAGACAATGAACAGACAAAAATAGCTTTGCTGGAAAACATGCTCCAGGAAAGCGCTCCCTTCCTTTCCCCCTTTCTTGTCAGAATATATTTAAGTGGCTGCAGCTTCAGTCCTACGCACCCTAGAGAAACCCTGCTTTTTTCTTGCCACAAGGACCACAAACCACAGTTCCTTCCCACAGGCTATCAAAACAATGGCTTCTGGGAGCCGAGTTTTGTACCCTCCAACCCCGAAGTGAGAGCTGCTGCCACAGTATTCCAGCCACCGAGATTCCTGAAGAGTAACAAACCAAAAACAAAATCCATGTAGCAATAAACAGCTTTAAGGTTGAAAACCATGCACATTTTAAGAGTTTGAACCAACAATTTCAAACTGTTAAAGCTATTTGCATCTATTCAAAAGCTGAGCAGAGACAGTAAAATACTTCAATTTTTTCCTAATCTTTGTATTTTTACTTGACTTTTCACATTATCTATACATTTGTAAATATGACAAGAAGTTTTATTCAACTATGATAATTTTTCTGCAAGTTTCAGTTTCCGTGAGATCACAGTCCCTAAGCAGTGTACATAATACTAAACAACTGCCAGGGTTACCTAGTTCAAAAGGGGGAAACATAATCAAAATATGAATAGTCATATCCTGTATACTGAAAGCACAGTCCCTGCAGCTGAAATAGTTCTTGAAATAATCTATGAATGCTACATAAACTATGCATGAAAAGATGGTCTAAACATAAGAAAACCCACAAGCCTACTGAAATAAATTTTTAACATAGGAAGAGACAAAAAAAACAAAACAGTCCTTCTCCTTAATCCCAAAACACAAGGATTTCTTAATCAGGCATCTCTAACATTTCAGATTTTGGAGAAGGCCAACCAATGCAAAAGCTATTTGTCGATACAGTGGCAGGCTTGAGATATTGATGCTAATGTGATATGCAGTGCTACTCCCTCCCTAGTGATTGTTAACAATTTGAAACTTATGCTGGTTAGGCAAAAATTGGACCATGGGATGCTGGGAGAGGAATTATGGAGACATGTGAATTTGGTCCGAGCTTCCAGCATTTTAACTGGTTTTGTCTTACGGATTCCACAAAGGGCCCTGGGAAATATGCTACAGTGCACAGGACCAAGCACCAGGAAGCTGAGAATCATAGGATCTCTCCCCTAATGCTAAGTGCTGCTTAATATAAAAAAGTCTCTGCCATGTAGAGACTTGGGTGGAGCATGCCTTCCCAGGCTCCTGCCAGGCTATCTGCAGGGCTTCCTGGAGAGTCCCTGAGCTTTGCTCCACAGCTGTGGGGGCAGCAAACTAAAACTCCTCAGAGCATTTAGCCTGATTTACAGTGTTGTGCATGCATGCGCCTCGTTTTGTCTACACACAGCCGTATACTAGAAGCCTGTTGGCTGTGTCAGCATGGCTGCAGGGTATTATCTACTATGCAATTTACTGAGCCACTTTTTTTTTTTTTTTTTTTTTTTTTTTTTTTACAGCTCAGTGCAAGCTGCCTTTACACCCCATGTAGGCAACTACTTAAATCAGTAGTGGACAACATTTTTTCCTGCTGCAGGTTAGGCCCCTGCTCACCCCCACCCTCTGACAAATTACACTCTGATCCCCATGTGCTCAGAGGCGTATGTAATAGATTTTGCTCCTGGAGTGCTAGCAGGGAGGCAGGGAGGATTGAACCTTTGGTCATGGCCACACAGACCATATGCTGGTGCAGGAGGAGGTGTTGCTGTCAAAAGCCAGGTTAACCTCTCCTTGGCAGTACAACCACTGCAGATTTATAAGGCAAGTGAGGATTTGAAACACTGAATTCAGTTACAGCTGCACAGCCAAGGAAGGGTTAATCCAGGCACCTAGGCTGACCATATGGAAATCCCAGAAATTCAAGACACAATCCAGAAAATCCCGCCCCTGCATTACAAGAGGGCGGGGGTGGGGCTGCATGCCAGGCTGGCAGCGGTGCCTGCCTGCCCACGTGCAAAGCTCTTTGTGTTGCTTCAACCCCCAGCCAGACTGTGTCCCACAACCCTACATTTCTAGGATGCCCATTATAATTCCCAACAGCTGGTTGGGACCAACCTCTGAAATCTGGGACTGTCCCGGCTAATACAGGGCATATAGTCACCCTAGTTAACCCGACTCTTGGCAGTAACATATGACACCTCCTTTCCTGACAAATCCCCTCCCAGAAATGCCCTGACTCTACTGTGCTCCACCGAGTGCTCTACTTCCTGCCCCTGTTCTAGTGTCTCTTTGCTGAGCACCCAGGGCACATATGCCACACACACAGAAGCTGCCCATGCCACCTATGGCACAAACCTCAGGTTGGCCTCCCCTGCCTTAGATTACAGTTGATTCAGCACATGCCTGTTCTGTGAGATGTAATTTTAGGTTCATTTTATTCAGAACCAATACTAGTGTACATAAGCGATCGCCTCACACATAGGGACTTGTTGCCCAAGTCTCCTTTTGTAGACTTCATCCCAGTCACCCATGCTGGGAAACATGGGCCTGGCGGTAGTGCTGAACTTCTTTCTATATGGCAAGTGAAAGGTCACTTGCTGAACTGTGCACCACGTGTCTCATAATACTGGCCATTAACCACGGAGAGTTGTGCAAGGCTGCAGGTTTAATGTACGAAGACCAACAACCTCAAACTGCAACCAAGAACAATAGCTAGTGTTAATTACCAGTGGCTCCTGAGTGCACCCCTTTTTCTTTTTTTTACAAACCTTAAAGGAATATTAGCCACTACTTGAATGGCACTGGCCATTGCTGAGTAGAATATGCTGATTTTGTCCTCTTTTTTTTTTTTTTTTACAGAGCTGAGCTGACACACAGGTTTTTGGGGTTTTTTTCCCCAGCCATTGTAGCTACATTCTGAAGAGAGGGGGCATTTTTTTCAGAAACAGCATGGGCTAATGGAAAAGCACTTGGACAGGCACATAGGACATCTGAGTCTAGTTCCAGTTCTACCATTGATGCCTCTGTCTCTTGGGCTAGGGCATATCATCTGTCTATGTCTGTTTTGACTGTAAGAGAACGATCAGGATCTGAACTGAGGTAAAAAATGTAGACTTCAGCTCGTTTAATAACTGGTTGCCTTACTCCAGAACAATGAACCCAATAAACAGGGTTAGTCACTTAGGATCCCTGTCGAGTTCCTCCAGGGGGTGAGTAGCAGGGCAGGGAGCCAAATAGTTTACTAACCCTTAGGCCTAAGCTTTTTGACAGGTATTTTATTCTACACAATACCCAGAACAATGCAAGTCTTCATAGGAGCCCCTGAGCATGACTGTGGTATAAATGATGCATAATGAAATGTGAAGCAGATACCCATACTCCTTTACTTGAAATTAAAATAAACTTTTCACTTTTCTCTATTCTTACGGTAAGGGTAAGATGATCCAAAGCACCTCAGACACTCAGTAGCCTAAAGTTTCTGAATGTTTTACCCAAGGTGTATTGACAATTTAAAATTGAGAAGTCCAGCCCTGTTACTAGAAAGCAGGCCCACCCCTTTAAAGCTCGACCCTTCTGGGCCCGGAGAACTGGTGTGGAAGGGTTAATAGCTGGGCCAGGCCATCTAGTGAGCTGACCGGAAGAGGATGGACTATAAGAATCCAGGGCAGAAGGGCAGTAGGGAGGCAGGCAGCTGAAGGGGAGAGCGTGCATTTCAAACTCCAGGGAGAAGCTGGGCGAGCGGTCCAAAGGCTGGAAGAGGGAACCATGCAAACCCAGCGAGACAACAAATGCCCTGTGAGCCAACAGATGGGATACGAAATAAGAACATGGCATAAATGTAAGAGGACATAATCACTTGTTTTTTTTATCATCATTTTATTGAGGGCAGTTATGAGACTCGGATGGGACTGTCCATATTTCTTTTTGGATTATTGAACATCGGGGGTTTGGGAGAGGCTATTAGGGGATGGAGGAGGCCTCATTTTTGGGCCCCTCTACAGAGTGGGTATCCTGGCGCCAGCGAGGGGGCAGCTTTTGGGGGCACAGACGCTGGCGCCAATGAGGGCACAGCTTTTGGGGGACCCTGGCATTTGAAGGACTATTTTTAAAAAGCCAGGTGCAATTATCTCTTGGTTTGTGTTTTTTTTTGTTTTGGTTGGAGTATAAGAGGCAGGTTTGGACCACTCCTGGGTTTTGAAACCACAGCCTGCTGGTTCTGGGTCTAGCACCCATGCCGCTGGACCAGGGAGTACCAGGCTCTAGAAGGGAGCAGGAAAAGCCAGGGCCTTGGAGTCAAACCCTTTTCAATTGATTCGGACAGGGAGGCCTAGCCAGAGAAAACAGGGGTCAAACCATAACAGGAGAGACCCCAACATACCCAAAATAATAGGCAGTCTTCCGCTCAAAAAAAAATAGTATTCCATCAAGTTGTGGCAGGCGAGATTAGGGCAGGACTGAAGTATCACAGAGCACGCCCAAGGATCCCCATGTAAGGCAAAAATAACCAGAAAGATGGTGCCGGGGAGGGTGAACTGTCACAAGGCTGCTTGTAGATGTTAAAAAAAAAAAAAAATAAACGGTGCTTTACTTCAGACTCATTCTGCTCCCATGCCAAGTCCAGCACACGCCCAGAAGAGGCAGTGCCTTATTTGGACCTGGCTCACTCGACTTCTGTAAAGATCAGGTGCTTTAGTGGGGCTTTTTTGGCCCTTTTATCTAATGTCTGATTGAACCAGCTTTAGCTAAAAGTGCCAAAAAGCCCCGCTGAAGCACCTAATCTATACAGATGCTGTAGAGCTAGGTTGAAGTAATGTGCTGCTTCTTCTGTTGAAGTGCAGTTTTGTTTTTTTTAACATCTGTATACAGCCTTAATGCCAGATTTTCAAACAGACTAAATTATTCTATGCACACAGCAAATAGGCACTTGCTTGCTTAACTACTCCATTTACTTGTACATAATTTGTAAGTACAGTTTTACAAGTCATTTGAAAATGTGACCTTTTAATTTTGCTGGGCTTTGGAGAAGAATATTAAGTATTTTGTAAAGTTAGCATAAATCACAGAACACTGACAGCCACAGACTTATTTTGACTACACAGAGAAGCTAAATTTCAAAGTATAGTAGTTGCCGAGCCATAAAGAAGTAACATATCCACCTTGTAAATGAAACAGATCCCCTCACACTAATACTGCAGTAGCCAGCTTACTGCATACGTTAAAAAACACAAGCGAGGATGTACTGAAATCAGCTGGTTGTGTAAATATTAGCCACACACTACAGCAGACCTTTTCGATGCCTCCAATTTACTGCAGGGGCTAAAATGGTTGCCCACCGGGCTGCAGACACCAGCAGCTGAATAAAACATTTAGACATACATTCTCCTTCCACTTCTTACCAATGCAGCTTGCTGTACCATTCAGAAAGGGCAAAAATAAAGATAATGAATAGAAACTGAACATAGAAATTGAGGCTAAGTACAGGCATTCAAGAAGCCAGTGGCAGAAGCACTCTTTTGAGCTTTATTCTAAATGTTCAAGGATAAGAGACAGAACATGCGCTAGCCCTTGCTGGGGAGAAAGGGCTGGGAGCCTGCCTGCGCAGTCAGCCCAGCAGGCAGGGCTGCCACACTTCTCCCAGAGCCCCAGGACTCCCCAGGCTGCTGAATACTCCTAAGTGTTGCCAAATGGCTGAGCTACCCGATTGGCTTGCAGGGATTTCAAAGCCACCCACTTGGACCTGATGCAGCACTGGCTCATCATGGCATGTGCCCTCATAGCCATGGGCCATCACCCTGCTGTCCCATGCATACCCACTCAGCTCACCCTACACCTGCCAATTGTGCTTGTGTGTGTCCTAGATGCCTGGGTTCTGTGTGTGTGTGTGTGCGTGACCCAGATACCTATATTCCTGCACCCTCTCCTCCAACGTGTGTGGCCCTGCCCCCAAATCTGTGAAGCCACTGGTAATGGTATATACACCAGCAATGTAATGTTCCCATATATAGTGTAGAAGTTGCACTAAAAAGCTCAACACTGTACTTAACAGTGTGCAGAGACTCACAACAGGCTACACAACTTGCGCACACACACAGACGTATCCCATGCACTCCTGGCATTAGACCAACTTCCGTAAGAAGACAGATGCTAACTGCTCACCTACTCCCAGGTTTCTGGTCCCATGAAGAGCCCAACAGGACAGGTACTGTGGCCTTGTGTGTTGCCCTAAATTTAGATAAGGTGGGGCACATGGAAATGAAATGATTGTTCAGAGTAATCTGCTCTGAAGTATTCCTACAGCATTTTACACTAACACTAAACAAGTCCCATTGGGCAAGACCTATACAGAGAAGCATGGGTCAAGCTAAACAGACTGAGATCTGGATACAGATGGTTAAAAATAACACTTCACAAGATGAACATCTTGGACGGCCCTTGCGTGAATCCAAAGTCCGGCAATCTGCACAGCACTTAGCTGAAAGCTGCAATCTTTACAAATGCCCAGACGGAGTAGATGGAATCCACACCCTGAGCAATAATACCAGACAGTGGGTCATAGCAGGCTGGAGGGAACAAGAGGTGGGGGGTCGTAAATAGGGACTTTGCTGATGCTTGTCAGTGACGGCTCACTGGGAAGGCTAGCCTGGCACTCAGGCAAAACACACTAGCTCTGGCCAAAGCTAGGGTATCGCCCTGAGAGGAGGGAGTCAGCAAGGTGCTGCAAAGCCCCATGGGTTGCCGGCAGAATGCAACCTATCATGAGTTGCAGTGGGATCTAGTGCAGATGTTTGTTATAATGCTCTGACCTACAGCACTGAAGTCTGATACCACATCCATCCAAGGTCATCTTAGAGCAGGATCCAGTATTTTTACAGCACTCTGTGTGCCCCGACCGTCTGTTTGGTTACGGCTAGAGAGCACTTTCTGTGAGCTTACTGTGCAATAAGTGTAAATTTTGTACCTGTCCTGCCATATTAGATAAGAAAAATAGCATCCTCAGTTCAATATTCTGTCTCCAGCAGTGACCAGATGCTTTTCAAAATAAAGTAAAGAGTAAAGAATTTTATAATGGGCAATTATGGAACAATCCGCATCTAATCCCAGCTTCCTTTTAGCCCCAGGCAGTCTGTGGATGGCTAACACCCTGAAGCTGCCTTTCTTGTAGCCACAGATACATTTCTTGTGCATTTATATTATAGCAGTCACTTGAATGAGAAGACGAACGTAAGGAGACAAAATAAAAAAATCCTTCCACAAATTCTAACACTTTATTATCCTGTAGGGCTGTTGTAAGTGGAACTGGTGTTGTTCTTCTCTGTAATTTTGAAAATTGTTGGCCACTGCATGCCTTCAAAATACAAAAGAGGCATGGGAGATAAATGCTCTCGCTTTAATCGGCTCAACTAACTGTTCACTTCGAGGATACATGCTGTTGCCTTGAAATATTACATGGCATTTGTATTCATTCAATAATAATCTCTACCTGTCTTAGGCCATGAATGGGATATTGGAAGAAAACCTTACCCCCCAAAAAGTTGAAGCTGTGATACAACCCCTTTGAACTAATTTGTCCTAACCCCAGGAAATGTTACTCTGACTGCAGTCCAGCAGTAGGTAGCTTCTTTCTAGGACAGTGTTACTAAAACAAATATCTCAGGCTTTTGCTTCCAGGTCACTTTTCTCAAGATAACTTTGTTAATATATCTATGGTCATATACTTGTAGTATTTCCAATATCATGGGTCTTATAGATTCCAATAAGAGCAACATAGGACCTTGCATGTGGGGATGTGCAATATGTGACCCTTCTGTCAGGCACTAGACATCGGTAACAATTTAGGAGCTTAACATCAATTTTTCAAATTTGGCTCGGACCCCCACCCAGAAACCTGGTGTTCTTATGTGAACAAACTTCCCCACCTGCAAGCAATGTTCAAATGAAACAGAGCATATTACAAGGAAAAGAGACAAATATTCAACCTTAACTATTGAGCATTCACTGAATCTCAAAACGGATATCAGTCTCTGTTATTGGCATACTAACCCAGGGGAGGGCAAAATATGGCTCATGGGCCAGATCCAGCTTGCCAGGCAATTTCATCTGGCCCACGGGTGCTCAACAATCAACTGCACCCTGCCCAGCCCATGCATCTAAGTCCCCCATCATGCACAAGAGGGCCCCAGCCCTGGCCCTAGCCAGCATGCACAGCTTCCAGGCAGAGCTGCTACTGCCACTGCTTCAGCTGCCAGGGGAGCTGCTCAGCTTCCCCAGCCTCCATCTGCTCCTCCTCCTGTTCTTGCTGCAACCCTCACTCCAGGCAGCCAGTAAGGAAGCAGCAGCAGTCGGGGGAAGCTGCAGCTGGATGGGAGCACCAAGCGTGGGGCTGGGCCTGGTGGAAGATCGGAGCCCAAAGCCCATGCTCAGCACGGAGGTGGAAGCACAGAGCTTGGGTGATCAGAATATGGGTGTGTGGGGTGTGAAGAAGGGTGGAGGGTACGGGGACCCCTGTACATGCTCCCCACTATGTTGTACACCCCCCACCAGAAGTGGCAAGGAGACCCACTCCCTGTTTCCTGGTGGAGCTGCATGTGGTGGCATAAAGCAGGAAAGGCAGCTGGCTTCATCACATGGGACTTCCGCCTGGTGGCACTTGAGACTGGGAGCATCACACGCAGGCAGGCTGATCTGGATCCACTCATTCCTGCCATATGCAGCTCCTGCAACTGGCTAGAGCCACGCACCTTTGGGTGGCTATGCCTGCATCAACCATGAGCATCCTGAAGGCCCACCACCTGCTGCTGCTGCCACTGGTGATGGGGGCTTTGGGCCATGAAGGGGTATGGGGCAGTATGCAGGGGGATGTGGGAAGGCCCCCCAACCCCCTATCTTTCCTCACACCCCACAAACCGCACATACCCACACCCTGTCCCTACAACCCTCCCACATATACACCCCCCCGACATCCCCTACATGCCACACCCCCTCATAAACCCCATGCACACACCCACCAAGACACACAGCTCACACCCCACCATACATGCACACACACCGCGACCACACCCCACACGCAATATACAAGAGTAAGATTTTATGTTTGAGCTATTATGCAATCACCTCTATACACACTATGCAAAATATTTTTTGAAACAATTGAAAATAAAAATTGAAAATAATTTTTGAAACAAAATTAAAATGTGTTATAATAGATGCTTACCTTTTTGTATCTGATTTGGGGTTTTTTTTTCCAATTCCAAGATGGCAACCCTTACCACATAAGGAGCAATTCTGGGGGCAAGGGGAGGAACTTTGGGTGGCAAAGCTCAGGGATTAGGGAAGGGACTTCTGATCCAAAGTCAAGGGGCGGAGCAACATTTGCAGCCCTCAACAGCTCACCAAAACTCATTAAGCAGCCCCTTAGCGAAAATAATTGCCCATTCCTAACCTAACCACTCAGGTGGAAGGAAGATTCACCCAGGGCTGTTGTTTGGGGCTCCACCAGTTGTAGCCCGCTCTGGAGAACCCTGCTGCTCCTCACTGCCAGGGGCTGCTGCTCTGTTCTGGGAGCTAAACCACATAAACCAGTCAAAGTAGCAGGTGCTGGGTGGTGAGAATTGCACTGGAGTTGCTGCTGCCACTATAATGCTGCTCTGGCTGCTGGGGAGCTCTGTTAGGGAGTTTACTGCTCTGGCCACCAGTCCAGGAGTCACTGCAGCTCCTCTGCAACCACCTCCAGGGGTTGCTGCCACTCATCTACTCATCATTCTCAGGCTGGCTTTGCAACACCAACTCTTCTAGATCTTGCCTTGCTTTACCAGCAGGCTCAGGGATTTTCAGCTGTTTTAGCTACAGTGAATGTCAGGCTTCCCCCCCGAACCCACCGTTGGGACTTGTGCTCACAAGCATTTAACCTTCAGGAGCTGCTGAGCCACAAGACCATCCTCCTGTCCTGAAACTTTCCAGCCCTTCACACCCACACTCCCTTCAGTAAAACAGAGGGCCACCCCATGCAGAGCTCTGCACAGCTCACAGGGAGTCAGTGACCTTTGCATTACTTTCCCTTAGCAACATTGTGTTCCTACAAATGTCACTGTTTTGGAAGGAAGAGCCAGTAGGTGCAACATCTGATCCACCCACCAGTTACAATTGCCAACGTTAATCCCGAACAGTCAGACCCAGGCCCACAAACAGTAAAAGTAGCCCCCAAACTTTTGAACCTGTATACTAATGTGGGTATGCAAAGAAAAAATAAACAAAGTTACCATTGTAGCACATATTCATAGTCAAACATGTATAACCTAGGAAGGGTTATTATACATGTTGCAATTTTCAGTGCAGGAATATAGGAGTTAAATTGAATTTTTTTACAAACTCTCCCCCCACACTTTTGACCAGGGTTCCCATTTGTTTTCTCTTTGTTGCCCTTTCCTTTCTTAAGAGAGCTTTTTTTTCTATGGCTGTAGGCTTTGGGGCTAATGAGAAAATGACTGCACACAGGGCACTCATCACCCTTCTTACAACCCATCTCCAGCATTTGTCTTCCTGTCAGGCTCTTCGATTTGCGGTAGAAGGTACAAAATTTAACAGGCTGTTCTGTAAAGCTGAACTAATAATGGAAAAATATCTCTTCACACGGAGCTGGTCAGAAATTTCTGACAAAACAATGTTTTCTGTCAAAAAATGCTGCATTATTGATCGTGAAATGTTTCACTCAAAATATCCTGAGTTCAGTAAACCCAAATTCAAAGTAGGGTGCCAAGGAAAACCTGTCTTGATTCTTGGTACTTCTGCCCTTGAGTGCTGGATGCTGGACCATGTGGACCAGAACCAAATGATAAAAATGTGACCTGAGTGTAAAAACTCTGGATGATGGGAGTGAGGGGAGAGGTATCTCACTCTATTTTTGAACATTTGGGCCTGAAAATAATGATGCTGTTTAAAAGAAAAGAGAAGGCAGGAGGAGATAATTGCTTAATGAAGTCATTATGAGTTTGGCACAAGAACAAATGGGGGCATGATACAATGAGAACTTCCCCATGACTTGCCACCCAGTTAATAAAAACAGGAATTGACATTTTTATTAAAGTCAGAGAGAAAAAAAATGCCCGTGGAAAAGAGAAAGACAATCTTTATAGAGGTGCCACAGCTGCTATCAGCATTTCATACATTCTCTTAACTATTCAAATATTTTGGCATTCATTTACTCTAGAAACTCATTCAGCTGATGCACTGGAAAGAAAACAGTGTGACACCTTAACTGATGTAACAAATGGCATTTTGTTATCTTTAGTGGCAAAGGCTACAGAATGTATCTGATTATACTTTATTGATTTCAGTATTGTTTTCCATGTTTTGAACAGCAGATGTGGCAATACTAAAACTGTTAGTAATAAGGAAGCATTTCAGTGGCTCCTTCTCCACGCCTGAGTGAATAAGGACAGTGAATTCCACTTTCCTCTCTCCTTAGTCATGGAGCGCTGTGCAGGCTGGAGTGGGAAGGCATTGTTCTAGTAGACAAGGCCTTCATTTATCAGCTTCCCACCAAGGGTTAGCACTAAGTAATAACTCACCATTTCAGCCATCACCTGCACATGGAGGTTTTCCCACTTTCCAAGCTATCATTAGTTGTCACCTCGGTCTGCTCCTAAAATAATGATAGTGAAAGGGAGATACGTAAGGGAACAGCCAGAGTCTTTTCTCTGTTCACTCACGCATGCACAGTCGTTCTGCCTCAGTTGCAGACCTTGCACAGGGAGCTAATGACATAGTGGGTATTCTCTCCACATTTTTGTCCTTCTTTCTACCTCTCCTCTTTCCTATCTAAAAAAGGGATAAGGCAACATCCCATGGCAAAATGCTTGTACTCTTAGGGAGGCTTGGTGACCTCCTGAAACACAGCACGTCCTAAAACACACACAAGGCAGCTTTTATCAGCTTCAAGTAGGGGCTCTATCTTAACAGCAGAATGTGGGCATGTGATCTGGCTAGGAACCAGCATGTATAACAGTATTTATCACATGCCAATAGTTGGCAAGAAGCAAGGATTTCTTAGGGTGATACATTTTATTGGACCAACTTCACAGTTCAGATAGAGTTAGGCGAGTTTTGGGATGCAAGGCATCCACCCTCAGCTCTAAGCAGTAGAAGCCAGCACAGCATAGTAAAAAACAGTTGTAAGAGGGAGGAAACAGATTCCTGGGGTACAAAACAAACAGCAGAAGAAAATAGGAAAAATCCTGGGAGATCAAGGCCTATCCAAAGGATGGAGAAACATTCTCACCTTTCATGTGTGGAGAGAATTCAGGAATAAGGTAGTTTGTAATGTGTCATAAAACCAACACGTGTTTAGTCCTTGGTTGTAAGTGTCCATCAGCCTTTACACCAGTGCTTCCCAAATGTTTCCTCGGCATGATCCCATTTATGACCCTGTTTCCTCCCACACCCCCTCACTCCCAACTCACAGCCTCTACCCCTCCCCAGGTGCCCCTCACTCTCAACCCACAGCCCCCTACCCCTGCCAGTGCCCCTCACTCCCAATCCATAGCCTCTCACTCTGCCCAGCTGCCATCCACAAGAGGCAGAAACTGCTGAAGTTGGAAAGTGGACCCCAGCTCTCCACCCCTACCTCCCCCCTTGTGAGCAGCATGGCCAGAGTGGAGCTGTGGTGGGGGAGGGAGGATATGGGCTGCCTGCTGCGGGCTTGGGGCTCCCCATCTTGCTGCCCTTCCCCCAGGTCTCCACAGCCCAAGGAGCAGGACATGGCATGGAAGAGAGTGCCGCACCACAACCCCATCCACTGATGTTGCGATCCCATTTCGGGTTATGACCCACAGTTTGGGAACTGATGCTCTACACTAACATCTCACACTATGAAGGCAGAGCTGCCTGCCTAAAATACCCTCAAGAACATGAAGTAGATGCATCCCACCCAGCCCTGCCAACTTGAAAGCATCTAGCTTCTCTAAGTGGTCCTTAACCTAGTCTGCCTTTACTCTAGCCTTAGAATCATAGAAAATGAGGGTGGGAAGGGACCTCAGGAGGTCACCTAGTCCAATCCACTGCTGTAAGCAGGACCAGCCTCAACTAGATCATCCCAGGTCTAATAAACCTCCAAGGATAAACCTTGTCTACCCATGTCTTATAAACCTCCAAGGATGGAGATTCCACAACCTTTCTGGGTAACTTGTTCCAGTGCTTTACTACCCCTCTAGTGAGAAAGTTTTTTTTCCTAATATCTAACCTAAATTTCCCTTGCTGCAACTTGAGACCATTGCTCCTTGTTCTGTCATCTGCCACCACTGAGAACAGTCTCACTCCATCCTCTTT
>NW_017728906.1:187422208-187429046 GCF_001723895.1 Crocodylus porosus | reverse complement strand
GACTGCTAGTAACCCCCTCTTCAGTCTTCTCTTCTCCAAACTAAATAAGCCCAGTTCCCTCAGCCTCTCATCAAAACTCATGTTCCCCATCCCTCTCACCATTTTGTCCTCTGCTGGACTCTCTCCAATTTGTCCACATCCTTCCTGTAGTGGGAGGCCCAAAATGAACACAGTACTGCAGATGTGGCCTCACTAGTGCAGAACAGAAGCAAAGAATCACTTCCCTTGACCTACTAGCTACGCTCCTACTGATGCAGCTCAGTATGCCATCAGCTTTCTTTGGAACAAGGGCACACTGTTGGCTCAGACTTCACTTATTGTAACCCCCAGGTCATTTTCTGCAAAGCTGCTGCTTAGCCCCAGCCTGTACTAGTGCATGGGATTGTTTCATCCTAAGTACAGGACTTTGCGCTTGTCCTTATTGAATCTCATGAGATTTCATTTGGTCCAATCCTCCAATTTTGTTGAGGTCTGTCTGAGTCCTGGTCCTACCTGGTCCTATCAGTGTATCCACTCCTCCCCTCAGCTTGGTGTCATCTGCAAACTTGCTGAGGGTGCACTCCATCCAATGTTTCAGATCATTAGTATTGAACAAAACTGACCCCAGGACTGATCCCTGGGGAACTCCACTTGATACTGGCTGCCAGCTAGAGGCTGAGCCATTGATTACTGCCCTATGAGCCTGATGATCCAGACAATCTTTTTATCCACCTTACAGTCCATTCATCCAACCCATACTTCCTTAGTTTGCTTGTGAGAGACAGTATCAAAAGCCTTGCTAAAATCAAGGAATATTATGTCCACTGTTCTCCTACCCTATCTCTGTTGCTAACTGCCATCATCCATCACCTACCTAGTAGCTGTCCCTATTTGTGAAAACTGAAGTGAAAAAAGCATTGAACACTTCAGCCTTCTTTGCATCATGTATGACTAGCTTGCCTTCCTCATTCTGTAAGGGACCTATGGAATCGCTGATCTTCCTCTTACTTTTGACAGATCTGTAAAATCCCTTTATATTGTCTGTTGTGTTCCTTGCCAGCTGCATCTCAAATCATGCCTTGGCCATCTAATTTTCTCCCCTAAATGCCCATGCAATACTCTTATACTATCCCCTAGTACTATGACCATGTTTCCACTTTTCATAGAATTATTTTTTGAGTTTCAGCTTCTCGAAGAGACTGATCCTTCAGTGACCAAGACATGATTTTCGGACAGGCTACAATTCTGTGGCTTACACATCCAGAATGGATTTGCACAGGTAGCTGCATACATATAGCTCATACTTAGTCTACCCCCAAAATGGTTACAGAGCAGGAGCACTAGAATTGCAATTTGTTGTTAAGGCTGAAAAAGGCCATTTACATGGCTAGAAAGTTACCAACGATGCATACAAAGGGCAACAAAATTCTACCATTGGCACTCACTAGCATTGTCACTACAGAAAAGTTACAGGTATATAAACAGACAAGGTTCTTTGGGTGAATGTGATATCTTTTATTAAACCAACTTAAATAGCTGGAAAAAAATTAGCAAACTTTCGGGTTTAAAAACCCTTTGTCAGGCTGAGGAAGCCTCTGCAATTGGAGTGTGCTCTTTCTTGATGAAATGAATAATAAAGAAGCCAGAGTCTGGGCTGGGCTGCATGCAAGACAGGAAGTCAGTGAAGATGTAAATTCAGGAATCAGTGGGTGAGAGACAGGCTGTGGGGTGGGAACAGAAAAGAGGGATGAATGCAGCAGATGAATAGTGGAGAGGAACCTGGGGAACCAGGCAGGTTATAATGTGCCATAAATCCAGTTTCTATGGATTTAGATTTTTTGTATCCAGGAAGTTGATGAAGTGAAGTGCATAGGCTTGTCTCTGAGAAGTGTTTTGTAAGTTCCCTTTGAGGACTAGAACTGAGAGATTGGTGACAGAGTGGTTTTCTTGTGAAAAATGTGCCCCCACCAGTATTTGGGTATTTTTGTCTTTGATAGGTTTTTGGTGTGTGTTCATTTTGGTGAGCACTGGATTTATGACACATTATAACCTGCCTGGTATCTGACTCCCCAGGTACCACTCCACTATTCAATTGCTACATTCATACCCCTTTTCTCTGTTCCCTCCCCCCCAACCCCATCCTATCTCTTACCCACTGACTCCTCAATTTACATCTTCACTGACTACCTGTCTTGTATGCAGACCAGACCAGCTTCTAGCTTCTTTACTATTCATTTCATCCAGGAAGAGCACATATCAACTGCAGAGGCTTCCTCAGCCTGACAAAGGGTTTTTAAATGCAAAAGCTTGCTAAAAAAAAAAAAGAATTCAAACTATTTAAGTTGGTTTAATAAAAGATAACACATTCACCCGAAGATCCTTGTCTGCCTATGTCCTTAGACCAACAGGGCTACAACCTACACATAGGTATATAAAGACATTAATGCTCTTATTTAATGGGGGTAAATCCAAACTAATTAATTTGCAATGGTGCAAAGAAGAAAATCAGGCATAATGCTTATACATTCAAAACATCCTCCCAGTAAGATTTTTATTTCCTGCTGGCCTGTGTGACAATGTTTAGTCTTCCATCCTTCTGCTGGCTGGTAAATGCGAAATAAGCAGCATACTGACACCAATCAATTGCAGCTTTTCAATTAAGATTTTATGGTTCATTGTGTCAAACTGTTTTATGCTATGTGGCAAGATGCAGCATTACATTTCTTTCCCATTTGATCAGAGGTGGAAGGCATATTCATTATCAGTAAATTTAACTGAAGCAATTGAAATAAATTGTCTACAAGGTGACAGCTTGGTTTTAATCATTGATACTAGATTTGGTGAAAACTGCTCTTATGAGGCTCTCTACTGCTTCAGACTTTGTAGCTGAAAACATGGAACAAACACCAAGTCAGACATAATATTAAGTAGCCTTGCTATCCTTAAAACATAGGAAGTGTAACCAGCTGATTTTTTTTTCTTATGGTATATTTCTGCCTAGTACATCTTTGGAAATGAATTCTTCAAGATTTATTCTAGTTGGGGCTTCTAAGTGAGGTTATATCTATACATCCAAGGGCACACAACTAGGACCACATTACCACAGTGTAAAATTTTTCTCTGCATCACATATTATACAGCCTTAGATGGCCCAAAGGATACACATCCCATGCAAAGAAGTGAAAATCCATTCTGTGAAGTCCACAGAAATAACAGGATGCTGGGATTTTCAGCCTGATCTTTAGGGCTCTAAGCAACTGATGTAGGGAGAAAGTCAATACACATGTCTATAGAGCAAGAGAACACTTCGGAGTTTACTGTGGAGCACTGTGGTAACTCAGGATATTGTCAGCTTCATAATTTTATCCAAAGAGAGTTTCCAAATAGTTCCAAACTATTATACATTTTGGATTCAGGATTTTGCATGTTCCATCCAAGTTACCTTTTTGTCTAGTACAGATGTTCTGCAGCCTCTGAACACCTGTGTCTTTTATAACTTCTATAAAAAGCAACCCTTGTTTGTTGCATAATTAAATGCTCCTCCGATGAGAAACAAAGTTTGTTTCCCCATTTTCATATTAATTCTCAGGCTTGTAAATAGAAAGGGTCATTGTCTGATCTACACTTTAAATTACTGTTCCTCTCAAAGCATGTGCATGAAAGGGTAACTCTTTTCCTTGCATTTTAATTTAATTAAAACAAAGATGTGTGGACGCCTTTGAGCTGACATGGTGAGAAAGATGAGAGATCAAGAGATTTGTTAGTACAACTGTGCATAAGGAGGTTACAGCCATTCCCTCAGCAGCTTACAAAAGTGCAGATAGTGCATTAAAAAGAAGTCACTTATGATTTTCACAAAATGGTTTTGTTAGCGCTACTCAGGAATGAGTAGACAAATAGGCATTTGAAGCCAATGAGCACTGAGGGTGTTCAGCATCTCCAAGAATCATGTCCCTAAGGAGAACACCATGTGGGAAGGAGCACAAGGGGTGGTGGAAGTATCTTTTATAGTTCTAAAATAACATTTTAATATTAAATATTTTGATTCACATATATGTATTATATTTCCCAAAAGGTCTTTCACCCAGCAATGGTTAGGATTACCTAAGAAGCTGAGGTCAGATTAGAAGTTCTAATGATCCTTTCTGAAAACCCAAACTCAAAACTGTAGAACCTGTGCTAGGTTTCCTAACTGGCTATGTTAAGTGGTTGTTCCCAGGATTTTGCGGATCTTCTAATGCAGTGATTCTCAGCAAGGCTGCTCCAGCACCTTTGAAGGGTGCCACGAGGTGTCATGCAACCTTAGCACTGTTAGGGATGTGAACACGAGTCATAAGATAAACCCATAGCACAGACAGTTGCTTATGACTCAAACCCTGAGTCATAAAATAAACCCAGTGGACATTTGGTTTCCTGGGACAAGTAGCAGTGGTGCACCTTGTGCTGCAGCTACTTGTCCCCAGGGAATGCCTGTGCCATGAGTGCTTTGGCGCATGGCAAGTTACCCCGGGGCTGGTAGGAGAGACTGGGACCGGCACTGTGCTGGCCCCAACAGCCTTACCTGGGGTTCTGGAGGCCTCCCAGACTTGCAGCAGCAGCAAACCTGCCAGGCGGTGTTTGGCTGGCAGCCACAGAATGGCTTAGGCCGGCCCAGCTCTGCTTTTCAGCTGCATGTGCTGCCTAAGTATGCACTGCTCTGGTTTTTTTTTTCCTGCAGTTTTTTTAATCCCTAGGTATCTAGGGGTAAAAAAAAAAAATGGAAAAAAAACTGGAGCAGCTCATACACGGGCAGCATGCTCATGGAGTGCAGAAAATGCCTGACTGTGCAGTATGTGGTGCTGCAAATGTGTTTGCAGCACCACATAATGCATGGCCATGCTCGTTTGCACACACCCATAGATTTCAAATAGGAATCCATAGTATCAAAATCTTTCTGACCTGCTTTGGTTTTTCTGTGTTCTTTGCAACAGAAAAATTGCTTTATCGGGTTTTTTTAAGTAAAAAATGAATGAAAGCTAAAAGCTGGCATTTTCTGAGGGAATTGCTAAGTCTAAAAAGGTTGCGAACCACAACTCAAAGGAAGCTGGTAGAATTGAGCAAAGATTTTAACTTGGTGCAGAAGCTGGAATCTAAGTAGGAAGGGATATAAGGATGATTCTGGCAAATGTTCTTTCAGTTTCATAGTTGTTAGGAAGGGACCTATTAGAGCATCGAGTCTGACCCCCTGCCCCAGACAAGAAAGAGTGCTGGGGTCAGATGACCCCAGCCAAGTGTCTGTCCAATCTCCTTTTAAATGCTTCCAAGGAAGGGGACAGCACCACCTCCCTTGGAAGCATATTCCATATTTTGGCAACCCTCACTGTCAAGAATTTTTTCCTGATGTCCAATCTGAATTTGCTCTCTTCCAGTTTATGGCCATTATTTCTAGTTACACAATGGGTGCCCTGATAAACATCATATCCCCTATTTCTTGCTGACCCCACTGATGAATTGATAGATGGCCAGGAGATCACCTCTCAGCCTCCTCTTGTAGAGGCTGAAGAGGTTCAGGTCTCTCAATTGGTCCACATAGGGTTTTTTTTTAATAGGCCTTTAACCATATGAGTGACCCACCTCTGAAACCTCTCTAGGCCATCCACATCCCTCCTGAAGTGCGGTGCCCAAAACTGGACACAGTACTCCAGCTGCAGCCTGACCAATGCCACATAGAGGGGAAGTATCACATCCCTAGACCTGTTTGTGATGCACCAACTCACGCAAGAAAGGGTTCGGTTAGCTTTACTTATTACCTCGTCACACTAGTGACTCGTGTTCATTTTGGAGTTGACTACGACTCCAAGATCCCTTTCTATAGTTGTGCTACTTAGAGCAGTACCTCCCAGGCTATAGGAGTGTTGATGATTTTTCCTCCCCGGGTATGACACACAACACTTGTCCTTGTTAAATTGCATCATATTCTGTTCGGCCCATTTTCCCAGCCTGTCCAAATCAACCTGGATTCACTCTCTGACCTCTAGTTTGTGTACCTCCATCCATAGTTTGGTGTCATCAGAAAAACTGGACAGGCTGCCTTCTGCTCCCTCATTCAAGTCACTAATGAAGATATTGAATAGTACCAGTCCCAATACAGAGCCTCAGGGGACTCCGCCACCTACATTTCTCCATGTAGAAACCAACCCATCCACCACCACTCTCTGGGTGCAGCCCATAAGCCAATTTTCTACCCACCAGACTGTGTAATAATCTACACTGCAACTGTTTAGTTTATTTATAAGAATTGGGTGTGACACTGTGTCAAAGGCCTTTTTTAAATCTAAGTAAATAACATCTGCCTCTATTTCTTCATCCAAGCTTTTTATGACCCAGTCATAAAATTAAACCAGGTTAGTCAGGCAGGATCTGTCCCCTATGAACCCATGCTGATTGTCACTTAGCATTATTTTACCTGCTGGTCCCCCACAAATGTGCTCCTTAAAAATTTTCTCAAAGGTCTTGCCAAGGATAGAGGTAAGGCTAACCAGCCTGTAGTCACCTGGTTCCTCCTTACTCCCCTTCTTGAAAATAGAGACCACATTAGCCCTTTTCCAATCCTCTGAGACCTGTCCTGAGCACCACGAGTGCTCAAACAGTTGTGCCAGCACATTCACTATGACTCCAGCTAATTCCCTAAGTACCCTAGGATGAAGATCGTGAGGGCCTGTTGACTTAAATACATTCAGCCCACCCAGGTGCCCCTTTACTAGGTCACTGTGAACAGTTGGTGGGTTGGTATCTATCCTGGGCTTATCTAAAGTCCCAATGGGATGCATATTTGCATTCATGTACAAGAACACGGATGCAAAGCAATCATTTAGAAGCT
>NW_017728906.1:187412256-187421777 GCF_001723895.1 Crocodylus porosus | reverse complement strand
TTAACATAGAGAAAAACACCCCCACCCCACTTTTTCCTACACTGTCCTGTCTGTACAGCCTGTGGTGGGCCAGTAGGGGGCACTCCTGCATTGAGCCACCCACCTCACTGTGCCCGACCACCTTCCAGGCTCCGAGTGCCTCCCTGGGAGGCATGTCTGGCCGACTCTTTTCCTGAAGCACACCCACTGGCCTGGGGGTTCCACTGCCACCACCCAGGGCTGGGCTTGATTCTGGCTCTGTGCACCCTGGGAAACACAGTTCTAGTAGCCCTCGAGGGTACTTATTTCAGGAACTTGGGATGCTTCTCTCAGTCAGAGGCACAAGTAGTGGTCTCCCTCAGTCAGCTGAACCAAGGGGACCCCAAGGCATAATCTATACCCACTCCCAATAAGTCTCCCACATTAGGTACAAAGGAGAACTTTATTGGTTACAAGGGGTAGGGTTGGAATAGGGTACAGGGTAGAGCAATATTAGAGAAATCCCATAGAGCAAACTCCCATGGCTGGGTAGGTAGCCTTTGATCATGCATCTGAGTTACTGCAAGCTATATATCTAGTGAGATCTCAGGTAGCTTACTCACAAGTAACATCCAGGGGCAGGTGGAGATTCCCTTTGGAGGCAGGCAGTTTCTTGATCATGAGTTTTGAGAGAGAGCAAGTTTCAGATGGTTCAGCTCTTCTCTCTCTGAGTCTTGCTCATGGCTGCTGCCCCCTCCTCCTGGGCAGTCCTTAACTTATGTAGCCCTTGTGACTTCATTTACCTGGTCAAATGGAGGCCAGCACCTGCTGGCTGCCAGCCAACCAATGTGAAATGCATCACCAGTTGCTGGGCAGACTGGCAGGGAGCCAGGGAGCCCAAGCCCCTGACCCAGGTATGTGATTCCAGTCATGTAGGCAGAGGGAACAGGTTTCCCCACTCCCTCAGGAATGTATCCAGCTCAGGTTACCTAAACAGATAGGGTAAGGGGTGTATCCTCTGCTAGGCCCTTCCTAACCGAATTGCCACTGAGCAGAATTTATGGGGAGAAACAGAGGTGGCCTTCTGTCACACAGCATGTAGCCCTCAATACCCACTGCCCAGTCATGGGTAGGATCCCACCAGATTTCTGTTATACCAAACAGATTGAATACTTTATTTGCAAGCAAAAGCACAAGTTTCTTTTGTTTGTTCCCCATGCTCCTAGCATTAGTATAGAGGAATCTAAGCCCCCCAGTAGGTGCCCATACTACTTCTCCATTCTGATGTTTAGCAGGGCCCTTGTTACTTACCTGGACTGTTCCAGTGCCTGGCTCAAGGTTCATTGTTCCTGGCCCATCTCTGTCTTCAACATCCCCATCCCCCGACGAACCTAGTTTAAAGCCCGGCATATGAGATCAGCCAACCTGTAAGAGAAGAGACTCTTACCTCTTGGAGAGAAATGTAGCCCATCTTGTCCAAAAAAGGCCTTATCCTTGAAGTAAAGGTTGTGGTCAAGGAATCGAAACCCCACACAATGGCACCAGCTCCAAAGCTGTGAATTGACCTCTCTAACACAGTTGCTGTGGTGGTGTCCTTGACCACTGACCAGTAGGATGGATGAGAAGGCTACCTGTACCCCTGAACTTCTAGGCCTGGCTCCTAGCACCATGTAGTCACTCATGACTCTGCCCAGACTACTCCAGGCTGTGTCATTTGTTCCCACATGGCTGAGGACCATGGGATAGTAATCAGAGGGCCGAATCAGGTCTGGAATCCTCCTTGTGATGTCACAAATCTGGGCTCCAGACAGGCAGCATACCTCCCATACCATGGGATCTGGGCTGCAGATGGCTCCCTCCTTTCCTCTCAGGAGGGTGTTACCCACCACAATGACCAGACGTCTTCTCCTCCAGCTGTGCACTTTCTCAGTTGGCTTGGTGGTGGCTGTAGGTGTGGCCTTCACTGCTGCACTCTCTGCCAGTGATGCCAGGGCCTCATATCTGTTCTCCAGCTGCACTGAGGGAGTTGCCTTGCCCTTGCGATGTCTAGCCCTTGAGGTGACTGTCTGTCATCCAGCCACATCGACTCCCTCCTGTGCCTCCTTCCCTCCAGGTGCGTGAACCTGCAGAGGATGGAAGTACCCATCAATCTCCTCAGTCACCCTGATGCCCCACAGCCCGCTCACCTCTGCCTGGAGTTCCCTTACCTGCCCCTTCAGGGCCTCAATCTGGGCATGTGGAACAAGTGAGGAGACTTCTTCCTCCTCCTCCCCAGCTACCCATGGGCCCTCAAGGACCTGCCAGGAAACCCCTGCAGGCAGGGGCCCGGGTGCCGCCAACCCACCCAATGGCTCCATCTGGGTGGAGGCCTCAGTGGAGCCCAAGGCAGAAGGCAGCATCAGGGCAGGATCCACGCCTGTGCTCTGAGTCACCACCCGCATTAAAAATTCCCTTACATACACTCACCTGAAAACTCTGTTTGAAATCACTGACTGTGACGTATGGAGTCTCAGGCCCCTCCTGCCCTCCTCCCTGTGTGAACTCCTGTGGAAACTCCAGCACACTATTGAAGAGTGTGCCTGTTTGCCTGGCCTTGTCACCCAGCTTGGGAGCGCAGATCCTGCCTGGCTCAGCTATATGGAGACAGGAGGGGAAAAAAACCCTTCCCAATTCCCTTTAGCTGGCCCAGCCACTCCTTCCCCTTCCCTCCTTCCTGCCTTACCTAGATCCCACTCCTCTCAGTGGGGTCAGGGGGAGTTGAGGGCTCATGTGCACTGCTGCACACTTGTGCCTCCTCTGGCGTCCTGGCCTGATTGGAGGAAATTCAAATCTCCCACCCTTTTTAAAATGCCGATCAGCTGTTCTGCGCAGGTATGTCTTGCCCTGCACCTGCACAGAAGAGTCTGCTGGCAGCCTCTTCCCCTGAGGGGACTTCACCAGGGAGCCTCTTTCCCCCTGGGATCCCCACTAAGTGGCCCCCTCCTCCCCAAGGGCCCGCTGCTCTCCCCAGTAGTCCCTCACCCATGCCCACTCTCATGCAAACTCCAGTGCGCTCTTGAGGACCAATCCTGTTTGCCCGGCCTCTTCACCCAGCTTGGCAGTGAGGCTCCCACCCGGCTCAGTTATATGGGGGTGGGAGGGGAAAAAAAACCCCTTCCTGATTCCCTTCAGCTGGCCCAGCCTCTCCTCCCTGTTCCCCCTTGCCAAGCTTACCTAGATGCTGCTAAAACACCCCTGGCTTGGTTTACCACTCTTGCTCCTCTTGGCAGGGTTCTCTTGCTCCTCTTGGTGGGGCCAGGGGTGTTTTAGCTGCCTGCGGAGAGTTCAGGATTGAAAGTGTGGTTGGGGTACAAAGGTAAGAAAGTTTTATTGACTTAACAAAAACACGACTATGCACAGATAACAAAATAACAGACAGACAATAATAATTTGCATTGGTAACTTATTGGCAGTCCTTTCTGATGCTTGATGTATAACAAGTTTTTCTTCTGCAAAGCTCAGCGAAGTCAGGCACCCCTGATTAGCACTGTCTGAAGGATACTGGGAAGGACCCTGGTATTCAGTCTTAATTGACTTTTTACTTTTACTTAATTGAATCTGTACAGGTATCCAAATTAAGGGGCCAATATTAACTTTAGATACCTGTCCCCAGCCCAGTACTGCCCCCATTGTGGCCTCTTTCTTTGGGGTTTGGGCTGGCTGGGCTCCCTAGGCCACATAATCAGGGGGGTAAAGGCTGGTGGTCCCACATGTGACCGGGAAAATATCAACAGTTCTGCCCTCAGGACAGAGAATCCATCTGGTGACCCTGCTGGTGGTGCAGACTGCTCTACTTTTGGGCTTGCCCTTTTGGTAGGTGGGCAAGCTATCTATTTGCACCTTACTGAAACAGGCAGCGAACAAGTCTTTTCACATTTTTGCATGTGGAGTCTTGGCCCAGCCTTCCTTGGCTTTTTTCAACAATTTGGGAGGGTCAGGGGGTTTATTTTTTTGTCGAGGCCACTGCCATGGCCTTGGCAGTTTTTGTTGGCTTGGCAAACCTTGGCTTCTGCAAAATGGGTAAAAGCTGCATTAATTGCCGGATCGCATCTCTTACCAGGTGATTCACCGCCTCTTGCTCCAAGGCCAACAAGGCTGAGATGCATTCGGTTGGTGCTCATCAGCAAAACCTCTTCCACAACGATGCTGTCACAACTTCTGCATCGGCATGCGATTCCAAACTGCTGCACAAATGATTTCAGTTAGTGCTACGTGATACAAGCAGCAGACAGTCTCTTCTAAACTGGTCCACACCCGAGGGACAGAGTTAAGCTCTTCTTCCATATTACCATAATTGGCCTCAGTTGCCTGAAGCATGGCAGAAAACAAAGTAACATTTTCATCACCTCCTGCAAACTGATTTAACTGGAGCTCAGGGCACAGAATGATTTGTGCAGCTTTGGCTCTACTCACTGAAATTGCAAATGCCTCTTCACTATACATTTGAACTAGCCAATCTATTACTGGCTCTTCTGGCTTGAACTCATGCTGCTTTTGTATGTTTTTAATCTCAGCACGGGTAAAGGAATGCAGCTCTGTTCGGGGATTCCTTCCTTGTGGCCCTGAATGAGTTATCATCATGGGAAAAACTTGGCTGAGTTCCTCCCTCTGGGCAGGAAAGGCCTTCCTCTGGGCAGGGATATATGGGGGTGGTTCAGCACCAGACTCATCATCAATCTTCTCCCCTCTATCTGTCTCCTCCCCTTGATCAGAGCTCAACTTCCGGTTTTTCTCCATACAGACACTGCTGCACCTTGTGGAAGGATGGCTCCACAGCCTGTGCTAACCGTGCCCTCTTCTGGAGGGAAGCAGCCACGTGCACAATCATAATTTTTCCTTCCCTCCATTCTAATGTTTCCAAGTGGCTCTGAGTGGCTTGCGCAGCCTTGCACACCATGCTGTTGGAATCATGTATGTCTTCTAACCATGCCTTTTCCCAGAGCAGGGCATTCTCTTTGGCCCCTAACCGCAGACATGTGGCCAGCAGCCACGACAAGCACACCTTCTTGGACTTACCCCGGGCAGCAGTAGCAAACCTAGCCCACTGATCAGGTACAGTTCCCAGGTCACTCCAGGCAGGTTTCAATCTATCCTTGTCCCACCCAGGATTCTCCATCCCTGTCACTTCCTTAAGCAAAGCCACCAATGGGGCCCATGCAACTCCCTCCATTATGTCCTTTCTCTCCAGACCAGGGTCTCTCAATCCTGTTTGTGATGCTAATTTTTGTCTCAGCTGCCTGAAGAGAGTTCGGGATTGAGAGTGTGGTCAAGGGTAGAAAGGTAAGAAGGGTTTATTGACTTAACAAAAACATGACTACACACAAATAACAAAACAATAGACAGACAATAATAATTTGCGTTGACAACTTAGCAGTCCCCCCTGATGCCTGATGTATAACAAGTTTCTCTTCTGCAAAGCTCAGCAAAGTCAGGCGTCCCCGATCAGTGCTGTCTGAGGGGTACCAGGAAGGACCCTGCTATTGAGTCCTTGGACTCCTCGAGGTCCACAAGCCCACTGATCCGGGCCAGCAGCTAATCTTAAATCAGTACTTCTTTCACAGAGCTACATCTTCCTTCTAAATGATTTCCAGATGTGTCAGCCAATTTTTAATTTCTGAGCTATGCTGATAATTTACAGCTATTCCGATTTTTTTACTTCAACTGTCCTTAGACTGACTAATAGCAGTACAAGCCTCACATTCTTTTGATAAGGTTAATTTTAACTATGCCACAGAGTCTCACTACTTCCAGGCTTTGCTAAATTTACTAGGTCTTACTTTATACAAGACCTTACTACAACTTAAACTTTAATTATGCTCTTAGAAACAACAAATAGCTTAATATTTAAACAAATGACAGAAAAACACTTGGTCTAATCTTCATAGAGCCTTCAGCAAGCAACTTTATCATACAGAAATAATTTTCAGCTGTCGCAAGGGGGAGCAAGAGCTCACGTGCACTGCTGCACATATGTGCCTACCCTGGCCCTGGCCTATATCCCCTCCCTGCTTGTCTCAGCTGTGCTCCCCTGGTCCCTAGGTTCTCCCCCCACAGTATGCAGGGAGGTGGGAGGCAGTGCAAAACTTAATTGAGCAGCCTGTGCCTCTGCAGCTAGGCAAGCACAAGGCTCTCACACACTGAGGAATGCATCAATGCCAGGGGCAATGCCCTCCTCAGCTGCAGAGGGCAGGAATGTTTAGTGCAGCCACAGATAGCTCTCCAGGTGGTAGCAGAGGTTGTAGGGCAGCAGGGGCTTGCCCACCATACCACTGAAGCTCAGAGTCCCATGTCAGGTGTGCAGGTATACCCAGGGCACCATGGTGATCAGCAGCAGCAGGGCATAGTGGGTATCATAGTCAGGCACATCTGTCTAATCAAACAGCTCCTCACACTGGTCATGCACAGCAGGGGCACACTTGGGGCACAGAGTGGCTCTGGGGTGGGGATGGCCCCAGGGAGCCCCCACAGAGAGGCCCCCTGTGGGGAGGGCAGGGACACAGGCAGCTCTGCATCCCAGTCATCCAGGAGCCTCATGCACACCAAGCCTGGGCACCATGGGCTTGGCAGTGGCACAGGAGACAGGGTGGTCTGCTGAAGGAGAAGGGGGAAGAGTGGGTCTGGAGCCACAGCAGCAGGTGCTGCAAGGAGTCAGGTCCAACCCAGCCTGGGAAGAGGGCAGGGAAGGCATGTTTCCTGCGGCCAGCACCCAGCAACCCGCTGGCCTCTAGGGAGCAAGAGGAGAATGCAAGGGGTGGGGGAGGGTTTGTCCAGCAGCTGCCTAAGCTGGGACCTCAGCCTGGGCCTGGGCCTGCCTGTCTGACTTACCATGGTCTGTGGGCACCCATGCATGCACAACTCCTGCTCCCTGATCCCAGGTCTGAGGCTCCAGGGGCAGCTCCTCCGGGGACGGCTCCTCCAGTGGTATCTTCAGGAGCTTAGAGCTACCACCCACTGGGGCAGCTCACCCAGCTTTTCTCAGCTCCGCTTTTCTTCTTGTCTCTCCCTGGTCTGGTCTCCCAGCTGAACATGCTGTTCTTTTATAGCCATCTGGGGCAACTCTCTGGATCACAAAAGATCCAATCAGTGTGAGGGGCAGCAAAAACCACACCAGGACATCTCCTCCTGGGAGTTCTGCCCCCAGACTGTAGATGGACCAATCAGAAGAAAGGGGACACCCTCTCCTGATTGGTGGAAGATATTTCATCAGTGGCTCAGTGTTCTACTTGAGCCGACAAACTGTGCACAAGCTGCGCCAGGGCTGGTGCACCCACTACAACTGACTATAAAATGTAAAGGAGTTGTCAGAGACTGAAAGGAAGAGATGAAAAGAACACAAGACTTCCCTCTGTGGACATTGACTTTGGTTAAGGGAGCATTATTGATGGAAGATAATTACATGTCTTTATATATAACTTAGGGAACTGGCTGTTTCTTAAAATATTAAATTTGTTACTTAAGTTAGATTTAATACTAAATGAAGTTTATAAAAAAGATGAAAAAATAATCAGGCCTTTTGGGACCTTAAATAGCTCAGCATCTTGGAAGACATGGTCCCAGTACTGTAAATGATGCTGAAGATAAGAGCTTGATATTAAGTTTGTAGCCCAGTCTACCTATTGTAGCGCACTAGGCACATCTACATGAGATGCTACACGATGCTGACATGAACCATGATGCCAACGCTACTGTGCAGTAGCATCGGAATTGAAGCATGCAATGCTGGGACTGTGCAATAACAGCAGTTACTGCGCAGTCATTTAGTACTTAAGTAACAGCTGCTCAGTCCACCACACATGTAGGTGCACCCACTCTGCACTATATATGCTTTCCACAATCGTCAGTCAGAGAGGGCATTGCGTTTCATTTTAATTGTAGCATGAATATTACTGTAATGACATGACAATTATCTATGATTCTCCCATTGATGTGCCAGACTTAGATGTGATTAGAAAGATGATTTTTATAAGAGTGTGCATGTGAATCTTTCTGCAAGTTTGTTTAGAAAAGGCAAATAGATATTTAAAGATATGTCCACCCGATTTTTTTATAAACTTCTTTTCCATCTTTATGCAGTGCTTTTTGTCATTTCAGAGATGTACTTTTTTCTTAGAAATGGAAATGGGGAAAGAATGATTGGAATTGTTTTTCTAGCAATCAAAAGGTAGTTATAATAATATGATTCAGACAGCTGCATCATATTCAAATGTCATTTAGGCAATGTTATTAACTCTGTTTTTATAATAGCTCAAGGGGGGAGATTATCATAGAGTAATTCAATCACAAAGAACAGGTCTCTTAACTCCTCTAAGAGCAAATCTGTAGTATTGATCTGCAGAACAAGAAGCAAACAATGAGAAAAGCAGAGCAATCATCATACAGCATGGAATATTACCGGGATTGCCTCAGATACCTTACATGGAAAGCTAGCCTTTTGTGTTTAAGGGAGCAGCTTATATGGAGCCTGATTTATAGCCTATGGAAGTCCATTTGAATCAGTAAGCTTTGAAGGCCTGCATGGAAGCACAGGGGGACTGGACATCAGGAGATCTGGATTTGAATTCTGTTTTACCTTTCTGACCCTCTTTACCTTATTAGGTAAATCATAATAGTTTTCTCATCTGTAAGAGTGGAGTATGGGTAGGATTTTAAGGGCAGCTAAGGTAATTAGGTTCAGATTCAATATTGTTTTTGGAGGTATTTAAACAGGACATAGATAGAATGTAGGTGCCTATGTTATGAAAGCAATCTAGATCACCTTGGTACAGTGCCAAAGAAACTCTTAGGTACCCAAATTCGTTTGGTGTCTCCATTTTGACCTGAAAAGTTCCCTATATGCTTTGAATTAAGATTGTGCTTATTGTCAGAAGCAATCCAAATCAGATACCTGGATCCTGCCTAGAATCTGTAACAATCCTCTTCTGAACTGGCAGGTTCCTAAATGCTTCCTAAATACCTAGGCCTTTATTTATTTGCAAAGCAAGCCTCACACCAATGATACCAAGCACACTTGATGATTTTCAGTCTTGGACATGACCACTTGTAGTTGTGCCCACATACTGCACAATAGCCTGGTACTCAGAGCACTTGCCCAGGATATTGGAATTGTTCTAGGCTTTGGGCTCCAGGCCCTTCTCAGCCTGAGAAAGTCTCAAACCTACACCTTCAACCTTACAGGAAGCTACCCTAATAACTAGGCCATACAATTGTCTGGGGAAGGGGACCTTCTACGCCTCCTGTGGAAGCTGAGCCACTGGGCACCCACGAAGGTAAGATTCATTGAGCCAGAAAGAGACTGTCACTGAGTTAAGACTACATGGGAGAACGTGGTTTCAAGTCCCTTCTTCTAGGCCTGTTTATGCATTTGACCTTAGTGTCCCGGGGTGGAGAACCAAACCCCAGAGTCACGGTGGGCCGGGGTGGCAATTAGACACGGTAACAGGCCGGGTTCTATTGGCTATGGAGAACTGAGGCACGGGAAGCGTAGCGGTTTCTTAAACAAGTTGGAAATTTATTTGACTTACGCT
>NW_017728906.1:187405766-187411711 GCF_001723895.1 Crocodylus porosus | reverse complement strand
GATCTGCATAGCAACTGAGTCTGCTCAGAGCTGAAAGTGGGTCAGGGCTGATTGACAGCTCCTGAGGTCATAGAAAGGGTAGTCCAGGCCCTGTATGGAATTTTCCACTCTCAATCAAACTGAGTTCATGCGTTGGCAGCACCTAGACTTAAAATTTTGCTTCAACACTTAGAACAGGGACAGCAACTATAGGTCCTGTCAACCAAAGCCGGCCTGTAGATTTGCTTCATCTATCTGACAGGGCTCCTGATGGGCCAGCAAACTTAGAAGCAGGGCTACCACGGAGGTAGTCTCTGTCATAGACTCCAAGGATCTATGGTCCCATTGGCAGCAGGGGCCGAGGGTGGTGAGACAATCCTGTTCTCCCCGCTGCCATTTGGGTAACTTCCATATGGCCTGCTGCTGCTTAGCCTGCCATCAGCTCCACTGCGGGCCCCACAGCCACCTCTGCTGGTGCCATGTCCAGATCCAGCCTGGGAGCAGGCCAAGTTTGATATTCCTGCTTTAGACAGTTATTGCTTAAAACTACAAGTATCCATGATAGTGGAGACCACAGCCCATGACTCTCCCCTCCCTGTCTTTCCAAGTGCTACTAGAGTAAGGTGATCAGAGCCCCCCTGGGTGCTGACCTGAGACCTAGAGGGAAGAGAGGACAGGTATAGAAAAAATGGCTTTCATTGCAGACTTGCAATTATGCCAGTGGCAGTGACAACCAGAAGTTGCCAGTGCCAGGGTCTGCAGAAGCTGTCCTGGGTGCCCAGCCACCTTGTTATACCACTGGAGCACCCAGAAATCCCCTACAACTACAGATGCTTAGCACCTTTGCCAATCATGTAGACTTTAGTTAGGAGTATGGATTTAATAGTTTAACTGTGTGCACAGTTTGCCCCATGTTTATTAGCCCTGTTTTATAAAGCCTTGAACACTATGTGCAATATTCCCCTGAAACCATCTGTATTTGTAATGGATCTTTGTGCATTTCTGAGTTAATATTCCCAAGGGAATCTTTGTTCTCATGAAATCACTTTGTATGCATGGAGACTCCTTTAAAAGGTGTTTTGTCACTCTAAATTGTCATCACCCTTGGCCCTGATGGCAAGAACTAATTAGTTAATTGGGACAATTAAAGGTGCACCTGGGTTATAAATATACCTTTTCTGTGGCACAGGAGCATATTATTGATTCCAGGAATGAGTTTTCTAATGGCTGATAACACTAAAGAACCTGCAGTGTGGAAACAAAAAAGAGAAACAGAGAAAACAAGGGAGCATGGATATTCACTTAGAGATACAATGTGATTTCTCTGTAATGGCATCGGTTTCAGTGTGAAACTTTAAAGGTCTGTTTCAGAGCCTGTGTTTTCTCCCATTTAATGAGACTGTGTTGAAGTTAGGCCTGTGTTTGGTCTGTATTCCTAAGTAATTTTACTGGAGTTTTGTAATATGAAGTTTTAATTAGAATAATATATTGGATATTAGTCTTTGGATCCTGGGATTAACTTGATGGGTTTTTGTTATTGAAGCCAGTCTTGATTTGCTCTTAGATTGTATGTCTGGTAACTGTTTTAGTTTGACATTTTAACAGGCTAAACCTGATACTGACCCTGATTACACTGATGCTATCTTGGGGTCATTTCACACGTTGATGTAAACTTGGTCTTAGATACAGAGATCTGCTGATATGAGGCAACATACAGTTTTAGGGTCAAAGTGTTTGTACATGTATATACTGTTCTGATTACCCTTTCACTCAGCCAGCTTTATACTGATGTTAGTCCACTAATAATTTATATCACTGGGAGAAGAATCAGAGACAAGACTCAGGCCCAGATACCATATATAGTCCAAGTATCCATTTGACTAACTGCAGAATCATTTCCTGACATGTATTCATCATGGATTTCTTTCTAACATGTAACCTGAACTGTGGCCACTAATCAGATTCTATAGACTAGGACAGATGAAAGCCATGTACAGATAACGTAAACTCCCAGACCAAAGTAACTTTGATTCTGAACAAATTAGGAGCAAGACTATACTGGGATAAGTATTATCTGTCTGCTGTTTGCTTGAGAAAACAGGCTAACACTCACTTTCTCACTGCCTTGTGGTAGCTGCATGCAGACCCCTTGACATAGCCGCACATGTATCCACTCTGGATTATGGTGTTATTTACAGTAGTGAACAACCCAATGTAAATTACACAAATGTAAATGTGTCATCTCTCTAGGCTAAGAGAACTTCTATTAATTAGATTTGCATCAGTATCATAAACTTTTTTCATGTTCTGCTTGTTTTAACAATCTGTGCATATGTTACAATGCAAGCTTGCTGTCAGGAATGGTAGCTGAAATAGTGAATTTTAAGTAACTATCATTGAACATTCACAAATACTGATTTTTTATTCAGGAATGTTCTCACTAGAAAACTGCTGTTAACAGTTAAACTCAGCCCAGCGGAGAACAGAAATATACCATGCAACCTATGTCTGCAATCAAAACAACTCTAATTATGAATGCTAAATGCTAATAACAAATTGTTACCACATGATCTATGGACCAAAAACTTATTCACAGAGATGAATCTGCAAATAAACAAACACATTGGGAACGAACCCTTTTGCCTACAGACAATCTGCAAGCCCTATGAAAGAAAATTCAGCCACTTTCTTGCTGTGTGTTTATCTCTGGGTTATACATTCATGTTCATCATTGTAGTACCTGAATGTTTTCCATGTAAAAACCAAATGCAGTAGCAGATTTCCTAACTGATTTCTCCCTTACAGGGTCAAAACACTAGGATAGGGATCAAGTGACTTCTAATATGTTCCTTCCTTCCTGTCCATTTTATCTCCTATTTTTGTTGGTCAGGGCTTAAAATTAGAAAGGAGTGCCAGTGTAATGATTGTCATCAATATCATGGAAGATATCATGAAAAGAAATTATTTTATAGAATTTTCTAAACATTCCCCAAAAGCATCTACATGCATGTAGCTTACTCTGGAAGTTTGTTCTGTAGCTGGAACTTGTTTAGAGAGAAAACTGTGCCCCTAGCTGGTACATGCTTCATCCTGGGCTTTGTGACTTGCATTCACCTAGAGGAATACAGATTTATAGGCTAGGGACAGAAATGACACACAAACCAGTAAAAGTGTTTGGAAACCACTCCAGTTCTGTAACACAACAGAAGTTCAGTGCACATAAACCACTTTCAAGATGGCCAAAACTGGTATAAGATAAAGCTGGGTGGATGCAGTATCAGACTTAACTGATTTAGGTTAAAACAATTTACTCAACTTCTGTCCCAGATTCCCTCCAGAATCAAGTTAACTCACAGTTCCCAGCATCCCAGGTTGCTTCGTACCACACCTTCAACCCCTTTCCCCCGCCTCCCCTTGCAGGGTGGGCAGGCTAATCTTGGCCCAAGTTGTCTGCTTCAGCTAGGAAAAGGGGAATGCTGTATCACCTCCTGGCTTCTGGCCTGGGCCACTAAAGGCATGTGGTTGCATTTCCAGAATCAAAAGTGAATGTCTGCTCACTGGTTTATTGGTTCAATCTATGGAGCTTAGACTAACCTGTGAAGATTGAATTGATTCCACCTTTGGCTTTTTGACTGTCTGTACTTAGCCATACGGTCATAGAGAAGTAAGGCTAGAAGAGACCTCAAGAGATCTCTAGAGTAACCACCTGCCTGAGACAGGATCATCTGTACCCAAATTATCCTATACATATCTATTATCTAACCTCGTAGCAAAACCAGAGCCAACCACGACATAGCACAAGACCCAACACCCTAACCTGCCCCAGGTCAAGCAGGGTAACCATGGCAACCAACATCCTGTTTCTATAAAAGGTTGTTAATACATGCTCAAGAGATCCTAGGTAGAAAGCTGTGTCCACTACTACAGAGAGGGTAACCCCCGCCCCCCCACACACACACAGTCTATATTGGCACAACCCTGCATGCATGCCCTGGCATGCAGCAAAGGTACCTGGGTGGAGTAGAGGAGGTGGGGGCCAACATCTGTGCTGGCCTCAGCAGCCTTACCTGTGGCCCTGAGGGTCTCTCAGGGCAGCAGTGGTGCTAAGCCAGTTGCTCGGAGCCTGGCCAGCAGCTGGAGCACAGCTCCGGCTGGCTAGGCTCCAGTTTCCTGTGGCACATGCTGCTGCCACGTGTGCTATGCTGCTTTTTTTAGTGACAGGTTTTTCTTGACACCAGGATCTCCCAGTGTCAAAAAACTTGCTGTGTTGTTAATTAGTAGTGCAGTGAATGCTTGCATGTGTGCGGTATACAGTTTTCGGTGCCTCAAACTGCTTTTGAGATGTTACAAACTGCATGTACACACTTGTGGGGATGTGCCTCTTGGGTGCCTCCCAGTTCAACTTTTCAATGATTCTGGATTCGTGGCCACATAAGGAAACTGCCCTGGGAGGGAGGGCGGGAGCTGTGGGTTCTGGCCCCTGCTCTCACCTTCCCAGTGCTGTTTATGCATTTTATAAAGGGCTACATAATGCCAAATGCATAAAGACATTGGATGAAAGGGCAAGAACCCAGAGCACCTTCTCTTACAAGAAAATGTCTCCATTACTGGGTTACAAAGTCAGGCTGTCTCTTACCTGCTCCCCTTTTAACCACAATGGCTTTTATGGTTTGTAAGCCAAGCTCAGAAATTTTAGTGGCATTCATCTGTAATTCTTAGATTATGGTGATTGGGAAACTGCATAGATCATGTAGAATTGTTTCTGGTTTGGGGGTTAGTTGAGTAATCTTGTTGAGTCAGGACTAACAGAAACTATTTCTGTGCATTTTCTCCACTGAATCATTGTATCATTTTGGGTAGCAAGTCTTTGGCATAGATCCCACTTTATGATATGTATGAGTGGACTGCTGTGACTACGTAGAGCCCTGTCAGCTTCAATAATAGAAAAGGATTCTACTACAAACTATCCATGACTAATAGGTATGGCAGACATTCCCAAATTGTTTTTCCATCAGTTTAGTTTAGCATAATTGTCTTTCTGGGTTGTACTTTCAGGACAAGATTTATCCTTAACTGAAAAACAAACTTGGACTGGCATCAAACCAATGAGGCTATCACCAAAAGTCATTGCTATAGGTCTTAGTTATTCCAGTCACTGGGAAAAGAATCCGCTGTGAGTTTTTGTGATAGTTTTCAGTTCCTAATATTTTTTATTGTGTGACCCTTGCTTATGTAATAGAGATAAAAAGGACTAAAGGTCTTAGTTTCATAGTTTGCAGGGTTGGAAGGGACCTGAGCAGATCATCAAGTCTCACCCTCTACCATGGCAGGAAAGAGTACTGGGGTCAAACAACCCCAACAAGGTGATTGTCTAGCCTTGTCTTAAAGACCCCCAGGGTAGGAGCCAGCACCACTTCTCTTGGAAGCTGGTTCCAGATCCTAGCCGCCCTGACCGTGAAGTAGCACCTCCTGATGATGTCTGTCCTAAATCTACCCTCTTCCAGCTTGTGACTGTTATTCCTAGTCACTCCTGGTGGTGCTCGGGGGGAAGAGGGACTCCCCCAATACCTGCTGGTCCACCCTGACCATTTTGCAAATGGCCACTAGATCCCCCCTCAGCCTTCTCTTGTGGAGGCTGAACAGGTTCAGGTCCAGTAGCCTCTCCTCATAGGGCCTGCCCTGCTGCCTCCGATCATGTGAGTGGCCTCCTCTGGACCCTCTCCATGTTGTCCACATCCCTCCTGAAGTGCAGCGCCCAGAACTGTGGCCTGACGAGTGTTGCATAGAGGGGGAGGTTCATCTCCTTGGACCTTCTTGGGATAGATCTGTGGATGCATGACAAGGTGTGGTTGGCCTTCCTGACTGCGTCCCCACACTGTCAGCCCATGTTCATGTTGGCATCAATAATGACTTCAAGATCCTTTTCTGCCTCTGCAGTGATAAGAAAGGACTTCCTCAGCCTGTAG
>NW_017728906.1:187397050-187405609 GCF_001723895.1 Crocodylus porosus | reverse complement strand
CGAAAATGACCCGTCCACCACCACTCTCTGGGTGCAGCCCTCCAGCCAGGTGGCAACCCATTTAACTGTATAGGTATTGACACCACAGTCCCCCAGGTTTTTAATGAGAATGGGGTGAGAGACAGTGTCGCAGGCCTTCCTAAAGTCCACAAAGATTACATCCACTGCTACCCCTGCATCTAAGGATTTGGTGATCTGGTAGTAGAAGGTCACCAGGTTGGTTTGACAGGACCTGCTGCTAATGAACCCATGTTGATTGTCCCTGAGCATAATCTCCCCTGCTGGCCCCTTGCGGTCATGTGCCAGGATAACACTCTCAAAAAGCTTTCCCAGGACCAAGGTAAGACTGACTGGCCTATAGTTTCCTGTGTCCTCCTTCCTCCCTTTTTTTAAAACTGGGAACCACACTGGCCCTTTTCCAGTCCTCTGGCACTACACCAGAGCACCATGAGCACTCATAAAGCCATGCCAGGGTTCTCGCAATGACCTCTGCTAATTCCCTCAGCACTCTGGGGTGGAGGTCATCAGGACCTGCTGATTTAAATACGTCCTGTCCCTCTAGAATTCCCTCCTGTTCAAAGAGTTTAAAGATAGCGAAAAGACTCCTATTGCTTTCAGTGGGCTTTTCAGGCCATATTGCAGGTATCTAAATCCATTCCTTTTGAGACCAGCTAAACAAGAACATTTTAAATATGGTCTTACATCACACAATAACGTTTTTGTCATTGGCTATTTCTTCAAGTATAAAGGTTTCTAAAATATGACCAGTGATTTCAGAAATAGTGATGGTATGGCAGGTCTGCATTTGATTAAACTGTAAAAGCCATAAATAGTTCTTCAACATTTTAAACATTTAAAAAGACAGTTTAACAGCATCTAAAAATAATGTTCCCATTTTTATTACAAATTATAGATCTTGAATGTTGAAATAAGGAGGGGCCAGGGGAAGTAAATAACTGTTAAAGCCCTTCCACCAACAATTTAAACAATGATTTGAGTAGGGCTAATTAGTTGTGGTTAAATATCTGAGGCTGATTATACAACTTAAAGCACCCCATGAAAATTCATAGTTTCATAGTTAGTTTCATAGTTAGTAGGGTCAGAAGGGACCTGAGCAGATCATCAAGTCTGACCCCCTGCCATGGCAGGAAAGAGTACTGGGGTCAAACAACCCCAGCAAGGTGATTGTCTAGCCTTGTCTTACAGACAACCAGGGTAGGAGCCTGCACCACTTCGCTTGGAAGTCGGTTCCAGATCCTAGCCACCCTGACAGTGAAGTCACGCCTCCTGATGTCTAATCTGAATTTACCCTCTACCAGCTTGTGACCATTATTTCTATTCACTCCTGGCAGTGCTCGGGGGAACATGGACTCCCCCAATGCCTGCTGGTCTCCACCGACTAGTTTGTAACAGGCCACTAGATCCCCCCTCAGCCTTCTCTTGTGGAGGCTGAACAGGTTCTGGTCCCGTAGCGTCTCCTCGTACGGCCTGCCTTGCTGCCCCCGATCATTTGGGTGGCCCTCCTCTGGGCCCTCTCCATGTTGGCCAAATCCCTCTTGAAGTGCGGCACCCAGAATTGTACAATGATTGGGTAAAAACAACTTTGTCTCTTCATTTTCTGGTTGTGCTTTCATTATTAATATAGAGGTGTGAGTAGTTGTAATATTGTCAGGAAGTTCCACTAATATGTACTGTTTGCAGAATATAAGCTGTAATGGCAGCCATGCAAGATACATATTGGGTACCCTTGAGGCTCAGTAGAAAAGTAGACCATATGGCTGCAGCTGAGGTGGGTGTGAAAAGCCATCAGCCTTGAGCTGCATTGATCCTCTTTGGTAAAAATGTTGGAAACGCAAGGACTTTTGGTGAGAACTGTAATCAGCTGAACACTCCAAATCCTAAGGTGGCTTGCTTTCTGCGTAGTTCCTGCTGTCAATAAATCAATTAACAGTTTGCTGTTCATTCCGTGGCCACAGTCATGGTGCTAGGTGTCCTGATTACCAAGCAAGCATATACCCTGGTAGATGAGTGGTGTGAAAATGCCTTAAAGGAATTTACATAAAATACATACTGAGCATAGCACCTGGATTCAGTGTTTGTGAGATGCTAACATGAATGGAAGTGAATAGGGAATTTTTATTTGATAAAGTTGTATGTATACTCTGCACCGGTGAACAAGGTGCAGGCAGTGGAGTATATAAAGCCTTCCATGTACATAATGTATCTATTTAATTTAAATACTGCTTCTTATTCCCTTTAGCACTACAATGTCAATAAAAACCTGGGATGAAATTCTGGACTTGGTGAAACCACTAATAGAACTCTTATGACTTCCTTGAAACTACAATTCTACCCCTGAATTATATTTTGGTTGCATTAGCCACAGAATTGTACACAAAGTTCCAAGTTTTGTGTCACATATGTGTAGCCCTTTTGAAGATGATGGAATCTCAAAGGTGTATCTGACAGCAAAAATTAATCTGCACATTTTTGGTTTACAATCTCCAAAACACATAACTTGATAACAGAAGGAAAACAAATGGGAGTGTGGGGCTATTGGTCAACAACTCAGGGTAGCTAGTCACCAGCACTCAGGATAAAACTGAACTCCTGAATGACTACTTTGCTTTGGTCTTTCACCAGGCCAAGCAGAGAATCGTGCCAGCTAGGGTACAGAATGAGCAGGGTTCAAATGACTGCCTTCCTACTATTGCTGTGTAACAGGTGTATGAACAATCAAAGAAACTGGACATATATAAGTCAGCAGAACCAGATGAACTTCATCCAAGAATACTGAAGGAGTTGGCCAAAGTAATCACGGAACCCCTGGCAAATCTCTTCCAAAACTCATGGCACTTCAGTGAGGTCCCCAAGGACTGGAAAAGGGTCATCTTCAAGAAGGGGAGGAGAGAATACACTTTTCCAGGATTTTCCCTGGAATAGAAGTTAGGCTAACTTCTATTAGCCTAACTTCTATTCCAGGGAAAATCCTGACAAAATTCATTAAGGAGTCTTTGTGGCTTGCAGAAAGTAGGATTCTGAATGACAGCCAGCATGGCTTACCAAACTCATCTCCTTTTACAGTTAGGTGACTCGCCACCTGGATAAGAGAGAGGAGGTTGACATTATATACCTTGACTTCCAAAAAGCTTTCAGTCTGGGATTCCACAATGTTCTCATGAGAAAATTGGAAGACTGTGGGCTTAACTGCGAGACAGTCAAGTGGGTAGGAAACTGGCTGTGGGGTAGGAGCCAGAGAGTTCTAAAGAATGGATCTGTGTCATCTTGGTGGGAAGTGGCCAGTGGTGTCCCGCAGGGGTCAGTGCTTAGTCCAGTACTATTCAACATTTTCATCAGTGATTTGGATGTGGGGGTCAAGAATTCACTGGCCAAGTTCACAGATGACACCAAGTTATGGGGAAGTGTGGTCATGCTTGACAGTAGGCTGCATATACAGGTGGACCTAAACAGGCTTGCAAGTTGGGCAGACCAGAATCAAATGAAGTTCAATGTTGAGAAACGTAAAGTGCTGCACCTTGGGATGAACAATTCTCTGCACACTTACAGGCTTGACAATGCCAACCTGATCAGTACTATGAATGAAAGGGACCTGGGGGTAATAATAGACTGCAGTATGAACATGAGCCAGCAGCACAACACTGTGGCTAACAATACCCTGGAATGCATCGATTGATGCATCTCCAGCAAAACAAAAGAAGTAATTCTCCCACTCTACATGGCATTCATAAGACCACAGCAGGAGTACTGAGTCCAGCTCTGGGCGTTGCAATTTAACAAGGATGTGGTAAAGCTTGAGAGAGTCCAGAGAAGGGCAACCTGTATGATCAGAGACGTGCAAGGAAAGCCATATGAGGAAAGGCTGAAGGATCTGGGACTCTTCAGCCTGAAAAAAGAAGGCTAAGAGGGAACTTGGTAGCAGCTTACTGCTATATCAGAGGCATACATCAAGGGCACAGTGAACAACTGTTCACCAAGGTGCCTTTGGGGAATACTAGGAGTAATGGTCACAAACTCCTGGATGACCATTTAAGGCTCAACATTAGGAAAAAATACTTCACAACTAGGGTGTCCAGACTGTAGAATAAGCTCCTCCCAAAGTTGGTGCAATTGCCTACCGTGGAAATCTTCAAGAGGAGACTGGACAGTCACCTTGCTGGGGTCACCTGACTCCAGTTGTCTGTCCTGCTTGGTGCAGGAGGCTGGACCCAATGATCTTCTGAGGTCTCTTCCAGCCTTACAATCTATGAATCTATGAATGTTAAGCTAAATTTGCTGAGACACTGTAAAAAAAGAAAATAAATAATAAAAAAATGGGTGTTACTGTACATATACCTAACTTAATTTGGAAGTCAGAGAGCAGTACATACCTGAAATTGTGCAAGGCAGTTTTTTTCATTACAGTCTAAAGCTACATGTTAGTGGAACAGTTTCACATAAATTTAATTCCTTCCATATGCAAGAAGCCCAGCTGATGAAGTTGAACTGGCCAAGATGGATATTGACAAAGTACCTGACCATTCAACTGATGAACAATGTTTCTTGTTAATTATTAAGAAAAAGGATGTCAGTAGGTTTAATACAGATCCCAAATATCATACTTGGAAATATATATACAGTTGCAAAGAAGCCATTTGTGTGTTAGACTTTACTCTACTACACTCTGGGTGTGTTTACACATGCATTTGATTTTTTCATAGATTTTCATAGATTTTTTTTCATAGACATTAGGGCTGGAAGGGACCTCGGGAGATCATCGAGTCCAGCCCCCTGCCCAAAGGTCAGGAAGTCAGCTGGGGTCATAGGATCTCAGCAAGATAAGCATCCAATTTACTCTTGAAGGTGTTCAGTGTAGGTGCTTGAACCACCTCCGCTGGCAGACTGTTCCAGACCTTGGGGGTTTGGACAGTAAAGAAATTCTTCCTTATGTCCAGCCTGAAACGGTCTTGCAGGAGTTTGTGATCGTTCAACCTTGTCATCCCTTGGGGCGCTCTGGTGAACAAACGTTCCCCCAGATCCTGGTGGTCACCCCTGATAAACTTATAGGTGGCCATCAGATCACCCCTGAGCCTGTGCTTTTCCAGGCTAAAGAGTCCCATGGCTCTCAGCCTGTCATCATAAGATCTGTTTTCCTGACCTCTGATCATGTGCATGGCTCTCCTCTGGACTCTCTCAAGCATCTTTAGTTCCAGGAGGTTGGTGAAAGAAACCTCTGGGGCAGAACCGTGCCGCTCCGAGCGGCAGCGTCCACGTTCGGTGCCCCGGTGCCTTGTCAACCGGGGGCCCGATCCTGGCGGGGCCGGGCTGGGCAGGAGTTCCAGGAGCCCGGGCACGATTCCGGCCTCATCCTGCTGACCTGCCCCGGAGCCGGGCAGGCTGGGGGCGGCTGCGAGAGCCCCGGCAAGCATGCGGGGCCCTGGGGTCAGAGCCCAGTGACCCCGGGAAGGGGTGGCTGGCCCGGGCCGAGGCAGCAGGGACCCGGGCAGCCCTCTGCAAGTATATGTCAACCCGGAGCTCGCAGGGGGACCACGCCGGCAGCGAGGCCGAGCGGGAGTTCCAGGAGCCCGGGCACGATTCCGGCTTCGCCCCGGTGACCTGTGCGGAGGTCCGGCGGGCTGCGTTGCTGGCTCAAGGGCCACAGAGTTAGCACCAGGTTGACCTTGTGTCCCACCCAGGACTTAGAAAAATTTCGAGCCAGCGTGCGCCCGGAAGTCCCTATGAGGTCGTTTTTGAACGCGGCATCCGACCCTTTGATCCAGGAGGGCGGACACTTTGGGTGGTTCGCCCCGGTGGCGGGGCCGGGTGCCACCACCTCAAAACTTCTAGGAAACGTCCATGGAGATTTTCAGGGACACTTTTTTGGGACCTTAATTGCCCATCTTTAGTTCTAGGAGTAGTTTACTCGTGAGTAAGCTACTTGGAAGTAAATGCTCCTGGACAGATATCTACATGTGCAGGGAAGAGGGGGAAGATTTTCTGCTCCTAGCAGCAAACAGCACCCACTTCCTGGGGCCCTGCCACAGGCTACTACTACCACCAGGGGGAACTGGACGCTCTGGCTAAGGACCGCCTGTGGGGATGCCAATTACCTAATTAATCCAGAGGATTGTTAATCCTCTGTGACCCACAAGTAGTTAGGTTTGGGCATTAAAGTAAGTTAATTTCTCTGAGCATTGATCTACTGCCCAACCCCACTCAGAGTTAGAAAGAGGAGCTACACACTACAACACAGATAGGTTGAACAATATAAGATGTATTACACAACAAAACCCACACAACTACCCGATACAATATTCCTGTAACACCTGAGCCACAACACAATAAAATACACCTAATGGGACAATAACCCTACCCACATCCCAAACCCAATGTCCCTGGTCACACAACCAATCAACTACACATTACAATGAGCTTCAGTCACTACACAGTTAACTGCTATGCAACTTTATAGAAAACCCAGAAACCACAGATGGCAGCAAGAACACCTTGCACCTAGTCAGCAGGAGAAAACCTCTGACAGTCCCTAAGGATTTCTATCTTTTCCCTGTTTAGGTACTCAGCACCTCAAATAGGGAAAGCATGATACTTTACCCAACTGCAGCTTTCCAACAACCAGGTCACAGCAAGGAACCTTCACTCAGTAAACTCCCACACCCTGAGAACCCGGAGTCAGAACTCTCCAGCCAGAGTGGGACCGAGCCAATAGCCTGAGACCCTGCTGACTGTTCCAGACAGGATTTATAGCCTTCTAATCATGCCACCTGTCAGTCATCCAGTGGTACAATGATTGCCCTTTTCACAATACCCAATCAAATTCAAACATGGGCAATACTTAAAAGGACCAATCAATTCAAACTATTTCAACTCAATACAAGCAACATTATCGTAACTGCACTACCATTATACACTATGCATGCCCAGACCTTAAAAGTAGATCATGACTTCATCAAGTTTGAGAGTTCAAACCCTTTAGAAACTTCTCACCTCTAGTCATATGGCGCACATGTAGACTTTCACTGTTCTACATAGTCTAAGTTGCCTATGGCCGGAGACCACCTTGAAATGGTAGCCCCGTTCCCTGCTCCCCACACCACATTCCACTCCCTGGCCAGTCACTTCTTTGGCCAGGAGCAGTGTGCAGAGTGTGGGGGCAGCATACAGCAGCTCTGTCACTACAGCCTATGCCTCCCCATGCCATGGCTGCTCCAGCCCCTGGCAGTGATGTCCAGCATCCTCAGCTCCTGCTGGCCCACCGCAGTGACTGCCATCTGGAACACTGTCATTTGGGCCCCAACAGGTCTCCCACGCTCAGTAACTGCCTGGCTGGCCCTACCACACCATCCCAAGGCCCTCACCACCATGCAGCTGCCACCTGGACCACATCTAGCAGTCAAACTCCATCTAGGCTCCCAGATGCCACTGCCAGGGCCATCCATGCCCTCCTGGGCCTCCAGTCCCACCCCTCTGGTCCCACCCAGACAGCTAGGACTGGTGGCTGCATGACCTGGGCCACTTTTATTCTGCATGACCTGGGTCACTTTTCTGGACCTCTTGCAGCAGCTCCACCCACACCTGGAAAGGCAGGACACCATCATGTGGCATACCCTTCATGTGGACACCCAGCTGCCAATTGACCTGATGAAGCTGGCCATGCCTACCAGCCTCTGCTACATTGCTCACCTCTTTGGTGTGGGCAAGGCCACCGCTGGGGAGGCCATCCTGGAGGTGTGTGGTACACTCCAGAACATGCTGGGGCACATAGTGCTCCATGTGCATGATACTGTCATGGTGGTGGCAGGCTTACATGCCCTGGAATTCCCCTAGTGCATCAGAACCCTGGTTGGGACCCACATCCCCATCACCTGCCCACCCCATGGTGATCACCTCTACTACAGCCAGCAGGGCTTCCACTCCATTGTGCTCTAGGCCATTATCGATCATCACAGCACCTTTATGAACGTGAGTGCCAACTAGATGGGCAGTGCCCACAACAGCCATATCTTTACCCAGTATGCCACACTGGAAATCTTCAGGAGGAGACTAGACAATCAGCTAGCTGGGATCACCTGACTCACAGTTATCTTTCCTGCTTCGTGCAGGGGGCTGGACCCAATGATCTTCTGAGGTTCTTTCCAGCCCTACAATCTATGAATCTATGAAATTTCCAGAACTCTACCCTGCCAGCTGAGCAGATCAGGCACTTCATGCCACAGGGAAGGGCAGACCTCCATCTGGGTGCAGTGGTGGTCCCGCTCCTCCTCATCAGGGACAACATTTACCTGCTACCTCATTGGCTTATGTGGCCCTACACTGGCCACCTGGCCCCCCACCAGGCCCACTACAGCAGGTGCCTGGGCCAGACCCATGCCTTCATGGAGTGTGCCTTCGGCCAGCTGAAGGGACAGTAGTGCACCCTCACCACCCAACTCAAGGTCTCACAGCCCCTGGCTCATCATCACAGCCTGAGTGCTGCATAACATCTGCAAGATCAGAGGTCAGGAAAACAGATCTTACGATGACAGGCTGAGAGCCATGGGACTC
>NW_017728906.1:187379162-187396855 GCF_001723895.1 Crocodylus porosus | reverse complement strand
GATGCTTATCTTGCTGGGATCCTATGACCCCAGCTGACTTCCTGCCCTTTGGGCAGGGGGCTGGACTCGATGATCTCCCAAGGTCCCTTCCAGCCCTAATGTCTATGAAATCTATGAAATCTATGAAGACACAGGGGGAGCTTTTTCACAAGGCCTGGGCAAAGGAGGTGCAGTGAGTGGATTACGCCTGGCAGCAGGAGCATCAGCTGCAGTAACAGTGACAGCAGCGGGCTCTAGCAGGGGCCAGGGCGCTTGGTGTGAGAGACACTGGCTAATCATGTCCTACTGCACTCCGCACTGTAGCACACCTGGACAACCAACCACGGACTACTACCCCACCACCCACCCCTAGAATCATGCTCAGTGGGGACAGGTTTCAGAAAAACACTTTATTGCCCTCACACAAACAGACCCTCTGCTCAGGCCCCACATGGTGCACACCCCAGTGCACAAAGCCTTGGCCCTGGGAGTGGTGAGAAACTGCTCCGGCCTCATCAAGGGGCAACTGCCCTAAGGCACTCTTGGAACATTGCCAGTCCCTTTCCTCCTACAGGGGCACTGGGCCTGGGCCCAGAAAAGGTGGGATGAGCCCCACCCCTCATCTTGACAGAAGGCAGGGCCTTGGAGGTCAGCCTATGAAGAAGGAACCCCCTGTGGCACACCGGAGCAGCAGCTGATCCACATGGAGGGGAAAACAAGTCTACCACATCCCCACTTGGGACATCCATGAGTTCAGGGAATGGGGGCTTTGCAGGGGAGGGGCTGGAAAAAAGGAACCCCCTACCCGCCTCCTTTCAGAGAACTGGGTGGGAGTGTGCCCTACAAAATGAGGAGCTGCACCTAATATTTTGTAAACTAGCTGTACTGTTTGAGTTATTTTATATTTTAGCTGGTAAATACTTTTCAGGTTGTTATTTTTCTATTGGAGTCTATTTTTCTTGTTGTTTAATTTGTTGAGTATTATATTGGGAATCTGGTACTTATCTGCTGGAGGCCCACACGGGATCACCTTGTGGGCCTAGTGGTTTACCTTAAGGATCTCAGGGTCCTAGGTAAGGGGGCCTCTCTCAAAGCATACCCTACGCAACCCCATTCCTGAATATAGTTAAAAGTATGTATATGTACGTATAAGAGTGTAAGTGGTTAATTTTCTCTAATAGTATCTATTGCTTTGAGATATATATAGTTTCATAGTTTGTAGGGTTGGAAGGGACCTGAGCAGATCATCAAGTTCAACCCCCTGCCATGGCAGGAAAGAGTGCTGGGGTCAAACGACCCCAGCAAGGTGTCCGTCTAGCCTTGTCTTAAAGACCCCCAGGGTACGAGTGAACACCATTTCTCTTGGAAGTTGGTTCAAGATCCTAGCCACCCTAACAGTGAAGTAGCACCTCCTGATGTCTAATCTGAATTTACCCTCTGCCAGCTTGTGACTGTTATTTCTAGTCACTCCTGGTGGTGCTCGGGGGAACAGGGACTCCCCCAATGCCTGCTGGTCCCCTCTGACTAGTTTGTAACAGGCCACTAGATCCCCCTTCAGCCTTCTCTTGTGGAGGCTGAACAGGTTCAGGTCTCGTAGCCTCTCCTCATAGGACCTGCCCTGCTGCCCCCTGATCATGTGGGTGGCCCTTCTCTGGACCCTCTCCAAGTTTCTCAGTCTTCCTGGTTTGGGAAGATATTTTTTTCCCATAAAATTTCAAGAACTGCCAACAGATTTCTAAGAAATCGCCTTCTTCCTTCTCCCCTTTTGAACACTGACTTGATAAAATCGTTTCATCACTAAAAGTTTTTAAACTTTTTTAAGCCAGTCACTGATTTTTAGGAGTGTCACGTCTATTCCAGGCTTTTGTAACTGTAATTTCTGCAGCCACTAGAAGATGAGTGATCAGTTTTTTATGATGCTTCTTTTTTGTTGTGTTTATTGCTGCAAATTATTAATAACTCACTGAAATCAGTAATGTTACCTCACCATCAGATGAGGGACAGCAAGAGAGTGAAGCCTACTGATGTCTGCTCTAGCTGAAGGGACTCAGCCTCACAGTAGCCTAATCAGTACTGTGCAGAATTAAGCCCCATATAATAGGGACAACTTCTGGATTTTTATAGCAACAAAAATAGAAAACCTAAATTGCAACAATTAGTTAACAGTTCCATTAAATATTTTAAAGGAGCCAAGCAAATTTTATAATTTTATTTTTCATTGTAAACTGCCTTGAGCCTATTTTAGGGAGAGGGTGGCATATGCATCCAATATATGAATGAGTGCAGTTGCCTATAAGATTTACTTCAAATGAAAAATGCAAATGAAAGAATGACTTACCTCCATAATTCCCAAAGATCCAAATCCCAAAGGGGTTTTCCATAATATCATCCTTAATGTAGTCCAAATGTCTTGTGCTGTCAGTAGTTCTGGGCACTATTAACTGAATTAGGGTCACTTGGTGCAGTGACCTAATACAGAGAAACTTTGACAGAAGGCAGCTTTTATTTGGCTGGAGTATAAAGGGCAGTATTTTACAGACATATACATTTATTACTCACTTAATGCATCATTTAGGGCTTATTTCCTTAATATATCGCTACTTTTTATGCTTTTCAGTCACTGGTGGGGAGGAAATACCAAGTAAATATATGAGACAACATACAAAGGGTTAATTCTAATTTAAATTACATCTGTTTCACATTCATTTGCAAAGGAGTTACTCTATGAGGATATTTACTCCACTGCATAAAATTGCCCACAAGAAGCTCATTGCTACTACAACTAGATAGTTTCTGGTCCCCAAAGCTAGCCAGTAAGGGCTAGTTCAGACATTTCTATACTAATGTGCAGTGTAAATACACTCTTTGATATTGTAAAAGAGACCAGAATAAGACCCACAAACCCTCTAATATCAGGGTCAATACAAGCTTAGCAATGTTTTAAATAAAGCTTTTTTAAAAAGAAATTATGATGGGCATAAAGTATAAAAAACTAATGCACATTTTTAGTTTTTGTAAATGTGCTTAAGAATCCAAAATCCCGTTATTGTGCCAGAGTTCTGTTAAGTTGATAACTAACTGTCTCAGCACCTTGAAGTCTCAGTCAATGAGGATTTTGCTTGTGAATGGAGTTAGCCCTTTCAGATCTGCTCCTTTATTTACTAGAAAGACATTTGATGCTAGTAGAATCAACACCAACTCTTGCCAGAGGAATCTTGCCTTACCGGGAAGACTGTGCCCAATTTTGGATCCACACTTCAAGAAGGATGTGGATAGATTTGAAAGAGTTCAGTAGAGAGCAACACAATTATTAGAGGCCTGGGAAGCAAGACTTATGAGGAAAGATTGAAAGAACCAGGGCTATTTAGTATGGAGGGCAGGAAAGGGGAGGGCAAAGAGGGAATTTAGTAACAGTCTTCAAATACCTAAAGGGTGACTATAAAGAGGATAAAAATAGACTTTTTTTTCTGTGGCTGTAGGAGATATAGGAGGAACTTTCTAATTATGGGAGTGATCAGGCATTGGAACAGGCTACCTGGAGGTGATGTGGAATCTCCATACTTGGAAACTTTCAAAAGCAGCTTAAATAGATAGCTGGCTGGGATGGTTTAGTCAAGGATTCATAGATTTATAGTATAGAGTTGGAAGAGACCCAATGGATCATTGTGTCTGACCCCTTGCTCCTGGCACAAAAGAGGACCAAGGTCAGACGACCCCAGCCAGGTGACTGTCAAGCCTCCTCTTGAAGACCTCCAAGTTAGGTGGCAGCACCACCTCTCTCGGAAGCCCATTCCAGACTCTGGCCACCCTTATTGTAAAAAATTTCTTCCTAATGTTTAACCTGAATCTACTCTCCACTAGTTTGCATCCATTATTCCTAGTTACTCTGGTAAACAGCGCATCCCCAATTCCCTGCTGTCCTCCCCTGATAAATTTATAGGCGGCCAAAAGGTCACCCCTCGGCTGTCTTCTGTATAGGCTGAAGAGATCCAGATCTCTCAACCTCTCTTTGTAGAGTCTTTCATGGAGACCACTAACCATGCGGGTGGCCCTCCTCTGAACCCTTTCCAGGTATTGGAGGGACTGTGTCCCTCTTGAAGTGCAGCACCCAGAGCTGGACGCAGTACTCTAACTGTGGTCTGACTAGTGCTGCGTAGAGGGGATCATCACCTCCCTCGATCTGTTGGTCATGCACCTGCTAATACACAACAAAGTGTGATTGGCTTTGTTGATGGCCTCATTGCACTGCTGGTTCATGTTCATCTTGGAGTCATCTATGACTCCAAGATCTCTCTCAGCCTCTGAGCTGCTGAGGAGGACATCCCCCAACCTGTAGTTGTGTTAGGGATTCCTCCTCCTCCTCACATTTATCTTTGTTGAATTGCATCCTATTACATTCTGCCCATTCATCCAACCTGTCCAAGTCGGCCTGTATCTGCTCCCTGCACTCTGGTGTATTAACTTTGCCCCATCATGTGGATTCATCTGCAAACTTGGAGAGGGTGCTCTCCACACCCTCGTCCAAATGACTGATGAAGATATTAAATAATATTGGCCCAAGGACCAAACCCTGCGGAACTCCACTGCCTACCTCCTTCCAGGTTGAAAATGACCCATCAACCACCACTCTCTGGGTGCGGTCCCTAAGCCAGTTAGCCACCCACCTGACTGTGTAGGCACCCACTGCACAGCTCATTAGCTTTCCTATGAGAATAGGATGCAAAACTGTGTCAAAGGCCTCCCTAAAATCCAGATAGATGACATCGGCCTCCACTCCTGTGTCAAGGCAGTGTGTGACCTGGTCATAAAAGGCTATAAGGTTTGCCAGGCAGGATTTACCTGTGACGAACCTGTGCTGGTTTCCATTCAGCATCGTTTCCCCTGCTGGGCTTTCACAAATATGCTCTTTGATGATTTTTTCTAGTATTTTCCCAGGGATACAGGTAAGACTGACTGGCTTAAAGTTACCTGGCTCATCCCTTCTCCCCTTCTTAAAAATGGGCAGGGTGGTGTATGCCTCCTTGATGGCTGCCCCCTGCTTCCACTGCCTATACATCTCTGTCTTTGCCCCTCAGTCTTTTCTGAAGCTCCCTGTTCAGCCAAGGGGCTTTTTTTATCCCCTTAGTCCCTTTCCTGTGTAAGGGGATAGACTCCTTTTGTGCTACAAGAATCGCTCCCTTGAGAAACTTCCAATCCTCTTGGACTCCCATTAGCCCAATGCTCTTGAGTTTGGCCACCTCACTAACTAGGTTCCTAAGTTTAGTAAAGTTGGGCCTTATGAAGTCTAAAACTCTAGCATCACTGGATATTTTTGTCACCCTTCGCTGGATAGTGAACTCTACCGAGTGGCGGTCACTATCACCCAGGTTACTATGTACCCACAGGTCCCCCAAAAGATCATCCCCTGTTGCTAGGACCAGGTCTAGCAGGGCACTACCCCAGGTGAGACTGGACACCATCTGGGTTGGGTGGAGGTCTTGTACACAGTGTTGGATGATCCTCCTGGGATGGTTTAGTCAAGGATGATCCTGCCTTAAGTAGAGGACTGGACTAGATGACCTCATAAGGTCCGTTCCAGCCTTGATTTCCTATGAACCTATTAATTGGAGACACCCTCATCATTCTAACTGTTGGTTAATAGGAATCAATTAATTGTTGACTCCTCAAGAAAATCCCTGGTCTTCCAATCATTTACATTTTCAAGTAACATTTTAGCACTCTTTTCAGAATCGCCAGAGCTTTGTGGGATTATTCACATATATCAAGTTACTCAGGTGCTTATCTGTTTTCACAATTACCACCTTTGTTCACAACTACTATCAGTGTTTTAAAAGAAACTGTTTTCACATTTATTCTTCTTTGGTTAAAACTGGCATTGGGCCCAAGTATCGTATATTCAGCCTCATATTTTAAACCCCAGAACTACTAACATCAAGACTCTACTAGGAACTGTAGCCTTTACAGCTACACTAGTTTATGTGCCGTTAGACTGGCAAAGCGTACTTTCACCAGGATAGTTTACTGCCACTGAAATAAGTTATATTAGCAAAAGAACAGTTTAGCTGGTAAAACTGCATCTATACCGAGGGCTTTTGCCAATAAAGCTAAATTATCTATGGAGCACACCTCTTCATACCCCTGCCAACCTAGCTGTGCCAACAGAAGTGTGTAGTGTGACTAGATGGAAAAATAAGTATGAGAAAGTTTTAGTAAGGAGAAAAATATTAGCATTTGGAACATCCTCTATACTCCCTGACTCAGCAAAACATTTAAGCACATGCTTAACTTTAAGCATGTCTGCAGTACCACATACTGTTCAGTTTGGTGTTCTCTGCACTGCAAGGGTGTGCTGCCAATGCATGCGCTGCTTCAGATTTGTTTTTTTTTCCATGGATATCCAGGAGTCAAAAAAACCTACAAAAGAACCCCCAAACAAACAAAAACAATCCCCAAAACCCAAGCAACACACACACAGGCAGCACATGCCACTGAAAAGCGGAGCCAGCTACCTGTGGCTACACTGTAGCTGCCAGCCAGGCTGCGCCCAGCAGGATCAGCACCGCTGCAGCCCCAGAAGGCCCCCAGGACCCCAGGTAAGGCTGCTTGCCTCAGCCTTCCCTACCGCCCCTGGGGTAACTTGCATGTGCCAAAGTGCACGTGCCACAGGTGTTCCCCGGGGAATTGAAGATCCGTGCTCATTTGGACACAGCAAGTGAGTGCATCTACACATGCCATTACAGAAACATGTTAAACTACAGTGCATTTTGTGTCAGAGTCAGCTGCTCCTGGGCACAGGGTCTGCACATGCACCCAGGACTGCAGCAGTTTGAGCCAGGGTGGAGCATCCCAAGCTGACAGGGAGCCTGGGGGGTCAGCCCCTTGTCTAGGTGGCAGCATTGGGTGGTGGAGGGGCTGGCTAGGGCACAACGGTGCTAAAGTGTGGGGATAGGTGGCAGGCAGTCCCCTGTACTTCAGCCAGCCCACTGAAATTCACTGTCTACATGTGCATTTCAGTGCACATAATTACTCCATTGTAGAATAGTACGGTCCTCAACAGTACCACCCTACAGCAGAGTTGATTAATTTATTGCACCCTATTACCAGCACGTTTAACTCCCACTATATCTATGTGCATGCTTTACTGTAGAGTTGACTAATTAGCTCCACAGTAAAGTGTCTGCGTGTAGACAGTGACGCTTTACTGTGGAGCTAATTAGTCAACTCCACAGTAAAGCACACACATAGATGTAGTGGGAGTTAAACTTGTTCTTAAGTGCACTGATGAAAAAGGTTTGGATTACTCATTTCCTTAAAAGTTAAGCACTCCCCTACAGGTTTTGCTGAATGTTGATCTTTGGTCATTTATTCGCAGAATTTCCAATGTCATCCAGTTGCATCTCTGGATATTACATTAAACCAGATGAGGCAAAGCTTCTGCTGAGGCACACAGATTAGGAACAGCAAGATGTCTCAGGATCCAGCAATAGATCCTACTGCTTTTCATAAAAGAGCATCCCTTTTATTTCTTGCACAGCTGTTCTCATACTATCTAGTAGTTCTAATCCCAGAAAATCAGAAAGCAGAGATTTCATATAAGTAATTTCTAGGTAGATTCAAAGGATTCTAATTAGTATACTCCTATGTAAATGTTACAGTTAAAGGACGGCGCCTCTGAAAAACGAATAGAGAGTAAGTCTCAGAAAACTAATGACATCACCTGCTAGCTTTCTGAAGAGATCAATTTAAACTATATTAATCTTATTACCAGACTGATAAATTAAGTTTATCCAAAAATCTAATATGAGAAGTTAAGAGGAGAGAGGTGGAAGAGAGGCAAATTATTATATTTGCTTTATGTGTGGGAGGAAAATCATAGAATATGTCATGGCTCTTTTTGAAACAAAAGATATTTTCTTCTATTCCAGTTTTGGCATTTCCAGGTGCCTGTCTGGTTTTAGCATCTCCTTCAGACTCAATAAATTTGTTAAAACAAGACTGTGTCATATGTTCAATGAGTCACTGTTGAAAAATAAATGTAATCTCTCAGTAGGAAAAACACACTCAAGTCTGAGGCTGGATAAAAATTGTATTGGTTTTTAAAATGGGTGATGATACATTTTAGCACACACATTCTTTCCCGGTTCTCCTTTGTTTTGAAACTGTCAGACAATTTTGACATCCATTTTAAAACATAAAACTTTTGCTAGGCTATAAGCAATGGTTAAGAAAACGAATGTACTTATTCATTATGTAACAAGAGTAAGCTTTACAATAGGGAGACTCATAAGTTTAAATCAAGATGGAGAGTCACTTTTTTAGCTCTGAATACAATAGCTGCAGCAGTGAAGTTGCTAATGTGCTGGTTGCCTGCATCACCTCACTGTTACATGTGTGAAAGGACACAGATGTGTGTCATTTTTTGTTTTTGTGGATGGAAATGTCAGGGTTGGGTATCTAAATCTACTGTAGAGACAGCCTTTTGTGCTTATCACTGAAAATCTGCTCCATAAGCTTCCTCTAAAAATTGGTTCAACTTCCTAATATATTTATTTTTCACATTTTATTTATAGGCACTGCTTTGGCACTAATTGGTGTAGAAGGTGAGTGCACCCCAGCTATTAGTGAACAGTGTGCACGGTAAGGGAGTACAGTTTATCCTTTGTTTTGTAGATGGAGGCTCTGATAGTCTTTGGGCAAACCACTGAATCTGTGCCTGCCTGGTGGTTCCCCTGTGTCAGTGCTTTAATGACAAAAGCATCCTTCCTCTCTACTGTGCCTCCACTTGTTCCTGCCTTCACTGTTTCCTCAGATAGCCACTGATAGCAGTTCAGGAACTCGGGGCTGCAGAGTACTTGTGGTCCATGATCTGGAGAGATCAGGCTGGCTATGTGGTACTGGCTCCCCCTCCTCCCCATTTGCAGCTGATAAAGTGGATTAAAATAAACTAAGGGTACCCTTAATTCTTCCCTAATATAGCTTTCCCATGCAGGCATATTGCCAAAATAATCTTACATTACTTTATATATATATGAAAAGAACTGAGTTGTACGACTGCAAGCGGAAGGTCATGGGGCCCATGGTCTGGAAGCAAATCTGGTGATCAGGGGCCTGGGTCTCTTGCTTGGAAGGCCCATGCCTGCAGCTCTTGCTCAGGCAAAACTCCCATAGGTTTCAATGGGAGATCTGCCTGATCCTGTGGGATCATGTCCAGGACTGGAGTTAATTGGTAGTGACTCCTACTGTCTAGCCACAGATGGCCCACTGGTTTATATTCCAAACCTCAGCTTCTGGGAAACTGACACACAAACTCTTCTCTTTTTCTAATATTCCTTGTCACTGCTTGCAGATGATTTGGCAACATCAGTATGGTCTTTTTTTTCCAAAAAACCCCTGTTGTGTCCTGCTCCTATTTGTTTAGGATTCCTGATCTCTTCTCATACATGTTGCAATGAAGGTTTAGTCAATCCTTTTTGGTGGGGAAGGCTGGTTGGATTGCCTTGTTGCGGGGAAGGCTGGTTGGATTGCCTTGTTGCACCATTGTACCAGGCTTTCCTCTTTTTTTCATCCTGTAAAAATATTCAGTCATTGTAGAATGATTTATTCTTCAAAGTTCTCAATATATCATAAGGCTCTGTACAGAGACTGCTGAATATACCTAAGTCCATTATGTCAAGAAACGGAGCATATACTAATGTATTATAGAATACAGAATGGGCTTCCCCAGCTGTAATACCTCCAATGCTTTAGATGAGAGGAAGTTATGCCAAATAATCTATTTTGAAACTTATAAAAGAATAATAATGCTACAGACCTTCGATAAGGGGCCCAGAAAGCAATTTAGAAATGACTGCTAATTAAGGCTCTAAACTCTCTCAGTCTCCCTCTTCCCACTCCATCTTCCCACAGTATATACATATTACAGCTGGATAAATTAAAGCCAAAAGACATCAGGGCTAATTTAGCCACCCACCCTTATTCTGCAAAACTCTTAAACATGAGTTTCAACCCAAACATCTTCTATGAGGTTTAAGAATGTGCTAATATTTTGCCCACGCTTATGTGCTTTGCCATACGTTTTACTTGGCTGGGGCATCATTATGTACCCAAGATCCTACACGAGTGTCTGTGTTAGAGATGAAAATAGGATGAAATCCAGTCTTCTTCTCTAAACATTAATTCCATCCTCTTTCCTTCCTCCCCCAACCACTTTCTTTCTTCCTTGGTCTAGATTTCCATCAGTTCAGTACTGTGATGTGTTTCTGTGTAACTGTATCCCAGTAGTTTGTCTTGATACTAATATTGGATATATTCTATTATACAGAATTATACTCAGTAACCATATAAAATGCATACAGATGACTCTAATACACACCCAACAGAGCCCTCCATGTAACCCATCTTAGCTTCCTGAACTCATTGGCCAAAGTTTCTGTTCTCCATTTACTAAGTATATTTTAACAATCCATTCCAATAATAGCTTTCAAAATTGGATCATTGCTGGGGGGAAAATTGACTGTCTTTTGCAAAGTCAAATATTGTTTTGATCTATGGATGTCTTATGTCACTGCTTCCCCCTGCCTCCCATATCAAAAATCTTATCAAACACCACACACTATTTCATCTGCATCAGTCCTCCCCTTCTTGAACTCTGGCCTATTCTCCTTTATCACATTAAAACTTTCTGAAATGCTATTTAATCCCCATCTCTTATCAACATTTCCAGCATCCTCCCCACAGACACAATTTGGGCCTATGAGCTCTTCAGTGTCTCGAATGACTCTCAAAGATCTCAGATGTCTGGATGCTTTCTGAACCATGGCCACAATGTAAGAGTTCCCAGACATAATGCCTGTTTGACCCTTTTGGCTGCACTAAACATCGTAAATCTTCAGGCAGTGCTTTAAAACTAACAGGTGCAGCACTTTTCCTTCAAAATAGGCAATCTCATAGACATGAAGAAGGGGGAAATCTTCAAGAATATCTGCCCTAGGCTTTCTACCCTTTGTCTTGAGAAGTCATTTTAGCAGGCACTGGTGCCTTATCAACTTAGAATTAGGTAGGAAAGGGGCAGACAGTGCTCAGATCCTAATTTAAATAAGACTGGGTGCATCTACACACACAATGTTACTTTGCAATAACTTAGGATACTGAGCAGTAACCAGAAATTACTGTGCAGTATAAGAGTTAGTCTACACTCATTCAACATTGAGAAACTGAAGTTCAACATGAAGAAACATAAAGTGCTCCACCTCAGGACGAGCAACCCCCATCACACCTACAGGCTTGGCGGCACCAAACTGACTAGTGCCACAAATGAAAGGGACCTGGCGGCAGTAATAGACCACAGTATGAATATGACTTGGCAGTGTAATGCTGTAGCCAGTAGGGCAAATAATACTCTGACATACATCAATCAATGTATCTCCAGCAAAACCAAGGAGGTAATTCTTCCACTCTACTCAGCACTGGTGAGACTGCAGCTGGAGTATTGTGTCCAGTTCTGAGCACCACACTTTAACAAGGATGTGGACAAGCCTGAGAGAGTCGAAAGAAGAGCCACCCACATGATCAGAGTCTTAAACAGCAAGCCATACGAGGAAAGGCTGAGGGATCTGGGACTCTTCAGCCTGATGAAAAGAAAGCTGAGAGAGGACCTGGTAGCCGCTTACCACTACACTAGGGGAGTACATTGAGGGCTCAGTGAGCAACTGTTCATGAGGGCACCCGAGGGGAAAACCAGGGGTAATGGCCACAAACTTCTGGAAGATCAATTCAGAGTCAACATTAGGAAAAACTTCTTCACAGTCAGGGTGTCCAGACTGTGAAATAAGTTCCCTCCAAAGGTGGTGCAGTCACCTACCCTGGAAATCTTCAAGAGGAGACTGGACAGTCACCTTGTTTGGGTCACCTGACCCCCAGTTATCTTTCCTGCCTGGTGCCGGGGACTGAACCCAATGATCTTTCGAGGTTCCTTCCAGCCTTACAATCTATGAATCTACCGCACAGTAACTATGGTTACTTGTGCGAACTTGGGAGTAAATTTGCTATCTGTAGCAAATTTATTGCATATTTAATGAGTGAGACGTTAAATACACAAGATGTAGGTAGCAAATTTATGCCCAAGTAGTTACTGCATAGTAAGGCATGTGTAGATGCCTTACAGCACAGTAACACTGTTTGTGTGGACTGACTTGAGACTAACTTTAATCCTAAATCAGTTCACACACAGTGTTACTGCACTGTAATGCCTGCCTGTGTAGATGCCAGCAAAAAAGCAGCTTACTGCGCAGCAAGTTACTGCACATTAAATGCATTAAAGTTCATCCTAAAATTAGATAAAAGGCAAGCCATCATGCCATCTTAGGATGCCTGAAGACATGCGGGATGCCTGCTCCAACCCACTGTCATTATAGCATGTTGGAGCAGACTTGATATCATGCTCCAGCAGCCTCAGCGTTTTGAGTATTCGGCATCCCTGTACTTCAGAATGGTGGGGGTGCTTTAATTAAAGATCATCAAAGTAGCTTTAGTTAAAGCACCCCCATCACCATTTTGAAGAGTTAGATGTTAAATACACAAGATGCTGCAGGCGCTTTAATTAGAGCAGCTCCCAAGAGCAGCTCTATTTAAAGCATCCTCCCACCCTCAACACAGGTGTAAAGATGCCCTTAGAAACTAACCAGTTTAGAGACATGAGCTTCATTAGGCAAATGGCTATTTAATCAGATGCTACTAATAGACAGGATCAGGGTTCATGGGCAGTTCAATGGCACCAGAAAGTCAATGAACCTCTGCCCCAAAGACCTTATAATCTCAGTAGTCTTTCATTTTAGTCTGAAATCTAACAAAGATATGGGGTTGGGATCTGAGTATAAATCCTAATATAGCTGAATTAATGGGCAAAGCACAGAGGTGGTAGGGAAAGGTGGATGATAAATGTAAGTTCTCTCATGTCCCTGCTGTTAATTGTTTGGTTATCACCCCCAGAGTGATAATAAAAGCAGAAATAATAATAAATTATCCAATAAATAAAAAGTCTTTCTGCTCACTGATTCTGATTTTCTTCAAACATATTCGTTATTACAAAGGGGTATTCATGTATCTGTCCACATTCACACTGTTCCATGGTTTGGAATCAATTGAAGACTGAAGACATCAGAAGTAGGCAACAGAAGAGAGGAAGTGATTCCAGAAAACAGCTTCAGAGATACCACAGAGTCCAGCTTGAAAGAATCCAGAGGACAGCCACGTGCATGATCCGAGGGCAGGAGAACAGGCCTTATGAGGAGAGGCTGAGGGGAATGGGACTCTTCAGCCTGGAGAAGCGAAGGTGCAGGGGTGACATGGTGGCAGCCCATAAGTATATAAGGAGTGTGCACCAGGAATTGGAAGAACATCTGATCACCAGGGCACCCCAAGAAAAGACGAGGTCTAATGGTCACAAAGAAAAACTTCTTTACTGCTCGAGTCTCCAGAGTCTGGAATAGACTCCCCCAGAAGTGGTGCAAGCACCTACTCTGGATACCTTTAAGAAACGCTTGGATGCTTATCTTGCTGGGGTCATCTGACCCCAGCTGACTTCCTGTTCCTTGGGAAAGGGACTGGATCTGATGGTCTCACGAGGTCCCTCCAGGCCTAATGTCTATTAACTTTATTAAACCTATGAAACAGTCCTGTACTGGTACAGGGAAACCAAGATTAACCCAGGCTCTTGCTTCTTTATGAGCCCAAAGACTTGTAAAATTCATGGGACAATATTTTTCAGTGGCCAAGGCAGACGTGGGAAGCTTGAGAAACAGGGATTGTGTATATTCAAGCTCTTTCTTATAATAGAGAGAGACCAGTAGGAGGGACGGGTTACCTTTGCTCTTCACTAGCACAGGGAGAATTGGGTAGTTTAGACTGAGAGCTTGGGCAAGTTAAGACTCCAGAAAAGGTCCAACCAACCGCTCTGAAAGGCAACAGTGATCCTGGAATGAGGATACCAGGAAAGAGGGGCACCTAAGGGACCAAAAGAACCTGCATATTTGAAATTGGCTAACTTAAGGAAACCCATGGGAGGCAGAATAGAAGGAAAGCAGGCAAGGTGCATGGAGGACCAACCCTGGCCCTGAGGCAGTAAGCATCTGCAGATGTACCCATTCACATTTTTTTTCACTTATTTTTTTTGTAGCATTGATGTAAGCAGGTGGGTGCAGGCATAGCCTGAAGTGGTTTGGAAAACCTCAGCCTCTTATTATCTTGCTATTATAATAAGATATTGCTTGTATCATATACTATGTATGAGCGCCAGTCATGGGATCCCACTTGGTAAGGTGCTGTACAAATACAAAATTAAAATCTGGTCTCTGTGTCTAGGAACATTGCAAAATAAGTATAAGACAAAAGGTGAATGTATATAATGGGGCCCCTGCCCCATTACAGTGAGGGGGAGGGAACCTATGGCCCATTGACTGATCAGCAGCCCCTTAAACACATTTAAGGGCAAGCAGGGCCTTAAATACAATGGCCACCTGTCCCAGGTATAGAAGGTGATAGGCAGGCCTAGGGTGGAAGTAGAGGGTCAGGTGACCTAGGGAGAGGCTCATAAGCACAGGGCTTGGCCCAGAAGGGGAGTCTGGCCATGGGAGCTGCAGAAGGCAGAGCTCCAGGTAGGAGCCAGTCTAAACTGCCTGGGGAGAAAGCAACCTATACCACACAAGGGTGGAAGAAGGGTGGAAGAAACCCTGCACTGCAAGCAACACAAAATAGTGCCTTGAGCCTTTTGCACTGGGGCTTCTGTGGGGTAAGATTGACCCTGATGGGGCAGCTTGTCCTTTGCAAGTTTTATGTTTGGAAAGCAGATGATCATGCTTTTGACCAGGTGTGGCTGTAAGGGGAGTATTGGAGGCCATCAGGTGCTGCAGGGCCACCCAGCACAGAGCACTCCTAGGCCCTGAAGCCTGGTGGGTTGTGTAGAGCAGAAACATAAGCATTGTGGAGGGAGGACTGTGGCATGCAGAGGACTGAATACCTGGCAGCAAAGACTGAGGGTACAAGCCCAGAATCTGTGAGCAGCATAACAAGGAGGCCTAGAGGTCCATAGATTGAGGGGCAGGCTGGGGTCCATAAACCTGAGATTCAGGCACGGTGAGCCCCAGGCAGAAAGAACCCAGCTAGATTAACATGGGCCAAGGCTGAAAGAGGTCTCAGCTCTAAGAAGAACCTAACCCAAAATCCATTCCTACCTTCTAGGGAAGCCTTCCTATAAATTGTAACATCAAGGCATGGCAGGTAAGTTAACAGTGTGGGCAAACCTGGAAGGCCAGTGGGGGGTAATGAGATAGGACCCTAGTGGCAAGCCAAGCTTGAGACCTCATCGATCCAGTGATGGCCACATTACAGCCTACGCCAAAACTGTTGCCTAAAAAGCCAGCAACAGTTCTCATGTAAGTGTGCCTTCTTGGTGTTCTGAGCAAACAACACAGGGATTTTTCAAATAAAAGACACAAGTTATTATATCATTTACTACTTTAATCTTCCTTTAACACCTTTACACTTTTTAAGTGCTATCAAGACATTTTTATCATCTCTATTATTGTGAGCTTCCAAAAAACTGATTTCTTTCTCCTAATCATTTTACAACCCTGCTATTCATCCACACTGGTCTTCTTTTATCCCCACATTCATTACAAAGACAATCTTTATGAACAAAATATTTTTCCATTGAATTATCTGCCTCTCACACACTATCTCATCCCATTTCATTGTTTTCAGTAAATCTGACATAGTCTCCGAGTATAATGTTCTTATCAGAGCTAGTGTTTTTCTCAGTTCCACCCTCTCACTGGATTTTTTTTTTCTGCAATTATTTCATGGTCTAGTTATTCTTTCTGATGGGATGGCTTATTGCTTATTTTATGTAGAATCTCCCAACTTTTAAAACCCGCTGTCAGTCTGCATAGTACAAGAAAATAAAACTGATAGTGTTGCAGACATACAATAGGGATAATGAGGACTCAAAATCTATTAAAATATTTTTAAACAATTGTATGATTGAAGAATCATAAAATGCAGGGTCTTTTATGGTGCTGCAGAGAATTGGTATTAAGTGAAAATACTTTCTCATCAAACTTTTCATTTAGCGAAAAAGAGGCAAAGAAAACATGAAAATAAACACATTGTATGACTACAAATCCATAGGCCTTTAGCTCCTATATTCCTGTCATGGTGACCTTTATGCCAGTATTCATCTCGGATGAAATTCTCCCCCATTTCAGAGGGCCAGCACAATTCCTCATGATCTATTTTTAATTTCAGGGTTTCCTACCCAGCCCTACAGTATGCCAATGCCTTCCATACCAACCAGATTGGCAATAGCTAATCCTTAATGGACTTCATGGAAATCCCAACACCTCTCTCTTCTTGCATTATGGAAAATTGCTTTGTAAGGGGAGGGAAGCAAAGGACAATATGTTACAATAAAGAGGACATTATCATTGTCGGGGTCATTGTCACTATTGACAATTGTCATTGTCAGCATTATAAAAATAGGAATTAGACAGTCCTTAGACTTGAAATGTATTCTGCCTAATGACGACTTTACTCTCACCATATATTTGTATTGACCTTGTGGATTCAAAACTCCCAATTTTATTACCAAATATTGCCCATGTTGTAGATGCCAGTGTTAAACAGGATAATCAGGGCTATTTAACACCTAGGAGGTTGAGGACTGTGGGCCCCTTGGGTTGCACACCATGCGAGTGCTCCTCTGCTGCATTGTGCATGTGGGAGCCCTCCCCCACTGTGAAGGGCTCGGTCTTCCTGTGGGTGGCCTGGCACCCAGCTTGCTGGACTTACAATAGACTTTTTCTATTTCCCCACACACACCTCATCTAACCAGAACCAAACAGAAGTAAAGTTTAATAGGTATCTAGGGCCATACATTCCCCAGTCCCACTATGGGAAACCTACTTAAATTTGATGAACTAAAACTCGGTTGCCAGGTTAGGGAATGTTGAGGCAAGAGGCGGAGTCAGAAGGGGTATGGGTGACATTTGAACAATGATTAAGAGTTCATCATAGCATTCAGCCCATTGGAGCCCTGACCACAAATGCTGTCATACTTTTCCCGGGATGACTGGTGGAAGTCCTTCCCACAGAGTTTATGAACATTCATGCTAAACTGAGGCTTATTCACAACAGGTAAAATATAAAACCCTGACGTGACAAGCCATCTGAGAAGGAACAATGAGGTATCCCATCCAGTATATCTGCTATCCATAAGGATTTCAAGCTGGTTCCTAAGTGTCTGGTTACTCCTTAACCTTATGTTTTTCCTGGTTGCTAATAAGTTTCTTGAGATGTTCCAAACCAGATAACCCCTTGTCACTATAAAATACAACTATTTACACAATTAAAAGAATGCTTTGAAGAAGCTAAACTAAGGGTATAAAAAAAAGCTGTAAAAGCAGCAAAAGGTGTGCTTCAAGACAGAAATCTCTCCGACACAATCCGCTGTTGTTTTCGAGAAGCTGGAAGAAACAGATTGTCTTCCTTCAAGGATTGTGCTAAGAACTTTACCCATCAGCAGTGGAAACTGAGTGCCTTGGACTGGTGAGACCCCGGGTCTCTCTCTCTCTCTTCTTCTCTCTAGGCATAGCTTTCTGAACCTGAATTGTATTAGTTAAGTTGAGCTAAGTTTCCCCAAATACTTAGTGAAACCAGGGTAG
>NW_017728906.1:187361971-187378802 GCF_001723895.1 Crocodylus porosus | reverse complement strand
ATTTAGAGGTATTCTGTTTACTTGTGTGCCTGTGTCTGACTGCATTGTATCGTTACTTTAATGAACTGATTCCTGGCATATGAGGGTGTCAGCCTGTCCATGCCGATCAATCCGGCTGGGTCAGACAAGTCACATTAATCTGTGTGTGTTTGTGTGTGACTGATTTGGTGACTGGAGGAACCCAGCCCCATTGAAACTGAGTCCAGCAAGATAGCTCCGTTAGGGGTGAGGACTTGCAGAAGGGAGAGATACAGATCTGTATAGAAAGACAGGTAACACAAGCAGCACATTGATAGAATTACAAAGACCCTAGAAACTTATTTCTAATAAATGAGCACACCGCAAAGTGGTGGGTAAATCTAGTAACAACACCCCCTGGAGATGGGGGAGGAAACAGAAGCCAGAGGATGAAGGGAGAGCCCAGAGACCCAGCTGCTCTTGCAGCTGGCGCAATGGGAAGAGCAGCTCCTGGGTGGAAACCCAGGGGCTGTAAATCAGTCTCTCTCAAGCCACATGGGGACCATGTTCTATTCTTTTCTGGTCATCTAAATGGCTACTTTTTTCATCATCTACAGGGCATTTTTGGTACTTAGGTGACTTGGGGAATTCTGTTCCTATATGTGTAACCCAACACGCATGGATGACTGTGTAGTTGTGCAGATCAAACATGTGTCCCTTGTGGACCTTAGATGTCTGAAAATTGGGTCAGCGGAAGGAATAGGAAACGGCCTTGTCTATTTGTAAGATGTCTTCATCATTGTGGCATGGACATGGTACTCTGTATAAGATTTGTCCTCCTAAGGATTCAGAACTATATTACATTTCCTCTTCCATTATGCTTTTCTTCTTGTATAATTTATACACTTTCATGTTAAAGATAAGATTTGTCAGCAATTATTTTTAACTCCCAAGTTTACATTGTACACATAAGAGCATGATCTCCCAGTGTGAACACACTTCCAGTTATTGTACAGACTTGGTTAAACTCCTACATGTTGCGTATGCAGCAGCCCTGCTAATAAGTTCCGTTGCTAAACATATTTCCTGCTGCTCATGTCCACAGAAGTCTCAAAGTTGATTTGTCATTTTACACAGTGCCTCACATTTACCGTAATTCTCTAGTCATATTCATTAGTTTGAACAAATGACATTATGCACAGTGAGAATTTGCTAACATAAAACATAATAGCATGCAAAAAACTGACAAAATAAATGCCTTATTTTTCACCACCAGATGACTGAGCCCACAGGGTGCTGAGTGCCATCAGTTCCCATGGACTTCACAGGCTAAAGCTCCCTTTTCAAACATACATTTAACAGATGAAATTCCTGGATCTCAGCTCAGTGATTAGTAGGGGCTTCATACAGATGTTACATATACGGGGGGTTGTATATGCCACAAAATTGGCCTTTAAAGCAGCTTTAATGATCTTTTGCACTGCTTTAATAGTGCTGCTGTTTACACTGCCAGGGAGTATTGAGTGTTTAATGACTTTGGGACATAGCAAAATAAAACATGTTCAAGGTGTTTTAGTTTGCCCCCTTACAGCTACTGCCCATTCAGGCAGGCTCCACTGAAGGGGAAAAAAAAAAGAAAGATGTGGTGATCCTAATTTTTTTTCTCCTCCTCAGAGCCTGCCTGCCTGCCTGAGCTGTGTGGGGGCCTGATGCTTCCCTGTGGGGCTGTGGTGCCCCCCAAGACTGCCTGGGCCAGGTGCCTGTGGGTGGGTGCCACCTGGGGGACACCACTGCCACCACGGAGGGAAGCACCACCCTGCCATCCCCCCACTGCTCCCCAAGTCAGGGATTGCTCAGCCCTCCGACAGCTTGCCCTCCTGCTGCCAAAGTTTCATACTGGCACCCATCATCACAGTACTGAGCATGTTCTATCAATGAATAACAATGGCAACATTGCTAATAAATTTTAAGGAGCCTCTGGCACTTCAGCCTTTCCTGGATAAAGTTATTTCTAAGGAAGGGTTTCTTAAGCTGGTTTGGTTAGCCTACTGACACCTTCCCTTGGCATGGTGAGGCATGCTCTGTTTGCAACTAATGCCAGAGCTGGTAAACTAGAGTACAGTGAACCCTGCAGACTGGCAAGGAAAAGCCCAAGTTCAAAAACCCCAAGGCAGAATAAATCTAATTTACAGTTTTCTGTAAGCAGCATAGTTGAAATCGGTGGCAAAAAGGACACACGTTCACCCTCTGGTGGAGAGCGCAGCTGACTGGGTTCTGCCGTTTTCAAGCCATTCTGTGCGCCAAACTTCTGTTATGGGTATAGACTAGTTTCCAATCAGTATACTGGTAAAAGTATGATGTTTGTACTTGACCCATATGTCTAATCAAAATATGAATCGGAGTAAAAAGCCACAGTTTTCCACACACCCTCTACATCTCCAGCTCTGTATGTTCCTTTCTGGTTTCTGTCCACATTTTGAAGCATTACTGACAAAGACCTGCACAAGACCTCCCATGAAAGGCAGTGTGGTCTAAAGAAATGAGAACTGAACTGGATCTTAGGACACTTGGAGTCTATTTTCAGGTTTGCCAAAGACCTGCCATGGGGGTTTGCTGTTTCATTTCAACTCTCCCTCCCTTGTCTTTCACTGCGTGTTTAGATTGTAAACTCTCTGAGACTGGGACTCCCCCATCTCTGTGTTTGTAACTGCCTAGCAGAAGGATAGGTGTCATGTCTGATAAGAGTGGGCTATTGTCTCACCTGAACCTGAGCTCCACTCACTGCCAGAACAAGGAGAGGATAAATCAGATCTGAGAGAGAATATTGGCCACTCTTATCTGCCCAGAAAGGACAAGTCAATGAATGTACATGAGTGCCTGCCACTATAATCCCACTATGAAGATGCTGACACCATAATAACCATAAAGTTTGGTAACTACCAAGGAAAACCGCTGCAACCTGCTGAAAACAGTGCGTACAATTTTGCATTCAATGTAAACTATAAGTTGGTCTCAACCATAGTTTAGTTACCCTTTCAACTGTTTCCTCAGTAGTAGACTGCACCATCTGCCGCACTGTTTGCCTACGTGTTTTGCTTCTTACACTGCTCCCCCCGCAGCAAACACAAGAGGAACAATGGAGACGATGCTTTTCAGTAAGCTCTCTCTCCCACCCACTTCCTTCCACTCCAGCCCAGAACCACACTGCACAACTGTTTCTCCAATTCTGTTGCATGCTCATTTCTTTAATTTCCCACTCCAAAGTCTACTGAAGCCTCCAGAAAAATTTAAGTCGTCTTTGGATCTGGCCTTTTTCCTTTACAAAGCCTTGTGAGACTAAGGACCAAATCTCACAGTCTTACTCATGCATAACCTGAATTTTCATTTGGGTGAACTGAAGCTTTTTGTGGGATTTCCCTCAGAGTGATCCAAATTTGCAGCTTCTGGTTTTCAGAGGTTTAAAATTAAGGAGCATGTCACCCCTGCTGTCACTGGGGAACACACTCCAGGTAAGGGGAGGGAGAAAACCTGAAGGAAAGCTGAGTGGGTGGACTGGGGACACCTGGGCAAATTAGAAGCAGACAGGTGGCATTGGGAAGTGCAGGGCTTGGCTCAGTGTCCAGTTCAGGCTATGCAACTAGTCACCAAATGTCTACTTCTGATAAATGTCTGAAGCAACAGAAAGCCCCAGACGGCAGAGAGTGTATTTTACATGATAACAGCATCTAAAAATGCTAATGGACTAATGGGACAGAAAGGGGAAGTTGAACTGGGAAAAGGGAGGGCTATATTTCTTAGGGGCAGCAGAGGAAGCAGGAGGCAGGTCTGTCTTCTCTCAGGCACTTAGAGGTACTGTAACTGTCATGTAATAAAACTGTCAAGAATTTGGAACATAGAGCTTGTATGTGATTTTTCTCATTGACTCTCTTAGCAATTATATGGTGCAAACGTTTCAGTGTATGACTGAAATCCTGGTGTTCAGTGGAGTTTCCTTTGCACTGTACCCAGGGATGTGCAGCAAAAAAGAGATGAAAGAACCAGGACTTGGGAACAGCATGGCTACCTTCACCTAATGATAGGTACATCCCAACTCTAGATCTCCATGATTACTAGCGCCATAGATCAGGGTGGCCAACCTGCAGCACAAGTGGCACAAGTTGCTTGGGCAGCCTTTTTGTGTGGCATGCAGCAGAACAGGGAGAGAGCAGGGAGCACAGAGACAGATAGGGCAGGGAGCAGAAAGCAAAGTAGCAGATCAGGTAGGAAGCACAAGGCTTGAAGCAGAAAGCAGATCAAGGGAAAGGGAATGGAGTGAAATTCAGAGTGGGTGAGGGGCTAATTTATGGCACACCTGCCAAAAAGTTTGGCCCCCACTGCTATAGATGGTGGTATCTAACATTTTATTTCCATCATTAAACTCTCAGACTACACTTATTTCCAACCTAACTGCTGTTTATCCCCTGGCAAGAAGCCCAGTTATTCATATAACCTACAGAAAGCAGCTGAGATGAGAAGAAATGAAAGCTCTATTATGCCGCACACTATAAATTCCTCTCCTGCATTTTATTGCAGATGCAAAGGTCCGTGAGAGGGGCTCACCCCTCCTTCAGAGGGGCATGGTCCTACCAAAGAATCAGAGAAAAATAGGGCTAGACCAGTGGTTCCCAAACTCCAACAGATTGTGCACCACTGATTTAAAGTGATACAACCTTAAGTACCACCAGCAATTTTATGTCATATAAAATAATTATAATAAATCTGTTACCGCGTACCACTGACAGGTTCTCTGTGTACCACTGGTGGTACCTGTCCCACAGATTGGGAACTGCTAAACTGGATGGAACCTCAGGATGTCACCCAATGCAACTTCAAGACAGCATCATCCCCGGGCAGATCCAGAAGGGGTGCAGAGGCATATTTACACTCCACTTTGGTTGGTGATGCATGCTCAGTGGGCTCTGCTGTGAACTCTACAGGCTCTATGAGCTCTCCAGCTGGTTGTGCAGGGTCTGCCCACAATCCCTGCTTTCAAGCAGCTCTGGAGCCCAGGAGGTGAGTACTTCTGCTGTTTGCTCTTCTTTCTCCCCTCTTAAAATCATCAACAGGGCAAAAGAGGGGCACTTATCCCCTGCTTTCATGCAGCTCCAGAGCCCAGGGGCTGCATACCACTCATTCCCACCTTTCTTCTGCTGAATTGGATGGGAGGGTGGGGAGAGGAAGAGTTAACAATGAGGGGTTAACAATGGCAACACTCACCCCCTGCACTGCAGAGTTGTTTGAAGGTACAGACTCTAGGCAGACCCCCATGGTGATGGGCTTATAAACTGCCAGCACATGTAAACTCCAAACAGGAGCTACGCTGAGAGCTCACTGGCATCCAGGATCAGGAGCCCCTTTGGCAGTGTAGCCCCTGCTGTCTTCACTCTGCTTCCACCACTCAACCAAAGTGGCTGTGGTTGCATCCCCCATGATCTTGGTTCTGCCCATGATTATCCCTCCTAAAACATTCCAGGCAAGTCCTCATGTATCCTGCATTTCAAAACTGGGGAGCCTGTCCCAGTGCTTAACTAGCTTTATAGTTAGAAAGTTCTTCTCCATATCCAGCCTATGTTTCCTTTATTGAAATGTAAGACCATTGCTGCTTATCCGGCCCTTTGAGTCAGTAGAGATTGCTTTGCTATTACAATCAAAGTTCTGTGAAGCTGTTCCAACTAATCCTTCCACTATTCCATAGAGATGTGCTTAATATAACTGATGCATGCATATCACCTCCACTGGTTACTGTCAGTTCCAAGGAGACAGAGCTAAGAACACATACGCTTGTGCCTTTCCCCTATAACTTCTGGTTTTCAGAGGTTTGAACTTGAACCTCTGTAACTCTTCATTTCTGGAAGTTTGAGTGTTACTGACCTAAACACAAGATACCACCGGGTAGTCTGGACTGTGTGTTAATGATATTTTTTATAACTGAAGTGACTTGTTGTCCCAGATCCTCAGCTGCTATACATCAGTGTGGCTTCATTAAAATTATTAGATGTATATCAAGCTACAACACCTAAGAATTTGTCCCATTAGGCACTTTACTCAAATTCAAGCTGTGACTCATTGGCAGAGCCAGGTACAAAACCTCTTAGTTGTTGCTCTCTATCCTGTTCCCCAATAAATTGCAAATGTGCAAAATGGATTTTTATTCAATGGCCAACTTTCCAGTCCTTTGCAACATTTTAGGATATGTTTTCATTCCCACAAAAAGAAATAGAATGACAGGATCATAGGAAAGTAGGGCTGAAAGATACCTTACGAGGTCATCTAGTCCAGCCCCCTGCTCAAGGCAGGATCATCCCTGACTAAAACGTCCCACCCAAGTGTCTATCCATCCAGCTCCTAAAAATATCCAGGAACAGAAATTCCATAATGTCTCTAGGTAGCTTGCTCCAATGTTTGCCCACCCTCGTAATCAGAAAGTTCTTCCTAATCTCCATCCTACATTTCCTCTTAAATTTAAGAATTTATTTGTTATTACAAAACAGTGATCCAGATTGACAAGCTTGGAAAAGCTTGAAGAGGAGAAAATAAATTCCAAGGTCCAGAACTTCAGTTGGTATTAATGGCAGAGCCAACAGAGCTGGAACTTATATTAGTTGAGGACCTAACCCCATATCAATGAACCATTACAAAGTTTCCATTTAGTCATATGTTAAAAGAGCATAGGGATTTTTGGTACCCAGAGTTTACAGGTGCTTTCTGATCTGTATGGTCTCCAGTCCAATACACTTTATAGTGCCCTCTTTTAAACACTCACACCTACCCCTCCCCAACCATACACACCTCCCCACCACACACACCCGTCCTCTATTTCTCCCTTCATCAATGAAGCGATTCTAATGGGGATCCCTTTGGCAGCACCTGCCCTTTATTATCATCATCAAAGTAGAGAAAAAGCTACAAATCAATATTGCTTTTGAGTTTAACGCCAATCTGGCTGTTTCTCTCATTTAAGTTATTTAGAGTAAATTATGTAAAATGGCTTTATTTTAAGCATTTTATGAAATGTGCTGGATAAATCCTACAATGTACATTCACGAATTATTAGCTCTGTAAACTGAGTGAATAGTGGGAGGAAGGGGAAGTTTAATGAATAATGCATTCAAACACCATTGCAGAATGTGTGGAATAAATTATGCAACAAATAGTCTTCAACCCGTTCTATTTTTAATACCACAGCATGGCTCACTTGTGCCATTAAACCCCATCTAACAGCAGGAAGCAGTGAGGAGGTTCATTCATCCAACAGGAAGCTCATTTGCTCTGGGAGAGCAAAGCCACTGTTTCAACTATGGGCAGATCTAGGATTTTTTTAAGCAGAGAGAGGTGAAGATGTGGTGCACCATCACATATAAACACAAGACATATTTTTCTCTAGTTAAAAACAAATTAGAGGCTTTACTAATATTGTACAGCCTAGGGCTGTATCATTCAGTTTAAGATCAAAGCAGAAACAAATATAACTTTATTGGAATGTGCATTAATTATGTATAAAATAAAACAAACTAGACAAAATAATCAAAAGATGTTGTTTCATTCATCCTAGTGATTAGAATTAAGTGTCCGTCTTTTTTCAGATTTATAAAACAAAAGTTTAGGCTTCTTGAGCACCTTGACAGTGTATCCAACGCTTTATTGGAAATTATTTCCACACCTGAATTATTGTTTTTAGCTATAGTTAAAGGTGCAAGACTTCAGACTTAAACAGGCTGTGAAATTTGAATTACATTACCAGAAGCAGCAAACACACAGCAGAATTGCAGGATAGCTTGATTAGTGGAACATCAAGACGATTAAAGAGAGAGAGGGCTGTTAAGACCTTTGGAATTAAGTTTAGAAGGTTTAAAACTTTGGGTGGAGTAGGAAACAAAAGGGGATGTAGAAGTGTCACTGCCCCCTCCCCTGGCTTATCTGCTACTGGTTTGACACTTTTCTGAAGAGTCTATATCCTGCAGTGGCACCAGTTCAAGGAGGCGTAAGAACTATGCTTCTCCTCTTGTTTCCATTTCCAATCCTGCCCAGAGATCAACACTATATTATAAAATCAATTAAGATTCATTTTTATTACATTTCCATTTCTCCTTAGTTCTTGAATAATAGGAAAGCAGGATTGGAAAGGGAGTTCACAAGGTTGTCTAGTCTAGCACCCTGCTCAAGAGAAGATCATCCTTGACTAAATCATCACAGCCAAGTGTCTTGAATACTTCCAGGGACTGAGATTTCATAATGTTTCTAGGTAGCCTATTCCAATTCTTGACCAGCCTCATAGTCAGAATGCTCCTTCTAATCTCCAACCTAAATTTCTGCAGTTTGAGGCCGGTGCTTCTAATCCTATCCCCTATGGCCACACAGAAAAGCCCATTTCTGAAGACAAAGTTGGTATCTTAGAACTCTAATTTAACATCTTAACTTTTCCCTGAATACTACAAAAAAGATCATGACTCTTACCCTGCTTCCCAGCCCAGGGAACAAGTATAGTTAATTTAATATTAAGCTGCAACATAGACGTCAAAACAGAGCTAAGATGTTTCTTATGAGCACATGCATGTTTGCATGTAATATTTTCATGCACCACATGTCTAAGTGACACTTAAGTAACTCATCTGTATATGCACATGAAAAACTGGTTTCATCAGTCCTGGTTGCTTTTTTATAGTAGCCTAAACACATACAGCAAGCTTACCTAAACTATTTACTGAACTAATCCTAATTTATTCCTATATCACCAAAACAATGACACAACGTCAGAATCTAATGAACAAAGGAGTTGAAGAACAAGTAGACTGCTTGTTGTTCCACCTCTTTGCCTAGGCTGAAGTTAGAAGTAGCTGACAGGTGGCTGCCCCTGTCCTGTCCCTTTAATGCAGTAGTTTCCAACCTTTTTAAGCAGGAGATCACCTTTGGCATTTAAAAGCAACCCAAAATCTACTCTGCGCTGCTGCCCCCTGCCCCCCCGCCAGCAGGTAAGTCTGTGGGGAGGGAAGGGGAGGGAAGACTGAAGCAAAGGGAGAAAAAAATTATTTGGGGGCACACCTCCCCAGCAGATAAGTCCCATCCAGCTGGGGCTCCACTCAACTCACCCCTGCTCCTGCTTCTACAGCACTGTCCCTCACTACAGGGGCCTCAATCAAGCCCCTGCCCCTTCCCTCCCCCCATGGACTGACCTGCTGCGCTAGAGCGCACACATGCATTCACACGGGCACTCAGCCCCCACTTCCCTTCCCAGCCTCAGTTTGACTCCAAGAGGCTCCGAGATCTACCGGTGGATCGAGATCCATTGGTTAGTGACCACTGCTTTAATGGCTTCAAAGAGAGGTAAATCTAGTGCACAGGCAGGGAATATAGGGTACCGATGATCAGAAAAACTCTGATGCCAAGGGCACAAGAACACCCAAGAGTGAAGTACAAAGAGGCCATTGCTTAAAGAAGAAGAAATGGTTACAGATAGATGGAGAAAAAAAGCAGCAGAGACAATATTGGTCAGCATAGCAAGCAGCTATCACAGCTCCTTGGCTGCCTACTACTGTTAATTTTTTTGTTGGCATGATGGCAAAGGACAGTTTTAACAAGTGATATACAAAAGGGCAATACAGTACCTTTGATGTTGACAGGGTGCTCCTCCCAAGCTTTGATAATATAGCAATGCCTTAGGCACAGAGAATAGATTAGATAGATTCAGATGATTTATATTGCGCTGGTGAATGCAATATCTCAGATGCTCAGGAGAGATGTAAATCTGGCAAGAACAAAATTCATTAAAATTAAAGAAATATTATGCCACTGCTTATGATTTCAAGTCATGAGACAAACAGCTGTTCAGCTAGTCTTGACAGGAGCCAGGTCTGTTTTCTGTTTAGATTTTGAAATGTACTGTAACCGACACACAATGCAATAAAGTATCTCTGAAGCTTCAGTGATTCTATTTACCATTCTGGCAAGAGGGAATTCAATGCATCTTACTACCCTGGGGGACAGTATTTTGTACACAGCCTCTCTTAGAATTTGTTCTGGGTTTTGTTTCTCTACTGTGGATACTTTTTAATGAAAGGTCTGAAATCACCGCACAGTTGCCTGTGGCACTGGATAAAGATCATGCTGCATGTCATAAGGACTAACAATTTGCTAAAAGAGGGTTAAACATATTTTAATGTGAGGATTAGTTGACTATGTCTCTGTTTGACTTCTGGGCTGTTTTTGTTGGTTTCATAGATTTCATAGACATTGGGGCTGGAAAGGGCCTTGAAGATCATCAAGTCCAGCTCCCTGCCCCAGGGGCAGGAAGTCAGCTAGGGTCAAAGGATCCCAGCAAGATAATCAACCAAACGTTTCCTGAATGAATCCAGAGTAGGTTCCTGCACCACTTCCGGAGGCAGTCTATTCCAGGTCTTGGGGCCCAGACAGTAAAGAAGTTTTTCTTTATGTCCAGTCTAAAATGGTCTTGGAGGGTCCTCGGGCCTGCACTGTTCAATTTCTTTATTAGTGACTTGGACGAGGGGGTGAAAAGCACCCTGTTGAAATTCACTGATGACACCAAGATTTGGGGTGAGGTGGGCGTGCTAGAAGGGAGGGACAGGATACAGCTGGACCTGGACAGGTTACAGGGGTGGGCGAATGAGAATAGGATAGGTTTCAATACTGATAGTGCAGGGTGCTGCACTTGGGCGGTAAGAACCAGCAGCATACCTATCGGCTGGGGAACTCCCTTCTCAAAAGCACAGTGGCAGAAAGAAATCTTGAAGTAATTATTCAGTCCATGATGAACATGGGCCGACAACGTGAGAATGCGGTCAGTAAGGCTAACCACAATTGTAGCAGCACAGAGTCCTAGGGGTGGCCGTAATCTCCCCTAGTGCCCCCTACCATACCAAGTTGGTGTTAAAGCACCCTCACATCTCGCCCACCACATCTTTGATGTTAACAATGTTTAAGGGAGGCTACCCTTAGTCCTCTCTGACATGGTGCTCTGATGTATCCCAGTCTTAGTTCCATCTTGGGTGACTCGGTGCACCCCAGCCTTATGGGCTATGCGTGGCTCCAACCACCCCTGTACCACGCCCCAAGCCTCGCAGATGTACCAGACATTGTTTGGTTGATTTCCCTCTCTATGCCCCACTGGCGCTGTCTGGCTTGCCTCGCAGCCTGCACCTCCACTGGCGCACTCTGGCTTGTCCCCTTTTTGGGGCTTCTCACAACTGCCTGCAATGGAGCTTCTCTCCTTAGGGCTCAGGCGGCTTCGGCCTTACCTGGCCCCCTCTCAATCGTCTGCTCTCCTTCTCAGGGCTGGGGTCAGTGCACCCCTGAATGTTGTGCCTTCTGGCACCAGGGTCCCTATGCTACCATGGAGCCCCTATGAGGTCTTCTCCAACCCCTAATAGTCTCACTCAGTCCTCCAGTCAAAACAGCAAACACAAAAACATAAAAACACAAAAGCCCTGGGCTAGAACATAAAAACTAAGCCATCCGGCCAAGCAACATTCAGTCTCTACTGAGAAATACTCCAACCCACAGCAGCGATCCGGGATGCTCATGCAGTCGGGCTTCTCCCCTCTGTCTGCACTGGCCGAGCTCCCGCTCCCTTGGCTGCCAGGTGGGAACTGTCCTCCTGGCCTCACGCCTGGGGCTTAAGAAGGGCCAAGCCCTACCCCTTCCTGTCAGCTGGCTCCACCAGGCGTGAGGCTCCACAGCACCTGTGACTCTGGCTGCCCTAGTGACTGGCAGCTGAGCCTCCCACTTCTTGCCACTTGGGGTCTCTCCTGAGCCATTTTCTGTTCTTAGGCGGAGGGCACCTGAGTGCTCTGCCACACACACCTTGTCATACATCCACAGATGCATCACGAGCAGGTCCAAGAAGGTGATTCCCCATCTATGCGACATTGGTCAAACCACAGTTGGAGTACTGCATCCAGTTCTGGGCACCGTGCTTTAGGAGGGATGTGGCTAGCTTTGAGAGGGTCCAGAGGATGGCCACTCACATGATCTGGGGACAGCAGGGCAGACTCTATGAGGAGAGGATATGGGACCTGAATCTGTTCAGCCTTCACAAGAGAAGTCTGAGAGGGGACCTGGTGTCCGTCTCTAAACTTACCAGGGGGGCCCAGCAGGGAATGGGAGAGACCCTGTTCCCCCAAGCACCTCTCGGAGTAACAAGGAATAACGGCCATAAGTTGTTTGAGAGTACGTTCAGGCTGTACATTAGAAAGCACTACTTCACAGTCAGGATGGCTAGGATCTGGAAGCAACTTCTAAGGGAGGTGGTGCTCGCTCCTACCTTGGGGGTCTTTAAGCAGATGCTTGACAGTTACCTAGCTGGGGTCATATGAGCCCAGTATTCTCTCCTGCCCCTGGCAGGCGGTCGGACTTGAAGATCTATTTAGGTCCCTTCCGACCCTACATCTATGAATCTATGAGTTGAAGACTGTTGGTCCTTGTTTTTCCTTGGGGCGCTCTGGTGAACAGATGTTTTCCCACATCCTGATGTACATCCCTTGCGTACTTATAGGCAGCCACCAGGTCACCCCTGAGCCTGCACTTTTCCAGGCTGAAGAGTCCCATGGCTCCAAGCCTCTCTTCATAAGGCCTGTTCTCTTGTCCTCTGATCGTGAGCATGGCTCTCCTTTGGACCCTCTCACGCTTCTCGACATCCTTCTTGAATTGCGGAGACCAGAATTGGATGCAGTACTCCAGCTGCAGCCTCACCAAGGCCAAGTACCGTGGGAGGATGACATCCTGGGATTTACTTGAGAAGAATCTATGGATACAAGCCAGAGTTTTGTTTGCTTTACCAGCTGCAACACTGCATTGGTGGCTAATGTTTATCTTGTGCTCAATCATGACCCCAAGTCTCTTTTAGCCGTGGTGCTATTGAGCGTAGCACTGTTGAGCAAATAAGTATGCTGCGTGGTTTTTTTCCTGAGGTGGAATACCTTGCATTTTTCAGTATTGAATGTCATCAAGTTTATATCCGCCCACTTTCTAAGTGTATCCAAGTCAGCCTGGATCACTAGCCTATCCTCAGGTGTGGATGCTATGCCCCAAAGTTTCGTGTCATGGGTGAACTTGGCCAGTATGCTTCTGACACCAATGTCCACATGATTGATAAAGATGTTGAAGAGAACCGGTCCAAGGACAGAGCCTTGGAGGACACTGCTGGTCACGGCACACCATAATGATTTGTTTCCATCAACGACTATTCTGTGGGTCCAATTTCAGAGCCAATTTCCCAGCCATTGGACAGTGGTGTAGCCAAGGACATGGTTGGCCAATTTTTTTCTATGAGGAGATCATGGTACACCAGATGAAAGTCTTTATTAAAGTCCAGATATATGATGTCAATCTCTTTTCCCTTGTGCAGGTGATATGTCACCTGGTCACAGAAGAAGATGAGATTGGTCAGGCAAGACCTACCCCTGATAAACCCATGCTGGCTATCCCTCAGGATGTTGCTATCAGCCAGCTCATCAAGAAGGGTCTCCTTGATAATTTTCTCCAGAATCTTACTGGGATTGAGATCAAGCTGATTGGCCTGTAATTCCTGGGATCTACTTTCTGCCCTTTCTTGAAGATGGGTACCACAATCGCCTTCTTCCAGACTTCAGGTACTTCACCTGAGTACCACAAATTTTTTAATATTTTTGCCAATGGGCTATGACTCCTGCCAGCTCCTTGATTACTCTAGGGTGTAATCTGTCAGGACCTGCTGACTTGAAGGTGTCCAGCCTCTCCAGGTGTTCCTTTACAAGGTCTACACTGATGCTGGGTATAAGTACGCCCTCACCCTGGCTATCCTGCATCATGCTAGGTAGGGCAGTCCCTTTAGGCTGATGAAAGACCGACGTGCAGTACCCATTAAGCAGGTTGACTTTTTCCTGGGTGTCGGTTATCAGTTGTCCCATTTGGTTCAGCAGGGGTCCGATGTTACCCATGGGTTTTTTTTTTCTGACTCCCTACATATCTGAAAAAGGACTTTTTATTATCCTTGATATGTGATTCTAGATGGAGCTTCGTTGCAGCCTTGGCTTTTCTGATCTGCTCCCTACAGGTACAGACCAGTGCTGACTACTCCTCCTTGGTGGCGATTCCAGCCTTCTATCCTTTATAAGTCTCTCTTTTTAGGTGAAGGAGGTCCTCGAGTTCCCTGCTGAGCCAAGGGGGTTGCTGTGCCCTTTTGCTACCCTTCTTCCGAGATGGGAGGGACAACACTTGTGCTGTTGGGATCACTCCCTTAAGGAGCAACCACTCCCCTTGGAATCCTCTTCCTGTTGATTCGTGGTCCCTTATGGCCTTGACAATGAGCCTCCTGAGCTTATCAAAGCCAGTTTTCCTATAGTCAAGGTCTTCTGCATTACTGACTGACTTGCCAGCTTTGCAATGGATAGTAAAGATGATCAGCTTGTGGTCACTATCACCCAGCTTTCCATCGATTATTAGGTCACTTACTAGATCATCCCTTTTGGCCAGTACCAGATCCAGCAACTCTGGAAGTTAGGGCCTTCCTGGAACATGCAGTGTTGACAAAAATATCTATTTGATGAGTTGATGATAAGGATGAAAACCAAATCCTTTTGCCTTATGTTTCTGCATAATGCAAAACAGACATCTGAGATGCTGAAGGATCATGCAAAAGTTAGCTAGTACGGCTGGACAATTCTTTTTTCTTGGACAATTTTGACTATTTTGCCAAATAATTAAATACTGTGATATTTCACCTACAAACCACAGTTTGATTTGCTACAGGGCTCAGGGGAATTGCAAACAGGGTTCCCTAATCTAACTGCATCGTCTGTCATGCATCACATTCTCCACTCTGGTATATCATCAGGATCCAAACACATCACGCACCTGGAGATGTGTAGTCCATCAAGGACTCTCACCCACAGAAGAGAATGGAGACATGAAGCAATCAAACTACGATTCCCATGATGCACCATCACAGCAGATCCCTTTTGGATCTTTGGATGATATGTTTCAGTTTCAGGCATTCAGTTTTTAATTGGAAAAAGAAATCAAAAGTTTAAAAAAAAAATTAAAAAAGCACACGCACACACAGTTACTTTAAGTGAAAACTGTGGTTTACATCAAGAATAGATCTGATGGAAAACTTTAAGCCAGATCCACTAGGCAACAGGCTCTGAAGCCCACAATCCAGGTCTCCCCGCCTCACTGTGCAGCCATCAAAATCTGATGTCCAGCACCTTTAATTCGAGAGTACACTCGCCTTACTTGCACACCAACCGGATTTGAAGAACACACTCTGCGTTTCCCAAACAGAGATCATGGTGTGGGTAAGTCCAGCTGGATTTCTAGACTAGTTCTTTGAAAAGGCCACCTCCTTTCGGGTGTGAATCTTCAACGCCAGCTACCCCCGTCTTCAGTTCACTCCAGCATTTTGAATTCTACTAGGCAGTTTTGGAAGACATCTGAGAGCACATATTCCCTGGTTTCTAGTTTTGGAGTAACTGAGGCAGAGTCTACAAACACTGACTGGAACCTACCAAGCCTGTCATCTTCTGCTTTGCAGCCTAGGGATTGATGGATACTAAATGCATATGAAAATACAGTGCTGTGATAGACACAAGAGTTCATAGTAAAATAATCCCTGCCCCAGAGACCAGAGTTCACAGAGATAACCCCTGCCCCAGAGACTTTACAATAGACAAGACAAATGAATGGCAGGAGAAGAAGAAATCATAAATGCCCCTTTTCATCTCTTCCCTTCAGTTCAATCTGGCATATGTAGAAGTGAACTTGGTTTAATTGGGGTTTGGAACACTGGTGTTGTACTATAATTAAGTATCATAATGCCTCTTTTATTTATGAATAATGGCTGAAGTCTAGTCTGTCAGGTACAGATTACAAATATATGAAAAATTGTTAAACAGATATGTTTATGACTGACATCTGGGCACTTAATACATTGCATCTATCCAGAACTAATTATATATTATCCAGAAGACTGAAAACTCCAAAACTCTCCTGGTCTCACAGATTAGCAATACCCATTCTATAATGGGGAGAATGGGAAGTTCATTTAATATGTTGTCATTTCTGATTTTGAGCTTTGATTGTTAAGCCTGCTTAACCAAGTCCTCAGGTTAAATATAAAAATCATTACATCATTTAACACTCTGACTTAGACAAAAAAAAAATCAAGAAATTCAAAGTTAGAGCTGGCATCGCTTCCATAAAATTTTCTCAAAGATAAATAATTACTATTGAGTTTCAGAAGGTTTTTCTGCTTGCCTTCCCTTCATACACTGACACCAGAGGGACCACATTCACAAACATGTGCATGTGTGCACACACACGCACGCAAAGCAGAACAGAAGAGAACAATTAGGTTTTAGTGTGCCATAAAAACAAGCAGTGCCAGTCTTCAGAACATGTAGCTGCCGACGTCACCAGCTGAGGGAGTAGGGCATGTCTGTCCTATAAACCATAGGCCATGCTCTGCATTCAGAGAGGCTCACACACAAATCACAGTTACTCGGAGATGCACAAGAAAATCCTAAAACAGATTTTTAACCTAGAAATTAGATGAAGGGCAGGTTTTATCCATTGGTCTACAACTCCTGCAAATACATTTTCTAGTGTTTTTGTTTAAATCTATTAAGAGAAAGGGTTTTCATTATTTCCCTTGGTAGCATATTCCACAATTTCAATTAGGTCATTCTTCTTGCTATTTCACATAATTTTTTTCACCCTTAATTTCATCCCAGACTTTATACTGCTTCAAGTAATTCTCTTTCCTTGGTTTTCTACAGGCATTAAAGACACATATACTTACCATTCCCTGCATCTTACCATGCAAACCATCATTAGTGCTATTATA
>NW_017728906.1:187336946-187361960 GCF_001723895.1 Crocodylus porosus | reverse complement strand
ACACAGTTACTTTAAGTGAAAACTGTGGTTTACATCAAGAATAGATCTGATGGAAAACTTTAAGCCAGATCCACTAGGCAACAGGCTCTGAAGCCCACAATCCAGGTCTCCCCGCCTCACTGTGCAGCCATCAAAATCTGATGTCCAGCACCTTTAATTCGAGAGTACACTCGCCTTACTTGCACACCAACCGGATTTGAAGAACACACTCTGCGTTTCCCAAACAGAGATCATGGTGTGGGTAAGTCCAGCTGGATTTCTAGACTAGTTCTTTGAAAAGGCCACCTCCTTTCGGGTGTGAATCTTCAACGCCAGCTACCCCTGTCTTCAGTTCACTCCAGCATTTTGAATTCTACTAGGCAGTTTTGGAAGACATCTGAGAGCACATATTCCCTGGTTTCTAGTTTTGGAGTAACTGAGGCAGAGTCTACAAACACTGACTGGAACCTACCAAGCCTGTCATCTTCTGCTTTGCAGCCTAGGGATTGATGGATACTAAATGCATATGAAAATACAGTGCTGTGATAGACACAAGAGTTCATAGTAAAATAATCCCTGCCCCAGAGACCAGAGTTCACAGAGATAACCCCTGCCCCAGAGACTTTACAATAGACAAGACAAATGAATGGCAGGAGAAGAAGAAATCATAAATGCCCCTTTTCATCTCTTCCCTTCAGTTCAATCTGGCATATGTAGAAGTGAACTTGGTTTAATTGGGGTTTGGAACACTGGTGTTGTACTATAATTAAGTATCATAGTGCCTCTTTTATTTATGAATAATGGCTGAAGTCTAGTCTGTCAGGTACAGATTACAAATATATGAAAAATTGTTAAACAGATATGTTTATGACTGACATCTGGGCACTTAATACATTGCATCTATCCAGAACTAATTATATATTATCCAGAAGACTGAAAACTCCAAAACTCTCCTGGTCTCACAGATTAGCAATACCCATTCTATAATGGGGAGAATGGGAAGTTCATTTAATATGTTGTCATTTCTGATTTTGAGCTTTGATTGTTAAGCCTGCTTAACCAAGTCCTCAGGTTAAATATAAAAATCATTACATCATTTAACACTCTGACTTAGACAAAAAAAAAATCAAGAAATTCAAAGTTAGAGCTGGCATCGCTTCCATAAAATTTTCTCAAAGATAAATAATTACTATTGAGTTTCAGAAGGTTTTTCTGCTTGCCTTCCCTTCATACACTGACACCAGAGGGACCACATTCACAAACATGTGCATGTGTGCACACACACGCACGCAAAGCAGAACAGAAGAGAACCATTAGGTTTTAGTGTGCCATAAAAACAAGCAGTGCCAGTCTTCAGAACATGTAGCTGCCGATGTCACCAGCTGAGGGAGTAGGGCATGTCTGTCCTATAAACCATAGGCCATGCTCTGCATTCAGAGAGGCTCACACACAAATCACAGTTACTCGGAGATGCACAAGAAAATCCTAAAACAGATTTTTAACCTAGAAATTAGATGAAGGGCAGGTTTTATCCATTGGTCTACAACTCCTGCAAATACATTTTCTAGTGTTTTTGTTTAAATCTATTAAGAGAAAGGGTTTTCATTATTTCCCTTGGTAGCATATTCCACAATTTCAATTAGGTCATTCTTCTTGCTATTTCACATAATTTTTTTCACCCTTAATTTCATCCCAGACTTTATACTGCTTCAAGTAATTCTCTTTCCTTGGTTTTCTACAGGCATTAAAGACACATATACTTACCATTCCCTGCATCTTACCATGCAAACCATCATTAGTGCTATTATACCCCCCTGAGCCATTCTCCAAATTGCTTGTGTTCCTCTTCTCTGAACTCCTTCCTGTTTGAATCTTTTCAGTAAGCAAGTATATCCCAGTGCATTTTCCAGTGCCATTTCATCAGAGTAAAATTATGACCTAATACCCCAGTGTGAAGAGCAAAATATATCATAGGCCACAAACTCAATCACAGCCTCAGCTGATACAAATCAGCATAGTTGCACTGAAGTCGCATCATTTTTAACTAGGCTTAGGATGAAGCCTATTGTTATTACTTGGATTGTAAAAAGGAAGCATCTTTTAGCTCTATGTTTGGAGGCCACCTGGCACAAAGGGACCTGTTCTCTGAGCATCCTCAGCACCTCCCCAATAAAAGTAATAATAAATAAGCCTGTGTCCTCACGGAGTGTTGACCAGTACAGGTGATTTGTCTCACAGAATCATAGAAAGTTAGGGTTGGATGGGACCTCAGGTGTCATCTGGGCCAACCCCATGCTCAAGGCAGGACCATCTAGCTCCATCCATTTGAGAACAGTCTAGGTCCATCCTCTTTGAAACTACCCATCAGGTAGTGAAAGGCTGCTATCAGATCCCCTCTCAGTCTTCTCTTCTCCAGACTAGATAAGCCCAGTTCCTCAACTTCCCCTCGTAAGTCATGTGCCCCAGCCCCTGAACCATTTTTGGTGCTCTCCACTGTACTTTTTCTAAGTTGTCCACCTCTTTTATATAGTGGGGGGCCCAACACTGGAGACAATAGTCCAGATGTGGCCAAATAGAGGGGAATAAACACCTCCTTCAATCTGTTGGCAACACTCCTACCAATGCAGCCCAGTATGCCCTTAGCCTTCTTGGCAACAAGGGCACACTGCTGGCTCATATCCAGCTTATTGTCCCCCATAACCCCCAGGTCCTTTTTTGCAGAGCTGCTGCTTAGCCAGTCAGTCCCCGGGCTGTAGCAGTACATGGGATTCTTCCATCCTAATTGCAGGACTTTGCATTTGTCCTTGTTGAACCTCAGGAGATTTCTTTTGGCCCAATCCTCCAATTTGTCTCAGTCACTCTGAATCCTACCCCTACCCTCCAGTGTATCTACTATACCCCCCAGCTTGGTGTCATCCACAGACTTACTGAGGGTGACCTCCATCCCATCTCCCAGACCACTGATAAAGGTTTTTTCCCAATCATACTGTTTTACTAGGAATTTCTGCATGTTAGTGAGATGAAGAGGGATTTAAAAAAAAAAACAACAAAACTTCAAGGTTATCTATCCTCAATGCAAGTCCTTTCCTTGGGGCCACTGACATCAATATACTTCAGATTAGTTCATTTCCTGTGCTGACTGGGAGATTATAGCATAGCTGTAATGTAATGTATTGCAACACAAAAGCTGCCAAACACCTGAACACAATGCAGCACCTCAAAATCATCTTTAATTGGCACATGAAGCATATGCATTTGTCAATGCTAACCTCTTCATCTAAGAACTCAACCCTACAAATGTCACCACTTTCTAAGTTCAGTATAAAAGGAGATTCTCTTTTGAAATAAAGGGAATTATACGTTAACTTTGACTGAAGAACCCTTTTGCCACATAGAAAATTGCTGTAGCTCCACCCCTTCAGGAACTGTAGTCTGTTTCTTGTCCTTCACTTTATGTGATGATAATTACATACCTGTCACCTACCTACTGCATTTAGAAGGCAAGTTGCACATTTTCCTCAACAACCTACCACTTAGTTCTCTCCCACTTTTTAAATAGTGCTGACTGGTAGTTTTTAATTAAGATTTGACAGTTGAAATTTGCATTCCAAAAGCCAGCTGAAGTCCCAGGAATTAGGTTGTCTATTATTTTACACTCAGCGCACTCTACATTCACACAACATTGCAGAGTAAGAGTGTCCTGCTCAAGTCTTCATTGCTCACAGAGACAGCCACACGAGAGGGTGAGAGGCTACCTCTCCCAGACCATTGTGAATTGGCATTTTGCGGTTTGATGCTCAGCTAATGGAGTGTAATTAAGCATGCTGTGTCATCTGTGTAACTCAGATAAAAACATTGTTCTTGTCTGATTAATTATTCATTCATACCTGCTAGCTCAAGAAACTATTACTATCAAATGAGCAAAACGCAGAGTATTATTGGCACTGAAATTTGGGATGGCCATGGGGCTAAAACAAGGGGCCATTGCATGTTACTAGGATATATGACAGAATTTTATATTCCACTGAAGATGCCCTGACCATGACTTTGACTCACTTGCATCAGTTTAACCCTGATTACCACTGAGTTCAATGGAGCTGTTTTTGATTGATGCTAGTATAAGTCACATCAGAATTATTTCTCAACTGCTAGAGCCTTGGATTTGCTTTTAAAAAAACAGCTGTTTAAGCATAACAACCATACTTACACATTCTTCATAAAGCTAAACCTCAGCTCTGACTGCCATTAAAAACAAACCAAAAAAAATCAATACTCCTGTTTAACCATTCCAGTTACTCACAATACCATTGGCAGCTGCTTACCTTTCCAACAAGAGAAAACCACAATGGTATAATATCATGAAATAGAGAGAGCACTGTCAGGTTTATAAAAGATTTCCCTTTGCAAGTAAAATAAGTGTCTAAATTTAGGAGAGAGGCAAGGTTTTCCTAGGGTGACTGAACTAACTCCATAACTGGGATAGAGTCAAACACACTTTCTAATGTAGGAGTACATTTAGAAGCATATTCCTCTTCTACTTTCTAAAGTGGTAAAAAATTGTAGAAAGTGTCACCAACAAATTCATGACACCTATCTGTGAAATGTCATATTTTATTTCCCACTTTCAGTGGCCAAATACATACTCTCTCATGTGCTGAAGGGTACAAAACACAATATAGGACTTAAAATCCATTATAGGTGTGAGATTATACATGAAGCCATATATCAAAGTAGGTACTGACTATATCCAAAGGAAATATCTCGGACTCTTAGAAAGATCATGTTCTTTATACCAAAGGTCTTATTCCAATATGCTATATCCATTCATCAAAAACTTCTGGAATATTTAGTTTGGATCTATGACAATACTGTACACATGGTTGGGGCTTATTAAAAGCATGATGAAAAAACAACAGTGGTTTAAAATGTAAGTTAACAAAACATCCTGGAATATTTCAACTTTACCTGGATGTATTAAAGGGATTTTGCAGGTGCAATAATTATTATTAATTAACATGTTTGCCTATACCAAATGACCTCACATGGTCTGGGTAGTGAAGTTATGCAGTATAGAACTATGTGCTGAATTTCATTTTCTGTATCAATTTATAATCAGGGATCCTGGTTTTCTATGATAAAAAAAAAATCACAAATTCTCTGATAAAAATCCCAAAATCTGTGGTTAAAATGAAATGCCCTCCACAGCCCTCCCCACCCCCCACCCCAACTGCCCAGCCCTGCTTGTGCCCTTTGCCTCCCACCCACAGCCTCTGCCCCCCAGGCCTGCAAGAGGGGCCCCCTATCTTCCAGGGCTATAAGGTCAGGGACCCAAGTCTGCAGCCCCCTGTCCCCAACAGAAGTCAGTGACTGCTACAGCAGCAGCACAAGCTGGCTTCTCCCCTGCTGGAGGCTTGGGCAGGGACAGCTCCCAGTGGCAGCATGCACTTCAGGGGCACAGGAGGGACTCGCACCCCCCAGATCTGTGTGGCAAGGCAGGTGTGCACTGCCCCTGTGCACACAGAGGAAGTGTGGCCAGGGTAGTGCAGAGCTTGCAGTGGCAGGCAGCTTTCATGTGTGGCCACTCTGTGCCCCACCATGCCAGTTGCACATGTGGTGCTAGGGAGGGCCTGGGGGACAGCAGCAGAGTGGAGAGCACAGCGTTTGTGACCCAGGGTTTGCAGCTGGCCAGGCGCTCTGGCTGGGGGAGGGGGTTTTTGCAGTTCCTGCTCCTGGCCAGAGTGCCTGGCCAGCTGCAACCACCCCCCTCGGACCAGAGAGTGCCCAAGCTGGCTGCGGACTGAGGGAGCAGAGAGGCTTCAAACCTCCCCTGCTCCTGGCTGGAGTGCCTAAGTTGGCTGGGGGCTAAAGGAGCAGGGAGGTTTGCAGGAGTATGGGTTTTCCAGTCTGCAGCTGGTTGGGAGTGGTGGGGGTTTGCAACCAGCTGAGCACTCTGACCGGGAGTGGGGTTTGCAACCAGCTGAGCACTCTGACCGGGAGTGGGGAGGCTGCAAGCTCCCCCCCTGCAAGAGTGCCCAGCCGGCTGCAAACCTCCCCACTCCCTCAGCCCCGAGTCTGCTTCCCCCCACCAACCCTGCTCCGTAACCCCCACTTATCTCTAGCAAGAAGAGCGAGCTGGAAGCAACCTCCAGTAAGTGCAAGTGTTGGGCCCCACCCTTCCCCCTCTCCCCTCCCCTCTGGGCAGGATTGAGGGTTTCCTGCCCCTTTTGCAAACAGCTCTTGTAAGCCGGAACTCAGCCAGCCTCCAGAGCTCTTTGCAAAAGGGGGAAATCCATGGGTCTCTTCTAAAAGGGGATATCTGTGTTTTCTCTGACAAAAATGGGAAACCTGTGGTTTTCTCTGTTTTTCCATTGGAAAACAGATCCCTGTTTATAATTCACCTAAGAAAATATCCCTTTATATTTGATACAAAAGTGGTTCCTTTTATGAGTGGGACAGACTGGACAGATCAAAAGCTTTCCCTTTCCTGCATCAGTGAAGACAAATTTCCGTTACAGAACACCAGTCAATCCTTAGCCCTTCATAGTGATATACAGCTAAGGAAGACAATACAGAATTAAAGCCCAGGCAGACAAAATATTTTCACCGGTGTAACATTGCCTAATCCATTGAAAAATTAACCCAGGAAAAATCAGGACACAACTCCACTGATGATGGACCAGGGGCCTAGAGACAGGCTAAGGCCAAGAGCATCAAGAGTCTGGTGGTCCCTGACAAACAGATAGACAAGGCTAGAAGGTCCTGAGAAACAAATCCAGATAGGGCCAGGGGCCCAGGAAACAGGTAGAGCCTTGCCAGGGCCAGGGACTTGGTGGGCTGACATACAGACAAGGCCAGAGGGCCCAGAGAAATGAATCCAGGGTAAGACTTGTGAAGCATGGATATGGCTATGGGGGAGGATGGAGGCCATGATTAATGCCTTAACGCATGATTATAATCAAAAGGGCCATGAATATCATCCTAAGGTGATTAGGGCCTGTTGGCTAATGATCCATGCACAAAGGGCTAGCTCAGTGCCGATAGGGCATGAGTGGTGTGAACCAGAGGTAGAATATTTTTGTTAGCGGAATACAGATCTGGTGACAAGGTCTGAGGGTCGGGAAGAGTAAGTAAAGTGAGACTGTGGATGGCATCAGTACGATCCCCCAAAGACTCTGGGGGCAGCCCCCTTATGTGCTATAAGTTACATCAAGGCATGGCAGGAAAGATAGGAAAAAAGGGGTACTCTGAAGAGCTGGAGGAAGGGGAACAGGAGAACCACTAGGGGGCACCACGGCAGTCCCCGAAGCCAGTCTTGTTACACCGTACATTCCTGATCCTGCTAGAATTTACACTGGCCACATCTACACAAGGGGCTGACTGCACAGTAGCCCAAGACTATTGCACAGTAGCATCGTATGGCAGAAACTTTGACATGATGCTACTGCACTCTTGTGCTATTGCAGTCAGTGTCATTAAAAAGCCATTCATTGGTGCTAATGCACAGTAACACAGATTACTGCATAGTCATTTAGTACTTATATAAAAAGGAGCTGTTTAGTTTCATTTGATATGTGATGTCACTTTCTCTTTATAGGTTGGTGGATGCTAATACATTTTGGCTTGCTGCTGCCTGATGAACTGTCTGTGCTCGTTGTTTGCTCAGGATGCTGGCTCCAGCCTTGGCCTTCTTATGTTTCAGATTTCACTTATACTTCTACTTGTAAAATAGATTCCCCATCAACCTCTGTCCTGCAGCAAGAAAGCATGGAAGGCCAAGAAGTTTCTTTTCAGATCTTGATCAGGTATGGAGTAGCAGCATCTACTTGTACTTGTATAAACAAGTACTAAATGATTGTGCAGTAATGACTGTGCAGTCAGTGTCTCATGTAGATGCAGCCACTGATACACAAAAACGATCTAAATTACACTAGAGTATATGTTCATCTGTCCGTACCCTAAAGGTAATCTAACAGTTCCCTCTCAAAGACAGCTATCAGATATGTTGGGGGAGAGCAGGGAGGCGTAACCAAATGCTTAAATGAAATCTCTTCAAATTCAAGATTAATTAGATTTTATTCTAGAACTGAATAGGGCCTATTTTCCCATTCTGATTTAAATACAATGAGGTAATATTGGCAGCTACACTAGGCAGATTATATCCCAAAAGAGCAACACCTCCTATAATATTGGCCCCATTTCATCCAATCCCACCCTGAATTCAAAACTGAGCTCTACTCCAAAAATGTGGTCATGTCTACACAATACACTGACTGTGCAGTAGCGTAATACAACTGTGCAGTAGTGTTGCATGACAACAACCATGATGCAACACTACTGCACAGTAGTATTATGTTACTGTGCAGTCAGCATCACAAAAAAGATGTTTGTTAGTGGTACTGAGCAGTAATTTGGGTTACTGCATGGTCAGTTACTGTGCAGCAACAACTGCACAGTCAGCATCTTGTGTAAATGCAGCCACTCCATACCTGATCAAGATCTGAAAAGGACCTTCTTGGCCTTCCATGCTTTCCTGATGCAGGACAGAGGTTGATGGGGAATCTATTTCACAGGTAGAAGTATAAGAGAAATCTGAAATGTAAGAAGGCCAAGGCTGGAACCAGGATTCTGAGCAAACAGTGCGCACAGACAATTCATCAGGCAGCAGCAAGCCAAAATAAATTAGTATCCACCAACCTATAAAAAGCAAGTGACATCACATATCAAACAAATCCTCTGTGTAACAGCATCAGCCCTTGCAGCCTAGATGCTGCCAAAGCTGTGACTGAGAGAATATGATTCAGAAGCAAGTCGCTCCTCAGGCCTTGAGCAACAAAACCCTTAGCTGCTTCACCCCATGACAGGGCAACAGCAGAATTACCAGCAGCAATGAAGTCAGCACAGCAAGGGAGTCACCTGTTTTCCTGAAGGGCAGAGTGAGGCTTAACAGTGGTGCTCCGGCCATGCTGTGAAGCTAGATACAGCTAAATGTAATGCCACAAGAAAGAACTGACTGCTCCTATATTTGGACAGGATGGAAAATGAATTGGGATGTCCTTTCCTGCTAAGATTTTGAGCAGAGGCTCTCTGACTGAGACATGGAGCTAGCTATACCAGGTAGCCATGTATCATCATTCTTTTGAAAGCATGAGCTATAATTTTTTTAACTGGTGGATCTATGAAAAATAGTGGAGCTGTGAGACAGTGGTGATAGATGGGTAAGTAGCATCACCTGACCATCACTGTGAAAAAGCCAGAGATTTCTAAAATGTATCAGTTTTAATAAGAGCTGGTTCCCATCTCCCCTTCCAACTTTTCTCCCAGGACATCTCTGGTTCCAGCTTTTGCACACTTGCAGCTATCCCAGGTGTGACTATCCTGCCCTATCCTATCACATTAAGTGCTCTGCTGTGTTTCTTGGGTGCTGAATCAAACAAGCCTTTCCAAGCTCCTCTCCTGCAGAAACCCAAAAGTGAAAATGTAAGTTGAAATTGTTAACTTGCATTTCCAGGGATGGAAGTGAGAGTTGACGGGCCTTTTACAAAGATGGTTGTCTTTAAATATTAATATCTGCCTCATGAGGGGAAAAATGAAGTTGCACAGATCTTTGGGATGCACATGGTATCCTGAGGCACTGATACAAACAGCACCTTGCTGTGAAGAGTGGAACAATGTCTCCCAAAAATTTGCTCAAGAGTCCATGACTGGGACACAGTCTGTGAAAAACCTCAGTGCAACTGATTGCTGCTATAAAGTGACTAAAGAGCATTTTTAACACTCAACTGGCAAGAGAGCACACGATCTCACTGGGCCTTAAAAATCTAGGACACTTGTACACGTGATGATGTCACGATGTAAACGGGATAAAAGATTGGGTTGTGTGTGTTAATGATGTCACATATTACACATACGTGAGTGTCGGGGCAAGCCGAAATGAATGAATCGGGCCCGAAGTCACGGTGGGCCAGGGTGGCGATTGGAACGTGAACAGGTGGAATTAGTGGCAGCGGAGTCTGAGCGGCACGGGAAGCGTATTGGTTTCGAAATTAGATAGGTTTATTTACTCACACTTTGAAGTGGAGGCACAGTTCTTTCTTCAGTTACAGTTAACGAATGCGAACACCAAACAACGGAGGGGTCTGTTGGCCCACGGGGTTCACAGTGAGCCCTTGCTTTCTACCCCTGAGGGATAGGTGCGGCTGTCCACTGCTAGTCCCAGGGCTGGTTAACAGCTCATGAAAGGAACCACGAAGAGAACAAGAACTGTAACTCACCGAGACAATGGAGTCGTGACGCCAGTCCATGCAGGACAATTGGGATGGTCGAGAGCGAAAGCCAAGGTCGAATGCCAAAAAGACAGGAACCGAGATGATGGAAGTAAGTAGGGTCGCACAGGAATTGTGGTCAAGACGGAAAGCCAAATCAGTCCAAAAGCCAGAGGATTAATATAGCACATATGAGGTACCGAGAACGGAAACGCAGTGAGAGCCCACGCCGGAGGAGACCGATAGGCCAGAAGGCCCGGCTGAGAGACAGTCCCTGGAATGCCATCCTCTGTCTTCAGCTAGCGCGGTCTCCCCACAGTTGTGAGACAGTCTCTGCTGAGAGCAGTCTCTGTACCCACGCTGGGTCCGTCTCTCCCTGTCTTCACCCGAGGGAGGAGCTCACTGAACTTTTATCTGAATTTAGTGGCCAATCAGAACGCTCTCTGCAGAGAAATTTCTAGTCAGATTACCTCATGTCAGGTTCTGACTGGGCATGCTCTCAGTCAGAAGCTGACACAGTCTGAGCATGTGTCAGTGGGGAAAGTAGGTCAACAATGATTGACAGGCCCGCAGGTCACCCAGGGGGCAAGGGCTGGGTGAGCCTTGGGACTTTCTGCTCACAGAGTCAAATGCGCATGTCAGTCCAGCTCTTCTGTGTTGGCAGCATTTAATCAAAAATTTTGCTCTGACTGTGAGTATGGGGGTTTTGAATGGGTTTGCATCACTGCAAACTAAATTATATTCCAATGTGATTTAGTTTGCAGCATTGCAACTTGGAACATTGCAGCCATTAGTCAGCTCGCTCCTGACCGCAGGAGAGGTGGGCAGCATCTGCAGAAAAAAAAAAGGAATTAGGCTCCTCAATGCTTCTGCCTTCAGCGGGCTCCTGTGGCTGGCAAGATGCCTGGGGTCACCTAGAAATGGGATGACTTGCCCCTGGGGCAGTGTAGAGAGGTGGCAGGAGGGCAGCCAGGTAAGCTGGTGGCCAGAGAAGGCAGTGGGGACAGCACATGGCAGAAGCGGCGAAGGGCCCAATCCTTCTTTTCTACAGAGACTGCCTGCCTCTCCTGAGGCTGGGAGGCAAGCTGACAGATTAATGGCCCCCCAGCTGTGGGAAAGGCAGGCAGGCTCTGCCAAAAAAAGAAAAAGGATCGGGCCTCTCGCCTCTTCTGCCTTCAGTACGTGCCTGTTGCCACCAAAACAATAGCATATATACAGTGATGGAAAAATAAAAGCTACTGTTTCAATTAAAATCTCACCTTTTCAATTTAGGAGGCATAGAATGCAACCCTAAGGATTACAATCCTATCATGTGTACAAGCACCCCTAGAAGCCAAACAACAGTGACTAAAAAGACACAAGAAAAGGTAATAAAAATATTTTAGTTGAGATTAGAAAAGCCAGAATGGCTTATATTTATTTAGCCTGGAGAGGAGGAGAGATACATTCAGAAGGGCATAGAGAATGATCCATACCTCCTCTCAACTCTCCCCTAACATGAGGACAACAGGACACTCAATTAAATGACAAGGCAGCCAATTTATAATGAATACAGAGATAAGATACTCCAGGCAAGCTGTAGCCAGCCACTGGAATTTACTGCCACAGGAGATCATTAAGTCAAATACTGGGGCCAGATTTTTTAAGAAGGTTGGATAATTTAATGGTTATTAACAGCATATGTTGCTAGGCAAGCTAAGGTAATAAAAATGATAATAAAATTTCATACTTTGAAATGTAAACCAGTCACCTGTGATGGTCAGTAAGGGGGTGTCCTTCTTTCCTTTTTTCCCCTTGTGAGTATGACACAATTACTTTCATGTTTTAAGGTAAAATATTATTGTGAAGAGTGGGACATTCACTCGAGCCAATGATGCAGTGCTGGTCTACAAGGACCAATAGCCTAATCCGATATGGCAGCTCTCACGAACCAGTGTGTGAGCTCTGAGGATGCAGGAAAAGCAGACAACAGGAAGACATTTCCTCATGCACAGCTCTAGAACCTCAAATGAGATGTTGATGGGAAAGAACTTCTCCCCTTCCCTCCCCCTGGGTGGCAGGGCTGGTTTCAGGGGGGGCATGTGCCCCCCCCCCCACTTTGACTAAGGCGGCACCAGTCACCTATGCTTGGGAGACCTAACTGCTCCCATTTTAGCTTGAGCATGAACTAAAAAAAAAAAAAAAAAAAAAAAAAAAATCTCAAAACAATGCTTTAGACAAGACTGATAATATGGCTGTCAAAAGGGAAAGCCAGTGCAACAAGGAAAGCAGAGGGAAGTAGTAAAGGTTCCTAACAAATGACAGGCTTTAGGCTACCTTTTATAGCCAGCAACTGATACAGGGGTGGCCAACCGGTGGTACGTGCCACAAATGGCACAGATAGCCTCTGTGCGTGGCACATGGCAGACCCAAGAGTAGACAGGGAACAACACAGCTGCAGATAGGGCAGGGAGAAGAAAACAAAGCAGCAAATTAAGCAGGAAGCAGAAAGCATTGCAGCCAATCAGGAGACGGGAGGCAGCTGGGACAGGTGTTGGGCTAATTTCTGGCACCCCAAAAAGACTGGTCCCCACTGCTTTAGTACACCTTCAAAAGAACAACAGGTGGTGTAAATCTGTGTAGATGCACTGCAACCTATTACCAGGAGCTGAGGATCTAACCTGTTACATTTAGAATAGGAAACTTGGGAAAGGGTTTTTATTTCCAACATATTCTTTACCTGTCGAATGCACATAATGGTTGGATACTTTATTTTGTAAATGTGACAATCAATGTCTTCCCCATGTTTTGTAGGGGATTAAAAGAGGGAGATGGAGCCACTAGCATCGTTGTCAGGTTTCCCAACAAGTCAGTCAGAGACAGCAGGCTCTCTCTATTGAGATGGCACACTTTCATATTCATCCTCCACATACAATATTGAAAAGGTTTACAGGATTCTCAGCAAGTATCACATCACCTCAATCACAGTATATAATTATAGTCATGGGGAAAAAAATAGAGAAAATGATGGGAAAAATATGCAAAGCTCATCATTTCAGTGTCTAAGAACTGGGGAAGTTTTGGCATGGGAAGTTTTTCATTAACAGTAACATTAATTTTTGTTAGAAAAATTTCTTTTGATAATTTTAAAAATTGGAAAACTGAGAAACTGAGCATGTGAGTGAAAGAATGAGTCAAGTTCATGATGATTTTGCTCAGAAATCAGCAAGGAAAGGCAAACAATATTATGACCATTTGTGGATAATAATAAAATGGCCTAAAATGTCAACAAATGACCCCCTCCCTTTTTGGATTTCCAGCCTGAGATGCATTGGAGAAGGCAGGCTTTCTGAGGCTGGTGCTCAGCAAGAAAGCTGGTTGAGAAAAAGTAGGTATTTGAGATGACTGAAAATGAGGAAGGGAGATTTCCAACCAAAAAATTCAACTGGTTTCTGAGGAAAAGGACCCTCTACATCTAGCCCCTCCCCCATCAGTTTAACAACTGAACACCAAAACTTCCAGCCAAAAGCTGGGGGAAAAAATGTACCTGAGTAATTTCAGTTTGGGGATCCTTCATTTTCTGATAGTAAAAGCAAACAAAAAATAGACAGGGAAATCCTGTGCATTACATACACCCCCCCCCACTTCCTCAAAAATTCAAGTTTCTCTCAAAGAATTATTCTGAACCTTCTGGCCAACCCCCTGCAAGTACTTGACATAAACTTCTGAAAGAAATTAAAATTTCTTGGACTTATTTTTATCAAAACAAAAAAAAAATTGTCATTTTAATTTTACTTCAAATGGATTGATTCCAATTTACTTTGGTGTTTGTAGACTAAAAGACATAGATTTTAAGTGTTTTTACCTCTATTTTGGGGGAGAAAGTAAAAGATGAGAAAATGAGAGACAAGAAGGGATGGAGGGAACGACAGGAGAAACCAGCCAAACACAAAGCCTAAAAATGCAAACCTGATATTTTTTAACTTTTGCACCTAAAACTAGATGGGGTATTTTTATTTCAAATTAAGAAAAATGAACATTTTTGTATTAATCTCAATTGATTAAAAACCCTGAGGTTTCGGAGCAAAATATTTATGAAACATTATGATATATAAAAGCATTGACTGATTTTGCCAAGCCATCTTTGGTGGAAAAAAATATTTTGATGAAAAAATTCAGATCGGCTCTATTTAGTACTTTCTAAAAAATGTATCTCTTTCAACAGGTCTCAAGTGGAATGACACAAAAATAAGGCAGCTCAAAATCTTTTTAGCAGGCAGAACATGATCGGCCAAGTCATGATGGATCCTTATGTTCAGTCAGTATGCAATTTAGAGGTGCCCCTCTCGTCAGAAGGAAGCTGTGAGGTTGGGTCTGATTTATCAGTGCTTTGTTTGGAGTCGCATTACAATAAAGCTGGAACAATGCATCAGTGAATCAGGTGCAGTATTCCCAAGAGCAGTTGTCAGACCCCTGTTATCACAGCTATATCCTGTAATGAGCAGCACAATTGTAGATGCTGCCAGAAGAGCCCCAAATCTACATTAACCAGTTTCTAACAGCATTTGTTCTTTGCCAAAGTAGTCAAAACTGAAATCACTGAATACATAGAAGCAACTAGAGTGAACCATACCTAGCTCTTGTCTTCCATTTTGCATCCCTATATATCAAAACACTGTAGTGGAGATATTAATAGCATTATTACCATTTTTAAAGATGAGGAAACTGAAGTACAGAGAGGGGAAGTCACTTCCTAAAGTTACTCAGCAAGCCAATGTGGCACTAGAAATCAGACACAAGTTTCAAGCGTCCCAACTCCTATCCTCTCCTGTGCTCTGAAGAAGTAGAAAGGACAAGAGTTAAAGACAAACCTTCACGTTCAAGCTGCCTAAATTCTGAGTTATCATCAAGAGGGAAAAAAGTATAAGGAGAGCACAGAGGGAAAGAACATAATACACCAGCCTACAGAGGAGAGCACAGCACATTTGAGGGCATCATTACTAGGCTCGAAAGTTTTACTGGGCAGACATGGCTTTAGCTATATGTTGGTTGCTCCAGTGAACAGAAAACAGTATAGTGGAGTAAGGATGGTCTTGTGTTTAAAGTTTGGGATTGGGATTTAGGATTAAGGGTTCAGTATCTAGCTCCGCCACAATTTTTCTGTGCGGCTTTCGGCAATTCCTGCTGCAGGTACAGATCCACAAAGGCATTGGTAATTCTCTGTGGTTTATCGCCGATTCTCATGGGAGTGAGACATTCAGAAAGGAAGTAGTTGCTTGAGTAACTGGGAATGAGGCAAGGATTTTTATATCTTTTACTGGACCAGCTTTATAGTTGAGAAAGCTGTTGGATAAGCTTTCAGGCATTAAGTGCCTTTCCTCAAAGCAATTAGCTAAGTGGCTTCTTTCCCTTCTTGTGCCTTTAGTTCTGAAAAGTGCCTGGTGACAAAAAGTGACCTGGGAAAGGGCATTTGATATCCAAAAGCTTGCTAAGCAGCTCTCCTAACTATAGTTGATCCAACAGAAGATATCTTTCAAAATCTTTGCCTCTTACACATTTCCTGTATCATCATGGCTACAACAGAACACTCTAGTACTACATTTGTGCATATGGGTCTTCATTGTCCTGGGACTTTTCCTGGTCTTTTTTTTTTTTTAAAGATCTGAAGAGTAGAACCACACTACCCCAAGGGGACATTGTGATGATACATTAATTGGCAGTTAGATATCACATTGATGGGGGAGTTCTAAGTACCCAGAGAGAAACAGCCAAGTTAAATGAGGCATAGTGAATCTGCAGTCTGCTGATAAATGAATAGATCGTAAAAGTTGTAATGAACATAAAATCCAGGAAGAACATCCCTCCCTCTTCACCTTGTATGAGTCTTATGGAGATGTGGGAGTTTCCTGAGTTACAGCTCAGGTCATAGAAAACTTCAGAGTTCACCTGGCAACACAAGAGCATCTGTAGCTTGGCTCAACCCTACAACTTCATTAGCTAATAGTAGTTGACCAGAAGGCTTCCTAGCACTAGTAGTCCAGGATTGAGAGGGTCAACACAGAGATGTAACTAGGAATTTTGGTGCCCTGGGCAGAGAGGGGAAGGGGAGGAGGTGCCAAATGCTGGGCAGTATTACCTTTGCTGCTGCAGCCACTGCTGCTATGGTATGAGCTGCTGCTGTAGTATAGGCTCCCCAAGGGTTGCCATTCTGGTGCCCCTCTAAATGGGGGTCCAGGGCGAGTTTGGGTCTAAATTAGGGTCCACTCACCCAGTCCTGGTTACACTGTTGGGTTAACAAGTGCCCCCTCCTCCCCAAAAGGCTCTATTCAGAACTAAAGGTACAAGGAGGAGAAAAGCCATTTAAGACAGTGTTTCCCAACCAGTGTGAAGCAGCACAAAAGTGTGCCGATGAACAGGTGTGCCACGGACATTTGCCATGGCAATGAGCTACAATAGATATGAAGACGGGGAATGCCCTAACTGGTGTGCTACGGAAATTTTTTTATAATGTAAGTGTGCCTTGGGCTGGAAAAGTTTGGGAAACGCTGATCTAAGACACTTAGCAAATTTCAGGACAGAAGACATCATACTGTCCTGCCCTGAAGATGTCAGAGTGAAAGGATGCCTGCAGTACACAAGTCCTCACATACCACAGAATACTTCAAAAGGGAAACCTTTCTCAAGTCATTTTATATATTTTTATAAATGGGAAAACAAAATGAGGCGGAGAGGAGTGACACGATTTGCCCGTAGTCTTTCAGCAACTTAATGGAACAGAGCCCTTCTCCTTGCAGCATGCTTCAGCTCCCCACTCTGCTCCTGTAGCCTGGTCCAGCTGTATGCTCCCCTAGTTTCCCCAGTCTCCAGCTATATCCTCTGGAATCCTACAGGAACCCTTCAGCCATCACCTCTCTCTTTCGAACCAGACAACCGCTCCGACTCCTGCTTTTTCTCTCTCTGCAGTTTGCCATGCTGTCAGACTGAATGCACAACTTGTGGGCTCTTCCTGGTTACTAAGGGAACTTGATGTCTGTGTTACTTGACTCTACCACAATGGGTACTCCCTGCTAATTTATAGATGCTAAAGAGAAACAAGCCTGTTTTCATATCAATGAAGGGCTTAACAGGAGACAACTTTGGGCATGTGGCTCACATCACTTGTATGCATTTATCGGTTTTTAAATTCCTCCTGAGGGTGGAGGTCCCAGGCATAAAACAGCTGATTAACTGCTCTGGCAATTTGACCTTCACATCAACTACACAAAATCTGGCCTGGCAACAAATAGACTGCAATGGAGGACTCTCTGGAGCTTTCTCTTTTATATCCAGGAGGGATGGCTTCCACTGTCTATGGCTTTAACATTTCTGGATCATGGACTGACTTGTGCATAGTTTACTGCTGTGCATTTTGGTTTGCCAATGAGGGATCTTTAAATCTGTTTTTTCTGGCATTTGATCCTAAAGGGAGAACTTTAGATTTTAGATGTTTAACTGCCTCTCACTATTTTTAACCATACTAGAATAACAAGGTCCTTTCTTGGACAGTAATAACAATTATAATTAATACCTCACTCATACACCACTTCCCACCCACAGATTTCAAAATGCTTTATGGGGGAAGAGCCAATATCATATCCTCATCTAGTTACTGTGTCCTGCACCTTGACAGTTAATGAGCACATTTGTTTAAAATCCCCTGGTTTAAAAACCCAGTCCCCATGGTTCCTGATGACACCAGTGGAAGCTGTAGGTGTTGACTGCATCTGAAACTATGCCTGTGATGGTTTTAATTAGGGATGATCATGCTTTGAACAAGGGGCTGGACTAGATGATCTTTTGAGATCCCTTCCAACCCCACTTTTTTATTATCCTCTATGCTTTCAAACATGTGGGACCAGAACATAATGTATATGTAGAATGAGCTCTGTATGTTTTGCACACTTGACTCCATCACATCGGGGGGGGGACGACCCCTGGATTGGTTAAGTTTTGTTAAATACACACACCTATTGTTCCATAACAAAATGTGATGCTGCTTAAACACCCTCTGCCACATAAAGCAGCCACCCGTAAAAATTTAACATACCCACTCCACAGGGAAGTGGCTTCTGTGGTGTCTGTGAGATCCTGCTTCCTGCACAGTTCAGATAAGAGCTGGGTAAACAGTTTCAGGTGAGACAAAACCTTGTGGGACACCTCTTTCTCTATCCTTACAGTATTTTTGTTTCGGGACTCAAAGAATTTCTACTGAACCTCACCAGGTTAAGCCTGATTCCTGGCAGGCTGCCCTAGGTTTGGGGCCCCTGGAAGCTCTGAATCTGAAGTCTGGAGGAATCTACCTTATAGGTGGTCCCCAGAGCAGGGAATCCAATATTGCAGGAACCCCAGCCTTTGGCAGGAATATATTTGCAGCTCTAGGACAGACCTGCCACACACACCACCCCAGGGCTGTCAGATCTAGTGCTGCTGGGTGACGGGTGCTGGAACAGTCAGTTTCCAGCATCTCTACTACAGATCAAAGGTGTAACTGGGAACGTTGGTATGCTGGGCAAGGTGCTGGTGGTGGGGGCTAGAATGGAAGATTTGTAATGAGGGCAGGAGGGGGAAGGGAGGAGGGTTGCTGAGCAAGGTTACTGACAGTCTTACTAAAGACTCAAATGAACCTGGCTCCTGCTGCTGCTGCCGCCACCACGGGCTGCTCTGCCACATGGGCTCCCTGCTCAGCAGAAGCTGTTCTTGCTGCCACCACTGCTCAGGCTACTCAGGGGCCACCATTGTGACGCCCCCATACATTAGTGCCTGGTGGGCACTGGTGTCCCATTCATCCATCCTTTGTTATGTTACTGTTTACAGTTACCATGTGCTTGCTGCAAAGCTGTAAGTCAGAGCATGCTGTTCAAGCCTGTGGCTTAGGGGAGAGGCATGATGGGGGTACCCATGAGCCAAAGATCCTGACAGATCCCTCCCTCCCCTGCTGCTCAGTAAAAAATTATTCTTATCAGTCTGACTGTTGAACCTGGCTGGAAAGACTGCATCTCTCAGCAGTTACAGGCCCCTAGAAACTCCTCTCATTTGGGAAGCCAGTGTTTCCAAAGGGAAACTTTATCAGAATTTCTCATTTTCAGGAATTCCCCATGAACCAAAACCCCTCATTCTGGCCATCTTGAAATTGTCACTCCAGTTCCAGTCATAGGTACTCCCCTAGGCTGTCTCTAAGATGCAGATTACTTAAGCACACATCTGCCGATATTATTTCATAGGGTCTTGAGTTTAAATCCTCTTCCTAGTACGTGTCCATATCCTCACATATATAATAGCAAGAGCAATGTATAGATATGTAGGTGGGACCAGATCACAGCTAAAACAGGTGCCTACTAAAGGCAGGAAGATGTTCAAGCAGGAAAGAAAAAAACAGTCTTGTCTTATGTACAAGGTGCTTCTCTCAGAGAGAAGCATATTTTTCATTCTGTACGGGGGAGGATAATATAAAGGTAGCACTATCTGTGGGGTTCTATGTAGAAAACATCACTTCCTACAGAGAGTAACACCTCAGAATAAAATCTTTTTGAGCTGTACAGTTGTGGGTGGGGAGAAGCTGAATAATAGAACAGGTAGCGCAATGTCTAGAATTGAGCTTGCTCTGCATTTTCCAGGGTGAAACCGTGTTTGTTGCGGCTTTTAATTTGAACATTTTAGCTTAAGTCTACACTTTCCATTCTGAATGGCTGTCTCAAGTTGAATATTAAAAACAAATCCTCTGAAACAATGTAGCTGTTTCTAAAGGGGAGATATGCTAAGGGTTTTTTTTTTTTTTTTCTATATTATACTTCTGTTTGCAAACATTTCACTGAGAAGTTTCATTTTTAAATGAAATTTAGAAATGTAGCCAGAAAGGACAGGTTCAGCGTGGCAACAAGGATATACCTTTTGCCTTTGCCCCCAAAGGACAACATTATCCAAATCTGCCTGTTTTTTAAGCCTCTGAAATATTTTATTTCATACCTTATCTTACACCAGATGAGATTTCTTGGAGTTCAGAAGACACAGTTCCAAGGAGACCTTCTGCACTGATCATATTCCACCCAGTAAATTTCTATGCCTTTCACCTGTGGGTCAAGTCCATGTGGATTTTACTGGCTTCACCGTTGCTTTAAGGGAAGAACAAGCTTGTTAATAGACTGGACCTCAGTTAGTATCCCAGGGGGTGTCTTGTCTGCCACGTCTTTGCTGGAAAATTAAATTTTGATTGGCAAGAAGATGGTTTATCATGTCCCTGGTGGTACCTTCCTTTGGTCATTCCATTTGTCCTTCCTGCTTGGGGCTCTACCTCCCCTACACCCCGCCTAACACCAACCGAAGACATTGTTACTTGAGCCACCCAGATTATTACGACACACTCTTTTGGTATCTTACACCTTTAGATTTACTGCAGCAGAACTGAGACATTATTTTATTCATTTGATCATGGCCACACCATGACTTACTTACACATCTTGTGGGTCAACAACTGTCATGTTCCCTGGAGTCCTGCTCTCTACTGGCATTTTATACTTGTCATGGCTTGGTTATTTTCTGGTACCTGCTCTCCCTAATTGTGTGGAGATCCAGTCTGTGCTGTGGATCTGTTTCCCAATGCCTCCTCCAGTAAATTATGGAGCCATCTCTGGCTTTGTCTCTTCAATGAAACCCTGTCCTGGGGTAGCCATCATGTGCCTGTGCTGGGACCACTTTCAATATCTGGCCCCTGCCGGTCTTTTTATCCTGGCTGCAGTGTTCTGGTCCATGAATCGGTCCCAGCACACTGTTATAAAGCATGCCCACACTGACACAGGAGCTGATCCTGGCTCCTTCCGACTCAGCAGGTTTTTTTCTTTTCCTTCTTCACCACAGTGGGAAGGAGCTCTGCAGTTTCATTTTCATGGTGCTCCGCTTCCGACACAGTATCCCACCAGCTTCATAGATTTTCATAGACATTAGGGCTGGAAGGGACCTTGGAAGATCATCGAGTCCAGCCCCCCACCCAAAGGGCAGGAAGTCAGCTGGGGTCATAGGATCCCAGCAAGATAAGCATCCAATTTCCTCTTGAAGGTGTTCAATGTAGGTACCTGAACCACCTCCAATGGTAGGCTGTTCCAGACCTTGGAGGCTCGGACAGTAAAGAAATTCTTCCTTACGTCCAGCCTGAAACAGTCTTGTAGTAGTTTATGACTGTTCGATCTCGTCATCCCTTGGGGTGCTCTGGTGAATGAACATTCCCCCAGATACTGGTAGTCACCCCTGATAAACTTATAGGTGGCCATCACCTGATCACCCCTGAGCCTGCGCTTTTCCAGGCTAAAGAGCCCCATGGCTCTCAAACTGTCATTGTAAGGTCTGTTTTCCTGACCTCTGATCATGTGCGTGGCTCTTATCTGGACTCTTTAACACACACTCTCTGCATGCATTGTGATAGTGCCTTTAAATGTATGATCAGACTCCTTGGATATGCAACATGTTTATGTAAAGATAGGTAGATTAGTTCACTAAAAAGATAAGTCTTTCCTTTTAGCTATGGAGAAAGGGGTCAGTCCTAACTTAATGTTTAATAGGGATGTGCAAAATGGGCCCTATTCAATTCAGATTCTGCCTGAATCAGGGACAGTGATTTGGATCACTGTCCCTTATTCAATTTGGCTGAATCCAAAAATTCAATGCTGATGGACAGAATCAGCGATTAGGCCATTGAAAGAGCTCTAAATGTTTTTTCTGCATACCTCGAGGTACTAGGCATGGCTCATGAATGCTGCAATGCTGGAGCAGATAAAGTATCCTACAGAAGTGTGTGGGCAACCCCCGCAAGTAGACTGGAAGTACTTCTGGTCCACTTCCAGATCCACCAGGGAGAGTGCTGGGGGCCCCCCTCACCATGCCCCTCTGGCTCAGTGACCAGCCATGGGGGGACCCTGGGTGCCCCCCCAGACCCAGGAGGCTCCAGTTGCTGAGCTGAAAGGGTTTGGGGGGACCCGCAAGCATGCTTCCCAGAGGACCCAGAAGTGGACTGGAAGCACTTATGGTCCACTTCCGGGTCTGCTGTCGAGCATGCTGGGTACCCCTCCCCCCGCCCTGCGCTCCTGTGGGACGCTCTATCTGCCCCATCATCACAGCATTCCCAAGCCCCCTGGTGCCTTGAGGTATATAGAAAAAACATTTAAAGCTGTGTCTATGTCCAAATCGCTGAATCTTTCTGAATCTCTCCAAACCGATTTGGAGGGTTCCGATTCAATTCAGAGACATTAAAGAGGCTCCTGATTCAATTCAGATTTGGAGAATCAGCCACCAAATCAGGCTGAATTTCCACTGCATTAAATCAGCGACTGAAGCTTTGCACAGCCTAAAGTTTACTGTTATAATTCCATTGAAATCGATGAAGCTATGACAATTAGCACAAGATTGATGTGGGCATTTTTTAAGGACAGATGAGATCATTAGATCATCTAATCTGATCATCTAATCACAGGTCATCTAATCCGTTTCATCCAGATATCTGTGCCTTAAGCCCAGCAATTTGTGGTTAAGTGAAGCAGATGTGACAATCACAGAATCACAGAAAAATGGGATGGAAAGGACCTCAGAAGGTTATTCAAATCCAGCCCCCTGCTCAAGGCAGGATCATCCCTGTATAAAGCATTCCAGATTTGCCTAACATGATCTTAAAAATGAAGCTTGAGTTTCCACAGCCACTTCAAGTGATCTGCTGTCCAACCTTACAGGGAGAAAACTCTTCTTAATGTCCAACCTATATTTCTGTTGTTGCAACTTATGATACTTCTTCTCTGTCCTGTCATCTGTGGACAGAAAAAATAGCCTATCACCATCCACTTTATAAGCACCCTCCAGCTATTTGAAGACTGTTATCATAGCCTCTGTAAGTCTTCTATCATCCAGACTATATCATCTCAAGTCTTTCAGGCATTCTTCATAAGTGCTGTTTTCCAGACCTGTAATCATTTTTGTTGCTCTTTGCTAAACTCTATATAATGTATCCACTCATTTCTTGAAGTATTGTGCCCCAAACTCAAGACAGTACTCCGAGTGAGGTTACGCTAGTGCTAAATGGAGTGGAAGACCTTTTGGAAAGACACTCGATTTGGATCAGAAGACCTCAAGATATAGAGAGTCTACACCCCTTCCCTTGGAGTTTTCTTGGCCTTGACAGGTTTCTTTTTTAGAGACATAACTAGCCAGTTCTGCACACTTAGCAGTGGCAGTGAACTGTGTGGTAGAAACATGTAGAAGTTTGCTGCTGTGGGGGAGTTGTTACCTCACCTTTTTTGCTACCACCATACATCTTGAATAACCATTTAAACACCAATTTTCAATAACAAAAAGGAATTAACATCTACCCTCACAGAAGCAAACCTCCAGCTGCTGCTCTTTTGTACCATGCACCATAAATACCTAGGGCACTGTGCATCACCACTGCTTTGCCCTCTCTGCTGCCAGGGATAGAGCCACTGAAGAGAAGTGGTGGGAATGGCAGGCAGGGAGAGCAGTATCTATGCATCCACTCCTAGCTCCGTGCCAGCATCCCCTTCATCAGCACCCCGTACTTGTGCCCTGCTTATCCACACATTTTTATGGTACTGTTCTCTTTTCAGTGAGTCTAATAGTTAAGTGGCCCAGGGGGCTAAAGGGATATAATTCCTGCTTTGCTGCTTACTCATGGAGACTTTGATCAGTTTGCTGATCTTTCTCTCTCTTTCTTTCTCCCTCAGTTTCTTCATCTGTAAAACTGGGTGCTTCTACTTAATTACTCCACACCCAAAGCTTTGCTATGAGTTTTAATATACCTGGAACTCCACCCCACCCCCCAAGCATTAAATCTTCAAGGAACTAATACACAAAAGAAACCTTAGTACACCATTGCTCTACCAATGTGATGGAAAATGAGCTACTTTTTTTAAAAGATGTTAAATGTTAACACAGAATTTTAACTCTTTTATGTCAATGACACAGAAATGATGTGCTCTAATTACTGTGGAATTATATAGCCACAGAGTCACTATTTGCTGTTAGGAGTGAAGGTGACTTAAAATGCAAGTGTTTGTGGTACTGAATTTTCATCACAATCCCAACAGTGTACAGAGCACAAGAGTATTCCATTTTACTTCCAGATTCAAATCAAGAAGTAGGTTCTGGCCTAAGGTCTGTATTCTGAGCCTTGTTAAGAGCAGAGTCCATACTGAACTCTGATATTCAAGGTTAGCAAGTGGAAAAGAATTTACTAATCTTCCCAGGTTTCCCCTTTCCCAGTCATTATTTTTCCTCATGTAGCTTGATCATAGACTGTAAGGCTGGAAGGGACCTCAGAAGATCATCGGGTCCAGTCCCCTGCACCAAAAAAATGACAGGTGGAGTCAGGTGACCCCAACAAGATGACTGTCCAGCCTCCTCTTGAAGATTTCCAGGGTAGGTGATTGCACCACCTCTGGAGGGAGCTCATTCTACAGTCTGGACACCCTGACTGTGAAGAACTTTTTCCTAATGATGAGCCTGAAACAGTTTTCCAGGAGTTTGCGGCAATTACTCCTGGTTTTCCCCAAGGGTGAACAGTTACTCAGAAAGCCCCTGATGTACTCTCCTGACATAGTGGTAAGCTGCTACCAGGTCTCCTCTCAGCCTTCTCTTTTTCAGGCCGAAGAGTCCCAGGTCCCTCAGCCTTTCTTCATATGGCTTGCCATGCAAGCCTCTAAACATATGGGTAGCCCCGCTCTGGACTCCCTCAAGTTTTACCATGTCCTTGTTAAAGTGTGGT
>NW_017728906.1:187281353-187336009 GCF_001723895.1 Crocodylus porosus | reverse complement strand
TATAGATTTAGCTTGTGCATTGAGGATCGCTTCCTTGAGGAGCAACCACAATGACATCAGCCAGCTCCTTCAGCACCCTTGGATAGAATTCGTCCAGCCCTGCTGACTTATAGATGTCTAATTTCTTTAACTGATCACACACCATTTCTACGGCCACAGTAGAAAGGCAGTCATTTCTGCCCTGCTCATTTTGTACCCTATCTGACATGTCTTTCCCCGTGGCCCGGTGAAATACCAAGATAAAGTAGTCACTCAGGAGTTCAGTTTTCTCCTGAGTGTCAGTAACCAGCTGTCATGAGTTGTTACGGAGTGGCCCAACACTCTTATTTGCTTTCTTTTGTTCCCCAAGTACCTAAAGAAGGACTTTTTGTTGTCCTCGATTCCCATTGCTAATCTAAGTTCAGTCACTGCCTTAGCCTTTCTAATTTGTTCCCTACAAGTGCAGGCTGTTGCTGTATAGTCCTCTTTGGGGCCTGTCCCCAGCTTCCATTGATTGATTGTTCCTCTTTCTTTTTTCTAAGGAGGACTGTGATTTCCTCGTTTAGCCAGGAGGGGTTCCAAGCCCTTCTGCTACCCTTTCTATGTGTAGGAATGGACTTCCTTTGAACTTCAAGGATCGTGTCCTTAAGGAGTGACCACTCTTCATTTTTTTCTTCTCTATTTTGTTTTCTATTTCTCAGTCTTTTCCCCTCAAACTAATTTTTGGCACAATTTCAGAATGTACAATAAAATGTTTAAAGTCAATTCACTGAATTTTGAGGACATAATAAGTAATGCTGACTTTTGAGGGCACAGACAAAATGTTTTCCAGGAGATGAAACGCAACAAACTCATAGTCATATAAGCACTCCAGGGATAATTTTATTAAACAGTTTGAGGTTTTTCAAGTGTTCTGTTTTATGATGTTTTCCAGGAGACAAAATGCACACACCTGGGTAAACAAGGTACATAAAATTGCAAGGGCTAAAGGGAAATGCAGAAACTGAAGTTACATCAAACATGTAACTAGAGTGACTAACATTCAAGTCAACTGGATTCATTCAAGACTTCCCCACTGGAAAGGTGACATTGAGGGCCATTGAGTGCACTATGAATGTTTCCAGTGCAGCCCCATTACAGGAACACCTGTCTGAAATCACTCTGCTGATTCACTGTGATCATTCATAAGGCTCAAGAGCCCTCAAAAAGGTCTCCTTCTTTGTCTGTAGTGAGATGGTGTTGGTGGTCAAGTGGCTTCAATATGAAATTGGAACAACTGCTTGTTCAAATCCTCTTAAAGGGCTTTTATTTCATTTTATTCTTGTTACACAGCTTGCCAGGAACACCTGGACTACTCCACTTGTCTCATATACAATTTATTTTTGTATCAATTTTATACACCCTTGAAATAGGACAATAGTTGCTACTGATATAATTATAGGTCCGGGTTTCAAGAAAATCTGTATGTCTGTGACACACTGCAAGAATGTCACATCACATTAGAACCAAATCTGCTTCTTACAGAAAGTTCTCCAAATTCACATGGTATTAAGCAGGCAGTAAGGATTTTTGAGTCACCATTTATCAGCACTACTGTCTTTTTTCAGCCAATAATGCTGTAAATTGCTGCTTGCAAACAGAATGTGAATTGATTTGGAGAACTGTTTAAGCTTGCAACACAGTAGTGTTACATCAAGCCTAGGATAAAGAGCTTTTTATATGTACTATAATGAAAAGAACTATTCAAAAGTTCTCTCTAATGTTTTCAAATTATGTCCTCTGACTTCAGGTAGGGATCAAATTTTTCAAACAGGGGGTATCAAAAAGTGCCACCTTATAGCTATGCTGTACGTGCAACTTAAAGTTGGATTGGAACCAACTATAAAGTTAGAGCTGGAAAATGTATACTAAACTTTATAGCTGGATGGACCTTTTTATGGTGTAATAGTTAATTAGCATGTGTAGCCAGTCTAAATAAATTGTGCGGTTAACCCAGTAAATCACATAATGTATGTAACATGTAGAAGGGGCCGAAGTGATATAAGTGCTTCCATCACACTAAGTTGAACCAGAACCAAAAGTATCCTTCTCCCCCACAGAGTAAAAATCCTCCCCTTGTGTCCAAGTACTGCTTAATAGCCTAAATCTGATCCTCCATTACATCAGTGGGAACCAAGGAAGTGACTGAAATTCTGATTCCACTAAAGTCAATAGCAAAAGCCACATCACAGTAGTCACATTGCAAGAAAGGAAAGTGGGATCTTAATAGGTTTCTATTATGCTCTGCTTAGTTTACTACACTGTGGCATCTGGCACCATGGTATCCGAGTATAGACAGAGGAATTCTAGACCTTCTTCTCATACCAGTGAACTGCAAACAAAATCCTTTGGGTACCCTTCAAGGCAGTGAGTGGTTTCAGTACTAGCACTAGTGCTCTTTGGAAATTAAGAAGTCAGAACTGAATGCAGGACTATGAAAATACAGGATGTGTAGACTTCAGCTACTCCATCGCAGGCTTTGTTTTGTTTGGCCCTACCAAACTCAGTAGTTCTAGGCTGTACTAGATGGGCAATCACCTAGGAAGGAGCTGAGGGCCAGAAGTGGTACTTAATGCACTTCACAGTCATCACTGAATCAGTGATGTAGCATTGTGCCCTTTAGCATGAGATGAGAGGACACCTAAACCCTGGTTGCTTATGATTATGGATCCTAGTTTTCTCTGATAAAAAACCTGCAAATTCTCTGATTTAAAACCCCACAAATTCTCTGATAAAAAATTCAAAATCTGTAATTAAATTGAAATGCCTCTGTACAAATAGGTGTTATCTGAACACAATATTTTATTGGTATAGTCACAATTCTAAAGCAATTTGGAAACCTACCAGCTCCTCAATCACTATAATAAAATAAATTCTAAGTACCTATAAATCTTGGTCTTTGATTTGAAGTTTATTATGAAGAGATCTGAGCTCCCCTTGCCCCTTTAGCTCACAGAACAGAGGTTGAGGCCCCTCACTCCCAAGCCACTGCCCCCTGGCCCTGCTGGTGCCCCTCACTCTTTCCTCACCCCCTACCACAACCCCCTGGCCCTGCTGGTGTATCTCACTCCCCACCCACAGGCCCCCCAGCTCTGCTGATGTACCCACAGTCTCCTTTCCCCCAGACTTGCCAGAGGGGGCCTCCAGCAGCCTGGGCTATAGGGCCTGGCACCCAGGTCCACAGCCAGCGACAAATTCCTGGCTGCTGCCTAGGGGAGGCAGTGGCTACTGCAGTGTACCAGAGCATGGAGCCGGGCTCCCCACTCCCACAAGCAGCACAGCTGGAGCAGAGCCTGTGTGGGGGCAGGGTGGGGTGCAGGTTGCCTGCTGCAGGCTTGGGCAGGGAGAGGCCAGCTCCCTGCCGATGTGCACACTCTCAGGGGATACAGGGGGTCCTTGTGCCCCCCAGATCCATGTGTGGGGTATGGGTGGGAGCAGGATGCCCACTGTGGACTCAGGCTCCAAGACCTGCTGCCCACCCCTTGGGACCTCTGTGGCCTGGCAGGGAGGACCAGCAAAGCAAGACAGAATGGGGCCAGGAAGGAAAGCTCCTTGCCATTGCAAGCCTCACACTGCCCTGGCAATGCATTCACTACCTGCCACACAACACCAAGAGGCAGAACCCTGTGCCACCACGCCTGCAGGGGACACCTCACCAGGGCAATGCAGGGCTCACAGTGGCAAAGAGCTTTCCCACAAAGCCCTGCCCTTCCATACTGGATCCTGCCTGCTGGGCTGCAGAGGGCCTGGGGCAGGGAGCCTGAGTCTGCCTCAGGCAGCCCAAACCCACGTGTGCCCTCGTCCTGTGCACAGCTCTGTGGGGCACAGTTCCTCCTTGCCCTGCCAGGAGTATACAGAGCAGTGGAGAGCCAGCCCTCCCCACCACCCATCCCCTGGATGAGCTACTCATGGCCCTGTCCTGTTCCAAGCTGGGGCCCTGTGGTTGCATGTTCCAGCCCTGGACCCCACGCACGGCCCAGCTGAGCAACAGCTTCAGCCCTGCCCAATTCCCTCCTTCCCTACGAAGGCTCAATCCCCCTCCCCCACCAGACTTACCTGCAAAAGTAGCTCTCCAGGCTTCCTAGCAGCCATGTGCATATACATGCACACAGTGCCCCTTGCCTGATTGTCCTCTTCCCACTCTCCCCTAAACCTTGCAGACTGGAACGCTGCCAGCCTTCAGAGAGCTCTTTGCAAAAGTGCAATATCCACATGTTTCTCCATTAAAATGAGAAATCCATGTTTTTTTCCCATGGGAAATGGAGAACCTGGATCCCTTTTTATGATGCATAAAATCACACATTCTTTTCATAAGAAGAGTAAGGATGTTGGCAACAGGGCTCCGATTTGGTTCCAACTTCATAAGTGCATGTGGCCCAACTAGATTTCTTCTGCACATAAGCTGAATAGGTTGTGTATTGCATATTATTCCTGTGCATCCATTAAAGGCTGCTACATGTTGGATCACAGAATTGGAAGGTACCACTTATGAGCCAACAGTGTGCCCTTGTTGCCAAGAAAGCTAATGGCATCCTGGGCTGCGTCTGTAGGAGTGTTGCCAGCAGATCAAGGGAAGTATTTATTCCCTTCTATTCAGCACTGGTGAGGCCACATATGGAGTATTGTGTCCAGTTTTGCACCCCCACACCCCCAAGAAACAATGTGGACAAGTTGGAGGGAGTCCAGTGGAGGACAACAAAAGTGGTTAGGGGCTAGGGAACATGACTTATGAGGAGAGGCTGAGGGAACTGGACTTATTTAATCTGCAGAAGAGAAGACTGAGGGGGGATTTGATAGCAGCCTTTGACTACCTGAAGCAGAGCTCCAAAGTGGATAGAGTTAGACTTCTCAGTGGTAGCAGATGACAGAACAAAGAGCAATGGTCTCAAGTTGCCACAAGGGAAGTTTAGGTTAGATATTAGGAAAAAAACCTCTCTCACTAGGAGGCTAGTAAGACACTGAAACAGGTTACCCAGAGAAGTTGTGAAATCTCCATCCTTTCAGGTTTTTAAGACCCAGGTAGACAAAGCCTTAGTGGGGATGATCTAGTTGGAAACGGTTCTGCTTTAAGCAGGTGGATAGACTAGGTGGCCTCCTGAAGCCCCTTTCAACCCTAATTTTCTATGATTTCTATCTTCATGTCCAGCTACCTGGAACGGCAGGCAACTAAGTTACCAATCTTGAGTCCAAAAGTGCCAACAGGAACAGCCACAACAGCCCTCCCTCTTCTTCCAACAAGCATCCTGAAAGCTTTCCCCTTATATCTCTGTAACAAATTTAGGAGCTGTAGTACGGAGAACCAAAGGCCTCAGAACAACCTCAATGTACTGTAGGGAGTGAACAAGAGATATGAAGAGTATGACCTATGCCTTGGTCCTCTGCAATGGTAGGAAATTTGTTACCCACAACATACCCCGATGATCCTAGTAGTGGATTGTGTCTTCCTCTATAGGATAGGGCAACACATCTATTCTGTACCTCATCAGTTCTGGAATGAGGAGACTCATACATGGTACATTAAAACACCCTTCATTGACTTCAGCTAGGATCAGTAAGTCCCCAGTGGGAGCATCACCAGCAAGGGATGTGGTTGCTGTACTAAGTGATGTGGATCTAGTATGTTTCAGAGTGAGGAGCCCTATACACAACATGTAAAGACCCCATCTCATGCAGTAAAATTAAGGACATGAGGGAACAAAAAACCCACCAAATCCAATAAGGCACATTTCTGACTAATGCTCCATCCACTGGGGGAAGCTGTGGATTTCAGGGGAGACAGGATTCATGGGCAAACTCTGCTCCAGTTCCTGTGGACATTGGGGTCTCCAGTATGGAAGACTTGATCCTTCCCAGTGTTCTGTAGGCCTTCCCCACCGCCATGCATCCTTCAGGAAAAGTGCTTCCTACCCATACTATGTGTTAATTAGAAGTGTTATCTTCAGCATGGATTTGTGCTCAGGTATCTTCTGGGTCTTACAGAAAGTTTGACACCTACCCGCAACCTCTCCTTCCTCAGACCACTAGAAATATGCTCGACTGAATAGACTAGAAAAAGCGGGATATTCAGGAAGGGGAACACATAGCATGATGGGGAATGAACACTTTGTACTCACATTTCTAGGTCATGGAAAAGAGAATAGTTGATAAACTTTATTCAGCATTTCTGGATCTCTGCATGAAAGACACTCTTCCTAAAACGTGACTCACAATCATTACCATCCACAGTTCTCTAAAATGATATGAAATAAAGAAATAGCCTCTCCAGCCATCCAAAAATGTGTTCATTTAATATTTAAGCTTTCAAAGTGATTATACAATTGGACAGGGTTGTTCTTTGGCTCCTGGCTCTAGCAGCCTGATAGTGCCATATCCTTTGAAAAAGCGAATCAGATATTCTGATATATAAACCCCGGGCGCATCTGACTTTGAATAATATATCAAGCATCTCCGAATAAAATCTCATAATAATTTAATCAACATCCTTGGAGCCTTCATTGTGGAAATCTGCCAAGAGAGACAGGGATAAGGTGGAAGCCTTGATATGCCTCTGTGGCCTGTGATATTAAAGCTCTGCTGATGTAATGCATTGCTAGTGGGCTTCCCATCTCTGCTGAGGCTGATGACAGCTTAGCGAAGAGCAGTGTGGAAAGCAACTGCATGTCCTAGTTAGTAGATCACTAGATCAAGAATCAGGAAACCTAAGTTTTATTCCCAGCTCAGCTACTGGCCTGCAGTGGACTATTGGGCAATTCATCACGCCTCCATTTCCCCTTCTACTCTGTTTATGTAAACTGTTTTGAGCAGGGGCTACTTCTCCCTATGTTAAAGCATGGAGCATGGGATCTGTGGTGTTACTATGATAAAGAACAACTTCTAAATATCAAGCGAGCTCCTACTCAGAAAAATGACCCTATAAAATGATATTCTCTTACTCCAGTCTTTGCTATACATTAAATGTATTTGCTAGGTTTAGCACAGCTGCCAGTTCCATCGGCACTGAGGAACCCAGATAAATGTCGGCAGGATTTTTTTCTGATGTACTGCAGTTGCATGGAGGCAAGGAAGAACTCCTTTTAGTGAATGATGTCCCATGACCTGCAGTCCATGACAGAGCTTATGAATGATTGAATTTGGGGTTCATTGGCAATTCCCAGAAAATCAAAATTATTTCAGGTCAACCTGAGGGAAAGTTTTCAGGAGCTCCCAGCAAGCCATAGTAGCAATAGCAATAGTTTGATCCTAAATTACATGTTTTGTTTCCTTTTCAAACATTTTTAACTTCATTTTTTAAATAAAACTGAAGGAAATTGGAATCATAATGTCAAAGTAAAACCTCAACATGGCCTGTTTAAAAATTTTTTTTTTTTAAACTTATTTAATTTGACCTTTTTCTGCTGCCTTAAAAATCAGGTAAACAGACAAAACTGTGCCATGCTGTGGTGTTGCCAAATACACATTTTTCATGGGAAAAAATAGTTTTGCCCAATAAAATTTATCCGACTATTCTGCAGAACTCAGATCATAAAACTCTACTGTTCCACTCAGGTTTTTGTATCAAAAACATTTTAACACAACCTTTAACTGGTACATGTGTAGGTAGCAGCACTCTCTTCGCATTTTGGCTTCAGTTTAAGCTGGCAACATAGCTTTGGTTTTTACTCTACCTATACAACGTCACCAGAGACACGTTGTCCTCCCCAAACAATGCTCATGTTCTGATTGTGTACTTAGAAGGAAAAATATTGGCTACTGACCCAGCCCTGCTTATCTGGTAATCTCTGGAGACAAACTCAACCTACAAAAACTGAGCCTGGCAAGCAGTAAGACAGCCAAGACAGTAAGATATGCATCCTCTGGGAGACAATTATCTTCAAAGGGACCATCTAACAATGGCCATCAGCATATCATTCCATGTCCAATTCCCATCTGAAATATCAAGGACAGGATTTTTATTTTTTTTTTTATACAACTCACTCATATTAGCTTGTTCTTATTTATTTATTAATTCAGCAGGCTACAGGTGGCTTTTTAGAAGAAGGAAACACTATATGGTTTGTCACAGAAAGGATGAAAACCCCCTTGGTCCCTCAAGCAATGTCTCAGTTGTAACAAATTTTCAAATGCCAGCACTGTTGAAGGATGTCCCTTTCATTTTCACTTAAATAAATCCATCCAGCAGTGACATGAAAAGAGCAAACAACAGTTGATGCAGAGCAAATGCATTAGACAAACTCTCTCCCGCAACTACACATATAAGTACCTTTGGAGACCAGAGGGATTATTCCACAGATGGTAAATTGTCTGACATGTATGCAAGCTGACAAGGGTTTTCAACCTTCAATTATTATACAGAATCATCTTCTATTTAACGCAGGATTTCTGCCCCTGAACTTCACTTTATATTATTATTTGTTGGAGGGCTACTGTCAGCTTCAGGGCAAGAGTACTTCCAAGACTGCAAAGTGCCATTTATAACTGCCTGCATAAAGATTAGGAGATAAATTAGAATCTAGGGTGACTTAACTTGTTCAGGTAAAGCTGCTAATCAGTCCCAAGACACATACTCCTGGACAAACTGGACGACAGAGAACATTACCGAGAGTCTCTTCAATCTTAATACTTTGCAATTCTGCTGCAGTCAGTATGGTAAACACCAAGCACACAGATGGCAGAGCATTGGTGTCAGCTGCAAATACTGCCTCCAAACTATTTCATCCATGCATTCCTTCAGTCTCCCCTGGTATAACTCCATAGGTATCTCACTGGTGCTGGGACTCCTGGGATGAACTGAACCCACTGCAGAAACTTGAACGAAGGTCTCTTATGACTTTGGTTGTCAGTGATTTGTGGTGGTCTATTGTGGGGAGATTTGGAGGTGGGAGGGAGGGGGTAGCCTTTTTCCCTAGAAAGGAAAATAAAACCTATTCTATTTATTGTCACCCTGCCTAGCCTGACACCTCGACTCAGTCATTCAGTCCCCTTTTTCTTTCTACTTAAAGTAGCCACTCTGGCTGACCGTATTTTGGAGCTTTACAAAAAAAACGGTACTGGCAGCTTCACACAGCGTGTTTGGTTAACAGAAAGACTTTACGGTGCTACATAAAACTGATAACGGGTCATAATCTTAGTCAGCACACAAAGCGTATATAACTTCAGCCAAACATTTATGAACACCATCAAAATTAGCCGAAAGAAAACAGTCTATTATCTGCTTGCCAGTAAATCTCCTCTTCGAACAAGAAATAAATCACAGCAGTAATGGCGCCATATTTATGCCATTTCCATTTAATTCCTCTTCTTCACAAAGGAATATTTTGGTTTTTAAACATAAAACAACATGCTCACAGCAGGTGTTGCTAAATATATAAGCGTGCCCAAACAGCCAGGCTGCCTCTATAGACAGAGAAATGTGCCTCAGCACAAAACAGCAGAATAAAGCTCCACTAGGAACTACATAACAACCAACTGGAGAATAACAACAATAGAAGAGACTAATGCTCATGAAAATGCACTGTCTCACCATCAGCTGTGTGTCATTCTGAGACGATCAAATGGACTGTAAGGGCAATTTCCACCCAAGCTTGCTATAATGGCAGGTTTGCTATTTGAACAACATATCTTATATCAGTTACCACAATCTATTTATTTATAATTGGGGTTATGTTCCATTATTTATAGAACTTGATTAGATTGCACTCATTCTTTTGTCAGCCGATGAACCAGAAACAAGAAGTGCAAAACACAATGGCCTCCGCACAAATGCCTGGAAATGAATGGTATAACCAGTAAGCCTGTGTGAAGCAGCTAGTATTTGTGCTAGATTCGGCTGATTCAGGGGACAGCGATTCGATTTGGCGATTCATATCACTGTCCCAATTCTATTTGGCCAAATATGATCTGGAGATCCAGCTGCTGCTGAATCTCCAAATGAGCCAGACCAGGCCCATCCCTACCCGCTCTCCCAGCCCAGCAATGGCTGCCCCACCAGCCCCAACTCTCAGTTCTTGTTAAAAAAAAAAAGAGCCCGAACTCAGCAGGTGCTGCCAGGCAGGGGGCAATCCCTGCTGCCCCCCACTGCATGGGGGGCTCTACACAAGCCCCCCACCCTCCCTCACTCCCCCAGCCCCCCCATGGGTGCCCTACCCAGGCCAGCTCCAGCCCTTTAAGAAAAAAAAAAATCCCCCGCAGTCACCACTCCTGCCAGTGGGGGATGATCCCCACAGCCCCACACCATGTGGGAGGCTCTTCCACAAACCCCCAAAGCCCCCAAACCACTGCAGGAGCAGTGAGTCCCAGGGCTTTTCTTGTTCTTTTGTTTCTTAAAGAGCCAGTGCTGGCTCAGGTAGGGCACCTGGAGGGGGGGGGGTCTAGGGAAGCAGGGGGCAGTTGGGAGACTCATACAGAGGCCCCCATGCAGTGTGAGACAGTGGGGGGCAGCAGTGATTGCCCTCCACCTAGCAGCATCTGGTGAGCACCACAGCTTTTTTTTTTTTTTTTTTTTTTTTTTTTTAAAGGCTGGGAACTGGGGTGGGTTGGGGACAGCCGGGAAGGAGGTGGGGGGTCAAGGGGCTGGCAGGGACCCCTACCCCAAGTACTTACCAGCTTAGAGTCAGCTGCAACTCCCTGCTGCAGCCGGAAGGGACTGCCCAAATCATCAAAGCTCTCCGAATCTTTTCTGAAGATTCGGAGAGCTTTGAATCAATTCAGACCTCTTAACTGGTCCCCTGATTCAATCTGGATTTGAAGATTTGGCCACTGAACTGGGCCAAATCTCCTCCAAATCAAATCACCACCCGAAGCTTCGCACATCCCTAGTAATCAGGTCTGATTATGAGTTGATTTTACACCTGGTTAAAGGATCAGTGACAAGATTAACATTGCTGAAATCCTAGTTTTCACCACTAAAACCTCTTCTAATTCTTACTCAGCACATCTTTTCAGAGCCCAGTCTACCTAGAGGGGTCTCTAAATGCACAGTATTTTTGCCCTGCAAGTTTTAGTTTTTCCCCTAGCCTTTTCCATATTAAAATTAATACATCATTGTTGGCTCATTGTCTTGCTTTAATGAGACTATTATTTTGAACAAAGCTGGTCATAAATGAAACAATCACATCCACAAAACAGCTCATTGCTCTTTTGGGATCAAAATGAGCAGCAGGATGAAAGCTCTCTCAGCCTTTAGATGGTTTGGGGTTTAAAAAAAACAAAAACCCAGGAACAGTTTAAACATCTCCTAGAAATGTGACTCTGTATCTAGAATTTACCAAGGGTAAATTCTGCAAACTGCACTTCTAGAGAGCACAGCCTTCTCTCTCCTACTGCACAGAGTTAGCAACCAAAAGCAACTGTTATCAGCGACTTATGCTGATGCAAACTTTTCAGATCCACTCATTAATCTAGCATCTGGATGCCTGTTAATCAGAGCTGCAAGGTTACTTTAACACTCCCCATGGCTTATGCTCCTTGGCAAATCTTGCTATTTGATGAAACAATTTGTTACTATGTTTCATGGAGAAAGAGGCTGAAATTTCTCACTGATCACACCATCATTCAAATATAATGCAAAGCACCTGGAACCCACGCATCTAATGTGTTACAGGGATGGTGTTGGTAAGTACTCAATTTCTTCCTAGCCCCATGCACGATGTCAAAGGTTATTTAGCTGGCTGTTTGAACCAACACTGGTAGTGCTTAAAGTCTTTATACAGATTGCATACTAGCAGCTCTTTTTCCAGGCTGGGATTGCAGTGATCTCACTGATAATCCTTTTAGCACAGCAGGTATTAGTCAACCATCTATGTTCATTCTTCCAAAGCTGCCACAGCCTCTGGCAGTCTTTCATCACAATGCCTTGCTGGCTAGCTCCGAGAGAGGTCACTGGTCACTGTCGCCATATATCAGATGCATAGAGCTGTTGCAAGAATCAGTGAAAAGGTTTGGGCTCGTTTTCCACAGCCTGCCTGATTTGGGATTTATCTAGGAACATGTTGAGTGGACTGAAATTTCATCTGGCAAAGACACAGGAGTCAATTGTGGGCCAGTGGGAGAATCACCTTGGGAAGCTTTCTACCCTTTCTGTGGGTTTAAAGCAAGTGCTTATGAAGTCGGTAAGAATCATTCTATTGACTTAATGGGCTTTAGTACATGCCCTGGAATGCCTGTGGCATCCTAATTGCTAGGTAATACAAAGGGGCAGCAGAAACCACAAGATATTCCCACCTACCTTTTACATCTCATTAGGCAAAGATTTGTGACTTAAGGGCACTTGTGCTCCTAAAACATCTCTGATGCTTTTGAAAGGAGAGCCCTTACTGTTGCAAATTAGTTCACCATAAGCTACTTACTAAGTATTATAAACAAGTCACTTTAAGCAAAAGATCAGCTTTGAGGAAAGTCTGCTCGCATGCTTTTTTCCTCTTCAAATACTGCTCATCACAACCTGCACTCCTTCCACTAGACTGAGTTGCTTCTGCTAGCTCCAATTCTACTCTACAACAATAAAACTTTAACAAACATTTTGACTAATGAAATGGGAAAAAAAAGCTTTACATGTTTCTGGTGACCGAGAAGAACAATGTAAATGAGAAATGGGTAAGGCCCATCACATGAAGACTTGAGGGTGTCCTGGTAAACCAAGGATTTACAGTAATTTAAAACTGGATGCTGCAAACACACTTTTACCTAAGGCAAAGCCTGAATGTGGGGAAGCTGAGGCAATAATTTATTGGGAGGAAGAAAGGGTGAGAGGGAGGAGATGACAAAACTCTATTTGTTTAAATTATACACCTGGGCCTCAAGTTTATGAAAGGTAAGACTTTGGGCAGCCTATGACCTGGGGATGAGAGATGATCAAAAAGAGCCTTTATCACACCAATTAGTGGTCCTGGACAGCGGTTATATCTTTTCTTAGGCCAACAAGATTTTTGCAAAAAAAAATCTTTAATTGCAAGCTTTCAGGCACAAACACCCTTCATCAGAGAAAAGATTGTAAAAGTTCTCTTGGGTAGAAATGAAAGTTCATATTTCATAGGATTTCACAGAGGAGTCAAAAATGGAAAAACCCTCTGTGCAGCAGTTCTTAGCTGGTAAGGGGTCTCAGCTCTCCTGTGAGGCTGTGATGATGCAAATTACCTTAGACAAAGGCAGGAGCAGGATCTCAGGTTTCAGGTGGTCAACCTTGTTATCCCACCATGCATTCTTGGCCAAATCATTCACAGCTGCTGTTCTTAACTCATCCAAGTGCAAGCAGCTCAGCCCATCCCAGCAAGAGAGAGTGGAAAGGGTAATGCAACCTGCTAAGGCTTGGGAGAGAATTTTGTGTATGCAAAATATAGTAGAAAGCCCTCCGAGTTCATCTTACTTTAAACCCACCAAACAAAATACTTTCTAACACTTACATTGGTACATTTAGACAAGTGAAACAAAGTAGATTCAGTACATTTGCAATAAACATTGTGACAGAGAGATATACAATACATGCAAATAGTTCTTTATCCCTATTAGCTAAATGTCTCTTTTCCCAATTAATGTGGATCATTGAGGACCAAGCTCAACAACCCAGAATGCCCCTTCCACTTCTATGTTCCTCATAAGTTCTCAGAACACAATGTTAACAGGAGAATTACAGTAGCGTAAGTTAGCTGTGCTATATGCAAGTTGTTGGGGGTTTTTTAGTAAGTGTTATTCTCTTATACAAGAGGTGTGGTGGCAGAGTAGTGAAGGGGTCTTTCTACCAATCAGAAGACGGAAGGTCAAGTTTTCTCCAAATTCACACTGAAGGCTGCCATCAAACTGTAAATGTGTGCCTGTCTATTATGGCTGGGGAGTGAATAGTGGATATGGATGACATTAGCTACACTCCCTTGAGTGCTGTAGACTAAGAAACAGGTTTACCTTAATATTGGCTTGATAGGCCATCTAATATCACGTGAATATTTGATCTTTTGATAAAAAAAGTCGTAAGTTTTATCTTAGCAACCCACTTTGTAAGTCAACCCAGCTTTGTAAGTCACCTTGCCATACATTCCAATAGGGCCAAGTTAATTTCACCTGAAAATTTTAAGAAGAGGGGCAGGTATATCTGCCCTGTCCACACTGGTACTAGGATACAGAGATGAAATTACACTATGCTTCCATTACCTTCACCCCCTCCAGCCTGCAGACTGGAATAGAGGGTGCAATACCTCCACGCTAAAACGTTAAATCCAGTGGCTGTGCCTGATCATCATAACATACGAGACCTTAGTCCTTTTATCATTCTTTGCACTGGTCCCATAAACTTGGACTTGTAATTGAAGGTAATCTCTCTCAAACATACACATGCCTATTGCAAGACAGGCTCTCTGCTCCATTAAAATCTTTAAGTTGTGCAAAGTCTTACATTAGCTCTCTGCAAATGGGTGAATTTCAGCTTGTAGGAGTGAGTCTATTTGGTGCAATTTTCTTATAGCTGCCAAGCTACCGTCTTAAGTGAGCTGAGCCATTAATGTCTTGGTCCTTTGATTTTAGTACTGTGCAATCATAGCAGATGTTTAGAAAATTGTGTTCATAGGATTGGATCCATTGCATCTGCTTCTCCTGGTACACACTGCTTTTCTAGCTCATTGCACTCTCCTTTAAATTAAAAAAAGCAAAAGACAACATATTTGATCTCACGTTTGCTATTAATCAGAAAGTGGAAAAGGGATGTTTACATATCTTTACAGTAGCTTGTTTTTAAACCAGCTACCAGAGTGCAACATTTGCTAAGGTACTCTTAATGAATATTGCTCATCTCTATCCCAGACAGCCTTCCAGCTGGCTAGAAGAGTTTTATCATTTCCTTTTAATGAGCTGAAAACATGTAATCAAGTAATGGTTAGAAGACGGCACTTTATCATGGATTTACTCTAATGGGAGTAACAATAGACTAGGACAGGGGATGGCAACCTACAGAGTACAGGTTGGATATGGCCTATGGAGCCATTTCATCTGACCCATGACCTTGGGGCTCCTATGGTGTGTTGGCAGGGGGGGCTTCTCCTGTGTGATGGCCAGGCAAGAGGGAGAAGGGGCAGCCAGTACAGAAGGGCCAGCTCATCTCAGACTGAGATGGATAATTTTAGCCCCCCACTCCTGAAGCATTGCTGGCTTCTGGACACAGATGACCTGACCCAGTGTATCACCTTGCACTAGGAACTGCAATGCTTTGTACCTCAGCCCCAAAGGGGATAATGATACTTAAACTTTTTAATGGGCTTTGATATCTATCAATAAAATATATATATCTACAAGTGCTAGCTGTTACTGTTATTATGGTCCATAGAGCACACTGGACATAGTTTTTTCCAGGTCTTTGTTTTCAGTGGTTTTTTTGGCCACATCTTCAGCTGGTGTTGCTCACATCAGGTCCACTGACTTTAACCAGAAGTCAATAAAGCTAAAATGAATGATGCTAGCTGAGGCTCTGGCCCTCTTGATTCATATTTCTTTTGTGCAGAATAATTTTCCTGATGGCACTACTTGTGGCTGCCAAGAATGAAACACCACTAAATGATACTCACTAATACCCTAATAACTAGATGTGGAATAAACCTCCTTTTTTTTCCTGCCCAGCACTCACATTGTTCTGCATCCAGTAAATAATATGAAGAAAATACCCAACTCGGCATTTGAATGTTAAAACAAATGCACTTCAAATCTGTTTAAGCCACTTGTGAGTTTTTCTTTCATCAGTATATTAACAAATGAGTTTACTGGAAAGAACATTCACTTATCTATATCTAAAATAAAAAAAACATGATGGATTTCAAATTGCAAATATCCAATACCCACAATCAAGCTCTCACAGACAAGATGCATGCCAAAATGTACTTGAAATGTTGAATGTCCTTTCCACTCTGAGATATTATCATTGCTTTTATTTTAAGTAGAGGAAATAGCGCTGTATAATGTAATTTCTTGAAAACTCGGATGATTTTTTTTAACATATGCCCACTGCACTTGCAGAAACTCTATACTCTGTGATGAGTTATTCATTCCAATCTGCAGCTCAGTGTGAAACAGGAGAGCATACATTTATGCACATTAAAACTGAAGAAAGCATTCACATGAACCCCTGTGAAGAGAAACCCACTACATTTTACACAAGTGTAAAGAGACAGAGAAACACAAAGCTGGGGTATAATGATAAGGAGAAATAGATGGAAAGGAATCTAAGGGACTGACCAAAGCAATAGGAGAGGAAAGGAAGAAGTAGAAAGGATACAAGGAGCAATAAATGAAATATTAATCAAAATATGTGAGGATTTTCCAAGAGAGCTTGATTAAAGTCTAAATCTGCATGAGTAATTGGATAATAGATTATTTCTATTTAATCTATTACAGTGGACATAGCTAGATGCCCTTATGGGAAACAGTGGTCCCTGGATAGAATGAAAATACATAGAATTGTGCAATCTATCATTGTAGGGTCTATTCAGTGTTTAGGTGAATGATAGGTTCAGTTTCAGTGGTTTTACCTGTGATCAAAGTGTTGACAATATTGCAGGAGGACACATATGCAGGAGGATCAAGCAGCTTGGCAAGCTCTGCTGGGGCTGCAAGAGGTTCATACCTGTTCCAAAGGGCCCCAATGCCCACCACACCAAGGTCCCTGCCCTGCTGGAGCTTTGCAACAGCTATGAACCTCTTGCAGCCCCAGCAGAGCCTGCCAAGCTGCCTGATCCTGTAGGCAACACAGGCTGAACTATAGCTACTGGCCCTGCTCTCCCTAAGACAGAACACAAAGTGTTTCTCGTGGGAGACTCCATCCTGAGGAAGACTGAGGGGGCAATCTGCCACCCTGACCCCTTAGCCTGCGAAGTTTGCTACTTCTTGGGAGCCCATATCCAAGACATTGCGGAGAGGATCCCTGAGCTCCTCTGGCCCACTGACCACTACCCTATGTTCCTTATCCATGTGGGCACAAATGACACAGCTCGGAGCAATCCCAGGTGGGTCATGAAGCACTACAGGGATTTGGGAGCAGGTCTTAAAGTTTTAGGGGCACAGGTGTTCTCCTCAGTCCTCCTGGTTTTGGGCCACGGGATGAGGGAGAGGATGATCCAGGTAGTCAACTGAAGACTGCAGCACTGGTGTCATCAGGAAGGCTTTGGCTTCCATGACCACAGTCTGCTCTTTGGTAAGGGAAGTAGCAAGCTGCTGGGAGGGGATGGCCTCCACCTCTCTCTGCTGGGGAGGAGGCTCTTCTTAGCCAGACTGGCTGACCTGCTCCACCCGGCTTTAAACTAAGCCCGCTGGGGGACGGGGAGACTACAGCCACTGCTGGCCTGCTGAGCAACCCTTGCAAAAGCCATCAAGCCAAGGTACTTAAGGGACCCCAATCCTGCCCCAGCCCTGGAACAATCTGTGGGCAAGGCAAGGGCTCCCAAGGAGACACTTGCTTACCTGTACACCAATACCAGGATCTTGAGGAATAAACAGAAGGAACTTGTCCTCCTGCTTAACACAAACAATTATGATGTCATAGGGATAATGGAGACCTGGTGGGACTCCACCCATGACTGGGCCACTGGTATAGACAGCTATACCCTGTACAGGAGAGACCGAGTGGATAAAAGCGGTGGGGGTGTAGCTCTCTATGTCAAGGAGGGCTACGTGTCCCTGTAAGCCAACTTTGGCACCCACAGTGGATGACTGGAGACCCTCTGGGTTAAAATCTATGGGGGACACAGCACAGGGGACACAATAATGGGAGTCTACTACAGACCTCCTACCCAGGATCAAGAGCTTGATCAGGAGATTGCCAGGGAATTGGCTGAGGCTGCACGCTCCTGGTGCATGGTTGTCATAGGAGACTTCAACTACCCAGACATCTCATGGGAAAAGCGCTTGGCCAAATCTGAATGGTTGCAAAGCTTCCTCACGTGCGTAGATGAGCTCTGTCTGATGCTCATGGGTCTATGGGTCGATGGGAGGTAAAGCACTGCTTGACCTGGTACCGGCAGCTGGAGACAACCTAATCAGTGACCTAATGATCAAAGGAATATGGGTGACAGCAACCATGAGCTGATCACCTTTCCTGTGAACCGTAAAGGTGGCAAGTCAGTCAGCAATACAGAAGTCCTCAACTTCAGAAAAGCTGAATTTGACTAGCTCAGGAGGCTTGTCAGCGAGGCCTTAAGGAATTATGACCCAAAGGGGAAGGGACTTCAGGAAGAGTGCTGGCTCCTCAAGCAAAGTCTGCCTCACCCCGGAGGAAAGGCAACAAAAGGGCACAGCAGCCACCTTGGCTTTCCAGGAAACTAGCGGACCTCCTGCATCTAAAAAGAAAGACCTACAAAATATGGGGGACGGGATCCACCTCCAAGGAGGAATATTCTGCACTGGTCCGGACCTGCAAGGAGTGAACCAGGAAAGCCAAGGCTGCGACTGAACTCCAACTAGCTACAAATATCAAGGACAATAAAAAGTCCTTTTTCAGATATGTGGGAAGCCAGAGGAAAAGCAAAGGCAACTTTGGACCCCTGCTAAACCAGATGGGACAACTGACAACTGACACCCGGGAAAAAGCCACCTTGCTAAATGGGTACTTTGCAATGGTTTTTCACCAGTCCCAAGGGACGACCCTGCCCAATATGGGATGGGAAGACCTGGGTTAGGGAGATTCCTTACCTTCCATCAATGCTGACCTCATGAAGGAACATCTTGAGAGGCTGGATAACTTCAGGTTTGCCAGCCCTGGCAGTTTACACCCCAGGGTATTCAAGGAGCTGGCTAGCATCATAACTCAGCCCCTGGCATGGATCTTCAAGAACTCCTGGCGCTCTGGTGAAGTGCTGGAAGATTGGAAGAAGGCCAATGTGGTGCCTATCTTCAAGAAAGGGAGGAAAGTAGATCTAGCAAACTACAGCCCCATCAGCCTGACCTCTATCCCAGGGAAGGTCTTAGAAAAGATTATCAGAGCAGCCATTCTTCAAAGACTAGCTGATGGCAACATCCTGAGGGACAGCCAGCACGGGTTTGTTGTGGGTAGGTCTTGCTTGACCAATCTTATTTTCTTTTACAACCAGATGACTTATCACCTGGACAAGAGAGAAGAGATTGATATCATATATCTTGACTTTAAAAAAGCCTTCGAGCTGGTATCCCATGGTCACCTCTTAGCAAAAATCTCCAACTGCGGCCTTGGGTTTACTATGATCCTCTGGCTGGGGAATTGGCTCTGTGGTCAGACTCAGAGGGTGGTAGCTAACAGAAGTGAATTGTTGTGGTGCACTGTGACCAATTGGGTCCCTCAAGGCTCTGTCTCTGGACCTATGTTATTCAACATCTTCATTAATGATGTGAACATTGGAGTCAGAAGTGGACTGGCCAAGTTTGTCAATGAGACCAAACTTTGAGGTAAAGTATCCACGCTTGAGGACAGGAAGACGATCCAGGCTGACCTTGACAGACTCAGAAAATGGGTGGATGAGAACCTGATGGTGTTTAACAATGAAAAATGCAAGGTTCTCCACCTTGGGAAGAATAACCCGCGGAATGCTTATAGGCTCGGCAGTGCTACGCTGGGGGTTATGATTGACCATAAGATGAACATGAGCCTTCAATGCCATGCTGCTGCATCCATAGATGCTTCTCAAGCAAATCCCAGGACATCATTCTCCCATTGTACTCTGCCTTGGTGAGGCCGCAGCTGGAGTACTGCGTCCTGTTTTGGGCTCCACAATTAAAAAGCATGTGGAGAAGCTTAAGAGAGTCCAGAGGAAAGCCACACATGATCAGAGGTCAGGAAAACATACCTTGTGATGAGAGGCTGAGAGGTATGGGACTCTTCAGCCTAGAAAAGCGCCGGCTTGGGGTGATCTTGGGGTGGCCTATAAGTTTGGTCAGGCATGGCTTACCCCTTGTGAATCCACGCTGGCTATTCCTAATCACCTTCTTCTCCTCCAAGTGTTTAGAAATGGATTCCTTGAGGATCTGCTTCATGATTTTTCCAGTGACTGAAGGGAGGCTGACTGGTCTGTAGTTCCCTGGATCCTCCTTCTTTCATTTTTTCAAAGATGGGAACTATATTTGCCATTTTCCAATCATCTGGGACCTCTCCCATTCACCATGGGTTTTCAAAAATATTGGCCAGTGGCTCTGCAATCACATAAGCCAACTCCCTCAGCACCCTCAGGGGCATCACATCCAGCCATGGACTTGTACATGTCCAGCTTTTCTAAATAGTCCCTAACCTGTTCTTTTGCCCCTGTTGGCTGCTCACTTTCTCCCCAAACTCTGCTGCCAAGTGCAGTAGTTTGGGACCTGACCTTGCCTGTGAAGACTGAGGTAAGAAAGTCATTGAGCACTTCAGCCTTTTCTGCATCATCTCTCAGTAGGTTGCCTCCCCCATTCAGTAAGGGACCCACACTTTTCCTGATTTTTCTCCAGGTCCTCACCTTTGTCATGCTGACCTTTAAAGAGATCCCACCAAGTCTATCTACTCCTCTTCCCCTTCTGATTCCCATCTCCTCCTCTCTTCCCACCAACATTAATTCAGTTGCCACATCTAAATCTTCTTATGCTTCCTCCATCTCCCATGTGGTACATTAGCCTCTACCACAGCCCTCTCTCCTTCTCCCACTACCGTAACTATTCTTCCATTATGTCATCATCCCTAACCTCCCTCCCTATCCCTTCTTTCCTCATCACCCTTTGTGTTATTTTTGGAATGCCCACTCTCTCTCTAAAAAGAGCAAAGCTATCCACTCCTTCGTTACTCACTCCACCAGACCCTGGTTGTCACAGAAACCTGGCCTCCTTTTTGTATCTGCAACTGTCCACTCTTGTAGAGGCCTTTTCTTCCTTACTCTTAGTCATTAATCAGATTGTGGTAAGGGTGATGGGCTTTCTTCTTCCATCAACTACTTCTCCTTTCAAACACTTCCAACCTCTACCCCTTTCCTTTTCCCTGTCCCACACCAACTCTCTTCTTACTACTCTTTCTGATCTAGAGGATGTGTAAGGATTCAGTGATGTTCTGAACCCTTGCATTTGGATTTAGTATGCTCTACTGTAGCTCTGTAGGCTATGGTAATGGTCATATATGGAAGGAAATACTTTTTTTACCTACATAACCATGGGAGAAAAGCCTATTTATTTGATCTGTGTTCAGGGAAGAGTCTTCACCTGAAAGAAAGTAATGATGAAACTTTGGTTGGTTACAAAAGATTAATGTGCATACACAACACTTAGTTCTGGAGCTGACTGGGAATGTAAGTGAGCTCTAAATCCCTAGCAAAATAGGGATTCAAACTGTTCTTTCACCTCCTTCCTTCATTGCCCCATCCATTGGTTGTTCTGGTGTGGCATGGAGCAAGTCCAAGAGGTTCCTTTCACCCTTCATCTGTTTTCTTCATAAAAAATAGAAAGTGCTCTATTTAACTTTAGTGATGGGCAGGGGTTTTTGTTTTGTTTTAATTTTCAAAAATTTTTGTAGGATGAGAAAATGATTTAATTGCATCCCTTAGCATCTAATAGAGTGGAATAGTTAGTACCATTATGAAAGTTTCAAAGGAAGATAATTTTAAGTGAAGCAACTCTTTAAATGGGCCATTGGAATTTAGCAGGTACTAAAAGATACAGGTGTTCTGGGTAAAGATCTCATGGAGAGATTATAGCATTGTTGTAGAAGGGAGGACCCTATGAGAGAGATTGCTCTAGAGTGGAAGGCTCTAAAATACTAAACAGGGGATTCTACCTGGTTGCTATTAAAAAAGGGATTTCTGCATAAAACTCATTTCTGTTAAAAAAAAAAAAATCCAATCCAATTTTCTGAGTTCCACCTACATTAAGTTATGCTAAATCAGAGGTTTCCAAACTTTTTTTATTCTGTACCCACTTTCAAATTTACCAGCTGCCTGTGTACTCCTACCAGCATACATTTTACATTTTAATCTCTTAAATGCCAATTATTATTATAATGAAAGTTAAATATGCCATTACACAGTTTCTCCTGTCTACTCCCTGGAGATGTCTTACATACCCGTAAGGGCATGCATACCACAGTTTGGGAACCCCTGTACTAGATCAAGAAATTTCAACATATCTAGAGATGGCTTTTTGAAAATACTCATTTTTAATTCCTTGAACTGTCTTTTTAAAATCTCAATTTTTTCATATTAAAATATTTTTTCAAGAGTAAAAATTAAGAGGCATTTATCTTCTCATGTATTATAAATATTAAATAAAACACATTTTATTTATGAAACTATATTGTAGCACTTTTCATCCAAACAATCTCAGAAAGGGTATGGGTCAGATTTTTCTTATCTTTCTTACTTCTTTTATGATCCCTAGTGATATCACTTGTCATAAAATTAGGTCAACTGCCAGGTTACACACAGCAGAGTTTTTCCTGGAGATGCATGCCATTTCATATCCATATGAGAAACTACTTAATAAAATGGAGGTTATTAAACAAACCTTCCCATATTAGTACTTCTGAGGGTCTGGGTATAGAGGGAATTGTATCTTAGAGAAGCTCTGGCACAAGCTAAATCATTTGCTCAAACAATTTTTTCTTACACAACATTTTCTAGGTCCTGGTTAAGCCAGGGTTCAGCAATGTTTTTCGGTAGAGTGCCAAAAACATCCGCAACCTCAGCTTGTAAGATGTTGATATGTCAGGGGTGGACAGCAGGGAAGCTACAAGGGCCTGAACCATGTTACAGCGGTGCAGCCCTGGCCCCTTCCCTGCTATCTGCCCAAAGGTATACATGCCAAGCAAAATGCCATTACAAGCCATGCTTGGGCACCCATGCCGGAGGCTGCCTATCCCAAATTAAGCTGTTTGCCACAATTAATATAGACCTTAGTCAGGCACATGAACAAAGCCTGGCAGTTTGAATGCATCCTTCACTTGCCTAAAGTTCCTGTTAATAGGGCCAGTCTGTAAGGAGTTATGCAATTTTTTTGCAATATCCAAACCGAGGAACAATCTACCCAATTTGGTTATGGACTGGGAAAACTGAAAATGATACCTCTGAGACAACAGAGCAGACCCTACAATGAGAGACTGTGGGACCTGAACCTGTTCAGCCTTCACAAGAGAAGGCTGAGGAGGGACATGGTCACCATCTATAAACTCACTAGGGGGGACCAGAAGGGTTTGGGGGAGACCTTGTTTCCCCTAGCGCCCCCTCGCATAACAAGGAATAACAGCCAAAAGTTGTTGGAGAGGAGGTTTAGATTAGACATCCATAAGAACTACTTCACTGTCAGGGCGGCTAGGATCTGGAATCAACTTCCAAGGGAAGTGGTGCTGGCTCCTACCCTGGGGGTCTTTAAGAGGAGGTTAGATGAACATCTTGCTGGGGTCATTTGACCCCAGTATTCTTTCCCGCCATGGCAGGGGGTCGGACTAGATGATCTGCTCAGGTCCCTTCCGACCCTAGAAACTATGAAACTATGAAACCTTACAGCACCGAACAGGGCCCCCTCCCGGCCCGCCATGGAGAGGGAGAGGGAGGAGGGCGGCTGGATTGCTCCCGGCTGTCAGGGAGCCTTGGGGCAGGCCTGCCAGGGCCTGGCCATGCCCTCCCCAACACCCCCCCGCAGCTCAGCTTCCCTGTGGAAGGGAAGGGGGCCTGCTCTAGTGGCCCTGAGCTTCTGGCCTGAGCCACTGCAGGCACGTGCCGAACGTCTATCCACTTGTAAACCAGTTCAGCCTAGACTGACCTGCAAAGACTGAATCAATTTGGGTTAGGGCCTTTTGAATGTCTGTCCCTAGGCCAAATGAGGTTGAGAAGCCACTTGACAGGGGCCACATGAGCAGCTGCGCAAAGCAAAAAACAAGTAACATCACTCTTTCCATTTCACCTACTCTGCATAAGCCGTGAGATCTACTCTTCCTCCTACAACTCCCTAGACATTGCCTGTTTTACTTGATGGTGAGCTTAGGACTCTCCCTTACTTTCTGTTTCTTTTTATTTCTCCCTGTCTCTAAGGCAATGTCACTGTGATCTGGAAACCTCACCACCATGTTCCCTCTATGTATTCAGAAAATAACCAGCTGTTTCCTTTCCAAGCTCTTCAAAAGTGCTGCTACCTGGATGGCAATACCTTGCATTTCTCAGGGAGCCAGCTGAAGTTCATGTTTTTATAGCCCATTATAACCTCAAGCAAATGGGAGGTTGCAACTTTCTCTATGGCTGCTAAATGTATTGCCCTTTGCCTGCGTGTTGGGCAAAGCTGTGCTACATGGTGGGATAAGGAAGGCAGATTTACTTATCCCACCATCTGTTTTGCAGATGATTAGATCCAAGGTGAGGGCCAAAGTCTGTGTCAGAGCAGCGCTATTTGCAGTCTTTCTCTTCTCAGGTGGGAGGGCTGAACAATTATTAATGGCTCTTGAGACACAAGGTAATTACGGGTGGTAAGGGTGCCCCCATTATCTTTAAAGCCTAAACTTCTCTCTCTCTGAAAATAAGACAGCAGAATAGCTTAGTTTCCTGATACAAGGACGGGAACCAGCATCCATCTTCTTTACCAGGGATCTTATTTATTAGGGATCTTGTTTAAAACTTTGTACAGCACATGGGGAGCTCTAGTGCCTGAATATCATTATATATCATTATAATAACTGACCATTCTCCCTGGAGAAACTAGGATAAAAGTCTGAGCCAGCCACCAGACCCATAGACACTGAAAGGAGGACCATCGTGAGTGGCCAGCAAATGAGCCTGTCCCCCTCTCACCTACAGGAAGTGGTATTGAAAAAAATGGGGACTATTTTGGGATTTGCTCCTATGAATGATGCATTGCAGCAGGGGAGGCAGGAACAACATCACTGTCTGGTGTTGCAAGCTTAGTTTGGTTTTCAGGTATGCTTGAAATGGGCAGTCCAGCTGAACTTCAGGAACGGTAAGTCTAAGTCCCACTAGATTCAGATCATAAAATCCACATGAACTGAAACGGGTGGTTTTCATGCAGCCATAGAAATATCTAACATGATATATGACTTGAAACATAACTTGGGTCACTGGTTTTTTCATCAAAAGTAAAAAGACTGCTTGAAAATCCATGCAGATAATCTCCAACCTATTGCTGAGAAAATTGTCCCATTGAAAACACGAAAGGCCAGAACATACAGGATTTCAACACTTGGCTGAACAGAATAGGGTATATTCATCTCCAGTGCAATTCCACTGAAATCAATGAAGTCGTAGTAGGGATTAATTTGGCCCTGTTTATTTGGTTCTAAATCCAAAGGTTACTGCTAAAAGAAAAATGATCCTACAGGTTGAATCATTACTTCTGACATCAAAGTTAAAAACACATATTTTACAGTTCCCTTAAAAAAAGAGATTTCATTTTAGATCAGTTGTAGTTTATAAAAGGCTCCAGAGTCCACCCAATTATCTCTTGCACATACACACTGTCTTTTATTTTAAAACAAGTTTTGTATCATCATAAACACAGGATGTTTTAGAGAAATGCAAATCACATCGGGGCTATGTTGGGGCTAACAAACAGTAGAGTAACTGAGAGGGGTAACTGGGCAGCAGCCTGAAGGGGGACAAGCATGCCTAAACACCCATCACTGCCACCAGCAACACAGCATCCAGCACTGCCCCATGTGTTGCCCAGGGCAGGGAGCTGCCCTGTTATATTTTGCCTACCAAACCAAGATAAGGCCTACTGTGCTAGACAGTGGACAATATGTAGTCAAAGACTACAGGTGTTGCTCTCGCAATAGGATTCACTAGACAGTGCTATTGCATCTGGTCCTGAGGAGGGAAAGGTAGCCTGGCCCCGAGGGGGGCAGGGGGAATGGCGGGGGGAGAAGGGAGTATGGCCCAGCCCCAGTCTGGTGGAGAAGGAGGCATGGCTTGCCTCCAAATCAGCCCTGTGGATGGGGATGGGGGCATAGCTCAGTCTCAACCTGGCCCTGCAGGGGGAGGGGTTGGATTATTTTTTCCTGAGACATAAGTACAGCCCTCCATGAGACATGGCAAGGAAGGAAACCATTTTTCAACCCTGCACCACATGATGCATTGAATTATTTGTCTGAATATACCACCTCTACTAATGGGGATGTGGGCATAGCAAGCAAATAGCAGTTAAAGAACTGATCTGTGCTCTAGATACCCCTCCATCCCAGGGGAATGTTAAACCAGAGAGATATGTCAGTGGGCAATTTATGGGCATCCACAGGCAGACATGGTACTTAAGCATGTGCACATATGGTGAGCGTGCAGAAGGGGAGATAGTGATGAACTCTGTTCTAGTGATTGCAAATAATTGCTCGCAAAAATTTCCCAAAAGAAAATCATTCCCACTTCAACTGTAACTAGTCAGTTTGGAACATAGGGTCTCTTTGTACATGTTGCTTTGCATACCATGTATATATGTATGTACATACTCTGTGTGTGTGTGTGTGTGTGTGTGTGTGTGTACATACAGTGTGTGTATATATATATGTACATACAGTGTGCAAATAGAGATATGTGTATTATATACAATAAACTCCAAGGAGCCAGGTTCAGCATATTATTTGGTGACCCACTTTAGCGAGTGGAGTGGAACTACCAAGGAGCCTTTATAATCCTATCTCCTACCGCAAGCGCAAATAGACAGCGCTACTGGCCTGGATGGAAAGAAGTCATGTCATGACATAATTCCATTAGGCTGTTTTCTTTTTTATGGGCTCTCAAAAGGAGTCTTCCCTGTCTTTCCTGGAGTATGAGGAATTTAAGTGTCCTTAACAGAAAGGTGATTTTTTCCCTTCCCAACCTGCAGACTATAATAAGCCCTAAGCCACTTACTGGCAATATGGTATAGTATTTGCTTGCATTTACTTGATCAAAGTTTGGGCAAGAGCAGAAGTGGGAAAGGAAATGAGCAGATAAGAACATGTTACAGGTGAGAATAATTTTAGAAAGTGCAAGAATGACTGCTTGAAAGAAGTCATCTAAAAGGGGCTTAGAGTGCATTTACTGGTTTTATTCCAGTTAGATCTGATTTAGGAAATGATGTAGCTTAAATAGGGGATTAAAATAGGCACATATTTATTTATTAAAGTAGAACCTATATATATATATTCCTAATAGGTTCTACTTTAATAAATAAACATGTGCCTATTTTAATCCCCTATTTAAACTGTACAGGTGTACTTTTTTAGTAAGCTTTTTGATATTGAGCCAGACAATAAGCTGTGACAATCTAGGTTCATCTCAGAATTTTTACTCTTAGCTTTGAACTATGGTTCTTACTGAACTGCCTATATGCAAAGGAACCAAGACAAGCTCTCTTTTGAAACTTAATTTTAAACCTAGGCCAGAAGTCCTCTTCCCTAACAGACTGGCCAACTGTTAGAGGCATTTTAAGACTTTAGAACATAGAGAGTTTAAGGTTAATTTCTTTCAACTGTTAATAAGATTGATATTTATTTGGATAAATTCACATTTTATAAATTCTAATCATTTGCTTTCTATGCCTTACTTGTACTATTTTGTCATTTGTATCTTGTCTCTATCTCATTTCTAAATTTGTTATAAAAATCTATCTGTATTTATGCCTGTAAGTGTTTAATTTTGGTAAGACTGGCTCTTTGACCATTTCTTGGTTCCCAGATTACCTGGGGGGGTCAACAGACCACAAAATGAACAGGCAAACCAAAGCCTGTAGCCCATATATAAGATATATAGGAATTTGAATGCCATAAAATATCATTGTTTTCATTCCAATTGCCATTTTTATTATAAATATAATGAGTTGGCCCAGCTGGCTTTATTTCTTGTTTTACATACACTAATTTTGCTTCAAATACCAAATCATTTTGTCATTTGTTCAAGCTGTTTACACTCAGGCAGTTTGCCCAGGTTGTGATATCACATATCACCTAACAGAATAATATAATCAATTTGCTTTACTGCTGTGTTTTTCAGGTAAAAAAATACAACCAGCCTCAATGGAAAAATATTTAAGAATCACTGGCTCTGGTCTCACCATGTATGTCTCAATCTGCCTTAAATCCCACTGTGTTTCTGTCAATACAGTAAGTGCCTGTCCACAATAAGCATTACATTTTATCATGGCAGTTACCCACAGGACCTGTTAAGCTGACCTATCATACAGTAAGTCTGCACTGCTTAAATACTATATTTTTGGCTGGTGACCAAGATGTTCCAATTGATTTTTTTCTTTTTTTTTTTAATAATTCCCAGCAAGATCAATGCACTACTGAAATTCACTGCTTATGGCTCCTGTCATCTCTATAATCAGATAACTGGCTATAGCACACAGTAGACTCAGGACCTAGTTGCACAATAATTTTGGGGAGCTCCTGGAGCTCTTAATGCTTGGATTGTCCACACCTTAAAGCGGCTTAAAGCATGTGTTATGCAGCTCAAAGTTATATCACTCCAGGGCAGGGTTATCTCTTGATCCACATAACCCAGCTCCAGTTCCATTAAAGTGTGGCCCTTCCCCAAGACGCGCCACTCAGACTGAAGGTGTGACTGCAAGCTAGCTCTAAATCAATCAACATTTGTGTGGCTCACTATGTAACGTGTAACAAGGCCCAGAGTCATGAAACAAGAACTGGCAGAAGCCAACATAAGATATATTATCCCACAACATGTTTCCACCAGCCAAACTGTTTTTAGTTTATTACTGTTGCTGCTTCCTCCAATACCTACATAAGAATCCTATAAAAGTACCTAGAGACTGAATGGTTGTACTGATTTTCACCTATATAAAGATTCACGTATTTTGATGCATGTATCCTGGGGCAGAATATGACAATATAATATGCATGGAAATATATCACAACATGCTAAAGTAGGCATCCAGATATGGATATTAGATTCATGCCTTTAAAATCCCCCCACTTCATTTTCACGGTTTGATTACATGATGTTCCCCCTTTGCATCCCACATCTTACTTCCTCTTACTTTCTGATTATATTACTTACATTCAGGTAAATCTACATTGCCTGTACCTATTAAAGGTTCTTTGAACAATCACAGGAATTACAGAAGAAGAAATCTTCTGTACCTGGTTAATTTTAAAACACCTATAAGATACCAGGGGCCACATGATAGGATTTTATCATTTCTACAATAGAAAATCATACTCCATTTTTTTAATGTCTCAGTGAATAGTGGATGAAAGAGAAACGGTTGATGTCATTCGTCCATACTTTCAAAATCCCTGACTGCAGCCTTATGACGACAATGACATCTTAATATTCCTTTCATATTTCTGTAGATACAAATGATTGTTAGCATAATGTATAGCACTTGTTTTATGGAAGCAACCTTAAGAAGATGAATTGGTTACTTAGAAGTTGAAGTGTTATGAAATATGCCTGCTATTATTTGCAGAAAAAGTTAGAGGCTGTTCTTCAAAACAAAGGCTTTATTCTTTTGAATTTACTTCAAATACGTTAGTATTCTATGATCAAACTATTTTAAGTATTTTGCACATAGGAGCTTGTTAATTTGACTGGGACTGTACAGCAATTTCAGGATTAATAAACACTTCATTTTTATTTGTCTTGTAGTACCCAAATGGCCACACTGATCTAGGATTGATTTTTAGTATGATAGATGGTACAAAAACAGAGCGAAAAACACCTAGTGCCTGCTCCATCGTATTTATAATCCAGTTTTAATTATGCTGTTTATTACTTTATCAAGCTATTTTGCACAGGGTACGTATCCCCACTTTAAAGATGGTAAAATTGGGGCAGATAGGCTGACTAATTTACCCACATTCACATAGCAAACCCATGTTAAAGCTTAGATGACTCTGACTCCCAGTCCAGTACACAGACTAAATGTGGTAGTTGATACACCACATGTTTTCATTCATAATATAAGATAATCCTATGCACTTAGAATCTGTAATCAAACAACGCAATGCTTCATGTGAATTTACATGGAAAGACTACTGTGTCTGCATACAGCCCAGTTCATTTACAGCAATAAATAGAGCTCCAAGGCAGGAGTTTATGTGCAGGTCATTGCAGGACTGCAGGTTAAAACAGCACCATATACAACAGGCAGCTGTAGCGTGCTGTAGGAATGGGGAAATAGTGCATAGACAGCATGTGGTGTTTCTTGCTTCGTTTTCTTTTGTTTTAAGAAGCTAAGATACAAGAATCACTAAAGAATTACTAATGGGTCCAGCGCTGCAATATGATCCTCATGGGTAGACACAGGTGCAGAGCTCTCTTAAGGTCAATGGGGCTTCACAAAGCCGTAGGACTGTCCCTTGCATGAACTTCATTTTAAGAGCACAGCCCAAGAAGGCAGTTTTCAGGGACCATACCATTTGAGCAGGCTGATATATTGTGATACATGCTTTCTCCAGTACAACATCAACATTTTAGGAGGTGCCTTGTATTTTAGGTAATGTGTTAAACCTAAGTTACTCAGCTTGTCACAATGTTTTCCACCCTCTGTAACTGCATTGCTCCAAATTATACGTCAATAAAAGTCTTTTGGGAATTGCCACATTTGCTTTGCTGAACTTTTCCATGTACATCATAACAGAGCAGTTCTTCTAAGCCTATCTGCTGGTGTTACCATGAAAATAAATCAGATCAAGTATAGCTCAGAAATAAATCAAGTATACCAACTGACACTTGCAATATTCAGTGTTTTCGTGGGATGTCAGCAGGCTTTTCATTGCTTTTGCTTATTTCTATTTCATTTCAAGTTTTCTCATAAACTCCATATAGCTAATGCCTCCCCAAATCACTATTCCCTGGGTTCGTGGATGCACAATATATCTCCTCAGCTGGATTGTACGTATGGCCCTTGGGTAATATATTTTTCAGCCTGCATCATGGTGTACTAATTACTGTATAATGACTCTCCCTTTTAAAAAAGCCCATAATTAAGCAAGCTATGGCAAGGGTATAGCATTTCCAGGAGTTAACACAGAAATATTTCCACATATAGTTGCACCTTTAAATCATCATTGATGAGAATTAAAATGTAGCTTTTCAGAGAACTAAAAGGTCATTAATTCCCCAGTTATGTGTCTGTTCCCATTATGAAGAAAGAAGATAAATAATCATTTCAAGGTTCAAATTAGATTCCATATTGTATCGATATAACCAAGATTCTTCTCTCCAAATGAAATGATGAATATGCTCATAAGGGTCTATCTTTAACACACTCCAGTTCGCAATGCATGCACCCATGTCACAAAAACGATTTCCTGACAGATTACTTAGAGTGAAAAATATTAGTTCCAAGAGTATTAAAGTGTGGCATTAATAGCAGAGTTTCTTCAGTAATCTTATGATTCCAACACTTTAAAATTCAATTTTCCAAAATCCTATGTTTGCACATTTAGGCCACCCACTTACATAATTTATTATTTTTAAATTATGTTTATACATATAAAATTGTCCATTCATCATGAGAGGAATGACATATCAGGCACCGAGTGCCGGAGTTAGCATTTTTTAAAGTAGGCATGCCTCTCTTGTATACGGAAAGTAGAATTAAGAGTACTAAATCATCCTGTCTCTAGAAACACATATGAACTGTAAATGAATGAGGTAAGCAATTTTGTTTAATTAGAATCAATAGTATCATCCTTTAATTAAACAATATTGATTGTATTATGCAGAGGGCAGCCTCTGGAAGGATATGGTTTAATGCAATTTCTGTTTGACTTGCAAAATTATGTCAAAGGTCAAACTGAACTTGGACATGGAATATCCCTTTGAATGCTGAGTGGCATAACACTGAATTTATCTCACTTCTTTTCATAACATTTACATGAACAGAAAGCCAGAGGTGAGGTACGGGCCATGGGATAAAAGAGAATGAGTTTTCATCACTCATTTGCAGCTTTGTGGTAACCACCCATACTAACACTTTTACCTAATGGTAAGTGGAAGCTAAACTCAGTAACTCTCCTCTCTTTCACTGAGGACAAAACTTACACTGCACATGTGGTAAATCCCCGCCCCCTTTTTATTGAACCGTAATTTGCTTATAGGTCCATGCTCTGAATCCTAATAAGGAAAATTAAGTTGCTTTGCACTGAGAAGTGATTGATTTATTCACCTAAAATTCCTTTTCCAGAACAGCTTCAGAAAGGTACAGCTTCTCACTTTCACATCATTTTCAAAGTCAAAAAGGAGGACCAGAGCTAAAAGTAGCATCAGAAACTTAAAGGTTCCCACACAATCTCCAGTAAAATATACAGCATGTGATTGCATGTAAGCTGGGAACTCATAATTGTCTCACATGCTCCCAATATCATTATTTGCTTCAGACCTGATGGCAAGAAGTTCCAGTTGTCAGTGACATATATCCACGCCATTGAATATAAGATGTTCTTCTTCCCTTGATGCTATCAGCATGAACCCACTAAGTGATTTCAGACTGGCAGACTTTTGAGCACCAGAAATACATTAAACAAACAGTTAAATACTGGAACATAGAGCATTTTATTTTAATGTCGGTAACCAGAGGAGTTCTCCTTTGAAACTGACTACTGAGACTCTAGATGTCCCTGTATACTATACTAGTAGACCCTAGACAATGGGCAATTTGGAATAAGGAGTGTATGAGGATGGATGGTTTCATGTCTATAAAGTACATGCAAGCTGGATATTAACTTAGCTGTCCATGTTTACACAGATTATAAAAAATATCCCTTAAGTGGGTTCCAGGAAATATACTCAGGCCAAAGAAAATGCCATATTGTAACAAATATTCTGTGGTTGCTAAACAGATGTTTTGTGGCAGTAACTGCTTGCCCACTAACATTAATATCATTATTATAATAGTGCCCAGAGGTTCTATCCAATATCAGGGTCCCAGTGTATCAGGCCCTTTACAAACAGAGTAAGAAATAGTACCTGCCCCCAAAAGATTTTATTTGAAAGGGGCAGCATAAGGGGGGATGGGAAGCCAAACATCTAGAGACTAAACTTCCTGCCCACAGGCAGGAATGACACTAAAATGCAAGTCCCAGAGTCTCAGTCAAATCTCTCTGCTCCTGGATCATACTGCCATTCAGTCCTTCCCCTCAGATAGAATACCTCTGATCTTCTAGCATTAACATTACAGGGATGTCCATCTTCAATTAAAAAAGAATCTGCTTGATGTTTAAGCATTGTGGATGTTTCCGTGTGGAGAAACATGCGTTTCTCTGGGGACAAACAGCAGCAGCACATACTTTTGCCATTGCTAGTTGTCCCCAGGGAATGCCCCTACATGTGCATTGTGTTGCACAGCAAATTGCCCTGGATGGAGTAGGGGAGGCTGAGGCCAGCACTTGCACTGGCCCCAGCAGCCTTTTCTGGGGTCCTGAGGACCTCCCTGGGCTGCAGCAGTGGTGATCCAGGCACATGGAGTCTGGCCAGTGGCTGGAGAGTGGTTCTGGTTGGCCAGGTGTAGCTTTGGGCAATGCACCTGCTGCCATGTGCACCACACCATTTTTTTGGTACTTTTTTTTAGATGCTGGGATTTCCCAATCATTGACATGCACTGCATGCATTTTGCAGCACACACAAAATTATGAGGCACCACAAACTATGTATTTCCACTAAGGGGATGGGGATCCCAGTTAGGGATCTAAATCATGATGATATGAAACATATTTTTGCAGGTCACTTTCAGTGCATGGAGCTGATTTTGCAGTCTTTTCAGGGTCAGCCCCACCTCACCGCTGATTGACTAAGAGGCCAGTCACTCATCTTCAGACTACAGTATTGTTGCAGCCTTATATCTAGCTTCTTAAAAGAAGACACCAAAAACCTTTCGCTTTTCTGACTGGTGCCTTCACTGAGTCTACACCACTGGCTCAGCCTCTCAGTAGCTCTTTCTCCAATGACGTGCTCTATAGCTACAGGGATTGCCATGCTTTCTTTCTACTCCAGTAAGCTTTTATTTTTATTGTTTTGATGATTTTGGACAAAATCGTGGAAAATGCCATTTTTTGCAGTGGTCATGGAAACCGGCATTTTTCACAGTTTCCAAGAAAATCACAAAAATGTGATTTAATTAGGTCCCTACACAGTCAAACAGTTCTGATCAAGCATTTGGTTCAGTTTCTTGCACAGAAATACTATCCACAGACAACAGACATACAAGAGATTATTCCACTACCAGAACATAGAGGGATGCAGGACGTACTATTCCATCACCAAAACATTGTGGAACACATATAATGAGCTGATGGGCATGCCTTTCCATTAAGACAACACCCAGAAGGCAATGGTGGTTTGGTTGTTCCAGTGATGGGACACAAGGAAAGCAGTGGCCCACCTGCTGGCACACAGAAGGTCAATGATCACCTACCATTATGCCTGAAGAACACAATAGAGCCATGTCATTGTGATTCTGTCCCGAGAACTAAGTGCAGTGGTGTAAAAAGACACTTGCCAGTTCATTACAGTATCTTGTATTGACTGGAAGTAACTTTCAGGTCACTTTTTCCTCCAGCCCTTGAAATGAAATTTAGTTATTTAAAATGTGCTATTTATTCCACTGATCGCATTCTAAGTCTCCTCCATTTCTAGATTTCACTTTCTGAGTTATTTTCCCTTAGCTGTCATTAATACAATGGCAAAGCTAATAGAGCACTCAATAGAATATGAATACTAATGAGGTGAGTTGGTGTCAGTAGTTAGAAGACCTGTGGGGAAAGAGAAGCGAAGCAGTGAGTAAAACACTGGAAATGCATGTCATAGCCATAGTTGAGGGGAGGGGAGTAGTGCATTCTTTTTTTAATACTATTAAATCTTGAATTGTCTTTGCCCTTTGGTTTCAGCCTGCCAGGTTAACCTAGTTGGTAGAGTAGAACCCGATATTTTCCTACTATTCCTAACACAGAAAAGCTTTAGAGCTAATTTGACTCTGGACTCCAAAGCTTTTGCAATTGTAATTATGTTGGAGATGTCCCCTGATACAGAAGCAGTTAATATCAACAAAGGAGTTCTTCTGCTGGTCTACAGAAACTACTTCTCCCCATGACAAACTATATTGGCAAAAGGAGTCTCATTAGTATAAATGATATACAGGGACAATTTGCCAGCACAGGTATATCCACTAGCAGCATGATATTTTTCATGTTTCTGAAACAACTATGCTGGAAAACCTGATAGTTTAAACCAGACCTTCCTGGAAAGCGAACACTTAGATGCACTTAGTGCCCTCAAAGGGGTGATAACTAGGGCTGTGAGAAACACCATCACTTCATTTCAGCATCCATTTCACCATTTCAAAGGGACAGTGTTTCATTTCATCATTTTGTTTCGTTTTGAAGCACTGTCCCATTTCTTTTTGTCAAAACGGTTTCACTGTTTCAACCCATTTTGACGTTTCACCCATAGGCTATAATGGGGAATCATGAAAATGCCTAAAACTTTGTCATTTTTTGCCTGATTCGGAGGAACATTACAGGGATGGTAGCCCCTTCTGAGAGCATGAAGCTTGCTAAGTTTCAAGGAGATAGGTGCAGAGGTTTATTGGAAACTGCACCTCAAAGTCTTGAACGCAAAATTCATGAAGCTTGCTGGCAGTGGCAGCCTCCTGTCATCTGGCACGCAGATCTGGGGGCCTGCATCCCTGGGAAGGCTGTGGGGCTGCGCTGGATTCCTCCCAGAGGTGCGGGCCCCTGGATTTGTGCCAGATGACAGGAGGCTGCTCCTGCCACCTGGGACCAGCACTCAGAGCAGCCCATGTCCAGTGCCAGGAAGCAACGGCAGGCTCTTGTCATCCAGCCTGGTGGCAGGAGGCAGGGCAGAGCCAGGACTGTGCTCTGAGTGGCTCTGCAGCCCCATGGAGCTGAGCCCGGCAGTGGGAGGCTCTCCCTGCCTCCTGCTGCTGGGCTCTGCTCCTGGCGGCTCCGCTGCTCCATGGAGCACAGCCCAGCGGCGGGAAGTGGACAGTGCCAGGGCTGCACTCTGTCTCCCACCACTGGGCTGAGCTCCATGGGGCTGCAGAGCTGCTCGGAGCACAGCCTGGTCCGCCAGCCCTGTGGAGATCAGTCCAGTAGAGGGAGGCAGGGAGAGCCAGGGCTTTGCTCCACTTCCTGCCAGTGGGCTGAGCGAGCTTCATGGGGCTGCAGAGCCGCTCAGAGCACAGCCCTGGCTCTCCCCTGCCTCCCACCACTGGGCTGCTTTGAAACTCAAAACATTCTGAAACTTCCAAAAAGTTTCAAGTGCCCTCGTTTCATTTCGAAGCTGTTCTAAAGCTTTTTGTTTCATTTTGATTTTGCTGTTTTGAGCTCAAAATGCATCAGAACAGCTTTAAAATGAAACACTCAGTGAAATTTCACACAGCCTTATTGATTGCCTTCAACGAGTATGTGTTGATTGCTCCTTATTGAATTGCATGCAGTGCCTTGTTATGAGTTATAGAATCATAGAAAATTAGGGTTGGAAGGGCCCTCAGGAGGTCGTCTAGTCCAACACCCTGCCCAATGAAGGCCATTCCCAATTGGATGAGCCCAGCCAAGGCTTTGTCTAGCTGTCTTTTAAAAAATTCAAGGACAGAGATTCCACCACTTCTCTGAGTAACCTGTTCCAGTGCTTTACTACCCTCCCAGTGAGAAAGTTCTGCCTATTATCTAACCTAAACTTCCCACTGAATCCACTGATAATGTCACAATCTGAGTTTTAAAAAAAATCAGACTTCAGCAATAAGATACAAATGAAATGGGGGCCAGCTCTTCAGCCAGAATAAACAGGTATACCTCTGATGTCAATGAACCTCCATCCCCCAACAGCAGGAGAGAATCTGGTCAACAAGATTTGTATGAAGTAACTGAATCCCAAATTCACTTCTTTTCTGAAATTCTCACTTCTTGGGGCTAAACTCTGCAATAAATATCAACAGAAAGTCAGGGGGATGTGGACAGGCTGCCCAGCTGAAGTCCTATAGAAGGACCTGGGAACATGCACTGGCCACTCTCTGTGCATGGCACGCTCTCTACTCATGGCATGAGGTGAGGAGCAAGCTAGGATTTTCAAAGGCAATAAAAATTTAATTACACAGTTTACTTATTGGAATTAATTGAAGTTGTACTGCTAAAACCACTGGCACACAGGACTGGGGCCAGGGTTCTGTATTTATAGGCAATCAGAGTCTGCAGGTAGCACTGGAATTCGAGGCCCAATCCCCTTTCCTTTGTGCATGTCCTTCAGGGGCCAAGTCCTCATGCAGGCATCCTCCAGATGTAAAAGCTGTACTATTTTACCTATAACAGTACTCTGTTAAAAGAACACAGCCTCACCAGTTTGGTGTAGACTCTCTTCGTTCTAGTGGGTAGCTATTTCAGTAGCAAAATTGCATAATCTTTGCATAAACTCTAGTCTTATTCTCCCTGATGGAGAACGAAGAATGCCCTTATGGTTGAGTCACTCAGTTGGGAAATACAGATTCATTTCTTGTCTCTGTCACAAATTAATCTAGAGTAACTATGAGGCAGTCATTTAATTACTGTGTGCCTCAGTTTCCCCATCTATAATTTTGATGTAACAGTCATTCTCTGTTTTACCCTTTGCCTGCCCTGAGCTAACTATAAAGGTCAGGTATTGATCCCAACCACAGTTGGGGTTTCTAGGCAGAGATGTTCAAAGGACAGTAACAAAAGGCTGTGAAAATCCAGCTAAGCAAAAGCTTGATGATGCTTGCAATATTTGCTGAGCTCTGCCATGAAAAACACATTAGAAAGGTGTGTGGGGTTCCCAGAAATGATAGCAGTGACAAGACTATAGAGGGGGATGACAGGTAAGGTAGTTGAATTTAGTGGTAGCAATTGTATGAGCCAATGAAGGACAGTAACAAAAGGCTCTGAAAATCCAGCTAAGCAAAAGCTTGATGATACTTGCAATATTTGCTGAGCTCTGCTATGAAAAACACGTTAGAAAGGTGTGTGGGACTCCCAGAAATGATTTCCTGACAAAGGCAATTCACAGGCTTTTGCAAAAACATGAAGCAGGTAGTTTCCTTATTTCCAGACGGTACCAAAGCAACGGCCCTATCATATACCATGCCTCAGTGAAAGAGTTGCTTGCTTTGCCTGTTAAAAAATGTGTTTCTTCTGAAGCCCCTTGGCAGAATGCATGAAGTAGACACATACACAAACAAGAAGTCAGTCTCAGTCGTCATACACTCTCATTTTCTTAAGTCTTGACATGGAGGATTTTTCTGGCCACAGATTTCTTTTTTTTTTCACACCTAAACAGTCTCAACTTGAAAATGATTGCCAGCACCAAGATTTACATGTAAGAGAAAAAACTGAAGAGCTTCCCTCGCTTGATTTTTTTTTCTTAATGTCATCTCCAATGTGCCTGACATATGCAGGGCATAAATCCTGCAGAGCTGAGCGATCCCTGACAGCTCACTATATGTGCCATATGGAGCTCCCTCTGGGCAGCTCCTGTGGACTGGAACTCTCTCACCTCTCCCGTTCTTCCAAAGCCAATTCTACTAATGGAGGCCATAAGACTTTCCCTCCATTAATCCTGGAGTGGACTCATCTCAAACCATTTTGTATTAAGCAGCCTGTGGCATATTTGTTGACTGTGTTTTGTCAGTCTCCCTGCCAAGATCTCCCCACAGGTTCAATATAAAAGATAAGTTGGAAGTGTGCATTAGAGCCTTAGCATCTTGGTACCTTGGATGCTTTCAACTCAGCCTGGCTTAGGGGAATATAAATTATTCCTTGCTTCATACAGTTTATCCACGGAGCGGCCACAGCTCATACAGTGACAGACTTGGCACCGTTCTCTTTTCTCAAATAAGTTTTTTGCACGTGTTTCTGCTCGGCTTCTTCCTCCGCCTCCTCATCTCTTTGTTCGCCACCTTTCTGCAGCATGGAGTCAGCATACCATTCATCTATATCAATCTGTCTTCACCCATCACAGACTCCAGTGGGTCTATCTCATCGAGTGCAGTCGCTAAATTAGTTTCTTTTTAAAGTCGGTAATTGCCTTCAGCCTTAGACTGTCGTTTTGTGTATGGCGATGTGTCAAAGCAAGCAGTGAAGTGTTCAGAACCAGGGATTCCTTGGCTCAGGTAAACCCCGCCGTGCGGCGTGACTTGGCAGAACAACCTAAAGCTATAGTTTTCCAAGGAGCATCTGAAACTACAAGCACAGATGTCAGAATCTGTGTTTCTCCTGTGGTCCCACTAACAACAAAGGAGAAGAGTGATCCTGGCTGACTGGAAATGCTGCAGCAGACCCCATACATAGCCTGTATTATGAGGAACAAGGGCCCAGACTTGAGCTGGGCTTAGAAAAAATGTAGTCAGGGGATGATAAGTAGCATTTATTGCGATAAAATATAAAAGAAGTTATGGTTATGATCAAAAGCTATTGAGGCAAGCAGCACATCTGCTAGTTTCCCAATGTTATGTCATTTAAAAGGCCAGAATATTCTGAAGTTCACAAATGCTTAAAAAAAACCTAAGTAAATTGCCATGAGACCAATGCATACTTGAAGAGAATATGCTGATTAGATCATTTGATATTTTTCATAAACGATCATATTTGCTGCATGAGGATGTGATCTCCTGTACTTTTGCTGCCAGGTTGACATCACAATCTTTCTGGAAAGGACCTCCCATATCAAAATGCACAGAAATGGTTTATTCTGTCAAAGTGCAATGTGGAACCTGGAGGACAAATATAACTTCAAGTAAAAAAAATTGCAAGTCACATGGCTAGATGAATACCTAAATCTTTCACCATATCCTTATGCCTTTCTGACTTTCAAAAAACCCACCATCATAGAAGCCTGAGGAAAACAAAATGGACTTGGGCCACCTCCTTTCTCATTCTTCGTGGGGATGAATATTAGGAGAGGAGTTGGCTGCTTAAAAATGAAAGGAAAGCCAAGCAGAGTCAACATTAAAGTGGTTTTCCAACAAAATTAACAGTTTTATCGTGAGCAGATCTAGGATTTTGAAAATGGGGTACAGATGGTGTAGTTCATCATGATAATTTAACACATTTTTCTCCAGTTAAAAAAGGAACTAGAAGCTTTACTACTAGGCTAGGGGCCTAGGGCTACATTATTCTGCTTAAGATCAAAGCCAAAACAATTATACCTTTGTTAGAATGTGCATTACTTTGCTATCTCATATATTATGCATAGAAACCACAGCCAAGAAAAAAAAAATCAAAATATATTGTTTTGTTAGTCCTGTAATCATTAGAATTAAGTTGACATCTATTTTTCAGATTCATAAAACAAAACCTGGTCTTTCTGAGCATCTTGACAGTGTATCCAATGCTTCACTGAAAATTATTTCCATACTTGATGTAGTATTCGCCTGAGTTAACGTGTTTTTAGCTAGAGTCAAAAAGCGTCTTCAGGGTTGTGAAATAGGAACTACACTAGCAGAATGACTAACAGACAGAAGAATTGCAAGGAAATGATGCCTTAATTAGTGGAACATCAAGACAATGTTTTTGGAGAGTACTGTGGACAACTTTCTAGTAGAAGTGCTGGAGCAGCCAACTAGCGGCCATGCTCTTCTTGACCTGCTGCTCACAAATGGAAGAACTGGTGGGGAATGTGGTAGTAGTGGATGACAACTTGGGAAGCAGTGACCATGAGATGATTGAGCTCAAGATCTTGAGGAAAGGAAGAATGGAAAGCAACAGAGTAAGGACCCTGGACTTTAGAAAAACAGATTTTGACTCGCTCATGGGCAGGATCCCCTGGGAAAATAGTTTGAAGGAGAGAACAATTCAGGAGAGCTGGCTGTACTTTAAAGAAGCCTTTCTGAGGGTACAGGAACAAACCATCCTGATGTGCAGGAAGACTAGCAAGTATGGTGGAAGTCCAGCTTGGTTTAGCAGAGAACTCTTTAGTAAATTAAATCACAAAAAGGAAACTTATAAGAAGTGGAAACTTGGACAAATAAATAGGAAGGAGTATAAAAGCATTGCTTGGGCTAGTCAGGAAGGCCAAAGTGCAATTGGAGTTTCAGTTAGCAAGGGATGTGGAGGGTAACAAGAAGGGTTTCTACAAGTATGTTGGTAGCAAGAGGAAAGTGTGGGTCCCTTACTGAATGGGGAGACAACCTAGTGACAGAGGATGCAGGAAAGGCTGAAGTGCTCAATGACTTTTTTGCCTCAGTCTTCACAGGCAAGGTCACTTCCCAGACTACTGCACCTGGAAGCACAGTTTGAGGAGGAGCCAACAGTGGTAAAAGAACAGGTTAGGGACTACTTAGAAAAACTGGATGGGTACAAGTCCATGGGGCCAGATGGGATGCACCCAAGGATGCTGAGGGAGTTAGCTGATGTGATTACAGAGCCACTGGCCATCATCTTTAAAAACTCCTGCCAATCTGGAGAGGTCCTGGGTAACTGGAAAAGGGCAAACAATGTACCATATTTAAGAAAAAGGAGGATCCAGGGAACTACAGACCAGTCTGCCTCATCTCAGTTCCTGGAAAAATCGTGAAGCAGATCCTCAAAGAATCCATTTCTAAGCACTTGGAGGAGAAAAAGCTGATTAGGAACAGTCAGCATGGATTCACCAAGTGCAAGTCATACCTGACCTACCTGATTTCCTTCTGTGATGAGGTGACTGGCTCTGTGGATGCGGGAAGACTGGTTGATATGGTGTACCTTGATTTTAGCAAGGCTTTTGATATGGTCCCCACAACATTCTCACAGGCAAGCTAAGGAAGTATGGGTTGCATGAATGGATGGTAAGATGGATAGAAAACTAGCTGAAGCATCAGGCTCAGAAAGTACTATTTAATGGCTCAGTGCCTAGTTGGCAGCTGGTATCAAGTGGAGTGCCCCAGGTGTCAGTCCTGGGGCCGGCTTTACTAAATGTCTTCATCAACCACCTGGAAGCTGGCACACAGTGCACTCTCAGCAAGTTTGCAGATGGCACCAAGCTGCCAGGAATAGTAGATATGCTGGAAGGTAGGACTAGGATTCAGAGTGACCTAGACAAATTGAAGGACTGGGGAAAAAGGAACTTCATGAGGTTCAACACGGACATGTGCAAAGTCCTGCACTTTGGATGGAACAATCCCAGGCACCAGGACAGGCTGGGGGCTGACTGGCTGAGCAGCAGCTCTGCAAAAAAGGACCTGGGGGTTACAGTGGACGATAAGATGGATATGATGCCGCAATGTGCCCTTGTTGCCAAGAAGGCTAATGGCATACTGGGCTGCATTGGTAGGTGTGTCGCCAGCAGGTCAAGGGAAGCAATTATTCCCCTCTATTCAGCACTTGTGAAGCCACATCCAGAGTACTGTGTTCAGCTTTGGGGCACCCACTACAGAAAAGATATGAACAAATTGGAGAGAGTCCAGTGGAGGGTGACAAAACTGGTGAGGGGGATGGGAGATATGACTTATGAGGAAAGACTGAGGAAACTAGGCTTCTTTAGTCTAGAGAAGATGAGACAAGACTGAGAAGGCACTTTATAGCAACCTTCAAATACATGAAGGAGGGTTTGAAAGGGGATGGAGCTGGACTGTTCTCAGTGGTGGCAGATGTCAGAACAAAGAGCAGTGGTCGCAAGTGGCAGCAAGGAAAGTTTAAGTTAGTTATTAGGAAGAATTTTCTCACTAGGAAGATAGTAAAACACTGGAAGAGGTTACCCAGAGAGGTAGTGGAAGTCCATCCTTGGAGGTTTTCAAAACCTGGCTAGACAAAGCTTTGGCTGGGATGATCTAGTTGGAGCTGGTCCTGCTTTGAGCAAGGGGTTGGACTAGACGACCACATCCTTTTTAAAATGTGAAGCTCAGAATTGCACACACTACTCCAGATGAGGCCTAACCAGCACCAAGTAGAGAGGTATTATCACCTTCTATAACTTGCACCTAATGCTTTTATCGATGCAGCCCAAAACTGCTTTGGCCTCCTGTGCAGCTGCATCACGCTGCAGACCCATAATGAGTCTGTGGTCTAACAAGACTCCCAAATCCTTTCCCACTGAGCTGCCATCTAGGCAGCCCCCCCATTTTATTTTATATTTGTGTTTTGAATTATTCCTCCCCAGGCACAGCACCTTGCATTTAGTCTACATGGAACTTCATCCTGTTAACTCTAGCCCAACTTCCCAATCTATCAAGAACCTTATGAAATGAACTCGCATCTTCCAACATGTTTTCAATCCTCTCCAGTTTTGTATTTTCCACACACTTGCTCAAGAAGCTTCTTGTGCCAGCAAATCATGAATAAACACATCGAACATCTCCAGGCACAGTACAGACCCCTGTGGAACTCCACCCAAAACCTCATGCCATTCTGACATGGACCCATTAATAATTGCCCTTTGCTTGTGGCTATTGGGCCAGTTATCTATCCAGCTTGTGGTGCTTCTATCCAGCCCACATTTCTCCAATTTGTTTATGAGAAGTTCATGTGGGACCTTGTCAAAAGCCCTGCTTTAATCCAAATTCACTATATCCACAGCTTTCCCTTCATCCTCCTCCCCCTCCTCCCTCCCCCCACCCCCAAGTAGTTACTTTGTCAAAGAAGGAGATCAGGTTTGCTTGAGATGCTTTGTTTTTCATAAATTCATGCTGGCTGCTTGCAATCAGCCTTTCCTCCTTCCAAATGCTTACAAATAGTCTTCCTTAGCATATGCATCAGTAACTTTCCAGTAATTTCCCTGACTTTCTGGTTTACCTTGCCTTTTTCTGATTCTCTTATTCTGTTGTTCCCATCCTACTATTGATATTTTGGGGTTTTTTTTTAAGAAATGGGAATCAACCTATGCTGGGGATACTTGACCTCTGGCCCAGGGGCCAAATCCGGCCTGCAGAACGCTGTCACCCAGCCTGTGGGCCTTTACACCAATCTGGAAATTTGGCAGTGATGGCAGCATTAATTGTTGCTCCCCTGCTGCTCAATTTTCAGACCCATGGGGAGCGATGGGGACTGAGTAGCATGGCCGTAGATCAGTGGTGGGCAAAATGGCCAGGACATGTGAACAGTAGATTACAGCTCTGCTCCAGCTCAAGCCTGCACTGTCATTGCCATAAGATCTCAGCCCTGGAGCAGCCATGTGCCCTGCCAGTGTTGCTTGGGTCAGTCTCACTGGAAACCCTGGCCTCACACTGTCACATCCCCGCCACTCCTGCGGTCTCAGTGGCAACTGGCTGCAGTGATACAGGCAGGGGCTGCTGGAAAATGGAGTCCACTGCAGGTTGCATCTGGCCCATGGGCCAGACTTGGCCCACCCCTGCCCTAGATCAGTGCTTTTCAACCCATGCATTGCAATCCAAAAGTGGGTTGTCAGAATATATAAAAGGGTTGCAGAAAAACTTCTAAAAGGGGTCAACAAACTTTAAAAATGGATTCCTCTTTAAAGGAGAAAAATGTGGGAAATGGTGGCTTCTCCCTTGCAGGCTGGCAGAGTTCCAACTGTAAGGGGCTTCTTGGGGGGCCCCCATGTCCCACACACCCACCCCCAGCCCCACACACTGGGGAGGCAGGAGTCTGGGGGCAGGGAGCATCAGGTCAGGAGTGAGGGGCACTGGGTTGGGACTGGCCATCAATATTTGCAAATGGGTCCTGCTACAAAAAAAGTTGAGAACCGTTGTCCTAGGTCAAGTATGCAGTGCTGTGCTGGGCCCAATCCCAGTGCCCAGCGTATAGCTGGGTCCAATCTCAACAGTCAAGAGTAGCGCAGGCATGGGGCCCCAATCCAGGCATTTGGGGCTGGGTAGAGGCTGCACCAGGCCCTATCCTGGCAGGTGTCAACCCACAGACTGGCCTCATGCCACTCATCTGGCCTGTGGAGCCAAAAGATTGGGCACCACTGTCCCGTTCTTAGAAGTTCTTATACTGCGTTCATCCCTGGATTATGACTGTCTTTCAGTATTAAACACCATGACACAATCTTGTCCCTTGTTTTTTTCATTCCGTGTGAAAGCTGTATACAGTGGAATATTTTCTTTCCCCTCAGCAAAGTTTCCACGCTCTCACTCTCCTCTCACTACCAGGTAACTGTCTTTGCAGCCCTCTCTCTGACAGCAAAAATTAGGATGAAATCTTAGTTTGTTGGATCTGTGATGACTGAAATCCTGGGATTCTTTCTCCTTTTTAGCAAGTAACCCCTATCTCTGCACCCAAAGTAAATAATTTCCATATATGACATTCTACTTTCAGTATTCATGTCCTAAAGAAAATGTATCTGCTATATTGACAAACTGTAGCTTATTTCTGGACCATCAACAGAACTGTGGTTATAGTATGCCATATTCCATTATCTTGCTGCATTTGTCTTTTCTGCCTCACATTAACTGCGTTCAATTTCAGTTCCTAAGGATATTGGTTCCATACCAATGAACCTAGAAAATATTTCCCAAATGCCCACAGGGTTAATATTTTGATGTCCTTCCACTTAGATGATGCTGTTTTAGGACAATGCTGACTCACCTACAATCTCTCTCTCATACTAATTACTGCAGCAATAATTCAGGTCATTTGATTTTAAAGTGTGTTCCATAATATTGTCAACCGTTTGGTATTAACATACAGTATCCTCTTTATGCAGGGCAAGTGGATTGAACCAAGAAGAGAAAAGAAGAAAAAAAGAACCAGAAATTGAAAGTAAAGAAAGAGGCTTATGTTATTATTTGTATTCCAATAACTTTTAAAGGCAGGAATTGAACTCTTATTTCCTGAGTCACAGTCCAGTGCTTTAATCACAACTTTATCCCTTCCTCCTGCTTGTTTTCTGCAAACAATGAATTCTTGCTGCTAGTAATACTCTCACTAATACATCCTGGAATATTTACACCCCAAACAGTCTGGGTTGGGTCCGTTACATAGATTGTGATGAAGAAAACCACTTTGTAGACCTGCATTCAGCAGGCCCGCTGCATTCTGTCAGTAGAGTAACACCACCTCCCCAACCAAAAGAAAGTGTCTGCCACCACCCTGCAGCCAGAAGGTGGCACATATAGACATTCCTGCACCTCTACTATCTGTTGTGGTCCCTTAAGCTGCTGCAGCCTTCTCAGCTGGCCCTGGAGCTAGGCAGAACCTGTAAGAGCTGTATGGATGTGGACCAGCTGTAGTAGCTTCAGTTGTGATGGATGTTGTCTGCCAGCAGAAGGTTTGGTAGCAAAAATATCCAAATGTAGACAAGGTTATAGTTAAGCTACCCTCCAGTTCTACAGAAAATTGTTGTTCATTCAATAAGCTGAAATACCAGCATGTGACTTAAATAACCAGTCATGTATCATTAATAACACATACTCAAGAATTGGAACAAATGGTTTGAAAAGCATTCTTAGAGTAAAGGTTATATCAGATAGGTGCAATTCTAGATGTCTGATATTTTTTACATTTTAAAACTTTTTTTAAATAACAAGAGAAAGGGATAAATTAATCAATGAAGTGATCACATTACAATCAGTTTTAGCGTTAGTCATGGATGCTTATGATCTGTCTTTAAATGTTAATTCAGGTCTTTCTCACTAGTCATAATCACTGATTGATGATTCTTTACATTTTTAATATGAATCAGTTCCATTCATTGGCAAAGTTGGAGTCTAGTAAAAAACCTGCCATTCTTCAAGGAGCAAAAAACACAGCTCAGTGCACACCATATGAAATTTGGAACATATATTTTCTAGAGCTATGTTAAAAGATTTCTTTCATAGGCAAGAGGCCTAGGGTGGATCGTCAAATCAATCAGGATGGACCTCAATTTACCTAGTAAAAACCATCTTCTCATTACATTATAGACTGGATGATGCTAATCCCTTCAAAGCCAAATTGAACATAGTATTTAAACTGTAAAGTTTAGGACTAGTCCCTGTTTTATATTAATCAGCAGGTGAATCTCAATATAGCTCAGTGTTTCTCAACCTTTGTAGAACCAAAGCACCTGTTGAAAAATACCAGCTCTTAGCTTTCTCTCATTTTTTGACTATGGAAAAATAATAGAGCAATTCATCTGTTGTGAATACAGAAAGACCACAACAGATCAGAATAATTTTGACACAATGGATTCCTATTTGAAATCTCTGTGTTTACCTTTAGGTACGATATTGGTCCCTAACATTGCTAATATTGTACGGTATTCCATGGTGGTCTTAAATGAGTCTCATGACACCCCTGGGTATCTGTAACAGAGAGCCTGGGACTCTCTGTTACTTGAAGGAAGAAAGAGCCTGGGAAAGCCCCAGATAAGGGAAGACTGTGGGGAAGAAGCTGCAGGAGATCTGGTTCAGGGATGGATGGACTATGAGTGCTTACTGCAGAGCTAGTGGGTCTGAGTAACACAATAGGACAATACCTACTTAAGCAGTAGGAAGCCTATTGCAGTGCTTAGTTGTTCCACAGTAGGACTGTATGCCAGAGCCCTGATGGGGAGGGAGGGCACTGTACAGGTGAGCTGCCATTGAGACCAGCTCGGGATCCTAATTAGGGGGCTCCTACAGCCAGTCTGTCCTGGTGGAGTCACCTAATCAGAAAGGGGCAGGGCCTTGGAGAGCTATAAGCCAGGATCAGAGAAGGGCAGCCAGTCTGTCCCTGAAGGTTGAAGAGCGAAGGGCTCTGCAGTGAGGCACCTGTTGCTGAAAAGCAGACAGACTGTGAGTATGCTACTCCTGGAAGCAGCAAGTGAAGGGCTGAAGGCTGGCAGTGGATTAAGGCACATGACTGAATAGGACTTTTGATATACAGCCAGGAGGCTAGAGGCTTAGTTATAGCCAGATGGCTTATGTTTTCAGTTATGGTTTGCACCTGTGGCTTGCATGGGACTGTGAGGGGTGATTTTGGAGCTCCCATTAGTGCCTAAGAGGCGTGTGACCACCTTGAGTCCTGCCTAGGGCAGGCTAAAGATGCAGACGGGGGCTGGTGGTCCCAGAGTGCAGAGTAATGCTAGACCTGGGGGCCAGAGGGCCTGGAGCCCAAGAAGGCCTGGAGCCCAAGAGGGCAGTGAATCCAGAGCTTGGGGCCAGAAGGCCCAGAGCCCAGAGCAGGACTGGGCCAGGGCCAGGGGGCCCAGATCTTGAGTAATCCAGAGAAGAGCTGGTGCCTAGAAGCCAGGTCCAGTACAGTGGGCCCGGGCTAGAAGACCCAGCCAGAGAAAAGGAGCAGAGGCTGAAATGGCTAGGGCTCCAACAAGGCAGTCTTTGGACAGTACATGTGTGAGCCATGGACATAGTGTACAGGGGAGGTTGCAGCCACATAATTAGCCTTTAAGGCAGAGAGCGGGGACATCTAAATGCCCACATGAGATTGGGGATCCCTGGGGCAGCCTCGTTTTCTAAAGAGCTAAGAACAACCAGGTGTGGCAGGCAAGAGAAGGGGAGTAAGCCTGAGCAGTAAGGGTAGAGCAGGGGTTGAACAGCCACAAAGGGGCATCATGGACACCCCTGAGACAGGCACCTCTTACAGTGTTGTGGCAGCCTGTTTAGTAATTACTGGTCTAGTCCACTTTCATCTGGCTTTCCTGAGTACACAGCCACCAAGCCATGTTTTTTATTTACTTTTAACTTCACTACTACTTTCCATGAAATGCATTTGGAATAGGGATGTATTTGCCATTACCGCATTGCTAAAGCTGTTTACATTTATTTTTCCCATTCTATTTTTGATTTTGGTAACAGCTGTTCTTTGTTTTATGTATAAACCAGATTATAAAAAGATTCTGAGCTTTCATAAAAATTTGTGCCTATCATAAAAAAATACATTGGAATATGTAGTTCATACCTATTATTGGATTTGGGAAGAAATATACTGTAGCATTTAAAAACAGAAACTTTATTCATGCCAAGAAACTAATTCAAGTGGTCTTAAGCATAAATATATGTGAAAGAGCAATCTAATTACAGTTGTAATTCTAGTTCCACAAAAATTTCAACACTGAAATCCTCAATAGGATGTTAGATTACACACATTAAATCATCAAAAACTCTTATTGGCTCATTATACAGTGAAGACTTGGACTGGACAAGAACCAGCTTTTTCTTTTGGAAAGACATTATAAGCAGCGGCTGGTGTGGGGGGTGGAGGCGGCCATGTTCTGAAACAAAATGAGGGGAGCGATTTAAAAAAAAAAATTCCAACAATATTCACCAACAATTCAAAAAAATCACCAACAATATATTTTTTAAAAGCCAGAACATTAGCTCTATTAGTGTTTCACATCAAAATGCTTCCCTTCTGGTTTTTTATTTTTTATTTTATGTGTTTGTTCACAATATTACGTAAGTATCTACATTACAGGGAGAGGTATCATAGATTATTTAACAATTGAAACAAGAAGTCCTTTTGATACAGATAATCAAAACATTTCTTATCAAAATGCCCTTTTTCCTCCAATAAACTTTACTCAAAATCTACGTTTCCCTTTTAGTACTACAGAATAGGTATGCATTAATAGAGATTTTTGGGGCCAATACCAATAGTCGATATTTAAAGAGGCTTATCAGCCAATACTGATCCAGTTTCTAATACAGCTGCCTCCAGCTGGTAAGTCCAGTGTGGTGGAAGGGGAGGGGGAAGTGAAGGGGTGTGTGTGTGGGGGCAAATCAACACCTCCTGGGGTGAGGGAGGGGGAACTGGCAGATGCTGCATAGGCAGGGCAGGAGGGCTGGAGCCACGGCTCATTGTGGGGGGCAGCTTCCACCACTGTTTGCAACCCAGGAGGGCATGGGGAGCCATGTGCCCCCCAGATCTGGGTGGGGCAGGCTGCAGCCAGGGCTGTGTGGGGCTCTTCTCAGCAAAGGCTGGGCTGAGAGCAGCCGCTAGTGGTGCTGGGAGGATGCTGCATTCACCCCAAATTTTGCTGCTGCTCCATTCCCAGTGCTGCTGCCACCAGCCACCCAACACAACCCCAGCTTTTCCCAGTGCAGGGGTGGAGGAGGGGCACTGAGCCAGGGAGCTGGTGGTGGCGGCACTGGGAGCGGAGTGGTGGTAAAATCTGGGGTGGATGAAGCATTCTCCCAGTGCCACCAGCACCTGTTCTGAGCTCCACCCCCGCCAAGAAGAGCCCTGCGCAGCCCTGGCTGCAGCCCACCCTATGCAGATCCAAGGGGGCACCCCTCTCCTGAGGTGCAGGCAATGGTGGGAGTCACCTCCCCCATACCCAAGAGCCACAACTCTGGCTCCCCTCCCACCCAACCTAGGTAGCACCTGCTGCTGCCACCTCCCACACCACAGGGGATGTTTATCTGCCCCCCACACACCTCTTCCCTCCCTCCTCCCCTTCCACCACACCAGACTTACCAGCTGCAACACAGCTCTCCAGCTGCACTGCTGGCTGTGCTCCTCACTGCCTGAGTGCTGTACTGCAGCTGCACTCAGCATGGGCGTTTATTTGCCCATCGGGCCAATATCTGTTAGTCAGTTTTCTTTATATCAATACTGACCCAATATTGGACCAATGTATCGGTGCACCTCTACTACAGAAATGGTGCAAGTGGTACAAAATGTTTGTGGATAAACCAGGAATTTCTCTGTAGCACTACAGTGTGTAGCAGTACGTATACAATCTACCATAACACTGAACGGGGTTCTTGGTCCTCCAGCATCCCACAGTACTCCACTCTTCAGGTGAGGGCAAAGCTGCAGAGCTGGGAAAACTCTTATTGTCCCTAGCTGGAGAGCACATCTCTGACTGCCTTTGATGTGATTTTGCAGTACTTCAGCTGAGTAGCTCTGTACAGCTCTCTACACCTCATACTGCTACATTTTGTAACACTTCAAAGTCCAGCAGCACTTAACAACACTACAAATGCATATGTGTCCATGGCCTCAGAAGCACCAGCCAGAAATCAAGACTGAACCCAGTACAACCCTATGAGAGACAATTGCTGCTCTGATGAATGCACATATTTATTTAAAACTAGATGCAGGAATGGGCAGGGTAATGAGGGTATGATCTTAATAGACAGGAGCACATTACTAGTAGTGAACATAATCAGTGTCGAGCAACTTCCCTGGCTCTGCAGGCCAGATGAGCAGCACGGGACTAGTCTGTGAGCTGGATCCAGCATGGGGTCTGCCTGAAGGTTTGGTCTTCAGGTGCTGTTGGCTCTGGATTTAGGACCCAGAAACTTTGTTCCAGAAGCCCACCCTCAGACCAACCACGACTTTGCCATTTGATAATAGGCAAATTTATTGATACACAGTGATAACAGGAAAGAAGCAATACAAACAGTCAAGCAATTCTAAATATCTGCCAAATCCTAGGGCTATCATCAGAGTCCAAGTATATCTGGCAAGGATGCAGTCTTCACTCTGAGGCTGTCTCTTAGTCAGATGTCAGCAGTCTGGAGGTGGGATGCCCCACTTCCTCCTGGCATGATAGGCTGGTATGCCCTCTGTTCATGGTGGCTTTGGGGATCCTTCCCGGGGGATAGGAAGGGATGGGGAGGGACCCTTTGTTACCCTCAAGACCCTTTGTCACCCCCTCCAACCCGCACCCTCCTGCTCTGGGGCTTTGCAGCTAGTGTCACTTTATATCGTGTTATGGGGTATATGCTCCCAGACTTTTTTCTAGACTATGTGTCCTTGTTGTGTTAGACAGCCTGACTGCTTTGAAGGCTGTGACCTCATGTTATGGCATGCCCCCCTCAATTCTTAGGCTACATATCCATCCATTGGCCTTGTTGTGTTAGGCAGCCTGTCTGCTTCCAAGGCCAGAAGGAACTTTGTGTGTAAGACCTAAGCTCTTTAGAAATGAATGAACCCTTGCTGCCCATTCTGAACCCTTTTAATGCAGACATCTATACCTATAAGCCAATTCCCAAAAAGCAAACCTTTAAATACCATTTCCAAGCCAACTGGTGCAACTTCACACATTGGCCCAGCCCCATATGCTGGATCTAGCTGAAGAGTGACCTGGCACGCCGGCTCAGCTCCACACATCAGATCTGACCATAAAGCCACCCTGTGAGCAGGCCCAGCCTTACACACCGGTGCAATCTAGCATGTGAGGTCACGTCATGCAGCAGCACATGGGGCTCCTCACAGGTCCAGAAATTTGCCAGGCAGGAGGTGAAGTGGTGGCAGCATTAATTGCCATGTCTCAGGCTCTGCTATGACAATTAGTGCAGCCACCGCTTTCCAGCTGCCAGATTTCTATACCCACGGGGAGACCCACTTGCTGGATGACACCACTCTGTGGGCCAGATTCAGCCTGCAGACCATAGGTTGAGCATCACCAGTGTGGAGTCAATGGAATACAAGTAAACAGTATCAGAAATATCCAAAGGCCATATATTCCTTCATGAATAGCAAGAAATGATTCTAAAGAAGAGACACAATAGTAGCTTTGAGGACTAGTTCCAGGAAAGCCTTTCACATAACTTTTTGTGTTAATGTGGCACCTCTGTGCATTGTTGCAGAGCTGTAGGAGATCATTAGGTTGCTATGCTAACAGTGTCAGAATTAACATCTATTAAACTTCCTTTAAGAGGACTGCAGCAAAATCTCAGCCTTAACTATTAATACTGCCAATGACATAATTCATATTGCAGTAGTCTGGACACTATTCCCCATGCTACTTTTATAGATTACTGTGTCAGCAGAAAGAACAAGTCATAATAGCTATACTTCTGTTGCTGATAAAAGATGTTATCTCACCTCACAGATCTTGCTAATCAGAAAAGGGTTTTAAGTGCTACAAAAAACTGAACTAGAACAAAAAAAAAATCATTGCCTTTTTCATCAAATATTCTCTTTAATAATGTAGGGTTTTCTTCCTAAAAAAATCAACCTTTGTCACTAATTTTTTTCCCATCTTAAATCTGAATGTCTGCATTTTTATTAACTATTTTCATATTTTGGATGAAAATTTTGTTTCTAGTTGCTGGAAACCTAAACATTTTTGTTTTCAGTTTTCCATTTTGAGATGACTGCACCTCCCAAAACAAATCTTTAAAATATTATATTTCTTGTAAAAAATTCTGTTTGGTGAGAAATATAAATGTAATCCTAATGAAAAAACTTCACCCTCCTCTAAATCAGTTTAAAACTTTTCTATCTTCCTATCTGAGTAGATCAGGACTCCAGATCAAGAGACTCTGGTTCTGTCTCTCTCGGGTTGCTGACTTCGACATGTACTTAATTTTGTAAGTACTTAATTTTGCTCATATATTCTTCCACAAAATGATGTTTTCTAATATTCCTTCCTGGCTGCATTTTATAACAGGCTAAGCTAACGAAAGGTCTAATTTTCATTATATCCAACTTGGTGGGTAGGTAATAATGAGAGATGCAGCATAACACTATGGATGCAACACTTTGAAAAGTAAAACCAATGCTTGGGCTTGTTAGCCAAGCGTCATTTCTATTAACTGACACTCCACCACTCTCCTCCTTGCTGCTCTGGATGATCAATACAGTTGGACAAAGTGATACCACCTGCCTGTCACCTTACTCTGTGCCAGCTGTCCCACCCCACTAGGTCTATTACTGCAAGCTGCGAGTCAAGATCCTTGCATCCTATGCTCTATAAGGCCCTCTTCTAATACTGTCCTGAAGCCAAAGGTATAAATTCTTCTGTAGCTGCAGGGATGTTAATCTGGAACACCTCTGTTGGCTTCAGTGGAACTACCCTAGATTTACATCTTTGTAGCAGAGAGCCAGATTTGGCACAAAAGTCCTAATTTTCAGCTGAGCCAAGCACCAGCATTCCAAATGAAGCCAGTGAGAGAGAGCTATAAACCTACAGGTAATTATGAATAGGACAGAGCAAAGACTAAAACTGTAACCATATCAGGGAAAGGTTAGGACTGCAGAACTGGTTATTTTAGCTCAAATGTAGCTGACTATCTTTGTAGTAAATTATTTTCACTGCAAACTTGTTTGTTGCTAGAAATAATTGCTGTTTGTTTATTTTTTGCTGATTTTTCCCCATATCTGTGAATACAGCAAAATGAGTTTATAGCAAATATTTCTCATTCAACAGTGTATTTTAATCACTTCCCTAGTCACATATGCACACTAAGAAATGAGCAATGAGAAGAGTCCTACATAGATAACGCGGCTATGGATCCATGTGAACATCCGCTTCTTTTGCAAACTTACATAATCATTTTGCTGTAGAGGGCAAAAATTGCCCCATGGTACGTGTTCCGACCATTAGTAATGAAGAAAACAGATGTTATCTTGTGATGATCTTTTCACTTTCTCAATGAATGTTATAAGATGCACATGCACTTACAAAAGAGGTTAATCTGTCAAGACACTCAACACCATTCATTCCACTTTATTAATTCCTGTGTCATAGATGAGGCTCAGCTGCTTCTGGCAATGATATCTTCTAATATACCAGTATTAATTATGAGCTCTGTTCATCCAAAGTTCAGCTTCTTCAATGTCCAATCACAATTAAAGCTCTCCACTTTCAAAGACACCATTGTCAAAAACTACAAGCCCACGTCTCTCATATACTGAGCCTCACTTGATGTCTTCCTCCATCATTCTGCTGCCTGCACATATGCAGTAGAGACCCTCCCCCAAAGGGAACTAAGATGCACCTGGTGATCCCCTTCATCATATGGCTTTGGAGAAAGACTCTGAAGGAAGGAGGCAACCAGATACTAGAGCCAGTAAAAACAGCTGCAGAAACAGTTTAAGCAGGGACCAATGGACTTGGATTATCTAATAAGGTTATTTTTCTATGGTTTTGAATAGGTGTGCATTACATTATACAGGGTGCACCTACACA